>NC_072476.1:103504056-104129056 GCF_027574615.1 Eptesicus fuscus
TGGCATTAAATTTAGAAACAATACAATAAAACATACATCTTACCATGCCTTAAAAATGCACATTCAAGTGCAACGTTGACTTCACTATGCTTGTGTCAAATTGTAGCTAAAAAAAAAAAAAAAAAAAAACCACACACACACACACACAACGTGTAGTCCCTCCCAAAATAAATATATGTATACTTTGTCCTCAATTGCATGGCCATACCTAATATTTGTGGAGCCTGGAATAATCTCTTATGATATTTCACAGAATCTCAGAGGCTTGCTTTTAAAATTCAATTGATCTGTTCTGTATTTAATCACAAACCAATTTTGTTATTCATTGTTCAGTGTTATCCAATGACCAATAACCATGTTCCACTTTGCTTAATTGAAGGTTAATTTGATCAAAAGGACAGTCTGTGCCTTGAGGGAATTTCCTGTTGTACGAGATGATCATCCTCATGACTATCTGGCTAATCATTTCCCATGTGTACTCCCGACGCTGGAACTATTTGCTGTCCCTTTCTAAGGACACAGCTATATCCTCTTTGTCCTTAACTGCCTTTCAATGCATTCCAACATTCCAGGAATGTTCAATTCCTCTCTCAAAATAGCTGTTGATCACAACCAGGCTGCATTTATCCCTTTATCGACTAGTTACTACAGGAAGGTCTGCAATAGCATTGATTCTGGAACAAATAGGCAATATTGTGGAGAGAAAACCATTATTGAGTGGTCCTTTCCCCCAAATAACTTAATGTCACTACTTCATAGTGGTTTCATTATCCATGTTGTTAACATAAAAAAACCACTGAAACCTGTAAAAAATTTTTGTGAGTTTATTTGAGCCAAACTGTCAACATATGCCAGGAAGCAGAATCTCAACGAATTGAAATAATGTTCCGGAGAACGGCGGGTTACATCTGTATTTATATATTGCAATCAAGGAAGAGACGTAGGTGGGTTACAGGAAATCCACGGGTGATAGACTAGAGAAGTGGGAGAAAGCAAAGTCGGGAAACCCCTGGGATTGGATAAGAAGTAAAATGATAGACATATAACAATTAACATGATAATAATGAAGGAATTTGTGGTATCTGTCCTGGTGCCCAGCACATTAGGTTGTGCCCCAAGGGGTCCAGAAAAAGGGAAGTTACAAGTTACCCAGACATTTCAAGGGTATGTTATCATAGATGCAAAAAGACAGATAGGCTCATTTAAGGTACCAAAGGTTGACCTTGTCAGTGAAGATAGCGGCCTAGGACGTAACTACCCACCATAACTGCTTTTAGTTAAAGTTTAATTTCAGACCATCCTTTGTGGTTACTTTAGGTCTCTGAGTTTGCAAGACCGCCATGCAGGCCTCCCCTGAGCTTGTCAGTTTAGCATGTGGCCCCTTTCATCCACAATGTATTTTGCTACTTTGCTGCTGCAAATGTCTCTTACTAGGTTAGAATCTATAGCGGATAATACATTTTCACATAACAGTAGTTATATGATGCATCAGTGACCCCTTATTAACAGTTTCCCAACTCAAGGGTGAGAGATACAAACAGCTCTCATGGTTCTCCACCAAAGCTAAGTATCAGGGTTTCCCTCTCTGAGGAGGAGAGGAGGCAGAGTCTAACTTAAGGCCCTAAGGTTCTCCTTTGGAGTTTCCTAAATAGTATTCCAGTGGTTTCTGTTAGGTTTGGTTGAGCAATTTGATTGATACCCCTTCCCAGGGAACTGGCTTTTTAGGTCATTTCACTATGGACATTCCCTTTGCTGAAGACCACATTTCACTTGCGGTGATCACATTCCATTAAAAGCCGATGACTGCCCTCACTGGGTGCTGAGCCATCCAGGCTCAGCCACCTGGTGTGGGGATGATCGAGTAAATTCGTAATCCCTCGCCACTCTGGCCTCGTGCGTTTCCTACTTCGGCGACCTAATAATTTCCTCAGGTGGAATTGCTCCTCTCTGTTTTTCTGGGAGAGCTAGACAGTCCCTATCCTGTGGATTCCCTACACTGAGAATTATGGGGTGTCTTCCTTTTTTCAACAACCCTTTAATTGGTACCTACCACATATCAAGCTCAGAAGAAACAGTGGGAACAGGCCCCATGGAGCCCTTCCTCTGAGTGCGTGGGCTAGCAAAAATCCCAGAATCCGAGTCACACTTCCCTACTCCAGGCTCAGCCCTTGCTCTCCTCGCTGCTGCCTAACCCCACACTATCTCCTTAGGCTTAGGAAGAACTGTCCCACTAGCATCTCTTAAAAAGTCAAGCTAGTTTTGAAAGAGGTGACAATACTGGGTATTTACAAAGAGACTATTTACAGATTGACAAATTCTGGGTGGCTTATTCTGCTCCCACTTGTAAGGCAGGCGCCACTTGGCTGCTCTGGAAACTAGAAAACGTTAAGCTCGAATTCAAATCAAGTATTTCAGAAGTCGTGCCGCTGAAGCCGCGCTCTGGTTGCTAGGCAACCTCACCGACTCTCCAGTGAGGACCAACTTGCCTCCCACACTTGACCACCTCTCCCCAGCGGTGGGACGCGGAGGCCCCATTGGTCCCCGTCTCCTCTCACTCGGCTCCAATTGGCCGCCGAACCTCTCACTCCGCTCCCGTTGGCTCTCGCCGTCTGGCGCCGCGCTCTCATTGGCAGGCCGGTTCTCGGGCCACTCGACGTCACGCTCTCACCCCACTTCCTCTGCCCTCCGACTCGGACACCGCCCCTCCTCCCGCCCTTCCAGCCACGAGGGAAAACCCTAGCGAGCGCCCGCCTCTGCCTTCCTTCTGATTGGTAGAAGCCGGGCTGGGGGGCGGGCACTGCCGGGCTAGTCTGCCGGCTGCGATTGGCTGCTGGAGCCACTGCCCCGCCTCCCACCGCCTCCCGGCGCGGCCGGAGTCGGGCGGGTGGGCGGCTATAAAGCTGGTGGCGAGGGGAGTCGCCGCGCCCTGCGCCTTCGTGGCTCGCTCCGTTCGCCGTGTCGCCGCCCGGTCACCTCTGGGTGAGTGCCCCGCGCGGAGGACCGTCTCTGGACGGCGGAGGGGCCGCGGGCGGGGTGAGGGCCGGCGGAGGCGGTGCCCTTGACTAGGCCCGAAGAAGTCCGGCTCGGTCCGGCTCGGGGCAGAGGGGGACCTGCCGGGGAGGCTGGGCCGCCGAGAGTCAGAGGCTCCCTGCCGGGCATCGGGGGGCCCCCGCGGCGGGCGAGGGGAGGGGGCCGGGGGCACTGGGGTGGGCTGGCGAGTTGCGGAGGGGAGAGGGCGAAAGGGCGTTGAAGGTGATGGGTTCTAGGGACACAGGAGGTGGAGGTGCCAGGGCAGGCGCCGGGCGTGGGCATCTGCAGGGGACGCGACCGGAGCTGGGTTGCCAGGGCGCTCCTGCCGCCTTGAGTGAGCGAAGGTGGACGCCCAGGGATGGGGAAGATCACCCTTGGGTGGTAGGTTGGCAGGGGGTGTGTCCTTCTGCCACCTCAGGGGGAGCCGATGGGAGGAAGGAAAGTGGGCAACATTACCGCCCGAGCGCAGGGCCAGGCAAGCATCGCAGCCGGGATTCACCTGGCCGAGGACCTGTGCTCCTGACTGCTTCTCAGTGTGCTTGCTGCAGCTATCAGATTCCTGCCTCCCACCTTCCGCCTCCATAATCTGTGTGCCCATTTTAAAAATAGGGTTTCCTGTACCTCCTCTCGGTAATGGCTTCAGGACCAGCCTGACCTGCCAGGATGATGTGATGGGCAGGCACCCACAGGGCCTTCACGCACAAGAGGTTTTGGGTTAAGTCAAGGACGTTTCAAAACCAAGGAGATGGAGCCTTTGAAAACGAATGTCCTGCCTTGGCCGGCGGGGGAGAGAGGCTTGCTGAGAGCCACGCCGGAGAAGGGATTTGGGCCCCAGGGAAAGAGAGGCTGCCCCTGCTTGTCATGCTGGCCTGTGGCCTTGGTCTGACGGGTTCTCAGGCCTCGTTGGGGCTCACGTCTGCTGCAGGCCTGCCTCCTGATGCTCTGGCCAACCTGCTGCCGCAGGGTGAGGTCTCCTGCCCCTGAGTAACAGGGGCTCAATTTCAGGGATGTCGTGAAAAGGAATAGCAAGGTACATGACAAAATCAAGAGGAATGGAGGTGCTCACACAGCTAGCCGACGTTTCCTTCCGAGGTGGAGCGTGGACCTGTGTTGCACAGATTCTGTTAGAAGGCAGATTGAAAGCCCTTAACCCGGACCTGTGCCAAGTGGGTCTTTGCAGCTTGAGACACCTAAGCAGTTTGTGTTCATTCTCTGATCAAAACTTTATTTTTAAAATTTCAGTTGTTTTTCATATGGACAAGAAGAGCGGGAATAGCATGTTTTACGGGAGGTGGAGTAAGACATTGTTTTTGTTGTGTTTATTCTTTGTAGGTTTCTCCTGAGTCTGTCCTATTTTCAGTTCTAGTTTAGTTCAGTTCCACGCTACTACCTTAGCCAGCAACTCCAGTTCTCAGAGGGCGTTTCCCTTCGGGGAGAGTTAAGTGGATATGATGTTTGAGGCCATAGAAGGCCATATCATCTGTTAGGCTAATTCTGGGGCTTGCTTTTGATCTTGTTTACATCAGTATTCCTCCAGAATGCTTTTACATCTTGTTTCTCTTAACTGGGATGGATTTTGAGAATTTTTGGTCACTATTTTAGATAGCCTTTCTCACAGGAAATGCAGAACCCTGATGTTGATGTAACGTGTTTCCTTGGTACCCTAGAATTATTTAAAATCATAATCCAGTGGAACTGAATGTGGGGGGAGACAGTTGGTTGTGGAGGGAGGAGCTTGATGGGCTATTTGTCAGAATCACTATTTTCATTTAGGAAGGGATATCAAGGCTTATAATTTTAGGTCGGGTTACTAAAGAACCAAATATAGAAGGGTGTGATATTTTTATGTTTCTCAAGAAGGTGATATAGATTGAAAAGGTTGAGAAATGTGTCACCCAGTCTAATGGGAGGAGGGCAGGACTCGGTTCTTAACCACCTATTCATCCTAGTGCTTGGCCTGTGTGATGCTCACTAGCCGTCTGTCAGCTGAGTATAGTTAGAGCAGTAGAGGAGAAGCTAATCTTTCAAGCTCACAGTCATCTTTGCAGGGTTTGTGCTTGTGGGGACGGGTGCCTGTGGGAATGATTGTAAGACTAACAGATGTTCTCTTCTGATCCTATTTCGATTCCTTACATTTTTGGGGGTTAGGATCTGGGAACAGTGGAAATCTACCATTTGCTTTGAACAACAACAGTAGAAAGCTAACTTTCTGAACACCCTTTTGTGCTGCAGCCCGCCTTAAAAGGGATAGCAAAAAGAACTTACTACTGAGGGCTGCTACAAGTACTTGAATCTATAAGATTTGTCCTGTAATTGTTATAACTCCAAACTCAGCCCCTTAAAAAATGGCAGTTGAATGCCCTTTACTCCAAGGTCTCAAAGGGATTTCAAAAGAATAAAAATACAGTCCTTCCCCCAAGAGGAGTCTAGGAACCCAAAGTGGATAGGAGGATGTCTCATAGTAGAATATGGAGACTTTGGTGTGAATGACGTGCGTGCTGCAGGAGTGCAGGGCCCTGATGAGAAAACTCTAGGAAACTTTCCTAGAAGAGGTATCTAACGAGAAGGTAGTGAAATATGAGTATACTCTCTGATAAGCAGACCAGTAACTGAGGCGGGGGGTCGGCAGGGGTATCCATGTTTTGTACTTAGACAACCAGCCAGGGTGTACGCGTAGGCAAGGCTTCCTTCACAGCAGTCGTGCTTGCTCCTGGGGTGGAAAGGCAGCTTACTCTCCATTGCCTGGATTCCTCTCCTGTAATAGTGAACAGGTCACCATGCGGCTGCTTATAGTTTATCTTGTACCCAAAAGTGTCCTGCTGAATTTCTCTGACCACCTGTTGGAATCAAGGGTACAGGGGAGCCAGGAGGAATTCAGAACTGACTAAACCCCAGAAAAAAGCATGGCTGCAGGAACCTGCTGGCCGGAACTAGGCAGCCTCATCATTTTAATCTTTGCCAAACTCATTGCCTCTCAGGAGTTTCCAAACACCCTTTGTGGTAACCTGCCCAGCCGCTTGTGATTCATTAACCACGCACGCCCTGACCCATGCTGCTCAGCTCGGGCACTTGCTCTGAAAACACCTTCGAGGAGAAATCTGTTGGAGACTTCGGCAGGGCTGTTGTAGGCAGAATAGAGAACCTGGCTAGCAATGACAGAAGAGGATGGAGAGCCTAATCCCTTTCCGATGGACTCTTCCCCCAAGTGGCATTCGCTGCCTCCATTTGTTCTCCAGGCCTCCTCCTCCTGGGAGCCCAAGTAGCCGGCAGCCCTCTGTGACTCTCCATTCTGTTTCTTTGCTCTAGTGCCTGCTCTCCCACTCCCATTCCCCTCCTCTCTTTCCTCTTCCCCCTCTCCCAACATTCATGCCCAGCTTATTTATTTATTGTTATCTTTTGAATTTTTATAAGAGTTTACTTGAGCCAAACTGATGACATATGCTGGGGAGCAAGATCTCATATGCTCTCCTTCTTCCCCAGTTTGAATAATTAAAATTGAAAGAAGGAATATCAGCAGTTAGGGGAAATTTCCTTGGCACAAATAGTGTCGAATACATATACATACATGGCTTCAAGAAGAAATATTACTGCTATTTAAGTAGTCTCAACATACAGAGGGAACCATGTCCTTCCCCCCCACCCCCACCCCCAGTGAGAACGGGTCTGCATGGTCTGTTTAATTTGCAGACTGCAAAAGCATAAAATGAGATAATAAAGAACAAAAAATAGGTTATTTTTTTCAAAGTGTGTATTTAATACTTTAATCAAATAGGTTTTTTGGAATATAGTAGTCTTTTCTGTTCCTGTAAAAATTGGGATTTTAAAACTTTTTTTTTAAATTGCTTTTTAGAGGGAGGAAGAGAGAGAGAAACATTGATCAGTTGCCTCCCACTTGTGCCCTGACCTGGGCTTGAACCTGCCACCTTTTGGTGCACGGAGGTGACGCTCCAACCAACTGAGCCACACTGGCCAGGGCAGGATTGATTTATTTTGGGAGGTGAGGTTAAACGTAATGAAGTAAAAGGTACGAAGTCTGTGAAGAGCTCTTAAATGATCTAATGATGTGAAGAAAGTAAAGCTTTACTAAACAGCATCTCATTGTAGTCTCTGGGCCAATGCCAAATTGGCCAGTACTTAAGCAAAGGAAACTGTTAAACAGGAACTGTTGTCTCGAGTAACAACCCTACAGCACAGGTGGACTAAAGGAATGCTGCAGGTCATCACCCCATTTTATTTCCACTCTATTTATTTATTTAAAATAATCATTGTTGAAAGTATTGCAAATGTCTCCCTTCTTCCCCCATTGACCCCCTCTGACCCGCCCCTGCCCCCCACCCTCACCCCAGGTCTTCACCACCCTATTATCTGTGTCCTTAGTTATTGCATATTTGCATACAAGGTCTTTGGTTGGTTACCTCCCCACTCCCGCCCCTTCCCTCCGAGATTCTGCACTATTTTCACTCAAATTAAATGTTGATAAATTTTGATGTTCCTTTGTCTTGATGTGTCAAATGCTTGTCTTTTCAATACAACCACTAAGGGGAAATCACTCTAAAAGGTTGGGGCAAGTGAATGTGGCTTAGTGCTGAGGAGTTGAAAACTAGAATCGTGAGTGAGTAAATGAAGATAATTACATCTTGCTAGAAAGATAGGTATTTTGTTTGAAAAATCCTGAGAACCAGAATAGTCAATTCATTGGTCCTTTATGTTACATATTTTACCTTCTCAACAATCCCACACAGTGAGCCAGGAGGGCGGTATTAATTAGCTCCATTTCACAGATGAGGAAATATAAGCTCAAAGAGACACAAATTATTGTTAAAGCCACAGCTCCTAATCATTGATCGGCTGCCTCGTGCATGCCCCTCCCTCTCTCCCCTCCCCCCCCTG
Source organism: Eptesicus fuscus (assembly GCF_027574615.1). NCBI lineage: Eukaryota > Metazoa > Chordata > Mammalia > Chiroptera > Vespertilionidae > Eptesicus > Eptesicus fuscus. The sequence goes on from NC_072476.1 coordinate 103,511,977, forward strand.
TCCCCCCCCCCCCCCACACACACACTAGGACTGAACCTGCCCCTGTAAGAGCTAATACAATAAAGGGGGAAAGGTTTATAAGCGTTAGGTAACATTTGTTCTAAGCAAGGTCAAATTCTGCACTACATTATGTAATTGGGTAAGGAAATGTTTAACTCACTTTGAAGTTGTTATTTGAATTAATGTGGTAATTTATGACTTTAAACGAAGTTCTTATTTGAAATTCCTAGTGCCTGAAGGAGGAAACAGTGACAGACCTGGAGACTGAAGTTCTTTGTCCCTCACACAGGTATGGCACCCTGTCATGCTGCTAAGGGAGTGTCCTCTTGACAGGAAGGGGGAATTTAATTTTTATCCCAGGGCAAATAACCATTCCTACGTGCCACACAGCCTCAAACCCTGTACAGGGTTACACCCTAGCTTGAAATATTAGTTAATGCTAATTTTGTGTTTAATGGACTAATGGTAAAAATCTAGAACTAATTAGTTATGCTAATTTTGTATTTAATAGACTAATGGTTAAAATCTAGAACGAATATTGAAAATTAGTGTTCACTCATAAGAGACAAGTCTAGATAATAAACTATAACCATGCATATTGCTTAATCAGAAAAAATCACAGGTAAGCATATATGCCAACGGTGCTTTTTAGATTACAGTCTCAAATGATACCCAGCTGGGCTGTGGATGGGTGTTGATGATTATGTGAGATTGGGCAGTGATTGTAAATTTGTTTGAGCCAATAATCTAATTATTTGTGGCTATTGTTTTCTTACTCTGTGAAGCTCCTCACTTATGATTCTGCTTTTTTGCTTTATAATTATGATTTTCTACGATTATTACTGATTTCAGATTAGAAGGCGAGTAGAATTTTATTTATTCTACATTCAGCTTCCACCATATGTCAAGTGATTAACAAGACACAGTTCCTGCTCTCCAGAAGCTCCTTGTCTAGCAAAGGGCTGACCCTAAATAATAGAGAAGAAACCTGGAAACGTTTTTAGTAGCATCTTGACAAAGGCAGGTGTGCCTTTTGGAAAGATGAGCCTAGGGCAGGGAGAGAGGGCAGGCAGAGGGCTCATGTAGGAGGCTGCATCGTACTCCCGGCATTGGTGACTGATACTGAAGTCCCTCCTGGCCCAGCCGTTCAGGAGATAGGTTGGGGCTGTCCTCACATCAGCATTCTCGGCTAATTTCCCTGCCTTTCCCTTTCTCCCCCTTTTCCAGTTCTTCATTTTAAAGATGCTTATAGAATCATAATGGGCCCTTTTGTGTCCTCCTAGAAATAAGACCTGGAGCTCCTTTTGTTCACCAGGAGGGTTGACCCTTCGCTTTAGAACAGACTTGAGTCTTATTGGTACTTTCTTGTTGGAAGATAGCTTTAAAGGTTTCCAGAGCTGTGGTAAAAGTGTACCTTTCCTTCCTCTTTGAAGATATTTAGTCCAGCCAATGTTGCTCAGTGGTTGAGTGTCAGTGTATGAACCAGGAGGTCATGGTTTGGTTCCTAGTCAGGGCACATGTTAGGGTTGCAGGCTCGATCCCCAGTGGGGGGTATGCAGGAGGCAGCCGATCAGTGATTCTCATTCGTGTTTCTGTCTCTCCTTTCCTCTCCCTTTCTCTTTAAAATCACTAAAATATATATTTTTAAAAAAGAGCCTGGCTGGCATGGCTCAATGGTTGAACGTCGACCTATGAACCAGGAAATCACATTTCTGTTCCTGGTCAGAGCACATGCCCAGGTTACGGGCTCGATATCTGATCTGGGTGCATGTGGGAAGCAGCCAATGGTACGCTCTTACATTGATGTTTTTCTCTCTCTCTCTCCCTCTTCCTCTCTCTTAAGTCAATAAAACCACTTTATTGTTAATCCTCACTCAAGGATATTTTTCCATTGATTTTTGGAGAGAGTGGAAGGGGGAGAGAGACATAGCATAGTTCTTTACAACATGGAAGAATCTTATTTGAGTTTCCTTCCAATAATAATACTTTAAATCTAAAGATGTCTAGCTTTGAGTAAAGTGCAAGCTTTTATGAAAGATAATAATTTTGAATAATAGTACTTCATTCTTACTATAATTGCTATATTTAAAATTGACTGCCCTAAGTAAAGTATGCTGAACTTAGAAGTAAACTAATATTGTAGGTGATAATTGAACTCCTAATGTCGATTTCTCAAATTTGAACTTAACAGTTTAGAACCTGAAACGATGTTCTTCTGTTCTTCCTAAAGCTCTCGCACCATGCCTGGGTCACTTCCTTTGAATGCAGAAGCCTCCTGGCCAAAAGATGTGGGAATTGTTGCCCTTGAGATCTATTTTCCTTCTCAATATGTTGATCAAGTGGAGTTGGAAAAATACGATGGTGTAGATGCTGGAAAGTATACTATTGGCTTGGGCCAGGCCAGGATGGGCTTCTGCACGGATAGAGAAGATATCAACTCTCTTTGCATGACTGTGGTTCAGAACCTCATGGAGAGAAATAGCCTTTCTTATGATTGCATTGGGCGGCTGGAAGTCGGAACAGAGACAATCATCGACAAATCCAAGTCAGTGAAGACCAATTTGATGCAGCTCTTTGAGGAGTCTGGGAACACAGATGTAGAAGGAATAGATACCACGAACGCCTGCTACGGAGGCACGGCCGCTGTCTTCAATGCTGTGAACTGGATCGAGTCCAGCTCCTGGGATGGTGCGTTATGTCTCTATTCCGAAGAAACAATCTCTGAGGATGAATAAGCCCAGATTACCTTTTATTTATTTACTAGAGGCCCAGTGCATGATTGAATCATGCACGTGTAGGGTCCCCTACACGCTTTCACTTTCGATCGTGGGGGAGCTGGGTGCCTGTCTGCTGATGCCGGAGGGGACAGGCACCCAGCTCCCCCGCTTTTGATGGTCCATGTTGGGACGTGAGCTCGCTGCCCCAGAGGCCCCTTCTGTTTCGCAGCACAGCCATGGCGCAGACGCTGAGCTTGCGCCGCCGCTGAGCTCGCGCCGCCGCTGGCCCAATCGGCTACCCCGGCCACCCTGAGTCCCGCCCCCTGCGCCTCCTGCTGGCCAAATCGTGGGCGTAGTGGAGTGATGGTAATTTACATATTACCATTTTATTAGGTATGATTTATTTAGTTAGTTTTAAATGTATTTTACTGATTTTTTACAGAGAGGCAGGAGAGGGATAGAGAGTTAGAAACATCGATCAGGTGCCTCCTGCACACCTCCTACTGGGGATGTGCCCGCAACCAAGGTACATGCCCTTGACCGGAATCGAACCCGGGACCTTTCAGTCCACAGGCCGATGCTCTATCCACTGAGCCAAACTGGTTTCGGCTGTTTATTTATTTAAATATATTTTTATTGATTTCAGAGAGGAAGGGGAAAGAGAGAGAGATCAGTGATGAGAGAGAATCATTGACTGGCTGCCTCCTGCACGCCTCATACTGGGGATCGAGCCCACAATCCAGGCATGTGCCCTTGACTGGAATCCAACCCAGGGCCCAGATGACCTTTTAATTAATGTCGTATGCAAACGTTACCACTTATGCTTGTTGGAATATGTTCAGGAAGATAGCTAAGACTTTCAGCATACCTGCATTATGAATCTGTTAACTTTATCATGTAGGATATTACCTTATCAAAACTTAGACCATTTTTTTTAATCCTCACCCGAGGATATGTACTTTTTGTTGATTTTAGAGAGAGAGAGAAACATTGATGTGAAAGAGAAGCATCAGTTGGTTGCTTCCTGTACTTGCCCTGACTGAGGATCGAACCCTCAACCTAGGTATGTGTCCTGACTGGGAATTGAACCAGACACCTTTTGGTGTACGGGACAATGCTCCAACCAACTGAGCCACCGGCCAGGGTCCATTTTCTTTCTTTACCGAAGATGGGGAAAGCATATTCTGGGGGAAATGGAACACTTCCGTTTCCATGTGTGATATCTGCAGTGTGGATCACCTTTGCACGGACGATGTTTTTCAGGACGGTATGCCCTGGTGGTTGCGGGAGATATCGCTGTGTACGCCACAGGAAACGCTCGGCCTACAGGTGGCGTCGGAGCCATCGCTCTGCTCATTGGGCCAAATGCTCCTTTAATTTTTGAACGAGGTGAGTGGGAATGTTTTTGTTTTTTTAAATTAACACAATACGCTGAGAAATTAGAAAATAGAAGCTAGTACTTACTGAGTGGTCATTCACAGCAGACACTACTTGCTAAGTGCTTTATATGTGCTATCATATTTAGACTTCATAGTAATTGTATGAGGTGAGCAATGTCATGCCCATTTTGCAGAGAAGTAAAGGGGTTTAAGTAATAACTTAAAGGAAGCACTTGCCATAGTCACACAGTAAGTGGCACATTTTATTTCAGTTTAGTAAAACAATCGTCGTCTCCCAGTTAGATTTAGGAAGCTTGCATGAAAATGTATATCCAAGGAGTCTTAGGCCTGTTGTGGATACAGTTGTTTCAGTTACTGTTGGCTTCACCTTGGGATGCTTATACTGCAAGAGGCGGGAGTTGACTAGTTAAGGAGGGCCCCGTAATGGTTGCTAGCATGCCGACCTCAAGAAGCAGAAATCCATGGACATCTTCCTTTTTGGTTGTAATAGGACTTCGTGGGACACACATGCAACATGCCTATGACTTTTACAAGCCTGATATGCTCTCCGAATACCCCATCGTGGACGGGAGACTCTCCATCCAGTGCTACCTCAGTGCGTTAGACCGCTGCTACTCTGTCTACCGCAAAAAGATCCGCGCTCAGTGGCAGAAAGGTGGGTTTTCGCCGCTCTCCTCAGCTTGGTCTGTGTAGGACGCCCATCTGGGTGTCTTCAGTGAGAAACTGCTCGTGGGTGTCCTTCATCAGAGTCCTTTAACCTCACTCGCCAAGTGGCATTTCCTGCAGTTTTGGGGAGTGTGTAATTTAGGAAAAGAGGTAAGCTTTGGAAATGAGTATACCTCTGCAAAAGTACTTAGGCCGACTTATCCCCAAATTAAACTAAAAGTAGGGTAAAAAGTACCTTGAATTTTGTTCATCTTTTGTGAAAGGTACTTCCACAGGTTTTAGTTTGTGGCTGTGTCCAGAGAAAACTGTAAGAAGGTCAATTTCTCCCTCCATTTGTACTTGGCCTGTGGATTCATATTTGCTTTTTTAATGTCATCATTATCTCATCTTTAACCCCGAAGAGGTTCTTTTTTTCTCCCCAGTGGTATATTTTTTAATAGTTTTCAGAATCTAGGCTGAATAGCTTTTTTAAAGCTGCGTAGCTTTTTAGAATAAGAGTAATGATGATGTAAGCTCAGGTCCATGCTCTGAGACACTTGGTAAACCACAGGCAGTCTGTGTCTTTGATGACCACTCAAAAGGGTGGCAGACTCCGCAGAGTAACTTGATTACAGACGTGGAGGTAGATGGTCACATCGTGGCACATTGTCTACAAAACAGCATCCTGACAGTCTGAACTTCAGTAGGACACAGCACAGTTCCAGGTATTAATTCAAGCACTGCTTTCTAATAGTAATTGGGTACACTAATACAATTTCACTATCCACAAACTGCCTAAAAATGGGATGCATTTTACTAGGGGAACAAATAGATGTAGCTGCTATTTCTTTTGCTGGATACAGCATATCTTTTCCAGGAGGAGACAGGCTCAGCCGAAGGAGTACGGAAAAGGGCAGTATTGAGTCAGTGCTGTTAAAACGCACAGTATCATCAAATAAAATACACTTTTCCCATAGTCCAGCTTTGGTTTTTGTGGTTGTGAGAGAGGGTTAGAAATATACTCAGACACCTGGTGGCTCGGACAAGCAGCACTGCTGCAGCCTGTATTTAAAGGTAACAGCGATTCTATGACTGTTAGGACACTCAGTAAGAAATGCATTTGACATCCTTTGTGTGTGCTAAACCCAAAGGAAAGTGTCATGAAATTGCTTATCCATGCTGCAAATTATGCAGCTTATTTTCTACTTTAATTTTTTTTAAACTATAATTTTTTAAGATAAAAAACTCCTAGTCTTGACCCACTATTTTGATTTCACTATCCACTAATGGGTTTTGACTGTTACTTCTAAAAATCAGTAATATGGTAGTGCATATTCTATATCTGATTGTCTTTTTGATAAGCATTTTAAACCACACAGGTATTTCATTGTACAGTATATTTTTGGTTGTGATTTAAAGATATAAAAACATCCTAGCCCTGTTCAAAAGTAAAACTTCAAAAGTCAATTATATGAATTTCATGTCTTTGGATTTCTTTTTCAGAAGGAAATGATAGAGATTTTACCTTGAACGATTTTAGCTTCATGATCTTCCATTCACCCTACTGTAAACTGGTTCAGAAATCTCTGGCTCGGATGATGCTGAATGACTTCCTGAATGACCAGAACAGAGATAAAAATAGCATCTATGGTGGCCTGGAAGCCTTTGGGTAAGGGGAATGTTGGGATTTTTTTCCTCCTATATGGCAGCATTTCTTATACCTATCTATTATAAACTATTTTTTGTACAGTCCTGAAATTTTTAGAGTCCAAAGGATTTTAGAAGTAATCTAGTTTTAACCTATTTGTGTCATCAATGAAGAAATCGAGTCCCAGAGAAGTGGTGGCTTACCTATAGGAATTGTTGAGTCATGTCTACTCAGATTTTCTGATTTCCCCCTTTTGGCTCCCTCTCGTCATCAGCGTGATAATGTGGCCCACCAGCGCCAGTATTTACAACAGCCTCTTCACTCTCCTGCCTCTCCCAGCCCTGGGCCCCAGATTCATCTGCTCACTCTCTCTGTCAGAGTCGGCCTCCCTTCCACAGCTTCCCCACTGTTCAGGCTCACTGCCACCCTCCTTCCCTTTTCCTCACCTATCCCTTCTCCATCGGACGAAATTCTACTCACCTTTTAAGACTTGGCTCCTGTAATACAATGATTCTCCTAACTCAACAGACATCATTATGGACTCAAAATAGTATATTCTTTTTGGTGACAGCAACATTTTAATGGGTGTATTAACCCATTAGAAGCAAGTTGTCTTAAATTGGTTATTAAAAACTTTGAGAAAAAGGATTATCTGTCTACAACTGTTATGTCTTCCATATCAATTATCATGCTACTGCCTGGCTTTTAACACATGGAATCATAAAAAACAGAGTCATATACACTTGGAGATTAGAATAGTAATTGGGTACACCAATACAATAAACATGGGGTCTTTGAACACTAAAGCTGTCTTTTACAAACTTTCAGGGATGTTAAATTAGAAGATACCTACTTTGATAGAGATGTGGAAAAGGCATTTATGAAGGCTAGTTCTGACCTCTTTAATCAGAAAACGAAGGCGTCTTTGCTCGTATCCAATCAGAATGGAAACATGTACACGTCGTCCGTGTATGGCTCCCTCGCCTCTGTTCTGGCCCAGTAAGTATTGCTTTCTGCTACTAACTCCCCTCATTCAGGGAATGTTAGGATTCTAAGACCAGCTTCGGTGCCAGGTCACGGAAACTGTACTTCCAGGCTCTTTAGCCTATTGTCCATTGACTTAAAGAATATAGCCCTAACCGGTTTGGCTCAGTGGATAGAGCATCGCCCTGTGGACTGAAGGGTCCCAGGTTCGATTCCAGTCAAGGGCATGTACCTTGGTTGCGGGCGCATCCCCAGTGGGGGGTGTGCAGGAGGCAGCTGATCGATGTTTCTCTTTCATCGATGTTTCTAACGCTCCCTCTCCCTTCTTCTCTGTAAAAAAACAATAAATATTTTTTAAATTAAAAAAAAAAAGAATAAATGGGATGAGGCTACCATTATTTCATAGTATTTCATGTCAAACTGGCTTTTAAAAAAAATACATATTTTTATTGATTTTCGAGAGAACAGGAGAGGGATAGAGAGACAGAAACATCAATGATGAGAGAGAATCATGGATTGGCTGCCTCCTGCAAGCCCCCCACTGGGGATCAGGCCCACAACCCGGGCATGTGCCCTGATTGGGAATCAAATCATGACCTCCTGGTTCATAGGTCAACACTCAACCACTGGGCCACACCGGCCGGGCACACTGGCTTTTCTGGCTCCTGTTGTCATGGTTTTATTATTCCTGACCTGCAGTTGAACCAGAAATGCCCGGTTGACAAGGTGACTTACTTTATGGTAAAATAACTTTCGTAAGCCCCGCCCCAAGAGATGAACAGCTTGGTTCTGTCGGCTTGCTGTCAAGTCAAGCTTCAGGTTAGGTCCCTCAGGCTATAGGACGAGTGCCTAGTCCAGCTCTGAGCTTCCTGCACACTGTTGTTTCACATCAGTTAAGCTTCCTGGCTCCTCCCCTGCACAGGTACTCGCCTCAGCAGCTGGCCGGGAAGAGGATTGGCGTGTTCTCCTATGGCTCTGGCTTGGCTGCCACCCTCTACTCCCTTAAAGTTACCCAAGATGCCACCCCAGGTAAATACCAAATCTGTCAGCAAGAACGTGTGGGAGCCTGTTCTGGGCAGGTTGTTCAGCAGCTTCTCAAGCACGCTCGGTCTGTCCCACAGGGCGTTGCTGCATTTCAATGTCAGTACTTCTTCCCACACAGCTGGGTTTTCCTCTCATCTAAGAATCTGCCTTACCTGGGTGAAGGGCAGCTTCTCTCCATCCTTCCAAATCAGGAAAAAATACCAGTTTAAATATATTTTATGGTGGAGTGTTTTGGTTTTTCCTTTTTCGGCAAGTAACTTTAACCTTTCATCTCATGTTCTCAACATGTAGTCAGGGGAAAGGAAGCATATCTACTTAAGGCAGGCAGCTTTTTGAGTGTTTAATGATTGAGTCTGATCACATGAGTGAATAACAAATCATTTCTTACTGTTCGCTAGTATTGAAGTTACTTAGTTTTCCTAACTTTATGGTCTTGGCTATATTTAAGGAAATTTCTGTGCCTTCTCTGTGGTAGAAGGAGCAAAAACAGAAAGAGGGATGGTGGACTTGGCACTGCTTTAAAAACTGCCTCTATACAAGTTATTTTTAGTCTCAACCTCACCTGTTTAAAAACTTGTGCACTGGCTGACACTGAACAGGTGTCTAGTCAGAGGTTATAGAGACTGTGTCAGATAGATACAATCTTATCTTTAAATATATATATATATACTAGAGGCCCGGTGCACGAATTCATGCACCAGTGGGGTCCCTTGGCCTGGCCTGTGGGATCAGGCCGAAACCAACTGTCTGACATCCCCCGAGGGGTTCTGGATTGTGAGAGGGTGCAGGCCAGGTCTAGGGATCCCTCTGGTGCACAATCTGGGCCGGGAAGGGACTTGGGATATTGGCCAGCCAGGGAGGGACCGCAGGAGGGCTCCAGGGCTTGTCCGCCTGTCTCGCTCAGTCCTGCCGGACCCCAGCAGCAAGCAAACATACTGGTCAGAGCGTCTGCCCTCTGGTGGTCAGTGCACATGATAGCGACTGGTTGACTGCCCCCTGGTGGTCAGTGCATGTCATAGCGAGTGGTTGAGCAGCCTTAGCATATCATTAGCATATTATGCTTTGATTGGTTGAACAGACAACCAGACACTTAGCATATTAGGCTTTTATTATATAGGATGGTTTTTTAGAATTGATTTTTAGAGAGAGAAAAAGAAACATTGATGTGAGAAACTGCTCGGTTGCCTCCTGTACGCACCCCAACCGCAACCTGGGTCTGTGCCCTGACCAGGAATCAAACCAGTGACCCTTTGGTACACAGGATGATGCTCCAACCAACTGAGCCACACCGGCTGGGGCGATAGATGCCATCTTATCTTTTAACTAAACGAAAGCCAGTAGTTATAACAGAAGTGAAAGTGGTTTTTTTAAACATTTGGCAACATTTTGTTTAGGCTTTCGTGCATGCTATTTTTAGTCTTTTAATGTTGGAATTCTTTACTATTTTAGGTTCTGCTCTTGATAAAATAACAGCAAGTCTATGTGACCTTAAGTCGAGGCTCGACTCAAGAACGTGTGTAGCACCAGCTGCTTTTGCAGAAAGCATGAAGCTCAGAGAGGACACTCATCACCTGGGTAAAGTGTTCTGTGGTTAATATACACACACATACACCCCAAAGCCTATAACAATGTGAAACGTACCACATAAAGATAAGGTTATCCACAGATCTAGGCTGTATTCAGTATAAACCTGATGTTGGTAAAAAATTGTAGGAAAATAGGCAAATCTTCAGTTTATTACCAGGTAAGTTGTGTGTCATAACTAATTGTTCCCATTCTCCTCCTTTCCTTCAGGCAACTACATTCCCCAGAGTTCCATTGATTCCCTCTTTGAAGGAACATGGTACCTGGTTCGAGTGGATGAAAAGCACAGGAGAACTTATGCCCGGAGACCCTCTCCAAATGCCGACACTTTGGATGAAGGAGTAGGACTTGTGCATTCAAGCACAGCCGCTGAGGTACAGGGAGCGCATGGTGTTTGGTGGGGGGGCATTTCTATCCCCAGATTGCTGGGCTTGGGGGGCCTACCTGAGGCTTAGCAGCTTAGGGACTATCAGAAAGCAGAGAGATTCAGAGCGGGCTTGGGGCTTGGGTTCCAGCTGTGCCCTTTCCCAGTTTTATAAAGTCCTTGCACTTAAATGGTTAGCATTTTCAAGTTTGAATAATAGCAGAATTGCAGGGAAGACTGGTGTAGAGAGGCTCATTTGTGACACATCTTGGGAGAGAACATGGGGAGAGGGTGTTGCGGCCCTCACCTCTTCTCTCGGGCCGTTGACAAAGCGGTCTCCAAAGTTGCCAAGAGGTGGCAGTAATAGCTGTGCTTTGAATTCCTACTATGCTCGGTACTTTCTTTTCATTTTCTCATTTAATCCTTATCGAAATGGCCTTTTGGTTAGTGATATACTATGCCCATTTTAGAGATGAGGCTGCAAGGAGTTAAATGGCTTGACCAGGGTCATAGCCAGACTTCAAACTGATGACTTTATAACCTTGAAGTTATTTATTATATCTCCTCAGCACAAATTTGGTGAACGGTCTTGATTCTTGCTATTATACAAATTAGGTAGCAGGTCAACCTTCGGCATTTGGGTTGTGAATGCGAAATGTAACAAGTACAGGCCTGGCTGGTGGGTCTCCGGCCTCCCCCTCTCTTGCTGTGTTGATATTTGTATAAGTTCACCGTAAAGTAAAGAATGACGTTTAGTTCCCGCTGTGAACAGTTATAGTTATATAGGATATATTTAGCATAAACCTCCAAGGTTGTGCTCTGCTTTTCCATTGGAACTTGCATCGGCACCATGACCCAAAGCAACAGTGACCTGAGGCAGCTTCTCCCATTGATTTTTAGCACATTCCAAGTCCTGCGAAGAAAGTGCCTCGGCTCCCGGGGACGGCAGCAGAGCCGGAAGCAGCTGTCATAAGCAACGGGGAGCATTAAGAACTGCCGTGCCGCGCGGGGAAGACCCGTGTGGGCCGGGCGGGGTGGGGTATGTATGGGAACGGTTGGGAATGGGATGTCTGGGACAATATTAAAGGATTACATGTTGCTTAAAATTTTGTGACGGACATGGAGCCTGGAAAACTATCGTGTTCTTGGGGAAGTCTCTGCTCAGTTTGCTAATTCGCTTCCTATTGAGTCTAGCCAATGCTTACAGTACTCCATGATGTTAAGGGCTCTGCAAAACTTCATACCTCTCCGGCCATTCGTATGCATGAAGCTTAGTTTTTAAATGTGGTTTGATGAGTCGTTTGTTTCTGGCAGAAAGGAGCAGAGGTACTTGTCTTTGATTTTAATTTTTTTGAATGTATAAGAATTTTATACTTTGAACAAACAAGATTACTGAAAGTACCTGTGGTTTTTGATAAGAAGTTTCTAGTTTAAGGAATGTGCTCTTACATGTGATATACACAAACCCTGTTTGAAAATGGTAAGAAAAACATGTTGTTTTTATAAACTTTGTACATTCTGGAGAGAAGAGTTAGGATGGTAACTGGTTCTTGGAAACTGGACTGTGCCTTTAAATCCAGGCAGCAGTGGCGAGTGATTGCAGAGGCCCTGAGCGGAGAGACTGGCGCTGAGCAGGCCTGCGGGGGGCGGCCTGGTGTGTTTCTGCTCTGAGTGTGGCTGTAGGTCGGCCCTGAATCTGTTCATGCTGGACGAGGCAGAAAAACACTGATGTTACTGGAGCTTGTGTATGAGGACGCTTGTTGCCGCAGTCCTTCTTTGTACCTTATTTTGGAGAATAAATAAAACATTTTTCTGGTTGCCTTTTAAAAATGTTTGAAAGGAAGGATAGGGGCAAGGCGCTAGTTACTCTGATGCGTCAGTGTTATAAATGCAACTGAAAGACTGACAACCTAACTTCACGGTGTAAGTATTCTTTTTCTTTTTTTAAAAAAATCTGTTCAATGAAAATAAAAAGGTTAAAACCCAAGTTTTTACATAGTTTGATCAGCCAAAATGAGTATTCCACTTAGATCTGGAAGTAGGATCTATAAAACATTTTCTCAGACTTCCACCTTAAGAAAACCATCACAAGGTCTGTATAAGACTGGCTAGACAGTTCTGTAGATAATTTTGGTGCTGAACTATGACATGAGCCTTATAGATTGTAAAATAGAGCTAGTTGGAACTAATGTACAGAATTCAATTTTAAAACTTTATTTGCTGTTAAATTCTGTGAAGTCTCAGTTATCTAAAACGTACACAAATATGAAATGTAATGTTTCAAATTGCAAGGTAATATGTAATGTAGTGTTTGTAAAATACTCTTGTCTAATATTAACTAGTGATACTTTGATTTGTACAGTCATACTTTGTTAAAATGACTTCATTTTAACATCCAGGTTAATAATGGAAGTTCAGACTTAAAGATCGGTGGGAAAGTGGTGCATGCAATACTTTCACAAGTATTGGGAGTTCGGGATATTTTGAAAAGAGTAACTTTTGGTGTCAGAGAAAGGGTTGTCTCAGTCCATTGCCAGCAGTGGGCAGGCCCAGTAATACTGGCACAGAATTAACTGTACACCTCATTGACAGTGAGGTGAATAACTTTGAATAAAGTTTTCGAGAAATATGGCAGATATTTGCGTCTTCTTTTTCTCTTCTAACATTTAGGCAAGAAATCAGCTGATAATCTATCTTTAAATATGGGCACTCGTGTTATTTAAATTTATTCATTCACCAATTCATTCATCATTAAACAAACATTCCAATATGTGATATAAACAAGGCAGTCACTTAAGTCAGAAATAAAATTTACAGGATATATAGTCTTGCCTTCAAGAAACTGTCCGTCTAGTGTGGAGGGATTTATACTGATAATTTATTATTACACTTTAGACAAAGATAGGAAGTCCCAAATTGGGTGATAAGCATGTATGAAGTTTGCTATAAACTTTAATAGGTTTTTTTTTTTTTTTTTTTTTTTTTTAAAAAATATATTTTATTGATTTTTTACAGAGAGGAAGAGAGAGGGATAGAGAGTTAGAAACATCGATCAGCTGCCTCTTGCACACCCCCTACTGGGGATGTGCCCGCAACCAAGGTACATGCCCTTGACCGGAATCGAACCTAGGACCCTTAGGTCCGCAGGCCGACGCTCTATCCACTGAGCCAAACCGGTTTCGGCTTTAATAGGTTTTTATTGATTTCGGAGAGAGGAAGGGAGATAGAAACATCAATGCTGAGAGAATCTTCAATGGGCTTCCTCCTATTGGGGATCGAGCCTGCTACCCGGGCACGTGCTCTAATTGAAATCAAACCTTGACCTCCTGGTTCATGGGTCGATGCCCAACCAATCACCCACACTGTCTGGGCTTGCTATCAATTTTTATATAGAGAGTTACTTTGTGTTCCTTGAAACAACTTAAGATTAAGAGTTGGCAATTAAGGATTCAGAGCAAATTCTATAGCCCAGCGACAGCTTCCAGCCCGAGGGTCACATGTACATGTCCGTGGTGCTCCCAGGGTTTACAGAGAACTTCTGCATTGGCGGTAATTGGACTAGGTCAGTGGTCGGCAAACTCATTAGTCAATAGAGCCAAATATCAACAGTACAACGATTCAAATTTCTTTTGAGAGCCAAATTTTTTAAACTTCTAATGCCACTTCAAAATAGACTCGCCCAGGCCGTGGTATTTTGTGGAAGAGCCACACTCGAGGGGCCAAAGAGCCACATGTGGCTCGTGAGCCGCAGTTTGCTGACCACAGGACTAGTTAATTTGAGTCCTATCAACGCTTGGATTGTATGAATTAGGGAGTACACCTAATTTTCTGGTACTGATTCGCTCATTTTATCATGTCATGTCTAGATTCAATACTTAGTAATAATTTCATTTCTCTCCTGTCCCTCTGGGTCATTCAGAAGAAGGCCAGTGTTCTCTAAGGTCACGTTTGCCAATTCTAGAACCCTAGGGAATATGGCTTTAAGAGTCCTTACCCTTCTCAAAAGAATTCATGTACTTTTCCCCTCACCTTCTGGGTTTTTGTTTATTTTTATGAACACTGATAAGTCTAAGATTTTAAACACTAGAAGAAACTCAAATAGATGCAAACAACCACTTTGGCCCTCTTGTGACTTAGTTGAAATACTTTCTCTTGTCCTGTTTGAAATGGCCTAAGAAACAGGAAAGAGGAAATCAACGGAACAAGGAATGTAGCATGATCTTTTAAAAAATATATATTTTTTTATTGATTTCAGAGAGGAAGGGAGAAAGAGAGATAGAAACACCAGTGATGAAAGAGAATCATTGATCGGTTGCCTCCTGCACGCCTGGGGATCAAGCCCGCAACCTGGGCAAGTGCCCTGACCGGGAATTGAACCATGACCGATTGGTTCATAGGTCGATGCTCAACCACTGAGCCATGCCGGCCTGGTGTAACATGATCTTTAAGTAACTTAGAGCTATGTAATCTTGACACAAACATGAATACTTTCTTTAAAATTTCTAGCAACTGCTCTTAATTGAACACAGCTTCCTCATTTTATTCCCTCTAATTGGTGGTGGAAGAAAATAGTTGACCTGTGATCCGACTTCCTCCCTGCAAATTGTAATGGCAGTAATTTGATGCGGGAGATTATGAATACCAATCAGGAAGTTTCTAGATCATCAGGGCTCTAGCTTATAATAAAAAAATGGATTCGTATTTAAATGTTTACAAGTAAAAAAACAAGGAAATCTTATTTGTCCTATTCCATCTTTGTGTAGGCAATAATAGTAAGAGTTACTGAATTGGTTTTGCAAAAGCTGCCAACCCACCCTAGCAAAGTCTTGTTGATATTTGGGGTCCAGCTCAAGTTGCTTCCATCCTGAGAGCTGCCTGGACTACCTTACTTGGTAGAGAGCACTTTTCAGGGGGCATCACGTTCCTTACTCAGGCTTGCAAACTCCCACGGGATCTGGTCCCTGCCAGCACCACACTCAGTCCCACACTCGACCTGCCTTTCCTCCATTCCTCAAACATGCCAAGGTACTCCACCTTCGAGCCTTTGATCTATGCATCCGAAACCTTGGGCCCTACTCAGACCTCTGCCCTGTAGTCTTAACCAGGGTCTCAGAGAATATGAGAGCACCTCCCTTTGGATTCCTGCTACATACTCCCCTCTTTGGCCTCACTGCGATGTGGGATCCCCCACAGAACTCAAAATTTCACATCCCGGAAGTGCAGAGGGGTTAAGTTCCCCTGGGGTCACTTGCTGGTGACCAGTGGTGGACACTTGCTGGTGGGTAAATGCTTTTTCCTTCCATCCCCTGGGCAGACTGCTCTGAGCAGTGATCAGATCCTGCAGAATCAACGACTAGTGTCCTGTGGCCGATCCAGCAACACATCTTATGCTGGCTTTCCTTTTCGTTGTTGCACTCCTGTGTGTCCTGCACCCTGGGATCATTTCCCAAATAAATGACCTGCCTGCCAGCTTCTGTCTCAGGCTCTGCTGTTTTGGAGAATTCAGGCTAAGACCATTGATACCCGGGATAGTCATAAAACGGACCCTCGGGATGGGAGGTTGGAGCTGGTTTACTCACCAACCATGCAAACAATCCCATTGCGGAGGGTAGTTGGCAGAGTGATGGCCCCACCTCCAAAGATGACCATCTCTGGCCCCTGAGAATGTTACCCTGCATGGTGAAAGCAGATATTAAGGTTAAGGACTGGGCTGTAGCCTGGTGGCCATGGGAGGAGGGGCAGTCAGGGAGATGCACGTTGCTGGCTTTGAGGATGGAGGAAGGAAACCACCAGACAGGGAACGTGGGATGCCTCTAGAAGCAGGAAAAAGCCAGGAAATGGGTTCTCCCTGGAGCCTCCAGAAAGCCCAGAGCTAACACATTTCAGCGCAATGAGGCTCATGCTGGGCTTCCATCCCACAGGACTGTCAGGTAGTACATTTGTGTTGTTTCTCACCACTAAGACCTCATGGCATCAGTGGAACCTAAGGCAGTGCTGGTGGGCAGGGTGCAGTCGCCCTGCAGGCAGGGCAGCAGGTAACTGTCACTGCAGGCGCAGGTGGGCCAGAGCCGGATCACGTGGCACCTGTGGCGCTTGAACAGTACAGGGCGATGATAAAGGCTGGGTTTGGCCAGCTTTCATTAACGGCTTTGGAAGCCTGGGGAAAAGATGAAATAACTTGCTTTTAAGTCAGCCAACCATCAAGTCTACTGTGAAAGTCTGAGGGCCTTGGACTGCAGCAGAGGAAAACCACCTGTGAGGCTCAGGGCCTAGTGGGGAGGGTGGCTGAGCTGCACGGGAGGTACTTGACCACCCTCCTTTATCAAAGTCGGGGCCTTGATAGGAAGAGAGTGGGAGACGAGGGTCTAAGTCACGAAAGGGAGGATGAGCCTGAAAATGTTGGAAACCGGCTCCCCTCACACGGGTCTTCCTTGTCTGAAGACCCTGCCGAGGTCTAGGGAGGCAGGTGCCTGCCTGCAAGATGCTGCTCGACCTCCTCGAGATGCTCTTCCAGTACCTTTGTTGTTCTCCAAACGGGGAGCTGGGCAGGTCCCCACGCATCCTGCGCGGAGAACTACAACCCTGTCCGGAGGAAACGGCTTAGACACTGACGGAGCTGCGGAGCCTGGCTGAGCTGCACTGTCAGGAGCCAGGGGGGAATGTGGGCAAGTGCCCTGACCGGGAATTGAACCGTGACCTATTGGTTCATAGGTCGACGCTCAACCACTGAGCCATGCCGGCCTGGTGTAACATGATCTTTAAGTAACTTAGAGCTATGTAATCTTGAACAAACATGAATACTTGCTTTAAAAAGGAGTGGGGGAGGATCCTGAGGGGATTGGGCCAGGGGTGGAGGTGGAGGGACAAATATGAGGCAGGATAAAGGGCAGTTTATTATCATGGGAGCGTTTAACTGTGACTTGGAGTGAAGGGCGCCTGAGCCGGTCCTTATGTCCTGCAGGGACAGCTGTTGAGGTTGGCCGTGAGCTTGGCTCACAGTGAATGAGGCGCACAGTGGAGCTGCCGTGACATAGTGTTCAGGGCAGGGACAGGAAGTTCCAGGAGGTGTGAATGTCAGCACGGATTCATTACTGAGACTGAAGAACCACCTGTTTCCCAGGAGCACGCCCCCTTCCCTGAGGCAATGGGAGTGCGCAGCACCTGTGCGAACGTCAGGGCTTGATTGATGGGGAAGCGCTGCGTGGAACCGGGCGCGCCTTTGCAAGCGGGACAGTGGGAGTCTAGCACGGCAGAGGCCATGTGGTATTATACAAACGTCAGGCGAGGTGGACATAATCGAATGGACGTAAGGCTGGAGTGGGAATCAGGGCGTCTTGCCCTGCGGGGGCTTGTGACAATGGCTAACAGATCACAGAGTTCTGAGTGACAGCTGGCTGGAGTGTTAGTTACTTCACGTGCATAACCAAAAAGAGAAAGAAAGGAGGCAAGTCGGTGAGCAGAGCCTGGGGTAGCCTGTCGCAGTGAGAAAAGCATGGCCCCAGGTGTAAGTTGATTGACAGGTCCCGTGCAGTGGGAGAGGCCAAGACTCTGCTGCCACACGTGTATGCAACATATACACCCAGAATTTTTGAGGACTGTTGGATAAAAGTCTACGCTGGAACGAGACCAGGGAATGGAGGATCAAAAACAGTTCACGTTTCTCTGGGAGGGACATCGATTGCCATTTACTCCATTGCCCCAGGTGCTGACCAATCTCCTGCTCTGTGTCAATGGAGTCTGAAGGACCTTGACATTCTGCAGAACATCATGCCTGCCCACTGTGTCAAGGTGGATCTAGCATCTGACAGTGGCAGGTAGAGAACCAAGATGGTGGCGTAGGCAAACGCCTGTACTCGCTGCCTCCCACAACCACATCAAAATTACTACTAAAATACAGAACCACCATCATTCAGAACCGCCTGAAAGGTGGCTGAATGGAAGTCCTACAATAGAGAAGTAAAGAAGAAAGTGCAGGAGAGGATGAGGCACGGAACGGGCTGGCCCAACACCCACGTGTGCCGTTATTTTAATCGGGAGGGAGATTGTCCCTGTACCTGCGGAGGCTGCCCATGAGGAGAAAGGGGTCCCAGCCCCACACCAGCCCCCCAGCCCAGGGTTCCAGAGCTGGGAAGAGAAGGCCCAAAACTACGGGCTGTAAAAACCAGCAGGGCTGTGGCTGAGATAGGGAGACCGCTGGAGACCCATTTAAAGGGCTAGCACACAAACTTACTCAGACTCACAGCACTGGGGAGGCTTTAGGGGACCCAGACACAAATGGGGAGGAACTGGATTGTCTGGCATCGGGGCAGCTTTCTCTCAGACAGTGGTGTTTGCCGGGGTCATTGTTCCCTCATTGCTGGGACCTCCCCTGTCGCAGGGCTGACTGGCAGGCACCATATCTGAGTATCAGCCTGTAGCACACTGCTCTGCCCTGGGGATTCTGAGACCCCACCCCATCCAATTTGCAGTCCAACTCAAGCTGTTTGCACAGCTTTTCCATATGAATGGCCAGTCCTGGCTCAGGCTTCAGACTTTGCTAAAATGTCTTTAAAAAGCTGCAGCTGGAGCAGCCGTGCCCCACACCTATCAATAAAAGCCTCAAGACCCGGCACTAGGCACTAGCACCAGCCTGCCTTGCTTCACAGCTGGGCCTCGTCTGGGCACCTCCAACCCCAATACAAATAGCAAATAGCCGTCTGAAGACCTCTCTGTAGCTCCTGCCAGGTGGCCCCAGGCAGTGGCTGACTTTGCACATCCCTGGAGGCCCTAGAACCAGTACACCCAGTGGACAGCTTCAGGCCATACCAGATTACAACTCTACACACCCACAAACAACACACTCAGGGGCAGACTCAGTGAGCACCAAAGCCCCCCTGAAGCAAGTCCTGCTCCATAGGGGTGTCTCCTGCACAGCAGCTCTTTCATTGTAGACAAAGCTGGAATTTTGGAACAAGAGGAGATTGTAAATCAAGCCAGAACCTGAGCTAATACACTTCTTTTGGGGGAAAGAATGCATACCTTAAATTTAAATTTATTCAGAAATTATAAAAATGTCCCTACCAAGTTGACTGTGAAAAAATTTAAAAGCAGCAACAATGACCTTGGTTAATTACCAATAGTCTAACACAATTTATAAAATTGAGCACAATTTGGATGTGTGTCTTATGCCTCTGTAGACACGGGACCCTTTCTTCAGGTCCCGATCTTTAGGGTCTGGCAGTATCATTACTGGGACACTCTCCAAAGCCTTCTTCCTTTGGACCCGATGCAGAATGATGCGGTAGACCCCGGTGATGGAGCTGCGGGCATCTCGCCCTTGGTTGTTCCGGATATGCTCTTCTGTGATACCCAAATGTTCTAACGTGCTTTTGACCTCATGTTCTTCTTCTTTGAGGGTGCTGGTTTCTGACAAATGTCTGGGGTCAAGCTGGAAAGGTTCCAGAGGGGTGGGGTATGGCACCCCTTGCATCCACTCATGGTTCATGATGGAATCGATCCCGTACCGCTCAGAGGGTATGGGCTGGAGGACTCCCCGGATGAGGCGGAGGCAGGGCTCCGACATGTGGGGAGGCACATTGTACGTGCCCTCGAGGATGCTCTTCTTCAGCTTGGCCACGGTCTCTGCCCGAAATGGCATGGTGCCAGTCACCATGAAGTAGAGAAGCACCCCCAAGGCCCAGATGTCCACATACACGCCCACGTAGTGCTCGTCTCGGAAGAGTTCGGGTGCAGCGTAGGGAGGGGACCCACAGAACGTGTTCAGCATCTCCCCTTTTCTACTCACTGTGCTGAACCCGAAATCGCCCACCTTCACACAGCTGTTGCTGGTGTAGAACACGTTTTCTGCTTTCAGGTCTCTGTGGATAATTTGGTTTTCGTGCTGTGGGAGGAGACAGAGGGGAGAACGGTCATTTCCAGAGTGAAATACCAGCAGGAAATATGCATCTGTAGCTCTGAAACAGTGAGATGACGTAATACCGGAAATTCAGTGGAGATTAACCATGTCAGCAAACCTGGAGAGCTGCTCGGCCATAACCTGTAGCCAAACAACACCCACAGGCCCCAAAGGGATGAAAGGCTTCATTTTCCTGTGGGGTGAGGTTGGAGTCTGTCCCCCACGTGTGAACTCGGAAATCAGAGCCAGCAATAAGACCCAGATCTTACGAAACTACTGTTCCGGAACACGGTGAGACAATAGTCCTTTGTTTTGAGGTCACAGATGGGTGTTTCCGGCTGAGCAATCTCTTGACTAGGGTCAACTCCAACAAGGCCTTGCGCCCTCCCAGCTTGTCCACCACAGGGTGGGTGTCTCCTGCACAGCAGCTCTTCCATTGTAGACAAAGCTGGAGTTTTGTCTCCGGCTCACTCCTTCCTCCCCCATTCCTCCTGCCTGCTTTCTTGGGTCCCCAGGTCACTAATTCCCTGCTGATCATTTGGCCAGGAGGTCACTGACCCCACAACATCCAGGCAAAGGAGTGAACTAGAAACAGCCTCTCAACTAAGACCTCCAGGCGGCTCCTCCATCTCACAGAGGTCAGTAGAAGGGAGGAGGTTCCAGCAGCAGGTGCGCTGTGGGTTGAGCCAGGCCCCACCCCCACCCTGGCGTGCTGAATCCAGACAATCTTCACCTGCTCAGTCCCAATGACTCCTGGGATGTGCTTTACTGTTACTCTTGCTGATGGGTCTCCTGGGGTAAGAATCCAGGCTTTGGAGCCTGACAGCTTGGCTGTAGGTTCAACGATACCAGCTGTGTCAGTTCTCTACCTTGTAAAATGGGATACTGATGGGCACCTCATGGGGCGTTGGGAGAACTGTAAATGATGCTGTGTCTGTCCTGCTCAGCAGGGTGCTGGCACCGAGTAAATGCCCGCCATGAAATTTGGAACCATGTCTGCGATTCATCCTCTGGAGACCAGAGCGCTGGGAGGAATGTCAGGGCTCCGAGCTCTGGAGGACTCGGTCTGCACCCTCTATTGCTGGGTCTTCTGATTTCTTCTCCAAGGAGGACATGGAAGACTCCTTTCCCAACTGCCCTGTTGTGTGATGTGTCTGGCTTGTTCCTGGGCCCGGGAAGGTTCACTACAGCAGAGGCCACTTAATGACAGGCTCACGCGCCCGCCGCCACTGCGACCAGGCTCTTCTCTCCGGCTCACTCCTCCCTCCCCCATTCCTCCTGCCTGCTCGCTTGGGTCCCAGGTCACTAATTCCCTGCTGATCATTTGGCCAGGAGGTCGCTGACCCCACAACATCCAGGCAAAGGAGTGAACTAGAAACAGCCTCTCAACTAAGACCCCAGACAAGTGTCTCTTTTCTGCCCATTGGACTGACTGAGACCTGGGTGAAGAGGGCAGCCACACGTCTGCACTAAAGTCGTGAAAGTGGTGGTCGGGTCTGTAGTCAGTTCCTCCTGCGCCCAGCAACTCAGCCAGCGCTACAAAGGGCACCGGAGCACAGCTCTTCGAAGATCTAGCCCAGCCGGCGTGGCTCAGTGGTTGAGCAGAGATCTACGAACCAGGAGGTCAAGGTTCAATTCCTGGGCGGGGCACATCCCCAGGTTTTGGGCTTGATCCCCAGTAGGGGGCATGCAAGAGGCAGCCAGTCAGTGATTCTCTCTGATCGTTGATGTTTTTATCTCTCTGTCTTTCTTTCCGAAATCAATAAAAAACATATATATTTAAAAAATATATCTAGGGAATGTGCTTTAGGAGTCCAGATTTAGCTAAAGAAAGAATAAGGGACTAAAATAGTACACCATAAAGTCTGAGCACAGAGGCAGCAAGAGGTAGAGGAGTTCACGGAAGTCGAGAAAGATCGGTGGGTGCTGCTGTGAGATTGAAGCGGGTTTCAGACAGACAGGTCTGAGCTGGGTCGTGAAGGGTGGATGGGAGTGGGAATGTGAGACGTGTTGATAGGGGAGAGGGCATCCTCAACACAGAGTTAGGAAGGCAAGGCCAAGAAAGAGCGAGGAGCTAGCTCTCTGGCTACAGGAAGATGGGGTTGGAGAGATGGTGTGACCAGAGTGGGTGAGTGTCATCGGGCTGCTCAGAGTGACTCCTGCTAACTTCCAGAAGCCAGGAGGCTGCCCTGTAACTGGAGATTCCTGGGTGATGCTTCAGAGGCAAGGACAATGCGCGCAGCCAGGCTTCTGACCAGCAGAGAAGGGTCTACTGTCTGCCCGTGAGACTGACACCCTCTGGGCAGCTGCATGATGGTAAACGGAAGCCACACGCTCCCACTGTGGGTAGAATGAGAGCAAGACTCTCCTTCCTCGCCCACTCACCATGTGCTTCACGGCAGACACAATCTGGGAGAAGATGAACTTGCTTTCTGGTTCCGAGAGCTTCCCTTCGGTGCTAATTTTCCCGAAGAGCTCCCCGCCCCCCGCGTATTCCATCACCAGGTGGAGCTTGGACAGGGTCTCCACGACTTCGTAAAGGCGGATGATGTTGGGGTGGTGCAGTTTCTCCATGCTGGAGATTTCACGGGAGAGCAGCCGCTGGGTTTTCTGGTCTAACTTGGTCTTGTCCAGGATTTTAATGGCCACCTTTTCTGGAAAAAAAGAAAAGAATGTGCCAGTGTTCATAGGCTCATAGGAATTTAGAACCAGCCCAGCTGCAGCGGCTCAGTGGTTGAGCGTCGACCTATGAACCAGGAGGTCAGTTTGATTCCTGCCTGGCTTGATCCCGGATCGTGCAGGAGGCAGCCAATGAATGATTCTCTCTCATCATTGATGTTTCTATCTCTCTCTCCCTCTCCCTTAATCTCTGAAATCAATAAAGATACATTTTTAAAAAAATTAGAACCCAAAGGGACCTAGATCAGCCCCTTTATCTTATGAGACGGAGGTTAAATGGCTGTCCCCAAGCTCACAGAGCTCATCCCTGATCTTCCCGCACAGGCCTGATGCCAACTCCTGCCTCCCAAGGAGTTTGTAGTTGATGATCTTTACCCAGTTTTCTGGATGACATTAAAGTTCCTTTGCTTAGCTAAGAAAGCCCCTCTTGATCAGACCCACCTCCTCAGCCTCACCATCCTTCACCCCTGTCCACCATCCCTACCTCCTTTTCACCAACCCAACCTCCTTTTTGCCATCCATCACCCCTATCCACCATCCTCTGCTCCTGTCCACCATCCTTACCACCTGTCCACCATCTTCCCCTCCTTTTCAACATCCTCACCTCCTCTCCACCATCCTCACCTCCTTTTCACCATCCTCACCTCCTTTTCACCATCCTCACCTCCTTTTCACCATCCATCACCCCTATCCACCATCTTCCGCTCCTGTCCACCATCCTCCCCTCCTTTACACCATCCTCACCTCCTCTCCACCATCCTCACCTCCTTTTCACCATCCTCACCTCCTTTTCGCCATCCATCACCCCTATCCACCATCCTCACCACCTGTCCACCATCCTCCCCTCCGTCCATCATCCTCACCTCCTCTCCACCATCCTCACCTCCTTTTCGCCATCCATCACCCGTCCTCCATCCTCCCTTCCTGTCCATCACCCTCACCTCTGTCCACCATTCATCACCCCTGTCCCCACCCTCACCTCCTGTCCGTCATCCTCACCTCCCATCCACAACTTGACTCCAACTGTTACAGAACCTTCTGTTGTTCCTTGAAAAAAGATGAAACTCGTATGCCTGGAAGCTTTCCTCTGCCTGGCTCATTTATCTGGTGTATGACCCCTTTCCTGTCCGTTACTCGGTTTACTCCTGACGGTCTCTCAAGGCCAGCCTCCAAACCAACCTCCTCCAGGAGGCCTTCCATGACTCCCATTCTATGAGGATCCTGGTGTCCCGATTCTGTGTTTCTTTGCACTATAATCTCAGCACGCTGGCCTGTAAATGTTGACTTCTGGTTGGTCCCCTCCTCCTGCCCGTCCGTGTGTGGGCTGTGTTCTATCTGGCTTTGTCAGTGCCTGGACGCACCAGTACTTAGTGTTGGGGGAAGGATTAATTGGTACAATGGTCCTAGACTATTATACCAATTCATGGTCATTTGGTATTAATGTATTGACAGCGTTAAAAATGGTTGTACCCTTTGACCCAGCCATTTCACTTCTCACAATCTTAAGGAAATGATCTGACATCCGAACAAAGTTGCATGTGGGCCTAAGAAGGCTTCTGTGATGCTGGCAACAGCTTAAGTGTCCAGCAAGAGATGGTTAAGCTAGAGTGTGGTTCAGTGACCTATATCATGGTATACTGTGCAGCTATCAGAAGAATGACATGAAAAGATGTGCAATAAGCATGTCTAACATAACATAGTCAATACTGAGCAGTGCTCTCCTCAACCCCAAACCTGCTCCCCCTACCGTCTTCTCAATTTCAGTAAACGGAAATGCTATTTTCGCCATTGTGCAGACAAGAGCCTTGAGCATTTGACTCTTCTTGTCACGCCATTTTCAGTCTATCGGCAAATCCTGTTATGTCTACCTTCTAAACAGAGCCAGCACCCAGCCACTCCTCGGCATTCCCGGGTACCGTCCTGGTCCAAGGCACCACTATCTGTTGCCTGGATTATTGTAGTAGGCTCCTAACTGATCTCTCCTTTTCTGCCTTCGACCCCTTGCAATCTATTTTCAACAGAGAGCCAGGGTGATCCTCTTAAAGCAAAAGGCAGATCATCTCTTGTCTCTGCTCCTGCCAAGGCTCTGGGTTTCACTCATAGGAAAAGTCCAAGTCCTTACAAGGACATATTGGCCCCACACGATCTGGTCCCTGTTATTCTCTGTCCTCATCCCCCTTGGCTGTTTCTAGAGAACAACAGTCACACTCCTGCCCTGGCGCTCTGATGCTTGCTATTCCCTCTGCCCGACCACTTTCCCTCAGATGCATCCATGACCAGATCCCTTATTTTTTCTTTCCGTTCAATGATCACCTCCCTCAGTGAGGCCGTCCCTGGCCAACTTCCCTCTAAAGCGGCAGCCCTCGGTGCTCCTTCTTATCACTTATCGCTACATAACACAATGGTACTTGACTGACTGGCTTCTGTCTGTGTCTCCCCACTAGACCATAAGCTCCATACACCAGAGATTATTGTCTATTTTGTTCATTTCGGTATCCCCAGTCCCTAGAAGAGGGCCAGTTACCCAATAGATGCTCAACAAATATTTGTTGAATGAATGATCTCATGCAATCTTCACAAGAACGCAACGCAGGGAAAGCATTAGCCTCACAGTGTATACTCAATTTTGGGTCTTGCTTTTTCACTTATTGTTTGTTCAATGCATCTTCTGCATTGCCACTCAATCTTCATCGTCATGATTGTTAATGGCTCTGTAACATCACATCCAATGTGTATGTTTTAGTTTACTCGATTATTACTAATGTTGTTGGATTATATAAATGATTCCCAGTCCATTGCACTATAAATAAGGCCACAATGAACATTTTTTTTGGTTATCGGATTTCTAATGTTGGACTTACTTTTAGGATGAATTCACAAGTCACTTACTATTTTTAAAATAAGAACACATGATTTTTAATGCTGGGTGGTTGTTGTTGTTTTTTTCATGTTTTCAAGCGAAGGGATCACTTTTAAAAAAATCAGTGGGTCTTCTGTATTAAGCTTTAGTAGAGACTGAGTTAGTTCCCTGTTGGGTCCTCCTAGGAAGTCACAGTGTAGAGAACCTCCCAGAGAGTACTGCCCTGCATTGCTCCCTCTGATATCTCTTCCCTACTAATACTACATTTTCATGAGAAGTTAGTATGCCAACAATTCAGCAAACATTTGTTGAATGCTTATCCTATAGTAGAGGCCCAGTGCACGAAATTCATGCATGGGGGGGTCCCTCAGCCCAGCCTGTGCCCTCTCGCAGTTGGGGAGCCCTCAGAGGATGTCGGACTGGTAGCAGGCCTAAGCTGTCAGTCGGATATCCTTAGCGCTGCCGTAGAGGCGGGCCACTGTGTGCGCCCGCTGTCAGCCCAGCTTGTGGCTGAGCCACTGACCACCAGGTTGGCCAGCTGGGGAGGAACCACGGGAGGGCTCCAGGGCATATCCAGCTCATGATCAGTCCTGATCAGCCACACCCCAGCAGTAAGCTAACCTACAGGTCAGAGTGTCTGCCCCCTGGTGGTCAGTGCACATCATAGCAAGCAGTTGAGTGGCCTTAGCATATCATTAGCATATTACACTTTGATTGGTTGAATGGCCAACTGGACGACTGGACACTTAACATATTAGGCTTTTATTATATAGGATAATAAAAGTCTAAAATGCAAATCGACCAAACAGCGGAATGACCAGTCGCTATGATGCGCACTGACCACCAGGGGGCAAGTTCAGTGGCAGTGGAGGGAGCCTCTCAAGCCTCCACAGCAGTGCTTAGGCCTGTGGAGGGTGGGCCTAAGCCGTCAGTTGGACATCCCTCGAGGGCTCCCGGACTACAAGAGGACTCAGGCCGGGCTGAGGGACTCCCCTGAGTGCACAACTTTCATGCACCAGGCCTCTAGTTACTTATAATGCATGTGGGGGAACTCCAAGGATCAATATGATACAAGATCTGGCACCAAGGAGCTTGTGACCAGGACACCCAAGACTTTTAGCATACCGTGGATTTGTTAAGCTCCAAATCTTGATTTCTCATCCAGGCGTTCCCTTGCACTCCAAGATGGCTGCTGGACTCATTATTTCATGACTTCCATGTGCCTCCAAGTCAGTGCCTCCAAATCTTTACTGTCAAACCCATTTGTTTTCCTGTGTTTGCTATTGACTGCTAACTATCAAAGCTGTGGACCTGGGTCTCCTTCCCAATTCCTCCTGTCCCTTGTCTCCCCCATCCTCCCCCATCCAGTCAACGACAAGGTTCTCCAATATTCTAAAACATTTCTCAAATGCATCCCCTTCTCTCCAACCTCATTGTCACTTCCTGAGTTGGGGTGGACATCATCATTCATCTGGACCATTAGAGTAATATTTTATTCTGACTTCCCTGACTCTTGTCACACCCCAACTTCAAGTTCACCTTCCTCACTGAAATCAAATTCTATGAATCACTTGTATTAACTGTTTGCTTTAAGCTCTTCAATGGCTCCCTGATACCAAAATGGCAAAATCCAAATATGCACGAAGGTGCTCCATGATCCAGCCCTGCCTGCATCGCCCACCGCATCGCCCACACTCTGTGGTGCGTCGCAGGCTCCAGCCTCACCGAACTGCTTTCAAATCTACAAATACTCCCCAGACCAGCTCACACCTCCATGAGCTTGACATCCTCTCTCTGCCTGGAATTCCCTTTTCCCTGTGACTTGTACAGTTTCTCCTCAAACCTCAAGACCCAACCCCAGCCTTTCCTGGTCAACTGACCCTTTCCTGACACCCGCAGGCACAGCTGAGCACACCCTTTGTACCGTGCGGGGTGACGTCACTTACTGATTGTTTCCTGTCTGTCTCCATTACATAGCGTGGGTCCCTATCAGGCTAGAAGGTACCTCATTCATCTCTGTTAAAGGCCCAGAGCCAAGTGTGTGTGCGGGAGAGTTTATTATATTTTTGAAAAGCGGAATGAGTGAACTGATAAATAAATAAATTGAGAGAGGAGAAGAAAGCGTTCGGGAAACTGGAGACCAGAGTAGCGAGAGGAAGACCAGGGGAGGAGAGGTCAGGAAGGGCACACCAGAGAAAGGGCCAGACACCGCGGCCGCTTTGGCTGATCTCTGTGACAGCAGATGGGACATAAAATATTCAGAAGCCAAGTGCACCATCTCTTTTGAGAAATTTCTAATCAGCCTGATTCTAATCATGATGGCTTCAGCCACCCTATCAGCTTGCAAGGCCCGGGGGAACCTGAGCTGTTCGCCACACAAGTAAGCCCCGGCCAGCAGCGGCCTGGATTGGAGCCCCTTTTCTAGAGATCAGAGCAGCTGGCACCGGTTTAAAGACCACTGTTCCAGGAGCCGCCCCACGGCAGCCCTCGGCTTTCTCAGGAAAGTCTCCTTTATTGATCTCATCGAGCCCGTGTCCGTGTTTCCTAGGACACCCGCGACCGCCTGGCCCGTGGGCTTTGTATGGGGACCACACTGATAGGAATGGCAACCCATATTGCCTATTCTGGCGGGGCCTGGCTATGGGACAGGCATTGAAATCCCCATTCCTAAGCCACTCCCAATGAGTCACCTTCCTCTGGCAGAGGTACAGCTTTTGGAGGAGCGTTCCCCTTTGCTTTCCATTCCCGTCCACTCAGAGGAGCCAGATGTCCCCTCTCCACGGACAGCCTCAGTCTTTTCGCCCTGACTCTCCTCGTCCTCTTTCCATCATCCTGCCCGAGGTTCTGTTTCCCAGCCCCTGAAGCCACCTGTGTTCATCGCCTCGCATGCCTTTGCGCCCAGGTTTCCCTTCCTGCCCCCCTTTCAGTTCCACTCATTCTCATTTTCCTACTCTTTCCTCCACTCGCGGGGCTCACTGATGGGGAGAAGCCCAGGAGAGCGATGGGGCGTGGTGCCAGGACTAGGGTGTAAGAGTCGGGAGGTGAAGCTGGGATTCCTTCTCCTGTTGCATCCGTCTCGTGTGCTGTGAGCTGCCGGTACGTTCTCTGGCGTGTTTGAACTCGCTTGTTGATTCCATTTCCCCACTGCCTGTGCTTTTGACCTTCCTCCCCTTTGGCACATGGGTGACTTGCACCTTCGACAAGAGGGCCGGTTAGCAGCGAGGATCCCCTGCCAGCGAGGCCACCCAAGTGCCCAACCGGTGCACCGCGGGAAAATGTCATGCTCTCGCAACTCAGGGACCAGAATTAACTTAACTTAGTAATACCACAGACACCTGAGGAATCCAAGAAGGAAGCCAGTTATAAATACCAGTTGTTGTTGCTTCTCTCTCCTGTCCAGCCCACGCTGGAGCCTGTCTCCGGAATCAGATGCCGTCCGGTGGCTCCTGTCTCTATGGGGGACATGCCTGTCACTCTGCTCACCTTCCCAGACACACCTGTCTGGACCTTGGGCTCTGTCGAGAGTCATGGGGCCGCGGGACCCTGAGGCTGCCGCTGACTTGACACGGGAGGCCCTTGACCCCAAGGTGGCCTGTCATCGACTGGCCAGTGAGCAATCATACAGCGGCGGGCAAAAGCAGGTTAACAATAATAATAAATAATACAATAATATATGAATAATAATACAAGAATAAACTCTGTGATTCACGTACGCGTAACGATAAACCTAGTTTTGCCCAGCCCTGTGTTCTCTCCCTTTGAAACCTGAGCTGCAATAGAAACATGTGGGTGGAGACGGACAAGAAAGCTGAGAGCGTTCAGCGTGTGGCTGTGGGACCCGCAACCATCATTCTTGGCCGTGTGCCTTCTGACAGCGGGGCCGAGCAGCTCGGGCTGGGGCCTAGGAGAGACCATGTCAGGGCGGATCTCGGGGAGAGGGCAGAGCGAGCCCATGGGCTTAGGAAGTCGTAAACTGTACGGAGTTGCAAGGGCTCCTTTCCTGTGTTGTAACTCCCTTTGATAATGTCCAGGCTTCAGCTAAGCAAGCGGGAAGCGGGGAAGAGCCCACGCTGCCGGGCTCTCTGCAAGGTTCCTCCCCGAGGCCGGCGTGCTGGGCGCTGCTGTGCTAGGACCCAGGGTGATGGTACCCAGCAGGGGGTGTGTGCCTTTGGTAGACAGCAAGGACCCCGGCCGCAATGAGGACGGTACAGAGCAGACTGGAGCAGAGAAGGTCCTGAGAGCAAAGCCCTTTTCCCCAAATATAACACAAGCCTCGGGTCAGCAGGGGAGACTGGACCCCGCTGTCCACGGACTGTGTGATCTGGGAGGTCTCCCCGGCCGGCCTGCGTCATTGGTATTGACCCGCAGATCCGAACGGGAGGCGTAAACTAAAGCTTGGACTAGGAGTTGCCTTAGAACCAAGCCACACTCCGTGTCAGCAGGACAGAGTCCCCGCAGTGTTTTTTTTGTTAATCCTCACCTGCAAATATTTTTCCCATTGCTTTTTCAGAGAGAGTGGAAGGGAAAGAGGGAGGAAGGGACAGAGAGAGAGGGAGAAAGAGAGAGGGGAGAGAGAGAGAAACGTGGATGTGGAAGAGACACATCGACTGGTTGCCTCCTGGACTCATCCTGGGGAGGGAGGCGGCCGGCAGGGAGTGAACCTGCAGCCCAGGTGCATGCCCTTGACCAGGAATCAAACCTGTGAACCTTCATTTCGTGGGCAGAGGCTCTAACCACTGAGAACACCGGCCGGGGCCCCACAGTGTTTGAGTACATTCATTCGCATGGTGTAGGGGGAGAGTGTTTGGAGTCAGAATCATCTAAGGTTGAACTGCTGAGGCCACACGTAACTTCTGTGGGTCTCAGTGTCCCTATCTGTAAAGAGGAAACAAAGACATTGTCCTCACCCCCTTACCGTGAAAATTAACTGAAATAGCAGCGGGCAGGGTCAGGTGACAACGCGTCATTGGCTTCCTGGCCCTGGACCCCTGGCCCAGCCCCGCACTGGGTCCTGCTCCCACGGGGGCCGCCTGGGATTGGGGGATGGGGGGCAGGGCCTACCTTTGGTCAGGGAGTGAATCCCGAGCTTGACTTGGGAGAAGTTCCCGCTTCCGATTTCCCCTCGGATGCGGTAGAAGCCAATCCGCTTCCCCAGCGTGATCTCCCTCACCACCTTCTCGTCTTGGGACATGTCCCGGGTCAGCTTCTCGAAGGGCGTCAGCTGGCGCACCTGCCCCTCGGCCTCCTCCTGGCTGCACTCCGTGGGGCAGCCGCTCTCCACGCTGTCCCGCCGGTCCCAGCGGGCGCAGTGCGGGCTCACCGGGCCGCCGCCATCCACACACGCTGCTGTCATCGTCATGGCACCGCAGCTCATGTCTCCATCTCAGCCAGGAGGCACCGGCCAGCGGCAGGTTGGGAGGCGCAGAAGAGGCCCCGTGGGTGGGCGGTGGGCGATGGGCGTCAGGGACCCCCAGGGCCCCAGTCCATCGGAGCCGGCCTGGAGGAGGCAGCGGAGCCGCAGAGCTTGCCCGGCCCGGCCCGAGGCTGCCGGCCTCCCCGGAGGCCCTCACACCTTCCTGTGCGGGACTCCCAGCTCTCACTGAGCCGGAGGCCGCCTGTCCTCGCACCGCTGTCACCGCCCGGGCCAGCTGCAGGAACGTCGTGGCTGCAGTGCAGTCTGATGCTCTGTGGTAGGCGGCTGGTCCTGGGACAAAGGCTCCCGTTTGCGATTTCCTTTGAGGTTCAGAGGATCTCTCACTGAGGAGGCCCCCGGGGCCCTGGCTGATGGCGCTCAGCTCTGGCCTTCCTCATTTCCCGAGGCTCTTGGCAGCAGGTCGCAGGGCCTGAGACCTAATAATCTGGAGCCCCAGGAAGAAGAAGGCTGCAAATCAGCCTTCTGGCCGGGGCGGGCGGGCCAGTGGAGGATTAAGTCCCCGCTCTGTCACGTTAGCCGGCCTTTATTTAGATGAGCCTTCCCCTAAGCCGCGAGCCGTCTCAAAAATTTGGCAGGTGCTGTTGGCCCTAAGAACAGAGAGGAAGAAAACGTATCAGCGAGGCTAATAACCTGCACAGGGCTGATGACGAGTGAGGGCTGCTCTGTAAGGCTGACCGGAGAGCACTATGCGAATTGCAGCTCTGATGCAGGCCTGCGGGAAAGGCCCGGTTATATGTGACTTCGCAAGAGGAAAAGGTATGTGCCCCCGCTCCTCAGGCCTCCTTTTAGAAAAGCCCTCACAGCCTGCAAACACTTCTAGCAAACCAGTTTCTCTGTTTTTTGATGTTTAGGAAAATATGCATGTTGCTTTGGGTTGCTTTATTTTATTTTATTTTTTAAATATTTTAAAATTTATTTTAGAGAAGAAGGGAGAGGGAGATAGAAACATCAACGATGAGAGGGAATCATTGATAGGTTGCCCCACACTGGGGATGGAGCCCACCACCCGGGCATATGCCCTGATCGGGAACCGAACCGTGATCTCCTGATTGACAGGTTGACCCTCAACCACTGAGCCACACCAGCCGGGAGCTTGGAGTTGCTTTAAAACCAGATTTGTAAAATTACAATAGGATAGTCATGATGATAAAGATTTTCTGTTAACACCAGTTTTCAAAAGTTCTTACACTGATTCAAGTAAAAATGTTATGCTTCCAATGTAGTCTCAGTGGTAGGTTCTCCTACAACATCTTCTGTGTTTTTTGCTCCTACTCTTTCTTCCTGTTGTCATTCTATGCCAAAGGCTAGATGTCCTCCTCGTCTTATTTCCTGGGTGTTTTTGGCCAGGTGTTGGCGCCGGCCCAGCAGCTCATTCTGAAGGTGCAGGAGCAGAGGGTGCAAGTCCATGGCATCCTCAGTGACAGGAAGCACGGCCCCGCTAGACCGCCTTCCTGACCTTCTTCCCTGCTCCCGCCCGGAGGAAAGACTCACTTCCTCTCTGAGCCCCCAGGCACTCTGTGCATTTCCCACAGCCTCGTCTCCGTGAAGGTGGGAACTGCAGGCCCTGCTGCCCCTGTCTCCCTCCGCTCGGAGCGTGGGGCCTGCAGACAGAAAGTGCCGCTAACTGGGTGTTGAACTTGATTTTTGGATTTGGGCATTGCCTTGGAAACGTGAATTTCCACTTCTGTTGATGACATCACATTGTTACGGGTGAGTACAGGACTGCCTAAGGCACCTGCCCCTTATACACCTGCCTCCCAGAGCTCGGCACCGTGCCAGGCACTTAGTCTATAAAGTTTCATGATGAAGGGATGCATTAACTTAGAATTCACTGACCGTTACATTAGGCATGATTTAGTAGAGGTGGGTACCTTTATGTATCAACTAATGACACCCTCCCAACATTGGCTTGAATTCTCTCAGAAGGCTGATTTCAGTCCCCATCTCCCCCAGGCCTGGGCCACCTTCTACTCCACCAGGATTCCCGGCCCCACTTCTGCGCAGGTGAAAGCCAAGTTGGAATCCCACCTCCACACTGAGAATTGCTACAGGACTGAATGCAAGAGACAGAGAAGCCAAGTGCCCCCCAACCTTGCCTCTTCCAAAGGCTCAGGTGTCCCCAGGCACCCCGGTCTCACGCCTCCTGGAGCCTGGTCTCTGGCTCCCGTGCGGTGCTTGCCCAGGACTTTTCTCAGCTCCCCTCCCCTCCCGCTCCTGACCTGGGCTCTGTATCATCAACGCCACTCAGGCCTGCGATTTAGAATCAGGTTTTGGATTTGCTACCTGATTAACTTCAGGTTCCAGTTGCACATGGAGGGGTCAGACTCAGCTGCCAAGTGTGTCAGATTACATACACCCACAAATTAAATTTCCGGCACAATGGCTTCGAAACAATCTCGTGTTGCCTTAATGACCAGGAGACAGTTAATCTGGTCAATCAGAAGGAGGATTTTACAATTTTAAAACATTGCTGTGGGTTTGTATTGAGGAAGATTTGTAAGTTGAGACAGGTTGCCAGCCAACTGGGGGGAAATTGAACCTCTACCTCCTGCCAAGATAAATGCCAACTAGATCACCTAAATAAAAGCAAAATAAATGAAACCATAAAATACTAGGGAAAAAAACACATTTTTTTTCATGATCTCAGAGGTCATAAAAGAGAACATTAAATTTGACTACATAAAAATGGTAACTTTCTGTTTGCCAAAAAAAAGCACAAATGAAACAAGTTCAGTGGTAAACTGGTAGGAAAGCTTTCCAGCATGTGTGATAGACAAAGGGCTAATTTTCTAGATAAAGAATTTTCACAAATCAATAAGCAAAAACACCAATATCTTAAAAGAAAAATTATAAAGGATGTGAGCAGACATTTCACAGAAAGTACAGGTGACTCTATACTATATAAAAAGATGCTCAAGCTCGATTGCAAAAAAAAAAATACACATAAAAACGACACTGAAATTAGATTTTTCTACAAATAAATTTGGAGACTACAAAATAATGTGATAATGCACTGGTCACAGAGGGTTTGGGGAAACTCGTTACTAAGAGTCCGAATTCCTACAACTGCCTGGAGGACCATGTGGCTGTAAACAGCCAGTGAAGCACAAGTGTCCATATCCTTTGCCAGCAATTTCGCTTCTAGAATTTATTGTCTATGCATGCAGGGAGCTTCCAATCAGATTGCACTTAGAGTGAATGTCCCGTCCAGAAGCACCATATACCTGAGCAAAGGCTCCAAAATGAAAGGAACGAACCCAACCAAAATAGTAACAACCAAAAAGCACTTGAAGGAAACACAGAGCAATGCAGGAAACAGGAGGCAAAGACATCGCGTCCATAAAACCAGAATAAAATGAGAGAGGGAGAGAGAGCAAGAAAGAGCTCTCTTGGAAATTGAAACTGAAGAATTGTAAAAAAAAAAAAAAAAAAATTCTAGAAGAGATAAACAATAGTGAAAAAAAGACAAGAAAACCAGCTAATCAATTCCAAAAGTCCAGCACCTAATTATTAGACTTTCCAGGGACACTCCTGCCTTCCCAGTAAAGTAAGACACATGGTTTCTGCTGTACTTGAATGGCCAACAAATCTCAGAAATGTCAGAAAACTCTGGGTTCTCACAAATTCCAGTAGAATAAAAAGAGTAGGTGAAAAGAACCTTCACAGAAAAGATAAATTATGGTTGAGTGTGTAAATACTCATTTTTCACTTTGCAAAACGTATTTTCCCCCCCTCTGAATATGTTTCTTAGATGTGTGTGAATAGAAATCCTGACCATGGGCTGTGGGATTGCTATAAATAGTTTATATTTTTACTACTTTCTAATTACATCATGTTGAAAAGCAAGCAAGCAATGGAAATGATGACATACCGAATTACAGATAAAATCTCCCTTTCTCAGATGCAACTGGGGCTTGTTGTCATTTTGCCGTTTGCCCTTTCGATTTTGACTAATGTTTATGGACATTAATGAGAGCGTAGAACCCAAACAGCCAAAACTCTGGAGCCCCGCCATTGTAGATCAGACCGCTGGCGAAGGCGGAAAGGTCCTTAATTATTAACTTACTGTTGCAGCACAGCAATACATTAAACAAGATTAAAGAACACAGAGCTTGCTGGGCAATTTATTTTCTGGACTTGCAACCACTGCGAAAATAATATCAAAGAAAACCATCTCGCCTTTGTTGTCTTTGTCTGAGTTTAAACTACAGAACTTCTGGGCAAGGCCCTCGGGCACCGGGCACCATGGCGAAAGCAGGCGATGACAGCCGAACCCTCCTCCCGTGGGTGCACCTCAGGGGGAATTACCGGCAAACACGCTTCATTTGAAAATCGAGTCTTACCATCTAACAATCATTTGCAACGCCTTCGCTTTTGGCCCGGGCTCTTTGTTTCTCACCACACAAGTCAAGATCCCCACGGGTGGAGGAGGGCGCAGCTGGGAAACTTGGGAGCAAATGGAAAATCAGTGCGAACCGGCTGTGCCTGGCGATGAGCAGCGGCGCTGCTCCTGGGTACCGCTGCCTCTCGTCCCTCCTGACCTCACGGGCTACTTCCCTGGCCACTCGGCCGGTCGCCCTCGGTCCACTGACCACCCATAGCCAGTCCACCCCGCCTGACGGGCTGACGTCAGCTCTTCCCACACGGAATCCTCCCACACTCGAGGCTCCCTTGATGGTCAAGGTCACAGACTCAAGCACCGAGGAGGGCCGTGCAGGTGTCCACGCCCCTAATGATGAAGAGGCCCACGCCCAGTTGCAGCCTGGGTGGCCATGCTGGAATGCTGGCTTACTTTTGCCAGGCCTTTCCATTCTTTAAAAGCAACGGGAAATCAAGACACTTTTGGTGAGCTCTTCCAATGTTTCAGGGGTCCTCAAACTTTTTAAACAGGGGGCCAGTTCACTGTCCCTCAGACCGTTGGAGGGCCGGACTATAGTTAAAAAAAAACTATGAACAAATTCCTATGCACACTCCACATATCTTATTTTGAAGTAAAAAAACAAAACGGCAAAAACACCTGCATGTGGCCCGCGGGCCGTAGTTTGAGGACGCCTGGTTTAGATGGTGGATTGAATGTTTTTAAAACGTTGTATGGTCCAGTGCACTGAACCATCCGGCCAGATTTGGCCTTCAAGCTGCCAATCTGCAGACTGCTCTCGGTTTTCGAGGTACACCATCAGCACACAAGGGGAGGGCAGGCATAGGGCCGCAGCGAAATAGATGCTGGAATGGTGCATGTTATCCCGCTCTTAGGGTTTTGCTCAGTACCGTCCAGTCTTGCTTCATCAAGACTTTATTTAAAGCACACACAAGTAAACAGGCAATGTGCTTGTTGGTTTCAGCATTCTCCAAGTTTAGGTAACCATCGAATTCATTCTCACAGGATACCTTTCTGTTATTGGCACTTTTTTCTTACAACTCGGACCTCAGCCTTGCACAAAGCTGTAACATACTCAGTTGCACAGAAAGGAATTGCGATTGAATCACAAGCAGGTGGCCCTGAGCAGAAAACAAAATGTGTTCTTCCTCAGAAGCCACTCTTTTAGAAAACACCGTGAGGGAACAACTCTGGCCCGTTTGCAGCTCGTAGGACTGAAATGGCTGCAAGTCAAAGCAGAGACTGCTCTTCTGCTGCCTCGTAACTTCCTTCAGCGCCGATGTCCCGGGCTCACTAGGAACAGCATCCGGTGATGGCCTTACGGATGTTAGGAAAGACTTTCTTTCCTTTTGAGCAGAGCCCGGGAAAGCCTTGCAGCGGGAGGCTGGAGGCCGGGT
The DNA here is from genome assembly GCF_027574615.1 of Eptesicus fuscus. Taxonomy (NCBI): domain Eukaryota; kingdom Metazoa; phylum Chordata; class Mammalia; order Chiroptera; family Vespertilionidae; genus Eptesicus; species Eptesicus fuscus. The sequence continues at coordinate 103,549,006 of NC_072476.1, forward strand.
CACCGAGGAGGACAAAGGCTCTCACTTCGACTATCACAAGAAGTTCAAGTGGAACTTGAAACCTTTGTGAAGGGCCTCCCGTGCCTCCTAAGTGATGCCCGCACGCAGGAGAAGCAGCACATCTGAGGGTCCTTAAGTCCTCGCCCAGCAGTGGAGGAAAGCGAGGGGGCTGGTGGCAGGCGACAGGAGAGAAGGTACTCGCTACAGAAAAGGGAGCGACAGTGGATAAGAGCGTCAGCCTGCGGACTCAAGGGTCCCAGGTTCGATTCCAGCCAAGGGCATGTACCTTGGCTGCGGGCACATCCCCAGTAGGGGGTGTGCAGGAGGCAGCTGGTCGATGTTTCTCTCTCATCGATGTTTCTGACTCTCTATCCCTCTCCCTTCCTCTCTGTGAAAAATCAATAAAATATATTTTTAAAAAAAGAAAAAGGGAGCGAGTGTCAGCGCGCAATGGCAGTCCGCACAAACAGGATAGAGATAGTTTTTAAAAATATATCTTCATAGATGTGCACATTTAATATGTAATAGAGGTGGCATTTCAAACCACTAGCAAAAGAGAAATGATTCCGTAGACCAGGCGTGCCAGGACTGAACCAAGAGGCGGCTTAGGTAGACTTCAGCTCTCCACCATCTCAAAGTCTCCACCAGATCCCCTACTTTGATATAGATTATTCGTATTTTTTTAAGTTAATGTAAGGTGTCATGCAAATGAACAGGGAGGCTCATGCTTTTCCAGTAATATCACTACCCCAATATTGTTTATCTGTGTGTTCATAGAGAAAGGTTTGGAAGAGGACAGAGTTGTGAGAATTTTATTCCTTCACAAGTTATGGATACACGACACGACTTTGAGAAACTCTGCTTTTCAGGGAGATTCTCCCAAATTAAACCACAAATAGGGGGTGGGGGCGGGGGTTAAGGACAGATTCAGAGTCAGAACGAGGTTAGAGTTTTGGCTTCCACACTAAATGCCAGAGCGGCCGTAAGCAAGTCCCTCCCCATCTCCGGGCTTGTGTCTCCACTGGCGAGAAGGGTGGCCACCGTGGTGTCTAAGGACCCTGCCAGCTCTGGCCTCTGAGATTCTCTACTCAGCGATGGAGGGTGGATTCCAAAATGTTTGTGAAAACAAAACAAAACAAAACAAAACACAAAACCCTCCTGAAGTTCAAGTGTCACATTGCCCCCTTCTGGACCTTTCCAGTGTTCACATGAACGAGGTTATTAACCCACAAGCCCTCATGGACATGCTGAAATGTGATAGCCCAGTTCCTTCCCCGTCACAACTTAGAAAGCCAGGTTTGAGGTTTTCTAATAGAAGGGTTAGAAGACAACCCAGGAAAGGGCAAAGGGCAAAGGGTGTCAAAGGTCTAGGGGACGACGTGGGGGAGGAGCTGCACTCAGGAGAGCTTTACAGTTTACCTTCATCAAATTCCCCCAATTTAATGAGCCGTTCTTCATCAAGTGCCTACTACGTGCCAGGGACCAGTTTTTTATTTTTATTTATTTATTTATTTATTTTAATTTTTTATTAATTTCTTTATTGATTAAGGTATCACATATTTGTGGGTTAATAACCTCATCCCCCCATTCCCATCCCACACCCCTCCCCACGCATGCCCCCACCCCCCTGTTGTCCTTAACCACTGGGACCAGTTTTTAAAATCCTTCCAACGACTTCCAGACAGGCCTGAGTGGCTCCTGCCTGTTCCCACAATTTTGCCTTTTTCCCGTCCTGGGAAGATGGTTTTCCTTCTAGAAGCATTCCCTGACTGCTCCTGACCACATTGTCACCACACCGTGGCCCCTCAGATCTGTGTCTCCTGATCTGGTCCCCGACTCCATATTTTTTCTATTTGCTTTGTGTGAGTCGAGCTTCCTCGTGAGTTCTCGTTGTGTCCCTGTGACATGTTCAGGGCCTCCGTCCATCACCTGCATTCCGCATCACCTGGAACAGTGCTGCTCACCTAGGGCTCCACAACTCACAAGGCGACCTTATCTTCACCTCCTTCCTTCCTAGTTCCCCTGCAGGGAAGATTACCTGTACTTCGGGTAGTAACCTCTCTTCTTTACTCTGACGGTGGAAAGTCAAGCTTCTCATTATCTTCTCCAGATGTGTCCCCTTTCACATCTTGGCAAATGGTGAGCATCCTTCCTGATGAAACCACAACCCTTCACTCCCTTTTTCTGATGTCTCATGTTCAATGTGTCAGCAAATTCTATTGGCTCTCCCTGCAAAACATATCCTGAATGCGATCCTTTTATCTCATTACTAGAGGCCCGGCACATGAAATTCATGCATAGGTAGGGTCCCTAGGTTACAGGTTTTCTTTCAGTAGCCTCAGTCTATCACCAATAGTTCTCTTCTCACTGCCCACCCTCCACCCTACTAACTTGGTTAATGTTAAAGTTATCCTGTCTTTCCTCTGCTTAGTCCTAATCAATAGGCTTGTACTTCTCATCCTTCATTGATTGGACAGCCTGCTCAGATCACACAAAGCGAGCGGACAGTCCAGTGGGGAGGCAGGACACGAGGCGAGAACCTCAGAAGAAACACCTATACCTTCAGGTGTACCAGGATCAAAGAGTAAGTTGCTTTTTTCTTTTTAATCAAATAAGCATTCACCTTAATGACTAACCTCTGGGGAAGCAGGAAATTCATAAACCATGCAGATACAAGCAGTGAATCCAGGCTTTACATGAAAATACACGGAGACCACTGGCCTTCCATCCCAAAGGAGCCTGGTAAATAATGACGTAAACCCGTGAAAGAACGCGAGTCACCAAGTCCAAGGTCTCGCAGGCCCACCGGCCTGGGAAAGACGAGATGAACTGCTCTTCTGAAAACGAGGACGGGCCTTCCCGGGTCTGGCTTTGCCTTTCCTGCTCCAAGAACTGCCGGGCACAGGCGTCCTCACGGAGGACCTCGGTGATCTAAGAGAAAGGCCGATCTCCTCAGAGCCGCTTTCTTCCCTGGAGCGGAACCCGTCTGGGAACCACTGGAAAGTGATGACAGGGCGCTGGAGAGGCTGCCTGCGTGCTGCCCGCTGGGAGCCGAGGCTTGGGAGCCAGCTCGGAGAACTGCACACTGTTCCCCGGTGCTTGCTAATTGACCGGGCACTTCTGGCTGAAAAGCATTCCCCCCGGGGAGGCGAGTGGAAGTAGGTAAGCAGGCTGCCTCACCTCACAGAGCCGTCCCCCAGCAAAGCTTGAGTTCTGGAGACAGAGATGATTTCAATACAAAAGCTGCGAAAAGATCACAGACTGAACATGCAAAGGTTCAGAAGTGTGCATCCAGGAGGTTCTGCTGTGATGCGCAGCCCACACTCCACCTCCCCGCTGCCCCGTACCCCTTCAGCCTGGGCTTATGAATGCTTTATCACTGTAAAGATAAAGGGGGGGGGTGTTTTGATGGGGCAGGTCCTTGGTCTTATTGATTTCAGGATTCTGGGCACCTGGTACCCAGGAGGAGTCTATAAATGCTGGCTGAATTGACTGGAATTGTACAGCTGTTTTAAAAGGTAGTGTGGCCCTAACCTGTTTGGCTCAGTGGATAGAGCGTTGGCCTGTGGACTCAAGGGTCCTGGGTTCGATTCCAGTCAAGGGCATGTACCTTGGTTGCAGGCACATACCCAGTGGGGAGAGTGCAGGAGGCAGCTGATCGATGTTTCTCTCTCATCGATGTTTCTAACTCTATGTCCCTCTCCCTTCCTCTCTGTAAAAAATCAATAAAATATATTTTTTAAAAAGGTAGTGTGGATTCTAGAAGATACAGAAATAGATATTTCTGTCTTAAACATCCTTCTCTGGCTGAAAAAAACACACAACACAAACCCACCCATGACAAATGAGTGTCCCCTGATAAAGAAGAAAAGACGAAAATGTAACAAAACGACAAAAACTCTTTCAAGGGTTCAATCCTGAAACAAACAAGGGCAGGTTTATTGGGAGGGCCCCGCCCCGGAGCTCCTCCGGCTACAGGGTGTCTGCACCGCTGTGGGTCTGATGAAACGCCCCGCTGTGTGCCAGTGAAGCACACCTCAATGTGGACAGACATTCCTAAGGAAGTTATTTGAATCGTAAGCGACAGAATGTTTGCTCTCCAGCATTTGCTCCAACCCACAGACAATAAAAACAACCCAATTATGGCTTTCCTTGGAAGGCTACTAAGATTAACATGAGCACAGCAGGCGTCAAAAAGGCTCCATTTCTCTCTTATTTTATTTTGGGGTGTCGGTAGCTTGCAGCAGAATTTGCTTTATTTGAAAGCCTAAGAAATAATCCTGCTCTATTTCCAAGACCTCCTTTGCACTTCTCCATTCCTCCCAAACAGCTCTACAAATACACACGCCCGTGCACTTGCCTTTGACCTTGTCCCTGCTCCTTGCCTTCCTCGTGTTTACTCTTCCCCAGGGGAGCCAAAACCAACACTAATTAGCAGTGAATTAAATCCCACCTCTGGGACGCTGGGGAGGCGGTGTTTACCCAGGGCTCCAAGGCATCCTGGTCCCTTTCCCCTCAAAGACACTCGATTAAACACCCAGCCCTGAAGGAAAGTTCTGAGACCTGAATCAATTATCCAATTTATGCCTCAAGTGTACCTCGCCTGTCATAAAATAGCCTTTCATGCCTGGGTAGCGTCAGTCCCCAGCTTGGCCTGCCTGGAACACACTTGATCCTTGTCTTCCTCAGCCTTCCAGGCCCCACTGGAACCTCACCGTGATGTTCTCTTCTCTCTGTTCACCCAGAAAAGGCGGAGGCCCAGAAGGGCAGCCGGGGAAGAATTAGGAAAGGTCACCAGGGGCAAAGAGGTGTCATTAGAGACCTAGGCAAAGGTCGTCCCACACCCTCGCATTCCCAATTACTAAGCAAAAGCTGGAGAGTGAACGAGGCGGATAGGGAAAAATGGATTCATTTGAAATACGGTATTGGAGGAGAGCTCTCTGGATACCCCCGACCACAGAAAGACAGAGAAGCTGGACATTCAAGCGTTTCATGGCCTCGTCCGAGTTTTCCTCTGCAGTCTTGCTTCTTAACACATCCCTAAAGCAAACCAACCCGGGGCTGCAAGCAGATTGGCTGTTTCATCGTTTCCCTTGATGACCCAAGCACATTCCGGGACTCTCGGAGTGCAGAGGGGCGGGTCGCACAGGGTTGTTTAATCTCTCATGTTGTGTTTGAAAAACAGATGCAGGGAGGTAAAAGAGACCTACTAGTGCCCAGCTGGTGTGGCTCAGTGGTGGAGTGTCGACCTATGAACCAGGAGGTCACAGTTCAATTCCAGGTCAGGGCACATGTCCAGGTTGTGAGCTCGATCCCCAGTAAGGGGTGTGCAGAAGGCAGCCAATCAGTGATTCTCTTTCATCATTGATGTTTCTATCTCTCTCTCCTTTCCTCTCTAAAATCAATAAAAATATTTTTTTAAAAAAGAGAGACATACTAGTTAGTGGAAAGAACAAGATTAGAATCAAATATCTTTGTCTTTCCACTATGCTGGCCCACCAAACATCCCAACAGAATGAATGATTATCTAAAACTAAATGTTGGGATTTAAAAACCAAGCTAGGAAAAAAATAAATAAACAGCTAAGTAAATATTTTTATTTGATAGTAACTCAAAAGAAAATTTAGAAAATGTAAATATTTTCTTTTGACCAAAGAGGACTTCATTAGTAGAATAGCTCTAAGTCACACTCTACTACACGTTCCACAAGAGAATAATTTAGAAAAATCATTGTTCTCCAAACTTTCTGTGATAAGTTGTTTGTGATGACAAAAGAAAAAAAGCAAATATTTGGCTTAATAAATACCAATGGCTTTTTATTTTGTGCCTTGAGTCCTCAAAATGCTCTTAGGCCAAGTCATATCTCAGCATTGAACCCCTGGTTACAAAATGTTCCCCACTCAAACAAAGGCAGCAGTAAAACTTGCCTGTTGTTAGTCTTTCCAAGAAAAGTCCCTGGCACAGAAACTGTACTTTTTCATCTTTCAAACTGTGCCCAACCCATTTATCTTTCCTGCCTGGTGTTACATCTCCCCCTCATGCTTCATCTCCATCCAAACCAGCTCACCCAACTCGTTTGCCAATTCACACCCATTCCTCTCTCTTGTGAGCCCAGCACGTCTGCGGCCTGTACACTCACCAGGTGTGCTCTTGGCTTGTTATTTACCTTACAGTTGCATTCTGTCCTCCTTATTAATAACTATTTACTGGGAGCCGATAATATATAGTTACTGCTCAACAAGTAGGTGAACAGAGAACTTGTCATTCAAACCAGGCCACTTTCAAGGGTAGGAGGAGGTACTAATAATAACACTGGATGGCAGGTGTGAACCAGGCATGCCTGACAAATGAGCATAGGGTCACCCTCTCAATAAGTGATGGTGTGGCCCAGCTGGCATGGCTCGGTGGTTGAGCGTCAATCTATGAACCAGGAGGTCACGGTTCGATTCCTGGTCAGGGCACATGTGCAGGAGGCAGCCGATCAATGATTCTCTCTCATCATTGATGTTTCTATCTTTCCTTCCCTCTCCCTTCCTCTCTGAAATCAATAGAAGTATTTTTTTTTTTAAATAAGTGATGGTGTGGCCGATATTGTAGGCTGGCTCTCTCAATGTGTTTGCTAACTCTCTTCTTCCTTCCTTGCCGTTTCCTGTTATAAAGGCTGGAAATCCCGACTCCTCTTTCTCCCTCATAGCTAGAGCTGGCCAGGAGACACTGTTCCGGACAATGAGACCTCAGGGACAGGCTTCTAACGAACTTGTGATCCTGATAAAATGGGGTATTTAAAATGATATTGCTTCTTCTGTGGAACGCCGCCTAAAGACCAGGACATGAGAAATAGGAGAGCAAAAGGGAGGATGACAGAGTAAAAAGTAGGAATAAACCAGGTCTTTAGAGCAGTTAAAACAAAGTTATCAGTCGCCTGTTACAGCAATTTTCAGCCTTTTCACCTCATGGCACACATAAACTGATTACTACAATTCCGTGGCATACCACAAAATATATTCTTGCTGATCTGACCAAAAAATAGGTATAATTTTGATTCATTCACACCAGACAGCTATTGTTGTGTTGGCTGTTGTCATTACTTTGTTTGACAATCTAAGGGAAAAGAGGTCAGTGTCCCTGACTAAACAGGCAGGTATTGCATGTTTTAAAAATTCTTGTGGCACACGGGTTGAAAATCACTGGCCTATTACTATGTATGAATTGTGTTCCCCCAAATTCATATGTTGAGGACTTTAAGCCCCAATGTAATGGAATTTGGAGATGGGGCCTTTGGGGTTAATTAGGTTTAGATTAGCTTAGATCAGTGGTCGGCAAACTTCGGCTCTGTTGACTAATGAGTTTGCCGACCAATGGGATAGGGGCTTAATCACAAGGAACAACAACAGCCTGTAATTATTGGAATCAAGAGTCTAGGTCAGTGGTCGGCAAACTCATTAGTCAACAGAGCCACAGTTTGCCGACCACTGGGCTAGGTTAACCTGGTTCTGGTTCCTATGAAAGAGCACGAGATCATGAAGGTGGGGCCCTCATGATGGGATTAGTGCCCTTATAAGAAGAAGCCAGAGAACTAGGGTGCTTCCCCCTTTCTCCTCTCCTTCTCTCTGTCTCTCTACCATCTGAGGACAAGGCAAAGAGGTGGCCATCCGCAAGCCAGAAAGAGAGCTCTCATCAGAACCAACCATGCTGGTACCCTGATCTCAGATGTCCAGCCTCCAAAACTGTGAGAGAATAAAGTTCTGTTGTTTCCACCTCCCGGTCCCTGGTATTTCGTTATGGCAGAGTGAACTGACTAATACACCTGTCTAGACTTCTTCCTCTGCAAGAAAATGCCCTTCTTTCAGCTGAGTAGAAAGGTTCTTTGATTATTTGCAGCCAAAAGCATTCTTAACCAAGAATAGCTATCCTTATTTTGTTCCAATTACTTTAGACAGTTCCAATTTTCTTTAATCCTTACAACAGCCCTGAAAGGTGCCTGCGATGAAGAAACTAAACTTCAGAAAGGGCGTGGTAACTTGTCCGAAGTCGGACATAGCATGTTGATGGCCAGTCCAGCCTGTCTGACCTCAGAGCCTGCGCTTCCCACACACACAGGCAGCTTCTTCGCCGCCCGTTCCGTGAGCCAGAGCTGTGCCTGCCACAGGCAATCCCACTGGTCAATTCTGCTAGAAAGGAGGATGGACAAGACCTCATTTCCCCCTACTTTCTGCCTCACTCCCACCCTAAGCGATGCGAGGGTGCCACCCCCTCACCGAAATGGAGGCTCCATAAAATGAAGGCTTAAACCAAGAAAGGAAAAGCAGAGAAGAGGCCGAGCAGGGACAGGGAAGGGAAGGGAAGGGAAGGGAAGGGAAGGGAAGGGAAGGGAAGGGAAGGGAAGGGAAGGGAAGGGAAGGGAAGGGAAGGGAAGGGAAATCTCAGAAGGCCAGTGCCAGGGCTAGAGCAGAACTGACCAGCCTGGGGAACTGAAGTTCCACTCTGGAGGGCTGGGCTGGGCGAGGGCAGGAAGTAACAATTGTCTGAAAATAACTAAGGAGAGGTGTTTCACAGAGCTATTCGAATATTTGGGAAGCAATAGCAATAGGTTCCTAAACATTGAACAAATGAAAAAATAATTATTTTCTCCAAGAAAGTTGTACAAAATAAGGAATACAATTATAGTTCACAATCTGACTCTGTGGTGAACAATAATTACAGTCATGATGCAAACTCAATGTTGATGCCATTAAAATTGTGACATCAGCCCTGGCCCTGGTTGCTCATTGATTAGAGCATCGGCCGGCACACCCAAGGGTCTTGGGTTCGATTCCCAGTCAAGGGGCACATACCTGGGTTGCAGGTTCCATCCCCAGCCGGACCCTGGTTGAGGTGCATGTGGGAGGCAACCAACCTATACGTCTCTCTCACCTCTCTCTCTGTCTCTGTCTCTGTCTCTCTCCCCACCCTCCCTTCTCCCTCCCTCCCTCTTTCCCTTCCACTATCTCTAAATATCAATGGAAAAAATATCCTCTGGTCAGGATTAACAAAAAAATAAATTGTGATACCACATGTGAGAGGCACTGTAGGACAGAATTTTCCAGTTAGATGTGTGCAAGCCTTGTCTTCCTCACCATCCGAACTCAACACTTCAGCCCCCAACTCTGTTTCCTTTTTCCTGTATAAAATCCAAACCACCCAAACAACAGCTGCTAATCTGCAAGAACAAGTCCTCCCTCTTCCGAGAGCCATGCTTGGCCAACTGTTTCTGAAACTCGCTGAATGCTGGCTGCTCTGGCTAAAACGAGATGCTCCTAGTAGCTTTCCTATGCCTGGCATCTTCAGACAAAGGGTTGTGCTAATGGTGCTCTGGCTGATTTCTTCCCACAGACCATGCTGCGAAAATAAAGGGAGAGAAGTTGGAAGGAGTGGAGTAAGGGAGCTATGGCCTTCCCTGAAATAAGGGCAAGTAGACAGCTTCTGTCTAAAATGGAATCAGGGACCGGCCATCTAAGCAAATTATTTGGAAATAGGGGGGTAAGTAATCCAGCAGGTAAGAACAGAGAGTGATTGTATCCAAGGAGGGAACGGTTGTTTTTGTTAGAATCTTTTAATATGCTCTCCTTTATAAAATTAGATGAATGCATTATTTTGATAACTAAGCAACTTCTTAAAAGTAAAAACTTTCCATTTAAAGCAAAAAAAAAAAAAAAGGCAATTACATAATCAAGTGTGTCTATAAATGATCCCAACTAAACGGCCCCAACAGAGAAACTAGCAAGCTTTCTTGGTGGCATAAGGCTGGGAAAGAGGAAGGTCTAGGGAGCAGCTGGTTTGGCAAAGACGGGGAAGCTGTCTAACCCACTCCGCTGCCATGGGAGGCAGGGAGCCAACGCATTTCCATCTGCCACTCAAGCCCCCGGGCACCCCGGCCTCAGAGGACTTGGCTAAAGGGGGAGGGGGGCTTTCTGGAAAAGTGTCTACTGGTATTTTTCTGTTCTTCAAGGAAGATTAAGAGCAGAGTTCTTTTTAGCTTTCTGTTCTCCAACTTGGGTTTCCTTTTCTTTCTTCTTCTCTTCCTTTTCTCTTTCCTTCTTTCTCTTTTCTGTGCAACTCTCTTTGCACTGGACTTTTTCTGTTTCACTCCCTTTCCCTCAGTCTGTGGGTTTTCTCTCACTCTTCCCCTTTGGCTTTATTTTTCTCTGTAATCATAAATCCTTCCTGCCATCCCCACCCTGTCTCTCTTCTCGTCTCCATGCTCTCTAAGTCTTGGCTGACGTGCATGTATTTTTGCCTTTTAATTTTCCAAGTGGTTAGCCAAAATGACTTGAGTCTTTTGACCGAAACTCATCCATCTGTAAAATTGGTTAATATTCCTTGGGATGCTTAAAATAATGGCTGAGCTATCTTTGAAGTTCTTGAGAGAAAATAATTTAAGAGCTGTGACCTGCTTAATTCAAATTGTAGACTATTGTCTTCATAAGTAATTTGAATATTTCCTTCTCTTAATTTATAACTTCAATTCTAGAGAACTAGAAGGACAATAAGAAATGACAACAATAGAATGAGAGTAATTTTTAAAAAATATATTTTTTATTGATTTCAGAGAGGAAGGGAGAGGGAGGGAGAGACAGAAGCATCAATGATGAGAGAGAATCATTGATCGGCTGCCTCCTGCACATCCCTACTGGGGATCGAGCCCACAATGAGAGTAATTTTATGAAGTTTGTCCTTTCAACAACTGAAGGAAAATCAGCCATTGAATTAAGGCTCCTGACTCCCTGGAGAAATACTATAATGAATTTCAAAGAATAAAGTTGGATTTCATAATATTTTAATTCTTAAGTTTCTCAGAATGGAACTATATACTAGTATTCGGCTGAAAATCTTGACTAAGACAAAAGCTTTCCTTCTTTTAAAACGGTAAGTCTAGGGGGTATTCAAATTTTCCAATCATATGTTACCAATGTATAATATTGGTTTATAGGATTCACTGCTCAGGAATCACGGCTGTGTAAAGAATGATGGTTCTTTAATGGCACAACAGTTACTAATTAAAATATTTGAATGCCGGCTATACTCACCCTCATCCCCGCCAGTTAATCCATTTTAACTGAAAATCGAAGGTTACACCAAGAGTGCCGAGGGCTCTAAGGCCTACCTGGGAAAGTCAGATTTTACACAAACCTGCCTTTATTTTAAATGTAGGTTAGTTATTAGGAAAAAAGCACATACCGCAAACTAAATATGCAATCCACATTTCTTCCGAACACAGAAGGAGGCCTCTCTGAAGGTTTTTCCAGGCTTACCACGGAACAGTGGGCAAGCCAAAAATAAGCCCACGAGGGCTTCACTGGGCAAATGCAACAGCACAGGAAACACTAGTCCACAGAGAGCTGGACTCAGCCTTTCCCCAGGGGCCTCTCTCTGGGACCCCCCACCCACACGCCCCATCTCCTAATTAGAAGGCGAATGAGGATTCCAAGTTGAATGCTAAATGGGAGGGCAGGCCAGGGTTCCTTTCCCCCTCCTGGGTTGCAGTGAGGACAGTGCAGGGAGTGGGCAGAGAGCTGGCCCAGGACTGGCGGGCTGGGGGGCCGTGTTTATTTTCAGTTGTCCGAGAAGGAAGGTCTGTCTTACACATAGCAAACTCTGAGAAAATAACATTTAGAACAACAACACGCCGTGGGCTTTTCGCACTTGAAGGGAAAGAAGCAAGTATCTTGTAAGCTCCCGTTACTGTTACCATGGTAACTGAAGGGGGCAAGAGGAGATCTCTTCGGGGACAGTTCCGGAATCCAGCCAGGCGGCGGCGTCTCCACGGCGCAGGGCGACTTCTTCCGTTACCATGGCAACCGAAAAATCAGAAGTGCTTTTGCAACATTAACAGAAACCATCTTCTGAAGCGCTTCTGTGGATCGCATTGAATACTGATGATGCAAGCTTGAGGGATACATATTTTTTAGCAAAAAAAAAAAACAAACACCCCAAAACACAACAAACAGAAAACACCATATTGCCATAAACAAACGCTCGTTTCAGACGCCCCTTTGAAATCTTGGCTGGGCTGGGGATACGTTTTTTTTCGGTCTGGTTCTGTTTGTTTCCCTTTTGGACTCCCGCAGCCTCGAGTGCAAACGCGATTTGTTTAATTTCCAAACTTGTGTGAGCTGCACGGGTGAGAGCCGAGACCGCGGTGCCTTCGCTCCGGCTTGGACGCGGCCCGAGGACGAGGGCTGGGCAGGGCGAGTCCAACAGAGTCCTCTTGTCTCCTAAACTCGGGGAGACGGCGTGGGGTGCGGAGCTGGAGAAGAGGGAGGCGGAGGGCAGGGGGACGGGGAAGGAGAGGCACAGACGGCTGAGTCTTCGCTGCCCCGGGAGGCTGGGAGCGCCGGCCCGGCGGTCCTGACCTCTCCATCTGCCCGAGGCTGTGTCGGGCGCACAGAGCTGCCCGGGAGCGGCCTTTGGAAGACCCTGCTGGGACCCTGAGCCCTGGCCTGTCCTGGCGCCGAGTCTGGGAGCTCCCAATGTTCCTGAAAAGACACCCGCGCAGAGGAGACGGGTGCTTCCTCACTGGCTGCCTCTCTCTGGGGGAGTCGCGGTGTGCGGCGCGGTGGCAGGTGTCACCCCTGAGCCCCAGTCCTCGCCGCCGGCCGGGTCCCCGCCGGCCCGGCTCTCCCGGTCTCCAGCCCCCGGGACACAGCGCGGATGCGGGTGCGCGCACCTGGAGCTCCGGCCGGGGCGCCGGCGGCCCCCAAGTTCCCGTGCGGCGCGACTCCGCCGTGGGCGCCGCGCAGACCGGGACGCGGGGCCACGCGCGCACCTGCCCGTGGGAGCCCCCCGGGCTCCGGCCGCGCGCGCGAGCACACGCCGCCCCCCGTCTAACGCCCTCTCCTCCGAGGGGCCTGGGAGGGGCGCCCCCAAGGAGCACCTCGCCTTCTCCCGACCCCAGCGCTGCCCTCCCCCCGCCAGGAGTGCGTCTCCCGTGGCCCCTGGGGTCACGGCGCGGACGGGAGACCCTGCCGAGCCCCAGGTCTGCAGCCGGGGTCGGGGGGGGGGCAGCGCGGGCGGGGTGCTGGCGGCGCGCCCCGCGGCCCTGCCTTACCTTCCCGGCGAGCCCGGCTCCGCTGGGCTGCGGGCTGCGGGCTGCGTGGCGGGCGCTGGAGCGGCCCCGGCGGGCGGTGCGGGGGTGTCACCGCGCTGGGGGCTCCCGGGCTTCCCCAGCTGCCAGGGGCGGCGACTGGAGAGACAGCGGCTGCGGCGAACCCCGCTCTCCGGCCGGCCAGGGCTCGGCCGCAGGGACCCAGGCGCCCCGCAGCGGTTCCCCGAGGACCAATGGGGAGCGGGGGGCTGGCCCGGGGGAGGGGGCTCGGGCCGCTCGGGCCCGGAGGCTCCGGCCCAGACCCAGGAGGCGCGTTTCCATGGCAGCCGGGAGGGAGGGCGGGGGGGGGAGGGCGCGCGGCCAGGGACACCCCTCGCGTGCACGGGAGGAAGGGGTGGCCCTGCCGCGGTGAGGATGCCCCCCTCCCCCCACCCCCCCAGCAGAGATGGGAAGCGGCCACACGGCCCGGCCGAAGGGGGTGGTCGCCGCTCCCGTTAGCTCTCGCCTGCAGCCGAGCGGCTCCGGCCTTTGGATCGAAGGTCCCCGTGTCTCCGGAGACGCCCCCCAGGAACTGTCCCGACAGAAGGCGGCTCCCAGCAGGCGCTGAGCCAGTCCCTTGGAGGCGGGGTGGGGGGGGGGGGAGGCGGGGGTCTGGCAGCGCCCAGACTCCGAAGGAAGAGGTGCTCACACCACCTCTGCGCGGATCCTCGCGGACATTGGGGTGCCTCTGTGTCCCCGAGGCAGGGGATCCCGCTCTCCCGCCTTCTCCCAGCGACGACCCCCCGGGAATGAATGGACGTGACACATACTCGGCCCGTTTACAGACGAGGAAGCCGGCGCGTGGACTTGCGTGTAGAGCCGGGAATGCCTTTCACAGAAGACTGAAGCATGGAGGTTATTTATCGAGGTTCCAGCCCTTCCTTTTACAGAGGAGGAAACTGAGGCCGGAGAAGTCAGCTAACGCAGCAAAGGCCACGCCACTGGTTAAGGGCCGAGCCCAGACGAGGCGCCTCGCCCACAGCTCAGGGCGCGCTCTGCACTCCTCCTCCGGGACCCTGTGTTCATGAGGCCAGGGTCATCTTCACAAAAGCAAAGCGCGGGCGAGAAAAATAACCCAACTTCAAAATCCTTGTATGGTAGAAATCTGGGAACCCAAAGTTTCTTTTTCTTTTCTTTTCTTTTTTTTCTCTGTTGGCCAGGCATTGTGATAAGTACTTTCACAAAGATGATGAAATCCTCCAAGTAGCCTAACACGTTAGGTACTCTCTCATCTCCATTCCCACGGTGACAGATGAGGAAACTGAGGCAGAAAGGTTATTTGACTTGCGCAAGGTCACATAGCAGCCCAGGGCTGGGGCTGGGATTCAAACCCAGCCAGTCCGACTCCCAAGCCCGTTTTCCTCTTCTTTCCTACCCTCTGCTGCCTCTTGGTACGATGAGGAGAGGGGCCAGGAACAGGAAGGGCAGGAAACAAAACCTTGGACAGCTCCAGGGTCTGGCCCTCGGGAATGGCAAGAAACCAAGAGAACTTGGCATGAGTCTTCCTTGGCGTGTGAGAGCGGCCGTCCACTCCCGGGGGATTAAGATTCTCTGAGAAAGGTTTGTCTTTAAAGGGGGGTCCTCTCCTCAAAAGACAAGAGGAGTTTTATAAAAAGAGGAATCATTAAAATAGTGCATGCCATCCGTCTGTTTTCTCCCTTAAAGCAACCCAATATAGGATAAAACTGCATTCTTAAACAGCATAGTATGAAATAGCCGTTGACTCCTATACTGTGATGACACATGGGATAGGATGTCAGGAAATGGCCTAGAAATCAAGAACCTCAAACACCCAACCTGACGGAGGCCCTCCCATCGTCCCACGGACACCTGATGCTGGATTCTAGGGGCTCAAAGGTTCCCGGCGACTGTCAACAGAAAAGGGAGACAAATCAGCATCAGAGGCAACTTCTAAAGTCCACTGGCCAGACTCGATTCCAAGAGCCCCCCCCCCTCGCCCCCTGATCCCCCATTCCTCTCGGAGCCATGCTGCTAGGACCTGCTACTTTTCCCATCAGAACCTTTTCCTTGGGGATCCTGGGACCCACCACTATGGAGGGCTGACTTCCCACCCAACTCCCTACAGTCGAAAAAAGTGTTTTTCTCCTAGAAAGGGCCTTCAGCAATAGGCTGATTACATTGTAATAGAAGACAGAGGTTAGATTTTTTTGCTGCGGTGAATAGTATGAGGAAATGTTTTCACAAATGTATATATGTTAAGTGAAAGCAAAAGTAAAAAAAAAAATGTTTTTTATTAGCTGGTAAAATCACAGGTGGTTTAAGTGATCTTAATATCTTCCAGTGCTTTTGTGTATTTTTTTACAATGGGTGTATGTCAGAAAAATACTTTCATGGCAGAAAATTATTTTTCCAAAAGAATTGATGGAACTGTCAGACCTGTAAGATAGGGAAGGTAGTGTCATGGTTAGTGGGGAGCTCATTGAAACAACGTCGTTACTAACCCCTGCTCCCGGTGTTGGCAGGAAAGACGGTGAAGACACACTTGGAAACACCTGCGGGGGATGCGGGTGCAGGAGGCACTTGTCCTGCGCTTTGAGAAACACGGACAGTGTTAACGCTACACCTTGACTCCCAGCTCTTTTGACCTCGTTTCCTCATCTCTAATAGGGGTGTTGTTGTGAGAACTGATGAGATTCTGTGATTATTTCTGGCAAATAAGAAACGAGGTTTTCTTAACCTGCAGTCCACGGGCTTCGGGTGTTTGGCAGGAGGATCCCCTACTGAAAATGTGTTAACGCGCATTCCTCTAAGTCGTGAGGCTCAAAGAAGGCCAGAACCCCCTTAATAAGCTTAATGAGCGGTAGTGAGCCCGACTGGCATGGCTCAGTGGTTGAGTGTCGACCTGTGAACCAGGAGGTCGTGGTTCGATTCCCGGTCAGGGCACATGCCCAGGTTGTGGGCTCGATCCCCAGTGTGGGGTGTGCAGGAGGCAGCCAATAAAATGACTGTCATCATTGATGTTTCTCTCTCTCTCTCTCTCTCTCTCTCTCTCTCTCTGTCTCTGAAATGAATATATTTTAAAAAATAAGTGGTAGTAATGATTATGATTATTGTAAGTTCTGAGGGATCCTATGTCCATTTTTTCCAAAATGGTTCCAGGACTGACAGCACTACCTGGGAACTTGTGAGCAATGCACTTTCTCCGGCCCTGACCCAGACCAGGTGAGTGAGCACGTCTGGATGTGGGGCCCAGAAACGTGGGTCTGAGCAATGCTGCTGCCCACTGAAGCTGGAGAGCCACTGCCTGGGTGGGGTGGTCTCAGGGCAGGAGGTGGCAAAGATACACCCAAACGCAGTTGGCTGCTCCATTCCCTTCCCTCCACCCCTGACCCCATCAAGGGCCGATGTGGATTCCAAAGGAGAGCAGGTGTGTTAGCCTTGGATCTCACGGGGCGGTGTGTGTGTGTGTGTGGGGGGGGGGGGGACTGCATTTCAACTAGGAGTGTGCTGAGCTAGCTCCCTGGTTTCCAACACTGGTCCCACTATTCCCTAGCCATTTCACCTCCCCCTTTCCTCAGGTTCCTCCATTTACACCTACCTCACGAGGTGATTGAGGCAATTAACTGTAATGTGCTTGACATATAATAAGTGACTCACAAATGATGCTATTATGTTACAGTGAAAATTTTCATTCCTAGGCTATATCTTCGTACAAATATCAAGGTGGATGGGCATTGCTTCGTTTAAAGAAGCATGTTGTATTAGGTTACAGGGAAGTTCTGGAGAAAAAAACCCATGGAATTCACAGGCTGCCTTTCTACTTAGCATGTCAACAGAATGAAGTAACGTGTATAGGACACGGGGCAGTTTTCAGGTACCCTGTAAAGTCAGAATACATTTCTGATGAACAATGTCGGCCTCAGTTACCGTTTAAAGCCACGTACTTCAGGCCACCAATTATAAAGGATCCCACTAAGTGGTGCTGGTGAGGTTTGGATAGTTTTGATTCCTGCTGCTTCTCATCTGAATCCTTGGTGATAAGTTTTGTCAGCGCTGCAGCACAGCTCGGCACATTAAACAGGAAAAACGTGCCACTTACATTTCCATCTCCTGATGTCACAACATGGAGGTCAGTGTTACCCTCAAGACGGCAAAGCTATTACATCTTCTCCAACAGATTCAGCCTAACTTTTAAGGTCAGGCATTTTCTTGCAATTTTTGCTGTGACAGTAATAAAACACTATTTCCATATGAACACCATGACCGTCTGATCACTTGTTTAGAGCTATCAACACTATTAAATTGAAGATATGCATTAAAATCCACTTGATTTCCTAGTAGAGACTTTTATCTGCATTTAGGCCTCAGTCTTTACTGTGGACTTAAAGTATAAAGTGGACAATTAGTCTAGACCCTCACAGACCCTTTTAATCCTGAAATCTTTACTTCCAGATTGAATGTGGTGGGGGCATTGCCGTCAACATAAAAATATTCCTACTTCATAGTATAGAATGGCAGCCTTCCTAAACTAGTCAGACTGTAGTAAGAGCCTTCTGGTTTTATACATATTCAGATTGCTAGGTTAGAGTTCAGTTTACTTTTCTTTTGAATCTCACTTGGTAGGGGTGGTGTAATAAAAAATATTTGGGCCCCAGCCAGTTTGGCTCCATGGGCAGAGCATCAGCTTGCGACTGAAGGGTCCTGGGTTTGATTCTGGTCAAGGCCACATGGCCGGGTTATGGGCTTGATCCCCAGTAGGGGGTGTGCAGGAGGCAGCCAATCAATGATTCTCTCTCATCATTGATGATTCTCTCTCCCACTTCCTCTCTGAAACCAAAAATAAAATAATAAAAAAAAATTGGTCACTGGTTTCTGGCACTGAGCTCCTAAAACCCTTGGAATTTCCTGATACCTCAATTGTATTCATAACAAGCCCCTTTGGCCCAAATCTGAGTTTATGCTAACAAGGGGACTCTTGGCCTCCGCTGCCCCCACATTAGAGGGCTAGATCCATCAGCCTCGCCCTAAGATCCTCAGGGAAGGACAGGGGGCAGGATGGCTCAATAAACGCTGGGCAATGATTTAATCCATCATGCTTACGTGATAGACCTCTGGTGAACAAGGTCGAGGGAGCTTCCAGGTTGAACACCTGCTGGGAGGGTGAGGCGCCAGGAAGCTCTGCCCACCTCCCCCTAACTGCTCCCCACCCTGTGCACCTCTTCCATTTGGCTGTTCCTAGGTCCTAGCCTTTACAATAAAACTATTGTTATACGTGTTTTCCTGAGTCATTCTAATGAGTTTGAGAAAGTCCTTAATTTGTAGTCGGCCAGGCAGAAGTGTGGCTATCTTGGTGTCTGAAGTGGGGCAGTCCTGTGATCACAACTTGGGGAGTCTCTGCTCAGTAGTGTCTGACATGAATTGATGGACACCCAGTTGGTGTGAGCAGAGCATCGAAGAACTGCTGTTGGAAGAGTGGAGGATGGGAGATGGAAGAGGCTCCATCCGTCTCCAGTGCAGATGGGATTCCCGTGGTGGCCAGTGGCTGGTACACTGCAGACCCAGCCAAAAACCTTAGCAGGAGTCAAGTGGGAGGAACAAAATACCCAGTTCAGTACTGGGAAGCTTCAGTAGCTGTGTCATATGTAAAGTGCTTTGCAAACTGCAAGGCAACATTAGGTTATCACAGAGGTTAATCAAAGTTGCTGGTATCTGGAGAACACTGACATACCTTTTTGGAAAAGTAAAATGAACTATACCTGCCCCTCAAATCCACCTTAAAAGACCTTGCCATGCCCTGGCCGGTGTGGCTCAGTGGATAGAGCGTCGGCCTGCGGACTGAAGGGTCCCAGGTTCGATTCCCGGTCAAGGGCATGTTCCTTGGTTGCGGGCACATCCCCAGTAGGGGGCGTGCAGGAGGCAGCTGATCGATGTTTTCTCTCATCGATGTTTCTAACTATCCCTCTCCCTTCCTCTCTGTAAAAAAAAAAAACACAATAAAAAATATTTAAAAAAAAAAAGACCTTGCCAAACCTGAAAACTCAAATGATAAGTTTAACTTTGTTGGGCCTCTATTCCCGATCTCCACCTTGTGGTCAGAACTCTTGAAAGTGTTTAAAAATAAACCTTGTTTCATACCTTGGCTTAAGGGCACAACCTGGGCTATTTTCAGTATTCAAAATTCACTAGGAATGTGCGTACTTGAGACCATTATTTGTCAGGGATTTTTTTAAAACTACAACTAACTCCGAAACATGGACATTCTAAGACAAATTGAAAATTCAATGTGATTTCAATTTATTTCATCAGTATTTCCTGACTTCAAAGAAAAAAAAAATACGCCAAACAGAACAGACCTGAATTTTGTGCCCATTGTTTACCAACTGCAAATATCAACCTCTTCCTTTTTTTCTTTTAAACTGGTTTTTGAGGATTGGAGGTGTGTACTGAGACTTTTATATCTCAATTCATGTGTCAATCATGTTAATATTGGTACATAAAATCATGTTAATACAGATGAGGAAAACATCTCTGACCACAAACCAACTTCCACACTGGTAATTAAAAAAATAAAGAGTCATGATCACTTAATTTTAAAGTTTACTTTAAAAATGTAAATATCTCCCAATATTTAACAGGTAAAGAAAATAGCATATTGGTTTATGTGGTTGTTATATTTTATTTTCCAAGTAATACTGATTAAAAATATTTACACACCTACTTTGAAGTCCACAGTTTAGCACTCTTATTTGTATGGCTTTAAAAAGTTATAGCACAAGATCTTTACATTAAGGATCGGGGGAAAGATTCATTCAAAACAAAGCCTGATATATTATATACATGTTTTTCTCTGTACTTTATTTTAAATACATTAATTTTTAAATGATGCTCATCTTTTTTCTTTTTTTAATCTGGTGGTAAAATACTAGTGCAATTTTTCTTCAAAATAAAGGTTACCACAGATATAAATGAATTTTCCCAATTGAAAATGGCCCTTCAGCTGCCATTAAATGAAATTTCTCAACCTAACTTACGTGAAAAAGAACTGGTAGTTGTCACTATAAACAAAAATATAAAGTACTACACAGCATCATCTACATCGCTCCTCACAACACAAACTTTGAAAGAACCAGAGATGCTTTAGAGAAGTTCAGTTGGTTTTGAAAGGCACGTGGGTGTAGATCTTTTGTACATTCTGGACATTTTGCCACCATTTCTGTTGCAGAGATGACACCTGTGACTATCGGGTAGACAAGAACGCGTTCAAACTAAAGAAAGCCAGAAGCCAAGACGTAACTGCACAGTAACAACGCACTTTTCTTCATGCGGCCGTTTCCTATGGATTCACTTTTCTAGCATGCATTAGAATACCCGCTTGTATTCTAATGGTTTTGTTTGACTTTACGATATGGAAAAACTCCGAGGAAGAACACAACCTGGGAAAGAGAAGGGGAGGACCCTTACCACAATGAAAATAGATACGTTCGTACCCAACTATATATAAGAATATAATCCATTTAGAGTTTCCAGAAATATACTTCTCAAAACTTCCCATTCACTAAGGGCAACATCCCTCCTCTGGGGCGTTAAGGGAGGGAAATCAGTTTGTTTCAATAGAAACAGTTCAGCACAAGGAAGAGTTGAACTTTGGTCCTCTTGTCCGTCAGCTCAAGGACAGTCATACTGCCCCCCATCAGCTCAAAAGCCCAACACATACATTTAAAAATACATTCGTCATCTCATTCTAAAACCGGCCTCGGCAGTGTGTTCTCAGTCCCTGCGCTTTCCGCTGGCGAATCCTCTGTTGGTTTGGTCTCTAAATCCTCAGCATCGCCCTGGTCTTCCGCGGCCGCCTCAGCTTCGTCTTCCTGGCTGGGCTCCCTCTCCTCCGGCTTCGTGATGTCAGGGGACACTTGATCCAAGTCCGCGTGGAGCAGCTCGGTGTGGACTTCCAGGGGCACCTGGTTGAGCCGTTCCACATGCAGCTCCTCCACGTGGACTTCAGTACCTTCTTCAGTCTGAATGCGGCCCACTTCCAGGTAGCTCACCTGCACCTGCTCCGGCAGCTCCGTCATATGCGAGTCGTGCACCTGGCCGTCCTGGAGCAGATCGGGGTGGACCTGCTCCACAGTCACCTGGGCGGAGTCCACCTGGACCTGCAGCAGTGGCAGCACGTGCACCTTCCCCACCTGTTCTATGATAGTCATGGACGTCACCGGCTCCGTCTGCACGCGCGTTTCCACGGAAAGAACTTCTTCGGTTACCAGACGCTCCGTAATATTATGAGTATCGCTGAGATGCCGTCTTAATTCATTTCCTTGCATAAACCACAAGTCACATAAAGTACAATGGTTGGGTTTATCTCCAGTGTGTATTACCAAGTGATCTTTGAACTGGTCCCAGCTGTTGAACACACTGTTACAGACCTGAAATAACCAAACATCTGGTGTTAACAATATTTCTATTCAAACTAAAGAGAATATGGATTCATTTATTCTCTGTAAGGAAAGCATTAAAATATTTTTCTAAAAATGTTATGAATATGTTATTTGTAATATATGGTCCAAGGGACTTCATAATTCTTTTCTTTGGTCTTTTAGCTGATGTTGCTAACAAATTAAATACATTTTGGGAAACATTTTAATTGTGCCCTCATTGTTTAAATGTCATATAAATTCTAAGAATACAAAGTAACATTATAATTTCTCCTGTAACAACAAAATTTAGAGCAATACATATGTGCGGTAAATATACATTAATCAGGGAAAAACCCATGATGGTACGGCTCTCCCTGACCCACTCCTGTCTCAGACAACTTGCTAGTTAGAACATATTACGGACAGTGGTGCCATCCAGGGTTCGGTAGAAATCACTAACGTAACCCCCTCATAAAAGTAAGACGATGCTCCTGACTCTCCCTTCTTCCCACACTGTCCGCTCTCGCCTCGGCTCCAGACCGTGACCCCCATGGTCACCGACTGCAAACACAGTCTCTGCTGCGGACAGGACACACCTGCACGTACCTGACACTCGTAAAGCTTCTTTCTTCCCTTTTTTGCCCCCACTCCAGTTTGGCACGCAGTCAGGTGACATTTGAGGGTGCTATTTCTAGCAAATCGTTCATGACAATTTGGACATTCGAAAGGTTTTTCACCTGTTAGAATAGAAAAAGTTATACTGACAAATTAAGAAAAATAGAAAAAGCAAACAGAAGTTGATTCTTTTGGTAAAATGTGGATCTATGTCTGTTCCAAAATTTTGCATTTCTTAAAAATTGTCTATCTTCCCTTAGATTAAAATTAAGATTGATCTCTATTTGGGAAAACGTGTTACTGTCCGTTCCACAGGCATTTTATGAGCATTTACTGTGCGCGCCAGACCACGCGCTCGTTGTGTGATGAGGACAGAGAACAGTCCTTGTTTTTAAAAGCTTCACGAAGGTGAAAGACCTGAAAACGAACACACGCCGCACCGTAGACCTGTTACGGACAAGGGGGCCGTGGGAAATGGATGCAGAAGCAGAGAGGAGAGGGATCAGTTCTGCCTGGAATGGAGAGAAGGAAAAAAGGAAGTTTATTCCAGGCAGAGCACGGTGGGTGAGGAGTAAAGAGGGAGGTATCTGGCTTAGACCAGCAACCAGGAAAAAGAGCACCGAAGTGCACAGAGGTGTGGAGGGGGCTGTGCTGGGAGACACTGTGAGCTCAGTTTTGTGTCTGTTGAGTTTGAGGTGCAGAGAGTTGTACAGTCAAATCTGGAGCCAAACAGAGGTGGACTGATATACAGATTAGCAGTTACATTAGGGTGGTGATAAAAACCCTGATGTGGATGAAGCTCTCGGCATGTTACGTGGTAACAGAATCCAGGACAGAACCCAATGAAATACCAAGTTAAGACTGCAGGTTGATGAGGCCGCAAAGGAAATGCAAACAGAGCAAGCAGAAGCGGAAGAAAAGAACACGGAGGGAATTTAAGCAAGTTCAGGAGGGTAGCCACAGTGAACAGAGACGTAGGGACAGCAGTGCTCCAGCAAGAATGGCGCGAGTGTGTGGTGTGATGGAAGGTAGATGCAGCAGGAAGAGGCACCGAGCGAGCGAGGCAGGTCAGTGAAGTCAGTGCAGAAACTTTCGAGAGGGCTTGGGAGAGAAGAGAAGTGGCTAGAGGGGACAAGCCAACCGGCGGGAAGAGTCATTGCCTATCTGGAAAAGCAGAGGAGAGGTGGGAGTGACAGATGGAACAGCCTAAAGGAGAGTGAAGTTGTGGGATCCAGAGCTCAGCTCTGAAAAAGTACGTTACTTGAGGCCCTGGCTGGGAAGTCAGGTGGTTAGATCGTCATCCTGCTACGCCGCTGCAGATTTGATCCCCGATCAGGGCACATACAAGTCAACCAAGGAATGCACAAGTAAGTGGAATAACAAATCAGTGTCTCTCTCTCTCTCTCTCTCCCTCTCTCTCTCTAAAATCAGTAAATAAAATTAAAACATTAAATTACTTAAACATGTACACAAAGGTATATGTACAAGTACAGTTAGTGCTGCATAGTTCGTAACAGCAGACTAGAAGCATTCTAGTATGCATCAAGGAGTGGGGCGGAAACCATCGCCTGGCACACACTGAAATGCCCTGTAGCCACAGTGAAAACAATGAGAGAGACTGACAACCGCCTCACGTATTTAAACTCGAGCACAGCATCATACTGCATGCTCCTCTGTTCCCTTAGAAGCTTAAAAGCTCTGTGTGCGTCTCTCTTTGGTGACTTGAAAATGCAAAAAAATGTCTCTGGAAAGATCAGTAAGAAAATGATGGCAGCTGTGACGTCCGGAGAGACCCACTGAAAGAGGAAAGAGGTTCACTTTACAGAGCAGGTCACCTGAGCTTTGGTATTTAAAAAACCAGGTCTAATAAGCCCAGTACAATCTAAAAATAGCAACAGATTAATTATACTTTGGCTGTGTGGGATACAGCCTTCAAAGTGCCCTGATCCTTTTCTCCTATTTGCCACAAGCCTGTAAAGTAGGTATCATTACCCTTATTTACAGAGACAAGGAGAGGCCCAGAGATAGAGTGACCAGCCGAGTGCCTCTGGTGGCAAAGGCCAGGACTGGAGAGGAATCTAGTTCTGACCCCCAGACCCACGTCCTTCCTGTGCTCGCGCACCACCTCGAGGAAACTGGGAGACAATCGCCGGAACACGGTTAGGGATCTCCTTCGGGATCTCTCCCACTGGTGTCCCAAGGGGTGCCGAGCTGATGTCCCTTCACCTCAGGAGTGCTTACGCTCTGCATTTTTCTGAGGGCACAACCTCCAATCACACAGCCAAAGCACAAAGTTGGAGCCACCCCGCTTTACTCCACATCTAGCCCAGCACCAAATCCTGTGGATTCTGCCTACTGTACGTACACTCCCACACCTTTTCCACCATTGCTGCCTGTATTCAGCCCTCCTTCTTGTTCCAATT
This sequence comes from Eptesicus fuscus, assembly GCF_027574615.1. Lineage (NCBI taxonomy): Eukaryota > Metazoa > Chordata > Mammalia > Chiroptera > Vespertilionidae > Eptesicus > Eptesicus fuscus. The sequence continues at coordinate 103,573,542 of NC_072476.1, forward strand.
ACTCCAAAAGCTTCCTAATTGGACCTAGGTTTCACCCATCCAACCCATCCAGGCAAGCCTCTCTCTAAAACATAAATCTGAACAGACCTCTTTCTGGCTTACACTTCTTTAAATTGACCCGGCCCTCCAAGATAAAGCGGGGACTCCTTTGCAGCACTTATGAAAATAACTACATGATCTCAGCCTCACCTCCGTCACTTCCTCTATCCCACTCACTGGTACACTATCATGATGCCCAAGTGCATGCCCTGTGGTCAGCCGTCCTAACCGTTGAGCTGCATCTCCTGGCTTCCCGTCATTTGGACCCAATCCTCGAGCCCTAACAACCACTACCAGTGCTCTGAGCGAGCTGCTTCCTCACTTTCCTCTGTGCCTGTGGCTTCACTTCGTTGGCCTGGAACGCTCCTCTCCTGGCCAGCTCCTGTTCCCGGGGAGTCACCGAGGGCGCGCCTCTATGAAGCCACCTTGTCTCTTCCGTCATAGACAAAGAGACATTCCCACAGGCTCTGGGCTTACTCCTACTTAGTCTGCTGCACTGTTATTCCTATGACCTACCAGGTTGGCATTTTCATTACTATTTTCCGAATGGAAACAAAATAATTCAGAGGATGAGTAGTCAAAGTCATAGAGTACAGTGCATACTTTAAAAATATATAAGAAAACAAATCACTAGATAAAAACATGCAAAATATGAAACTGGGGGGGGGGAGGGTGCATTATGTATATTTTGAGGGTAGAAAACAGGACAAGGATTATTTCCCTACTTTTACACTTGGTTTAAGAGAAAAAAACAATCCATTCTTTATGAACATCAGCACAATTTAATCCTGTTTACTTGCACTGCTCTTGAATTCACTAGCTCACTGATCACATCTACATCTGGCCACTAAGTATTAGTGCAATAATTGAGGTTAAAAAGGCAACAAAGTTCAGTTTGCTTTATGCACAAACTTTAAACTGTTCCTCCAACGGGCATCTGGTTCTATAATCTGTAACAGCTACTTAAGTTAAATAAATACTGCACATCATTGTGAACAAAAGGCAGAGACACCCAGCAAGGTCTTTTAGCTCTACATCCTACTGTTCTACCCAAACACCAAGTGCAGGACGTGGAAAGCACATTGTAAAACTTCCCAAATGGCCTGAGCTCTTCCTTTCAGACAGGTAAGTCACAGGTAATGTTTTCAGCAAAGGAGACAATTGCTTCTACTTTCACACTATCGGGAAATTACACGAGTGATTACCTATTGCGGCACTGGAAACCCCTTATCAAAGCATGCTAGTTACCAAGGAACGTTTACGTGCTAATCTAATGTGCTTCTGGTATGTCAATCCTTTTCCTAATGACTGCAGTTACCACAAAAATGTTCATCAGTAGACCATTAAAATAGATGAATGTTATTTAAAAACCGATAGCTATAGGAGTTTCCAAATATGCAACAGGTATATACATATAATGTTTGAAAATAAGAAAGCATTTCCCAAAAAAAGACTTCATAAATACCTATTAGTTAACCAAATTAGTGTACCTTAAATAAAGCCTTTTATTCCAGACAAGAAAAAGTTAAAGGAGTTCATCACCACCAACCCAGTATTGTAAGAAATGTCAATGGGGCCTCTTTAAGAACATAAACATGAATAAAATGGCAATAACTACATATCTATTGATAACCACTTTAAATGTAAATAGATTAAATGCTCCAATCAAAAGACACAGGGTAGATGAATAGATAAGAAAACAAGATCCATGTATATGCTGTCTACAAGAGACCCACTTCAGATCAAAAACACATACAGACTGAAAGAAAAAAAAAATAGAAAAGGTATTTCATGGAAATGAAAACAAAAAGGTGGGTAGCAATACCTATATCCGACAAAACAGATTTTAAAACAAAGGCTATAGAAAGAGACAAAGGAGATTACATAATGATAAAAGGCCCCAAACAACATGTATGTAAACATGTATGCACCCACATTGGAGCACCTACACATATAAAGCAAATCTTGATGCACATGAAGAGAGAGATCGACAGTAACACAGCCACAGTTAAGAGACTTCTACACCCCACTGACATCAATTGACAGATCTTCCAGACTAAAAATCAACAAGGAAACAGCAGCATTAAATGACACATTAGACCAGATGGATTTAATTGATATTTTCGAGCATTTCACCCCAAAGCAGAATATACATTCTTTTCAAGTACACACGGAGCCAATATTATTTACAAGTCAAGCTATGGAAGCAACCTAAGTGCGTATCAATGGACAATTGGATAAAAAAGCTGTGGTACACATATACAGTGGAGCATTATTCAGCCATAAAGAATGAAATCTTACCATTTGCAACATGGATGGACCTAGAGGGTATTATGCTAAATGAAATAAGTTAGACAGAGAAAGACAAATACCATATGATTTCACTCATATGTGGAATCTAAAAAACAAAAAATAGCCGAAACCGGTTTGGTTCAGTGGATAGAGCGTCGGCCTAAAGGGTCCCAGGTTCGATTCCGGTCAAGGGCAACCTTGGTTGCGGGCACATCCCCGGTAGGGGGTATGCAAGAGGCAGCTGATCGATGTTTCATCGATGTTTCTAACTCTCTATCCCTCTCTCTTTCTCTCTGAAAAAATCAATAAAATGTAAAAAAAAAAAAAGGATTACCAAAAAAAAAAAACAAAACAAAAAAACAAAAAATAAACTAACAGAAATAGATAAAGAACAAGCTAATAATTGGGGACTGGGGGACTGAGTGAGAAAGGTGAAGGGGTTGAGAAGTACACATTGGCAGTTACAAAATAGTCACAGGGAAGTAAAACACAGCATAAGGAACATCCTATATAATAAAGAGCTAATATGCTAATCAGATTGGACGGCGGAGCGACCTTCCGGAAATACCAGTGGGCGGGGACGGGGCTGTGAGGCAGCCGGGGCTGCTAAGGCCACTCTTGCACTAACTTTGTGCATCAGACCTCTAGCACTCAATAATATTGTACTAACTATGTATGTTATCAAGTGAGTTCTATTACTTACTGGGGAGGGAGTCACTCTGTAAATTATGTAAATGTCTAACCACTATGCTGTACACCTGAAACTAATATAAAATATTGAATATTAATTGTAATTAAAAAGAGAAACGCCTCTTAAATCTATACTGAGCCTTAAGTAAGAGATTCCCTTGCTATTTGCATTTATTCAGTTCCTGAGTATTAACACCAAGAATCTAAATAGTGAGGAATACCAAATTATTTGAATCTATCAGGTTTCTCAGTTTCAAGTAGCGAGCAACTCTGAAAAGTGAAGGATCTATGAAAAAATTTCATCCAAAGTTGTCCAAACTCCAGCACCGAAGAGAAAGGTTCTGAACAGTGTGGAATGCAATCCTGCATTCACTGTGTTACAGTCTAACATCACGTAGGAGGAGGTCTTGGAAACAAGTATCCAGACGTCTGGCACTTAGTACACTGCAGCAACTGCCCTGCAGTGGGTTTAGGAACTCCCCAAGTGCAAGACATCGGTGGTAGTTCCTGTGTCTGGCACAGGAGATATAACAAAGAATACTTGGGGAGTGGGAACAAGCCGGAGAATCCGCAGGGAAAAAACAGGCAAAGAGGTTGGAGGCAGACTCCCTGGGACTCTCCCTCAAGCCTGGCTCACAGCATAATGTCCCTGCTTGACCACCAGTCCTGACACGTTTGCCCATGGAGAGGTGGGAGGGAGATGGACCTGTACTGTCTATCTATCTACCAGGCCAAAACGGAGGACCCGATGTACGTGAAGGCACAAACATACCCAGGGTTGTTTATAAGTGCATTCATCTATGTAATGCGGTAACATAAGACAGGAAATGCAAAAATAGTAACAGTGAAGTTTCACTATAATTAAAATTTCATAATTTATGACCCTTAGGAAATAATTACAAACTGTACTTTACATATTTTTTTAAATATAAAAATTGGCAAGGTGCAAGAGTGATGATCACTTCCAAAGTTGATACTGATTTTGCTTTTAAAGCATCAATATTTCAACAAACTATTATTATAAGGACAGTCTGCATATTATAAAATACGAGAGATGGTTTCCATGGTACCAATAAAAAAGGACGTAGACATTTAGACTTGAAGTGATTTGGAGAAAATATACTTTTAACATAAGGTATGTGCTAATTAATTACCTGTATGTTTTCGAAGATGCTCTTTAAAATGTCCAAAGTGGTCAAACTGTTTCTCACAGTACTGACATATGTGAATTTTTTTCCCAGTTCTTTGCTTCTTACTGACCCCACCTTCCTCAAGGTGGTAACAACTGAGGTGCTGTTTCCACGCGCTCTCCCGAAGATACCTTTTATTGCATATTTCACACTTGAAACTCTCAGTGGAGTGTGATTTCATGTGTTCCTTAAAATGGTAAAACAATTTAAATGAACGGTTACATTTCTCACAATGGAACAAGTCCTTCACATGTGACAGCTGAAGTTCCACAATTTCAATACCTTCTACCTGTTTGCTTGTGAGGTCAGATGCACAGCCTTCTTCGTTCAGCTGCCCTTTCCTATCACCTTGACGGTACTTGCTGGTGATGTCTGCCAACAGTGCCAGGGCCGAGTCGTCGGAGGACCCTGTGTTCTGAATGTACTTGATGGACTGCTTGGCAGAAGCCACGTCCTCCAATGTCTCCATGCCTTCGTCTTCCACCTCGATCGTGCCTTCGGCAATCTCCACCTCAATTTCAACTGGTTCTGATTCCACGGATGGCAACGACTCAGTGATAACATTAGACGTTTCTGCAATCTTCCTTTTCTTGGCCTCACTTTTTCCTGTGCTATTGTCCTCTAGTGGAGCGGAGTTCTCTTTGTTCCTGAAATACATAATGTATGAATTTAAAAATCAATTAAGATCAAAATCCTAGTATAAGCTTTTTTTTGAAAAAAACTGATAAGCTGGTAATAAAATGTATATGGAGAGGCAGAAACAAGGTTGGAGGGTGTATCCTACCTGATTCCAAGACTTACTGTAAAGCTGCAATAAGTTAAGACCAGTGATACTGGTGAAAGGACACAGAAGATGAATGGAACAGAAACAGACCCACATTCACCTACCAACTGACTTAAAATAAGCCTGACTTGCCCTAACTGGTTTGGCTCAGTGGATAGAGCGTCAGCCTGCAAACTGAAAGGTCCCAGGTTCAATTCTGGTCAAGGGCATGTACTTTGGTTGCAGGCACATCCCCAGTTGGAGGTGTGCAGGAGGCAGCTGATTGATGTTTCTCTCTCATCGATGTTTCTAACTCTCTATCCCTCTCCCTTCCTCTCTGTAAGAAATCAATAAACTGTATTTTAAAACAATAATAAGCCTGACTCATGTTCTTGTATCATACACAAAAAAAATTCAAAATGGATCACAGACTTAAATGTGAAACCCAAAACTTCTTCAAGAAGACAATCTCTGTAACACTGGATTAGTGAAATGTTTCTTAACTAGCACACAAAAAGAAAAAACCTCAATAGCAAAAATTGGCAAAATGTATTTCATGAAAATTACAAACTTGTGCTCTTTGAACTACACTGTTAAGAGAAAGGCAAGGAACACCTGCAAACGTATTTGTCAAAGGTCCTGTATAGAGACTGTAAAAAATCTCACAACTTAACGAACACAGAAGACTGCATTAGAAGATGCTCCATGAGTCTGTTTCTACACATCTTAGGAACTGAAGGCTGTGGCTCTGGACTATCTTTTCAAGGGTGTTTGCAGTAAAGTGAAGTGCATGGGAGGATAGAGACAGTGGCTCCCTCAGATGCAGAGGCAAGCTTAGCTTACTGTCTCATACAGTGATGTCCCCTCTGGGACGAAGGGCAGGCAGGTTTGCTCACAGCCCATTAAAGAGAAAGCCACCTGGCTTTGTAGGGACTGTTCAGGTGGCTGAGTCCAGGACCTTAGGGAATGGTGCATGGTTAAGCTCAGCACTGCAGGGTGGCCACATCCTGCTGTTGGGAGTTTTGTTGATAGTTGTCTTCATTAAGCCCAGTGTGAGAAGAGATGAATGGATTAGGTCGCAGCCCCTACTGGTCAGATAATCAGAGTGGTCAGGGAGAGGTATGCTCATGGGAAAATTCACCAGAAGCCAAAGTATGTAGAAACGAGGGCACTGCTGGGAGACCTCTCTCATGGACCTTTTATGTTTCTCGTGTCCTGTAAACAAGGACACTGGCAGCCTCTTGTTCTGGACTATCTTTCAAGGTTGTTTGTACAGCAAATAGCCTTAGAAGATAGAGCTCTCCTTCCTCCAGAGGAGGGCAGGCTCACTCTGGCCAGGGGACTGAAGATAACGGACCCTCTGGGCAAAGGTCAGGCAAGTTTGCCTGCAGCTCGCTATAAAAGATTTGCGTTTCCTAATGCTCAGGAGTCCTCAACTGTGACACAAAGCATCGGGAGTCTAGCACACACCTAGGTCACTGTGTCACCCCTGTAGAACTTGGGTACAAAGGGTAAGAAAAATTGATATAGACATGAAGCTTATACTATGAGAAATAAAGTCCCTTCTCCATGACTCAGGAGTCTCATGTCTTCTGCAGCATCTGTAAAACTCAGCCTGCAAATAGGATTGACTCTCCGACCCTTCGCTGTTCTTACCAATAACCCAATTTTTAAAATGGGCAAAAGATGTGAACAGACACGTCACCAAGAGATAAACAGATGGCAAAGTAGCAGGTAAAAAATGCTTGACATCATTAGCCATTATGGAAATGCAAATTAAAGCCACTGTATACCTATGAGGGCAGCTAAAATGAAAAGGCTTCACCATATCAAGTGTTAGCAACTAAACTCTCAATCCTGCAGGCTGGGATGTAAAATGGCAAACACTTTGGTGTTTTAAAAAAATTAAACACATCTATCATACAACCTAGTTATTTCATTCCTGGGTCTTTACTGAGAGAAATGAAAGCATATGTCCAAAGAATGTACACAAAGAATGTTCACAGCCACTTTATTTGTAAAAGCTAAAAACTAGAAACAACCTACATGTCCATCAACAGATGGCAGATCCATACATTTGGAACAGAACTGAGCAATAAAATGGAACAGTGCCCTAACTGGTTTGGCTCAGTGGATAGAGCGTCGGCCTTCGGACTCAAGGGTCCTGGGTTCGATCCCAGTCAAGGGCATGTACCTTGGTTGCAGGCACATACCTAATAGGGAGTGTGCAGGAGGCAGCTGATAGATGTTTCTCTCTCATCAATGTTTCTAACTCTCTCCCTCTCCCTTCCTCTCTGTAAAAAATTAATAAAATATATATTTTTAAAAAATGGAACAGTAATACCACAGCATGGATTCTCTCTAAAACATAATGCTAAGTGAAAATAGTCAAACACAAAAGACTACACAATGTAAGAGTCCATTTATATAACATTCTAAACAAGATAAAACTACAGTGGTTGCCTGGGGCTGGGGATGTCTTTATTATTATAAAGGGCCAAGGTCCACGGAAGAGTCGTGAGAAAACTTAGGGTGATGGAAATGCTCCTTTGTCCTAACTGTGGTGGTGGTTACACCACTGTACACAACCAACAAAATTCAAACTCTATACTCAAAATGTGTGGATTATATGTAAATTATACCTCAATAGACTGGGGAGGAAAAATCTATAAGGCAAATGTTGTTTCCTACCAAAGAACAGGAACCTTCTCACTTAAATAATGATGCAATTCCAGCAAAGCAAAATAAGGTCCTAGTATTTTTTCAGTAGCATTAAAAAATACCTGCATACTGCAACTGTGGAAAGAATCTTATACAACTCTGTATCTGAAAAGGTTATACAATAACCTTCTCAATAAAGAGCTGCCTTAACCTGTTGATTTAATTATAACTAAATTCATTTTTACTTATCTTTAAAAAATGTTTTTATTGATTTCAGAGAGAAAGGGAGAGGGAGAGATAGAACTATCAATGATGAGGGAGAATTATTGATCAGCTGCCTCCTGCATGCCCCCTGCTGGGATCTAGCTGGTAACCGGGCGTGTGCCCTGACCAGGAATCAATGGGACCTTCTGGTTCATGGGTTGACGCCCAACCACTGAGACACACAGGTCAAGCTAAAGTTAATTTTTATTCTTTTATTTTAAATATATTTTATTGATTTTTTACAGAGAGGAAGGGAGAGGGATAGAGAGTTAGAAACATCCATGAGAGAGAAACATCAATCAGCTGCCTCCTGCACACCCCCTACTGGGGATGTGCCCGCAACCAAGGTACATGCCCTTGACCGGAATCGAACCTGGGACCTTACAGTCTGCAGGCTGATGTTCTATCCACTGAGCCAAACTGGTTTTGGCTAATTTTTATTCTTAACCTTTTGCACTCGGATGTCGAGTGTGACTCGACACGGTTAGCATCGGTAGCAGCTCGTATGTCGAATTGTATTGAATGTACCAATAATTTGAAATATAAAAAAATCCAAATAAATAAGTTTGTATGAAAAGAAACTCCAGTTTCTTATTCTACTGCCGTGCTTTGTAAAATCTGGGGTATTTCAAAAATTAAATCCCGAGTAGAATAAAGGAATCAAGAAAAAAGCAAGCGAGTGCAAAGGGTTAAATGTTATTATTATAAACAGCCAAATATGTAATAGTTATCTTCCTATTTTCAAAAAAAACTTTGGAGTATACTGCAGGCCTCACTGGTTCAAGAAACAATTCCACACATTACTGCTTTACACTGAAAAGCACTGATGATTGTAATTACTATAAGGATCCCAGTCTATAATAGTAAATCCTCTAGCCGAAACCGGTTTGGCTCAGTGGATAGAGCGTCGGCCTGCGGACTCAAGGGTCCCAGGTTCGATTCCGGTCAGGGGCATGTACCTTGGTTGCGGGCACATCCCCAGTAGGAGGTGTGCAAGAGGCAGCTGATCGATGTTTCTCTCTCATCGATGTTTCTGACTCTCTATCCCTCTCTCTTCCTCTCTGTAAAAAATCAATAAAATATATTTTAAAAAAAAAATCCTCTAAAAGGTTCTAACTAGGACTAGAAAAATGGCTGTACCCAGTTGTTCTTACCTTCATCTCCCAGGACTCTCACAAGAACTAAATTAAATGCCTCCCAAATCCAACCTAGAATGCATTCCACTGTTCTGCGGCCAAGGGCTTTTCCTGCAGTGAGATATTACTCACTACCATTACTGCAAAGGCACTGCACAGACACAACATTTTTTAATGAAGATTCTCATCTAGTTTTTAACCACAAATTTGGTATTGCCCCATCCATATACAGGGTGTCCCAAAATGTATACACACATTGAGCTGATGGCTCAATTGATGTTTCTTTCTTTTCAGATTTAACACATTGGAATTAATAATTATTCAAAGTATATATACAGTTTTTTGGGGACACCCTGTATATACCTCTAGTCTATCTCCACTTTGAGAAGATACGACCTAATCAACTCACTTCCATTTTGCTATTGAGAGTACTGATCTGTTTTAATCAGTATGCACTCATCCATCCAACCATTCACAAATATTTACTGCATACCCATGAGCCAGAGTGTAGGCATCAGAGAATATATACACACTACCCTCTGATCAGAAAAGTTTAATCTTGAACTAATCATCAGACTAATTCAAAGCTCATTAGAAGAAATGATATTTATAAATGTCTATTTTTTGGAGTTATTCTAAATTATAACTTATGACTAAACCATACCAGTGAACTACACTAAATTATTTTGCCCAAACTGCCCTTCAATGTTATGCCAATGACCTACACTGAGGATCATCATAAGGAAAAGAGCAAGGAGAGTATTTACATCTTAGAGTATTATGTGCCAGACACCATGCTAAGCACTTTACATGCATTCAATTCATTTAACTCTCATAAATAATCCTATGCAGAAAGAACCATTATCAGACTCATTTGACAGATAAGGAACTGTGCTGCTGACAGGAGGCTAACTTCATTAAAGCCACACACACGGTGGCAGAGCTGGGATATTGCTCAGAGTGCTTGCTCTGAGTCACTATATTACAACACCACCATTCATTGTGGAAGACGGTGAAATCTTCATTCATTATATCAGTTAATGTTTTAATACTTCCTATGAGAAATTATGTGTTTTAATACCAGGAATTGCTCCTAAGCAATTAACTTGTTCTCATATTATAACCATGAATACTGTAACAGAGTAGTTTTTTCCTTTTTCTTTACACTAGGTGTTTCAGAACTCAAAGCTAGATTTGGTTCAACTAGCAAGTATACAGACTCCAATGGCATACACTTTGGCCACCATATTTCTGACTTCACTAATTATCACCCATACCTGGCCTATTTTATTTTCACCAATTTCCTCACTTTTTTAAAGAGTACTATGCTAATTTTTGTAAGCCATACCTTTTTTAGAATAAGGCTTGGTATAAATTAACAACTTGAATTCAACAGAACAGTTTACAGAGAATTCCTTAAAAGCTACCTACTCCTTACTGATGCAAAAGATGCTACTTTAGTTAACCTTAGCAGTTTTTACATAAGGACAGGAAATCAAGTAAGTGGGAAAAAACAAATTGGTATTCAGAATTTTATAAATCCTTAAATATTCTTAATTTGAAAACATCAGTTTATATGGCATGACACACACAATAGTTTCTTGCCTAACACGGTGAACATGACTGATTACTAACTGCGCCTCATTAAAGAGGCAAGTAATTACCTGACTTCAAGAGCTTTGATAGCTTCCAGCATTTGTAGAAACTCTGCTGCTTTCCACACATCATTGGCTTCTTCTTCTCCTTGGATCATTAACTTTGCTGTATATGTGAACTCGATTAAGTGACTAAAGGCCATTTTACTAACACCTGTAAAAAAGACGTGCATTAGAATGTATTCATGTTGATCCAAATCTTGTAACATTTAGTAAAGAAAAAAAAAGCCCAGTGTTTGGAACTTGACTGGTACTTGTCACTTTTGAAGATTATTTTCTGACAGAATTTTCAGTAACAGTACAATATTATTGTAGCCAAGTTCTGGCACTAACTATCCAACTACCTTAAGACCTTTCCCAAAGATTTCCTGTGGCTCCTACAGAAGACTAACCTGAATAATGAGAAACACCACAAAATATAATGTAATATGATCTTGGATGTGCCCGCAACCAAGCTACCAAATAAGGAAACTGAAGTAACTGGATTCACTAAACCTTCCCCCCCCCCCCCGTTGTCTTTTGGACACATTCTTCATTATATGAGAACTAGAGGCCCGGTGCACAAAACTCGTGCACAGGGTGGGGTGGGGATCCCCTCAGCCCAGCCTGCACCTTCTCCAATCTGGAACCCCTCTCGCAATCCAGGACCACTGGATCCTAACTGCTCGCCTGCCTGCCGGCCTGATTGCCCCTAACCACTCTGCCTGCCTGCGAGAACCAGGAAAGAAAATGGAGAGCTTGCATGCATGCATGCATGTGGAAAAATACTTGGTTTTTACTGTTCCATCTCAGCTCTCCCGAAAGGCCAGCCCCAGTGCTGATGCTGCACACCTGTGGTTGGTGGCCACCAAGCAAGCGCCTAGACCAGTGGTCAGCAAACCGCGGCTCACAAGCCACATGCAGCTCTTTGGCCCCTTGAGTGTGGCTCTTCCACAAAATACCTCGTGTGGGCGTGCACGTATAGTGTGACTGAAACTTCGTGGCCCATGCACAGAAGTCGGTTTTCGGCCTGGGCGAGTCTATTTTCAAGAAGTGGCATTAGAACACTCAAGGGGCCAAAGAGCCGCATGTGGCTCACAAGCCGTGGTTTGCCGACCACTGGCCTAGACTAAGAGAAAGTTCTGCTCTCTGACAGAAAACTAGGAAAGAGATTATATGTGAAGAGCATGAAGAGAATTCCTGCTATTTTTTCCTCTCCCTTTTCTCACACCACTTTGTCTAAGAGGCAGATCCCATGGTGGGTGCAGACAGCACAAGGAGGATAAAGCCCCTGTTTTCTAGCTGGAGGACCAGGAAAAGGACAACCTGGGAGCTAATGTGCGAGGAAGTCAGAGCTGTGTGCGCAGTCTCCAACTCACCCCCAAGCTGTGCACGAGGAACTGACCTGTGGAGACATAGCAAAAGCTCTGCCAACTACAATGTGGAGAGAACTACCACCCAGGTTGGCACTCCCGGACATGAATAGCACAACAAAGGTTCTGAAAACGAAATTGGAGTTGGATCTAGAGCCCACATAAGGCAGTCTGACCCTGACCAGGTTGCTTGCTTCCTAAAAGAAACCAAAACAACAAAAGCATTCACCAGAGTACTTTAACACACTCAGGGTGTGATGACTAATATTCAAAATATCCATGTCAAAAAATTTAAATAAATAAATACCCATGTCGTGGTCCAAAATTACTTGACATATTTTCAGATTAAAAAAAAAAAAGCCAAGATATCCAAGTTGACACAACTGACAAATAGTAAAGCCAGGACCACAACTCGGGTTTTCTAACTACACAGCCGGAGTGTTTTCTACAGCCAGGTGAGCTAGGCAGATAGGACCCCAATCCCAAAGTTAATGGCTTTAGTAGACATTCAACCAGGATCGTGTGGCTCAGTGGTTGGACACTGAACTACGAGCTGTTTTATTCCTGGTCAGGGCACATGTCCAGGTTTGGGTACACACCCAAGTTTTGGGCTTGATCCCCAGTAGGGAGTATGCAGGAGGTAGCCAGTCTATGATTCCCTTTCATCACTGATGTTTCTAACTCTCCTTCGCCCTCTCTGAAATCAGTAAAAAAGTATTTCTTTACATAATCAGACACTGAGCCAAACTGATTCTTTTATATATATACTAGAGGCCCGGTGCACAAAATCTGTGCACTCTGGGTGGGATGGGGGGTTCCCCAGCCTGGCCTGTGCCCTGCGATCAATCGCCCCAAAGCGGCAGGCCCCCCACCCAACCGGGGCTCCTTGATGGATTGCCCCAAAGAGGTAGGCCGCAGGCAGGGGTCCCGCCTCCACACCGCGCGGAGCTGGGAGGCGGGGCCCCAAGGACTCCAAGGCAGGCCTCGCTGCGTGAAGCTGGGAGGAGGCCGGACCCCCAGGCAGGCCTCGCTGCGCAGAGACGGGACTCCCAGGCAGGTTCCGTGCTGCGCACGCAGCATCAAGCGCTGCCCTGCCCACCTGCGCACGCCCGCTGTGCGCACAGCCATCTTGTGACGGCGTGAGGGCATCACAGCGTGACAACTACTTAGGATTTTATTAGTAAGGACTAGAGGCCCAATCTGTGCACTGGTGGGGTCCCTCAGCATGACCTGCGGGGATCTGGCCAAAACTGGCAATCCAACATGCCCTGAGGGATGTAGTAGTGCACCAAGCGGCCTGGGCCGGGCGCTGCACCACTCCCACTCATCCTGGCCCCGCTGCGTCTGCCGCCACTCGGTAGGCTCACTGCTGCTCCACTGCAGTCTCATGAGCCTGTCCTGGGGTGATACCAGTGTGCCCATGACCAAGAAGTGGCCGCGGGCTTGCACCCAGTCAGTCCCGATCCAGATGGAGGAGGGGCGTGCAGGGGGAGTGTCTATGGGAGAGGCTTGTGCTGCCACAGCTGTGCTTGCCAGCTGTGAGCCCAGCATCTAGTGCCTGTAAGTCAGCTGAGCTGAGCGGCGCTGTTGCTGTGGTAGTGTACTGACCACGAGAAGGCAGCTCCTGCATTCAGCGTCTGCTCCCTGGTGGTCAGTGCATGTCATAGTAACCAGTTGAACAGTTGCTTAGGCTTTTATATATATACCAAAGACCCCTGGTGCACGGATTTGTGCACCCCTCAGCCTGGCCTGCGGGGAAAGGGCTGAAACCGGTCCGGTGCACGGATTCGTGCACTGGTGAATCCATGCACCAGTGGGTTCCCTCAGCCTGGCCTGTGGGAATTAGGCTGAAGCTGGCTCTCTGACATCCCCCGAGGGGTCCTGGATTGCAAAAGGGCACAGGCCAGGCCGAGAGACCCCACTAGTGCACAAATCCATGCACCAGGCCTCTAGTATGTATATAAGATCTTTGGTTAATCTCTTCCTGCCCTCCCCCCTCCCCTCTGAGATTTATTAGTCTGTTCCAGGTTTCCATGCCTGTGCATTGAGCGTCTGCCTCCTGGTGGTCAGTGCATGTCATAGCTACTGGTCAAACGGTTCCTTAGGCTTTTATATATATACTAGAGGCGTGGCGGAGGCTTTTGAAAGGCCTGCTGCCTGAGTGGACAGGCACCCAGCTCCCACGCTTTTGCTTTTGATTGCGGGGAGCTGGGTGCCTGTCCGCTGGTGCACCAGGCCTTTCAGAAGCCTCCGGCGCGGCTCCCCCAATCAGCCACCCCGGCCACCCAAGTCCCGCCCCCCTGCGCCTCCTGGCCAATCGTGGGCATAGCGAAGGTACGGCCAATTTGCATATTTGTCTATTATTAGGTAGGATGCTAGCAGCCCATTGCGGGGGAGGGGGTTCCTTAGCCCAGCCTGCCTTGGAGTCCTGGGGGTCCCGCCAGGGAAATGCCCAACTGACGGCTTAGCGGGGAGCAGGCCCAAGCCGCAGTCGGACTTCCTTAGTGCTGCTATGGAGGTGGGAGAGGCTCCTGCTACTGCCACTACGCTCGCCAGCCATCAGCCCGGCTTGTGGCAGAGCGGCACTCCCCCTGTGGGAGCGCACTGACCACCAGGAGGCAGCTCCTCATTGAGCGTCTGCCCCCTGCTGGTCAGTGCATGTCATAGCAACCAGTCATTCCGCCATTTGGTCGATTTGCATACTACCCTTTTATTATACAGGATATATATGTATATATGTATTTTTTTTATTGATTTCAGAGAGGGAGAGGGAATATGCTAATTGACCATCACCCCATCACAAAGATGGCTGCACCCACAGCTGAGGCCAAGTTCCCATAAGGAGCCTTAACCTGAGGCTACGCCCTCCCCCCGTGGGGCTTGACAGGGAACCTCAGGCTGTGTCCCCTGCCCTGGCGTCAGGCTGGGGGACCTCAGGCCACTCCCCTGCCCAGTGGGGCTTGTTGGGGGACCTGAGGCAGTGCCCCCCTCCCGGTGCTGGGCCGGGGGACCTGAGGCTGCGCCCCCTCCCCACCTAGCAGGGCTTGACAGGGGATCTCAGGCCATGTTCCCCAACTGGCAGGGCTTGACGGAGGGCCTCAAGGCACACCCCCCGCCCTAGTCTGGGCTGGGGGACCTCAAGCCACCCCTCCCGTCCTGGCACCAGGCCAGGGGACCTGAGGCTACGCCCCCTGCCTGGCAGGGCTTGACAAGTGTGGGACTGGCCGGGTCTGGATCTAGCCCAATGTGTGGGGACCGGCCTGGTCTGGGTCTCACACAATTTTGAGGTGCATGTGGGTGGGCAGGGACTTGTCTCTGGGTCCCCTGGTGAGCCCTAGACTCTAACAGGAGGAAGGTTTTCATATACATTTCACTAGTTTTCTTTCATCTCTGACACTTCTATTATAGAGAAAGAGCAAATAGCAATATTAAATTATTTCCTCTAACTAATCCCCTTTTAATGTGCACGAATTTCATGCACAGGGTCACTAGTCTCACAATAAAAATCTCTGCAACATTTCCTGTACTCCGTTCTTTACCTGTTGCTTATCCATGATTAAATTTTGCAAATTTTAAAAAGATTGTCTTATTCATCAAGTCTTCCTTTAATGGGTCTAGCATAATGGGTATTCAATTGACAAATAGCCCCAATTTATTAAGCTTTGACAATCTACCAAACCCTATGCCAAGCACTTGGCATATTATTTCAATTAATCAAGTCTATTAACCCACTTTGCAGATGAAGAGGCTAATATACAATTGAGATAAAGTAACTTGGGGGTCACACAGTACCTCGGGTGAATAAATGCATGAAACCTTAGCTTGTAATAGAAACCAATACCATCTAGGCCACTAGATTCCCACTTTAGTAAACTTTGTGGATTTCCATTATGCCTGTGCTCTCTGTCCATCACAGATAATCAGAAAATAATCTACCCATGAACAGAGCAGCTAGAATGCTAGATAAACTAGAAGGTACCGAAATAAAAGGATATTCTTAAACTCTTTACATTTTTTTACTCCCTTAGGTACAAACAATTTTCCAAGGGAATAGTGTTTCTAGGCAACTAATTCTAACAAAGAGGTACTGTGGAAGAGGTACAAAACCAAAACTCAAGAGCCTTGAAAAAGATGCTAAAATTCAGTATTTATGTAGGCAAGCTCATTTATTTCCTAGTTTTGAATAGTGACTCCCTTGCTAGCTGGGCAAGTAACCTTTGGAGCCTGTTCCCTGATGTATAAATTGGAAATACCACTTACTTCAAGGGACTGCTGTTCTGAACCTCAGGAAATGCACATAAACTACATAGCACAACACCTAACAGTAGAGGGCCATTATTACAGAAAAGTCAAACAAGTACAAAACAATCACTTATTATTGTAAGACAATATCCAGTGGATAACCCTTTCTATTCCTGACCTTCTGCAGCCACTGGAACTTCTTCTGAATGCTACAAACCCTTGCCACATTCTGGCAGCCCACTTCACACTGAGCAGGCCAGCTACTCGGAAAGGCTTCTACAGAATCCTTCAGTGTCCCCAGGCTGAAACATAAGATCCCTGAACAAAGATGGGAATTTACTTGTAATACATGTTTTCAAAAGACAGTGAATGGCCATGTGCTTTAGCAGTGGAAAAGACTTTAAGAGACCAACACCTACCATCTAACACAGGAGTTTTTCCTGGCAGATCACTGTACTAAGCACTTTACTGAAAGTAAGAATTCTCAGGTATCAAAAGAACAATCTATCCAGTCACCTAACAGGAACCACAGATAACTTTGTCCTATGGTATCTCATGCAATTAACTGTTTATACATCATCAATTATAAGGTCTGCTAAGCAGTATTATTTAAAACAAGCATTTACCTTCTATTTCCACCAAAGGTTCCTGAGTAAATTCCTGAAAGAATTTGTAGAAGAACTTACTGCAAGCAGCCAAAACAGCCTTGTGGGCCTTAAAGTGGTGACCTAGATAAAAACAAAGACACAAAATCAGACATATTCACAAAAATCGAACATATAACTAGAAAACAAGTTAGAAAATTACATAAAGTCTTTCTTCATAATCTATAATAAAAAAAGCGTACTATGCTAATTAGACCGGACAGCCAAACGACCTTCCGGACGTCATTCTGGACGTCCTTCCTGACGAAGCCACAGCAGCGGGGGCTGAGGCAGAGGCGATCAGGCAGGCAGGCAAGCAGTTAGGGGAGATCAGGCAGGTACGCAGAGTGATCAGGCAGGCGAGTGGTTAGGAGCCAGTGGTCCCAGATTGTGAGAGGGTGCAGGCCTGGCTAAGGGACTGCCCCCCTTCCCCCACCCCCTGCACGAATTTCATGCACCAGGCCTCTAGTATAACTATAAAACTATATACCTTACTGAACTAGTGTCAGAATATTCTTGGCAGCTATCTTGACAAATTTTAATCTCAATTAGACACAAAGCCAGATCTTTACCTCAGAGACCGTATTAAGTCAGTTTTATAAAGGCCAGTTTAACAATACTTCAGGAGGTTGGAACCTCCTACCACTTAAAGAGTGAAAGGCACATCCTATTCAGTTTAAATTACTAAACATAAACACCACCCAAAAGGCTACAGATCATTTGGGAAGGGAGGAGAAAAAGCCACACAACAAGCAGGAAGCTGCAGGTGTTTGCTATGGGAAAAACTTTAACATGCCTAGCATGTGCATGAAGCCTATTTTCACTCAATTGAAGACACCCAAGCTGGGCTTGCCTCCATTACAATGACTGACAAAGGGGTTCCCAAAGAGGGTACAAGTGCTGCAAACTATGGGAAAAAAAAAAAAAAATCAACCTTCTCCCACCTGGCTCCTGGGAGATACTCAAAATCAGCTTATCCAGAGAAGACTATTGACCAAACACTTAGAGACATCCTCCCTGTCCCCACACCATAATCCTGCACTCGAGCGTGCAATGGGAAAACTTCTGCAAGTTCAAATGCCACGGGTATGTCGACAGCGTGCCTGCCCGCCAACTCGCCTCTGCAGCCGGCCCGTGGGAGCGGACACTGACAGCGCCCTCGGTCCACCGCAGCCTCCGATAGGGAGCCCGCCAGGGGTGGGTCACGAGGCGGGTGGGGGAAAGGGAGGCGAGAGGGCCCAAGCCCCCAATTCGCTGCTGAGCCCACCCCGCTACCCACCATCGACAATCAGGGTGATGTCAGTAAAGCGGTCCTGCTCCCGCTGCTCATTCAATCGGTCCAGGATCATTTTGTGATGCTCAGGAAACTCCTGAAGGCATTCCATCGTCTCTTCGGCCTCCATGGCCGGCGGGTCGCTCTACAAAAGAGGAGCATGATCATGTACACCCATGAGCTCGGGCTGGGGCACGGAACCCCGAAAGCAGCAGACAAAAACCAACACCCCAGCAACGCGAACAGGAGGGGGGAGGGTAAGGCGAGAGGCGAGAAAGGCGAGAGAAGAAAGGAAGGCTAGCCGGTGGCGGCCGCGCGCCGGGGGCCGGAGAGCAGCCGCCCGACTCGGAGCCTGACCTAATTGGAGCCGGGAGACGCGAGCTGGAGCCGGGTGGGCGCCACGGGAGGCGCCGGGCGCCCGGCGCGCAGGTCAGGCGGGGAGGGGGCCGGCAGCCCCCGCCGCCCGCTAACGGCCGCCCAGCCCTTCCGCCCGGCCCTGGCTCCGCCACCCCGGGACCCGGTCCGGCCCGCGGCCCACAACGACTCCCGGGTCGCCTCTCTTTCCCCCGCCCTCCCTCGTCTCCCCCGCCCGGAACGGGCCGGCACTCACTCAAGGAAGGAGGAGCGGCCCGGGCCTGCGCGTCACTTACGTCGACGTGCTGCGTCACTGCGTCGGGCTTCGGCTGACGCGGCCGCCTCGGAGCGCAGACCGCGGAGGGCGGGGCCACACCGCCCCGGCTCCCCCGGCGGCGGGGCGGAGCCAACCGTGGGGACTGGGCCCTCGGCGGGGACGCGCGCGCGCAGGGAGGAAGTGGGACTGCGGGCGCCGGGCCGGTGCAGGGCCTGGCAGTGCCAAGGCGGGGAAGCCTCTGTCCCCACCCACCCCGCCCGGCTCCAGGTGTGCGCGCTCCCCCCCCGGACGCAGAATGAATTCGCCGGGCTGGCTGCTCGGCTTTTAACCCGCGCTCCGCGGCCCCGCCCCGCCCCCCCCCGCCCTCCCAGCCCCGGCTCGGCGCGCCTTACCCAGCTCGCTCCCAGCTCGGGATCCTCCCGCTCTCCTCCGCGGCCCTCAGAGACGCTCCTTCCCTGCTCGGCTCTCCCCTCCCGGGGCGGAAGTCGCCCCACACCTGTCCGTGCCCCTCAGCGGCGCTTCGCCCTCCATGGCCTCGCCGGTGCGCGCCGCTCCGTCCGCTCGGGTCCGGCCGGCGCACGTGCCGCTGCTCCGAGACCCCGGCGGCCGCGGCGCGGGCTGAGTCGGGCGCGAGCACGTCCGGCCGCCCGCGGACCGTCCTCCCCGGTGCCCGCCCTCTCCGTGCCCAGCGGGCAGCACGTGTTTGCTGGGCTGGGGACCCGGGGGATCTGATCGAATTACTGGCACGTGGTGCTGCAGCGACAGCTGTCCACACCCTACCCCCGACCCCCCACTCCCTACTCCCTACCTCCGACCCCCCACTCCCTACCCCACCCCCGACCCCCTACCCCACGGCGCTTTAGAGGCCAGTGACCCATCATTAGCCTCACGTGACTGGCTCCATTAAGGAGGGAGGTGGGATGGTCTTTAAGGAAAATGAGATCATTGACATTTATTCTTTTCTCTAAAAAGAGAAGAGAGTGGGAATTGGAGGCGAACTAAAAAAGCTATATGTAAAGGTGAATGTAACATTTATTTGTGTGTGTTTTTCAGACTTATTTATATATTTGTATTGATTTCAGAGGGGAAGGGAGAGGGAGATATAGATAGAAACATCAATGAGAGAGAATCATTGATGGGCCGCCTGCTGCACGTCCCCTACAAGGGATTGAGCCCACAACCAAGCATATGCCGAGACCTCCTTGTTCGTAAATCCACGTTCAACCCTTGAGCCACACCGGCCAGGCCTATTTATTTACTTTTAATCTTTATTGTTGAAAGTATTACATATGTCCCTTCCCCCCCCCCCACTTGACCCCTTCTACCCCACTACCTCCCCCCCCCTCCCCGCCCCAGGCCTTCACCACCCTATTGTCTATGTCCATGGATTTGCATATATGCATACAAGTTCTTTGGTTAATCTCTTCCCACCCACCTCCACCTATCCTCTGAGTTTGGACAGGATTGTAACCCTTATTTAAACACATTAATTGAGAATCAAGGCTGTGATAGGCACTGCTTAAGGGCCTGGGAAATCCAGCGGTGAACAAGGCTTATTTCTGCCTTCCAGAGCTTGGTCTGATAGACATCTTGAACAGCTCATTGTTATGAGATAGGAAGAACGATGCAATCTGGGGCTTAAGGAAGCTAGTGACTAAGAAGCAACCTGAAGCCTGAGTGCCCGGAGCCAAGGCACACTGAGATTGTAGCATTGCAGGAACTGAAAGAATGTTGCTGGGACAGACCCTCAGGGGCCTTGCAAACACTGTTAACGATGTAAGATTTTCTCACTCTGGCACAGGAAAGCCTTGAAGATTGAGCAGAATAGTGTCATCATAAGATTGGCCTGTTCGAGTAGGAATTCTAGCCCAAATATGGAAAATGGATTACATGAGGCCAACTGGGAGGCTGTTAGTGATCTAGATGAAACCATGGTGGCATTTGGGATTAGGGAACTGGATGGAATCCAGTAATAGAATAGACACTGGCTGGAAAGTATGTCACTGGTACTAAATAATATTGAATATATTCATGACAAAAAAAGAACAGTCAAGGATGGCTCCTAGATTTCTGGCTTAAGCTGGTAGATTATTGGTATCATTACCAAAAAAATGGGGAATATAAGTGGAGGAACTGTTTGGGGAGAATAGATGGGGAGGAGAGGGATAATTTTAAGGAGACAACTGAATGGAGATGATGTCAACAAGGCACATTATATACGAACCTGAATAGGGTCTAGGTGAGAGAGCTAACCTTAGAGATTTTCAGTGTAAAGTGGGTATTGAAGCCAAGGAAATAGATTAGATTGTTTAAGGAAAATTGGCAGGGATAATAGACTAGCAGTTTGTAGGTTTTAACATCACCATCATCATTATTATTCACACAGTGTTGTTGTGTGTTTTTTTTTTTTTTAAGTTAAAGAAGTTGTGTATAGAAATAGGTATTTTGGAAATTCCAGCATATAACGCTCCTTTCCTGTGTAACAATTGGATGAAGCCAGATGGAGATTACTATGGGACATGAGCTATCCAGTTTACCATGGCCCCCGTTATTCTCTAATGTCTTAGACCCAGATTACATCATTCTTTTTTACTTGCCTTGTTTTGAAAGCATTGGAGTTTGACCTCTTGGTCTATGGAGACAGAATAGAAGAGGGTGTCGGACTTTATCCCTGTGAAGTATCAATGTGTGTGGGTTGAGTAGGAAAGGAAGAATCTGAAAGGACAGTATTGGCAGCGGGAGACAGATGGACAACCAGAGGAGTATGACATCAAGGAGGTCAATGTTGCAAAAGAGAGGGTATGATCAGCAAAGCCAAACACCACCAAGTGGTCAAACTAAATGAAGTTTAGAAATGATCCATTAAAGGTAGCATCATGGATGCCTTTGGTAGAAGACTTTAGTAAGAACCGTTTTAATTAAGTTCTTCGGGGGGCCAGAGGGAGAATTCTCTATCCAAGTAGATTAAGCAATGATTAGGAAAAGAAATTGGAATACCAATGACAGAACTCTCATTAAAAAAGTGAGGGAGGCCGAAACCGGTTTGGCTCAGTGGATAGAGCATCGGCCTGCGGACTAAAAAGTCCCAGGTTCGATTCCGGTCAAGGGCATGTACCTTGGCTGCGGGCACATTCCCAGTAGGGGGTGTGCAGGAGGCAGCTGACCGATGTTTCTCTCTCATCAATGTTTCTAGCTCTCTATCTCTCTCCCTTCCTCTCTGTAAAAAATCAATAAAATATATTTTAAAAAAGTGAGGGAGGAGAGAAAGGAGTACCTACAGAGGGTGATGGGTCAAGCCAGTTTTAGGTTTTATGTTTTTGGATAGAAGAGACTTCAGCAATTCAAATACTGACAGGGAAGGAACCAGCAGAAGATGATAAGAATATAAGAGGCTAATTGCACTAGTTGTTAGAAGCAAGTCACCAGGTATAGCCCACAGTTAATGGCACAAATACTAGGAGGCATGATCATTGGGACCAACCTTAGGAGCTTCCCACCACAGAACAGAATGGAAAAGATTTGAAATGGGTCTTGGACATAGTCTATCACAGTAGTATCAACAGGATCGGTAAACGTTGGCGACCAAGAATTTACATGATAGCAGTCTGCTGCATATTGTGATTTCCTTCAGAAGCATTCAGTAATCAGGTACCTACGAGAACAGATGATCTAAGAATGTAGTGTTCAAACACAGTTCTCTTTGGTATGGATTTTTAAAAAATCAAGTTTATTGAGTGACATCCTATATAATAAAAGCCTAATATGCTAAGTGTCCAGTCCAGCCATTCAAACAATCCAAGTGTGACATGCTAATGATATGCTAAGGCTGCTTAACTGCTTGCTATGACGTGCACTGACCACCAGGGGGCAGATGCTCTGACCTGTAGGTTAGCTTGCTGCTGGGGTCTGGCTGATCGGGAGGTGCTGGACATGCCCTGGAGCCCTCCTGTGGTCACTCCCTCGCTGGCCAACCTCCCTCATCCCTCCTGGCCCGGTAGGGTTCCTCTGCCTGGTCTGTGCCCTCTTGCAATCCCAGCTGAGGGACACCCCCCCCCCCCATCAAATGCATGAATTTCATATACCAGGCCTCTAGTTGGTTAATAAGATTATATACAACTCTACAATTTTATGATACTAGAGGCCTGGTGCACGAAACTTGTGCACGGGGTGGGGGGGGGGTTCCCTCAGCCCAGCCTGCATCCTCCCCAATCTGGGACCCCTCCAGTGATGTCCGACTGCTCGTTTAGGCCCGATAAACGGGCAGTCAGACATCCCTCTCACAATCCAGGACTGCTGGCCCCAACTGCTCCCCTGCCTGCCTTCCTGATTGTTCCTAACCGCTTCTGCCTGCCAGCCTGATCACCCCCTAACCACTCCCCTACCAGCCTGATTGATGTCTAACTGCTCCCCTGCCAGCCTGTTTGCCCCCAACTTCCCTCCTCTGCCGGCCTGGTCACCCCTACAGTGTTGATCGCCCCCAACTGCCCTCCCTTGCAGGCCTGGTCCCTCTCAACTGCCCTCCCTTGCAGGCCTGGTCCCTCCCAACTGCCTTCCCCTGCTGGCCATCTTTTGGTGGCCATCTTGTGTCCACATGGGGGCAGGATCTTTGACCATATGGGTGCAGCCATCTTGTGTGTTGGAGTGATGGTCAATCTGCATATTACTCTTTTATTAGATAGGATAGAGCCCTGGTGCATGGGTGGGGGCCAGCTGGTTTGCCCTGAAGGGTGTCCTGGATCAGGGTGGGGGTTCCCTTGGGGCGTGGGGTGGCCTGGGAGAGGGGCCTGTGGTGGTTTGCAGGCCAGCCACGCCCCCTGGTGAACCAAGTGGAGGCCCTGGTATCTGGAATTTATTTATCTTCTACAATTGAAACTTTGTAGCCTGGAGCGGGGCCAAGCCTCCTACTCGCTCTGTGGTGGCAGCCATTTCTGTTGGAATTCATGTATCTTCTATAATTGAAACTTTGTAGCCTGGAGTGAAGGCCTGAGCCAGCCAGGGCTACAGAAGCTTGGCTTCCTCCATCGCCCAGGGCAACCCTAGCCTCCTGCTCTTCCACCTACGTGGCTGCCGCCATTCTGTTGGAATTTACCTTCTATAATTGAAACTTTGTACCCTTGAGTGGAGGCCTGGGCCCTCCAGGGTGTGTGGAAAACTTGGCTTCCTCCATTACCAGGGAAACCCAAGCCTCCCTCCTGCTCTCTATGGCTGCAGCCATCTTGGTTGGGGTTAATTTGCATACCTGCTCTGATTGACTGGTGGGCGTGGCTTGTGGGTGTAGCAGAGTGATGGTTAATTTGCATATTACTCTTTTATTAGATAGGATACCACCTATATATTGCAGTGTGTGCTCACCCTCCCCCCCCCAGTCAGATCTCCTATTGTCGCCATATATCTGACCCCCTTTACCCTTCGTTACTCCCACCACCCCCCTTTCCTCTGGTAACCACCATACTTTGTCTGTGTCTATGAGTTTTGCTTGGTTTTCTTGTTTGTTCATTTGTTGCTTTCAGTTTTATATCCCACGTATCAGTGAAATCATGTGATTCTTAACTTCATGGTGCAGATTTTGTGTCAGTTAATAACTAGATTTATAGATATTCTCTGGAGTTAATATGCATTCTTCAAACTTAAGGAGAATTGGCAAATAGTTCTGGCTACCTTTCTGATTGGTGTTTCTATTTTCCTAGGATATATTCCTAGAAGTGGGATCACTGGGTCAAATGGGAGTTCCATTTTTAGTTGTTTTGAGGAAACTCCATACTGTTCTCCACAGTGGCTGCACAAGTCTGCATTCCCACTAGCAGTGCAGGAGGGTACCTTTTTCTCTGCATCCTCACCAGCACTTGTCATTTGTTGATTTGTTGATGATAGCCATTCTGACAGGTGTGAGATGGTACCTCATTGTTGTTTTGATTTGCATCTCTCGGATGATTAGTGACTTTGAGCATGTTTTCATATGTCTCTTGGCTTTCTGAATGTCCACTTTCAAAAAGTGTCTATTGCCATTTTTTTATTGGATTGTTTATCTTCCTTTTGTTAAGTTGTATGAGTTCCCTGTAATCTATTTTTTATTTTTATTGAAAACATGGAATTCATCAGACCCTCCTTGATATCTCTGTGGATCTTCCTCTTTTCCTTGACCTGTTAATATTAGAGCACCCCAGTCTATTATTTTCAATGTCATCTGATATATTTGGGATTAAATTTATTATGTTTTATACTTGTCTTATTGTTCTGTGTTAGCTCTCTTTCCTTTCTTACCTTATTTTGGATTGATTTAAAAAACTATTCCAGACTATAAGAGGACTTCCAAACAGGGCCAGAACTAGGGTGAGGTGAAGGAGGTATTTCCTGAGGTGATAAATATAAGGAGACCAAAACTCAGAATAAAATAAATAATATTTTTATACAACTTTTTTTTAAAAAACTAAATGAATGCAAGACTACCACTTCTAGGAAGATGGAGCTGGTGTACTTTTTCCTACTTCTTCCAGTACGCACAACTAAAAACCTGGGACATTATATAAAAACTAGAGGCCTGGTGCATGAAAATTCATGCACTGGGGGGGGGGGGGTCCCTCAGCCTGGCCTGCACCCTCTCACAATCCAGGACCCCTCCGGTAGGATCCCTAGGCTTGGCCTGAGATCAGGGCCTATCAGGGCTTTCCTTCCCCCTGCCCCGCTGCAGGCAGCTGGCCCCACCCCCACTGCTGCCACTGTTTGCCTTCTGTGCAGCACTGCCCCCCCTCCCCTGCCACCACTGGCCTTCCTCTGCAGGTGACAGGCGTGGGGTGTGATGGCTTGGCTGGCCCCGGCCCCCCTCTGTGGGGCGATTGCTGGCCGGCCGCACACCTGCCACAGAGTCATCACCGGTGGCCTGGGCCTCCCTCTTTCTTTGCTGGGGGGCGGGGCCAGCCTTGAGATGGGGCCATCTGCCTACCTTAATTGCCCCTAACTGCTCACCTGCCTACCTGATCACCACTAATCACTTGCCTGCCTACCTGATCACCCCTAACCACTGGTCTGCCTACCTGATCACCCCTAACTGCTGGTCTGCCTACCTGATCACCCCTAACCACTCTGCCTGCCTGCCTGATCACCCCTAACCGCTTCCTTGGGTGAGGGGCCGTGGTGGTTCTGGTCTCTGGTTGTTCTGGTCATTATGCTTATGGTGGCTGGCCTTTTATTATATAGGACAATCTTCATCTCTTTCTTCAGACCACCTGTGGCTGAATGGTCAGCAGTGACCATGCCTGCAAAAGTCATCCCTGGCCCTTGACTTTTTTCTTCCCAACCTTGTAAAGACTGGCCCTCTATTCTTCCCTTTCACCTCTCTCCAGCAACACTGCTAGGCAGACTGGCCCCAAATCAGTTTTCAGAGAAGTGACATGAGCATCATGGTGGAATGAGATGTTTGCTGTCTGCCCCTCAGCAACATTAACTTGGTGTTCATACACAGACAGAAGAGCTTTGTGGGAGCCATGGAATCCAGCACCCACCTGTGTCAGGTAATAGGCTTATAGACCTGCTGTAGGTCCCGTAGTGGCCTATGAGCCAGCTCAAGCCCTCTTGCCTGTGGTCTTGCAGCCCCTAAAAAACACTCTCAGACAGTGACCAGTGGACAAAGAGAGTCTTTGTGCAGGTCCAGGTCCGCAGTTATTTCTCTTGGGGGTTAGGGGTAGGGTGGAAGGGGAGGAGATGAGAGGAGAATGAGCGTGTGTGCGTGAGCTTAGCTTTCCCACCTGTGCGGACGCCTACAATAAGGCACTTCTCAGACCTTGAACTTGGGCAGAAAACTGGCTGAAATCTGCAAGCCAGAGAAAAGCCACAAACTTGAACTTCAGCGCCACCTTTGGGAAAACTAGAGAGAGGCTGACAGCGCTAGGCCCTGGTCCATTGCAGGATCCAGAGAAAGCATACAAGCTCAAGACTTCTGCCACAAGAGGGCGCAAGAAGCGTGGAGGAGCTGGACTCATAGGCCAGCCATAACCTCAGGTCTGGTTTCCCTCCCAAAATCAGGGAGGACTGCAAGAGGTGGCTGCTGTTTCAAATACAAAGACAGAAATGTAAACCTTCCAGGGACAGGGGTAATTAAGGGAACATGACACTGCCAATGGGTGACAATAATCTTCCAGTAACCAACACCAAAGCCATGGAGATCTGTGAGTTACCCAATAAAGAATTCAAAATTTGCTATTTTAAGGGAAGCTCATTGAGCTGCCAGAAGACACAGAAAGACAATTCAAGGAAATCAATAAAACAATGGTCAAGGAATATAGAAAGAGAAACAAAAAGTCTTCAAACAAGCGAAAATGGTAACAGTCAAATATTGAACCAATCCATCTGTGAACGGTTTTATAGCTTTAGCATTTATTTATCTATAATCATTTTGAGCCTCTCTTTATACACTCTTTAGCCAATTTGTATTACAGATTTCCCCACAATCTGAAAGCTCAGTGTTCCTATGCAACTTTTAAAAACTGAAATGGCATAAAACGAAGAAGCAATTACCATAAATTTATACGGAGATTTTTTGAGCCATAATAAATGACCAAATTATAGCAAATAACATATAAAACCTCAAATAACACTAACATATAGTAAAAGCAGAATGATATTGTGAAACAGAAAACTTCCACAGCCTACAGCGTTTCTGAAAGAAAGGATGTACTGAACCAAATGCCAGCTAGACGAGGCCCGGATCCTGGGGATGAGGCAGATCTTCGTGGAAAAGACGAACAAACCCTCTGTCCTGGAGTTGACGGGCTCTTTCATGGAAACAGTTTGGGGGAGAAAGAGGCACACTGTTCTGAAGAATTTACATTGGCTGGAGATGAAGGGGGTGGGGGGTGAAGTGGGCTAGTTCTGGGGTAGCTCCATAACCCGTAAGGCAGTATTTGGTCCTTTGGATTGGTGGTGGGCCACAGTGTGGAAAGGTCATGGATAAGCAAGGAGAGAGGCAGCTGGCCTTTTCTTTAGGAATCACGGAACTAGGCACCGAGAGGTTAACTCAGTTTCTGCATACACTCAGGAATGTAAGCAGTGTTTTCCTCTGCAGTTGTTAACTGGTTAACTTCTCCTGTCTCTTCCTTCCATCCTCTGGCTGCTGTTATAATAATTTATTTATTTATTTATTTATTGAGATCCCAGAGGGGGTGCTGCTGGGGATCTGGTCACTTGCCCATGGGAACAAGGACTCTCTCTCTCTCTCTCTCTCTCTCTCTCTCTATATATATATATATATATATATATATATATATATATATATATTTAATTTCAGAGAGGGAGAGAAAGATAGAAACATCAACGGTGAGAGAGAACCATTGATAAGCTGCCTCCTGCATGTCCCCTACTGGGGATCGAGCCTGCAACTTGGGCATGTGCCCTGACCAGGAATCAAACCATGACCTCCTGGTCCATAGGTCAGTGCTCAACCACTGGGCCATGCTGGCCCGGCTAGCTTGCTGTAATTTAATTTAGGGCATTTCAATTTTTTTTCTTGTCACTATGATACATATTACAGACTGTAACACATAGAAATAATGTGTGTACAGGGTAGTTTCACTTACTAAAAAGACTGACTTGATTTCTCCTTAAGTATAGGATAATGGAATGCCATGATTTGTACACCCATCAATCCACTCAAGCAATAGACTTTTCTCTTTACCTATTACTGGATGCTGACTAAAAGAGACCATTTAGCAGAACCCAATAGTAACTTCAGCAGCTTTCTGGATTCTTCCCCTCTGCTTGTTCACCGCATACACAATGTCTTTATTTTATTCACCAGGATGGAAATGCTCAAACACATCAAATTTTACTCAAGTTTCACCCCCCACAAGCTTTCATAGGCATTTTGGGTACCTTAGGACACATCTTGTTAACAGATGCACACAGATACAGCGCAGATGCACAGACACAGCTCAAAGCCATGGTAGCTTGATGCTGAGATGCTGAGTGTAGGTCCTGAGAAAGGCTTGGTGAGGACTCTCACTGCTGCCTCCCTAACAGCTAAAAATAAATAAATAAATAAATAAATAAATAAATAAATAAAACATTGGATGCTATTTTCCCTTTTTTTGTAAAAGCAAAAATTATTTTCAGATTTCTTTCTGTTAGTGAAAACAGGTACTAATGCACATCTTTCATAAAAACAAAGAGGCATAAAGCAAACTTTCAAAAAGCAAGGTTTACCTGTATTGTGCTATTCTTCTGTGAATTACCTAATCATATCCCTTGAGCATTCTCCTTTGGATTTCCTGCCTTATCATTTTGATTTGTAGAGGTTATGTGTGTTGTCTACGTAACTCTTAGCTACTTATGAATTTTATTTTATTTTTTATTTTTTTCAGTTCCTGAAATTTATACTCAAAAATTTTCTTAAGAATACATGAATTTTACAAGACCATTCATCATAGCACCAAGCCTAAAATTCCTTAATAGAAAACAGTCAACAAATACTCCAGTGAATTTCCCACAGGTATAAATTAGGCAAATAGTCATTAATATCTTCATTTACAATCATCAATAAATAAGTGTGCACATTCATACAATTGTTTTTACAAAGATCCCTTTTTAGAAAGCTACAGCTATGTATATACTAAATAGACAAAATAACCCTCGTACTGCAAAATAGCATCTTACTTTTTTCAATAGTTCTCTTAGAGCCCTCAGTGAAAACCCTCACGCGTTGTCCACGCCGCCCTGCCATGGCACTAGAAGAAACTCTAGCATGAACCCTGCTAAACACATGACTGACCTGGAAAAGAGAAACGCCCATCACCTTCCAACACAACATCCTCGGAGCAAACTCCCATGCCCAGGTCTAGGCCTTTGTCCCGATGAAGCGCAGACGGCGATTTTGCCACCTTCCCTCCTTGGCTGATGTCACCGGCACCGTGTGAGGGATGCAGGCAGCTTCCTCAGGTGCAGTTTCAAGGGCAAAGGGCTCTTGAGGCACCCCCCCCCATCACCACCACCAAACTGCAGGGATCTGCCACACCAACGTGCCAGCCTTTGGCTCACAGGGTCCAAGGCCAGCATGCAAAGGGCCTCTGATTCCAGAGGGCTTTCTGTGCCCACGCCCTGAGTCTGCTGGGGAAAGGGAACAAGGTGGGAGGAGTAGGCAGGGCTAGTGGGTAAAAGCTACTTATTCCTGCAGCTGAACTTCTCACATGGAAAGAAATTCCCCTGGGAAACTGACCCCGATGCTGACCTAAGGAAACCCCGTTCGTTCTGGGAGCCCTAGGAAGGAGATCCCCCACGTTCCCCTGCAAACGTCCATCCCCGCACCTTTAACATAAACTACCTTTTATTTACTAACCCTTCCCAGGCACTTTCTTAGGTACAGAGCAGGAAGCAATGCTCTGAGCTTTGGCATTCGCTTGCCAATACAGAGGTACATTTATTTTAAGCAAATAGGCCACGCACTGAGCTTCTATAAAAATAATCTAAACTTGCTAAGATTTAGATTGTAAAATCTAGGACTTTTCAGAAGTCTTCCAACGTCCAACCCAGAGAGGTGAATGCACGATTCCAGGTGTGGCCGCAGGGCAGCCACGGCCAGGATGCGGGTTCCTGGGCCCGGCCAGCTTGTCCTGGTTTGGAACAAAGTCAGCTCTCTGGGTTAGACACTCGCAGCGTTCCCTTTAAAAAGTGCTCCCACCTTGCACGGCAGTTAGGAAAACAAACGTTTTGTGTTTTGTGGCTGCCCTTTTCCACAGCACGCTTTGCAGGAGAATATGCTCAGATTGACTTGTGGTGGGATGGATAGAAGTGGTAGCTGTTGCAAAGGAATAAACCGATTAAAAGACTGTTCTGTTTTCAACAATGCCGAAATCATGACTTTTAAACTTAAAGGAAAATTACGACACCCATCTCAGACCAACCATCCTGACTTCATCCAGGTAGCCCGTGTTCTCCATCCCACGGGGACTGTGCTCTCCATCCCACATCCGTGTTCTCCATCCCACATCCATGTTCTCCATCCCACATCCGTGCTCTCCATCCCACGGGGACTGTTCTCTCCATCCCACATCCGTGTTCTCCATCCCACATCCATGTTCTCCATCCCACATCCGTGCTCTCCATCCCACGGGGACTGTGCTCTCCATCCCACATCTGTGTTCTCCATCCCACATCCGTGTTCTCCATCCCACATCTGTGCTCTCCATCCCACATCAGTGTTCTCCATCCCACATCCGTGTTCTCCATCCCACATCCGTGCTCTCCATCCCACGGGGACTGTGCTCTCCATCCCACGGGGACTGTGCTCTCCATCCCACATCCGTGTTCTCCATCCCACATCAGTGCTCTCCATCCCACGGGGACTGTGCCCTCCATCCCACATCCGTGTTCTCCATCCCACGGGGACTGTGCCCTCCATCCCACATCCGTGTTCTCCATCCCACGGGGACTGTGTTCTCCATCCCACATCCGTGCTCTCCATCCCACGGGGACTGTGCTCTCCATCCCACGGGGACTGTGCTCTCCATCCCACGGGGACTGTGCTCTCCATCCCACATCCGTGTTCTCCATCCCACATCCGTGTTCTCCATCCCACGGGGACTGTGCTCTCCATCCCACGGGGACTGTGCTCTCCATCCCACGGGGACTGTGCTCTCCATCCCACATCCGTGCTCTCCATCCCACAGGGACTGTGCTCTCCATCCCACATCCGTGCTCTCCATCCCACGGGGACTGTGCTCTCCATCCCACATCCGTGTTCTCCATCCCACGGGGACTGTGCTCTCCATCCCACATCCGTGTTCTCCATCCCACATCTGTGCTCTCCATCCCACATCTGTGCTCTCCATCCCACATCCGTGCTCTCCATCCCACGGGGACTGTGCTCTCCATCCCACATCCGTGCTCTCCATCCCACGGGGACTGTGCTCTCCATCCCACGGGGACTGTGCTCTCCATCCCACATCCGTGTTCTCCATCCCACGGGGACTGTGCTCTCCATCCCACATCCGTGTTCTCCATCCCACATCCGTGCTCTCCATCCCACGGGGACTGTGCTCTCCATCCCACATCTGTGCTCTCCATCCCACGGGGACTGTGCTCTCCATCCCACATCCGTGCTCTCCATCCCACATCTGTGCTCTCCATCCCACATCTGTGTTCTCCAGCCCACGGGGACCGTGCTCTGCCCAGGCCGCTGAGATGACCGTTTTCTGAGAGAAAGCCCACCGTCCTGCTCTGAGGAGCACCTGCCAGTGGTGGAGAAGCGATGAGCGGGGAGGGACAGGCTGCACAGTTAACTGAAGTCACTGAAGTCCTCCATGTCAAACTCTGAGGTGTTACTACGAACAGCCCCTTTGAGGCATCTGCTTGCAAATTTGCAGCCATGGGCTAACCTGACACCGTGCCTCCTCTGCATTGTGGGGTGGGCATAGGGACGTTTTAGCAGTTTGGGTGGGGCCCACACTTGGGAAGCGGGTGAAGGAGGCACTCCCACTTTCTGTCATTTTAGGGTTTGAAATTATTTCCTCCCAGTTGTCATCTATCAGTTTTCCCATGCTTTATACCTCCAAGGTATTTCTTCTTTCTAGAGACTACCTTCCTAATCATATTTCTGACAGTGTTTTTGGTCATTATTTCTAGCTACTTTGGGAACTGTCCATTGTTTAATTTTAGTTCTACATAGCTTTTTTCATAATTGAGATTTTACTGGCTGCTTTGAGGGTAAGTACACAGTTAGATTTGTACACATTTCTTAACATACATACCAAAAACTTAAAAAGTCAAGTAGTTGTGATTCTTTCTAAACAGTTATTCCAGTGACATTCCAGCATAAAATTTAGAGGCAAATTTTCCTTAATAGAATATCAGGAACTGAGTTCTTAAATGGAAACTTATACTGAAGCATGGTTCTTACCTGGAAGCTTCTAAAATAATCTCCTTGTAGTGTATCTCCTGGGTTTTAAGGATGCTCAAAACTATCTGTAACATCTAAATTGGACTGTTATTATAAATTTACTAGGGGCCTGGTACATGAAATTCATGCACTGGGGAGGGGTCCCTCAGCCCAGCCTGCCCCCTCTCACATACTGGGAGCCCTCAGGGGATGTCCTACTCATGGCTTAGGCCCGATCCCCACAAGGAGTGGGCCTAAGCCGCAGTCTGGCCTCCCTTTGTGGGATGTGACCGGGCTGATCAGGAGAAGGCGCCAGCCCCATCACCCTGCTGCTGCAGCCACTGCCAGTCACGGAAGCCGCCAAGGTATTTTCATCAACACGGACTCCAGTCCCTTCACCATGAAAAAATGACAACTTTCTTTTTTTTAATTTATTTTATTTATTTTTTTAATTTCTTTATTGATTAAGGTGTCACATATTTGTCCTCATCCCCCCATTCCCATCCCACCCCTCTCCCCACGCATGCCCCAATCCCCTGTTGAACTTAACCGTTGGATAGGCTTATATGCATGCATACAGGTCCTTTGGTTGAACTCTCCCCCTCCCCCCCACCCTCCCCCTACCCTCCAATATCCTCCCTCTGAGGCCCGATAGTCCGATCGATGCCTCCTTGCTTCTGGTTCTGTTCTTGTTCCTCAGTCTATGTTGTTCATCATTTCCTCTAGATGAACGAGATCAAATGTCACTAGATATATACTAATAAGAACTGAATGTGAGACGAGCAATAATATTTATGCTGACAGGCAAATGAATCAATCTGTAGCGAGCTTCCCCCTGGACCAACAGTTCTTTTGAGACCCAATTTCGATGTCCAGTAGTTCCTTATGTGTACATGTCAGCACTGACCCCTCAGCTCTGGATGGTGGACAAATGGTGGTAATGGAGGTCCGACTCCCTCTGGTTTGGTCTCAGCCGAACCCAGGGGCATGGCGTCACCCGGACTAAGGGGCACGTGGCCTCACCCATACCCAAGGGGCGCGTGGTCTCACCCGGGCCTGGGACCCAGCCTCACCCGGATGGATCCAGGGGCGCACGGACTCACCCGGACCCAGGATCTGGCTTCACCCGTACCCAGGGACGCTTGGCCTCTCCCAGACCCAGGGGCACGTGGCCTCACCCGGGCTTAGTTGCACAAGGCCTCACCTGGATCCAGGGACACATGGTCTCTCCCGGACCCAGGGACGCTTGGCCTCTCCCCGACCCAGGGCCACTTGGGCTCACCCGGGCCTAGGTGCACGAGGCCTCATCCGGATCCAGGGACGCATGGTCTCACCCGGACCCAGGGACGCTTGGCCTCTCCCAGACCCAGGGCCACTTGGGCTCACCCGGGCCTAGGTGCACGAGGCCTCATCCGGATCCAGGGACGCATGGTCTCACCCGGACCCAGGGACGCTTGGCCTCTCCCAGACCCAGGGCCACTTGGGCTCACCCGGGCCTAGGTGGACGAGGCCTCACCCGGATCCAGGGACACATGGTCTCACCCGGACCCACGGACGCTTGGCCTCTCCCAGACCCAGGGCCACTTGGGCTCACCCGGGCCTAGGTGCACGAGGCCTCACCCGGATCCAGGGACACATGGTCTCACCCGGACCCAGGGACGCTTGGCCTCTCCCCGACCCAGGGCCACTTGGGCTCACCCGGGCCTAGGTGCACGAGGCCTCACCCGGATCCAGGGACACATGGTCTCACCCGGACCCACGGACGCTTGGCCTCTCCCAGACCCAGGGCCACTTGGGCTCACCCGGGCCTAGGTGCACGAGGCCTCACCCGGATCCAGGGACACATGGTCTCACCCGGACCCAGGGACGCTTGGCCTCTCCCCGACCCAGGGCCACTTGGGCTCACCCGGGCCTAGGTGGACAACTTTCTTTAAGCATTTTCAAGATGTATCTTTCATAGGATATGACATTTCTGTCTTTATTTTTCTTTTTATCCTCACCTGAGGATATGTTTCCATTGATTTTTTTCCCCTTCCCTCCAATTCCAGGCTCTGCCCCTGCCCAAGCCTAAAGCCTCCGCCCCAGGCTTTAGGCTTGGGAAGAGGTGTGGAAAGGTCATGGGTAAGCAAGGAGAGAGGCAGCTGGCCTTTTCTTTAGGTATCATGGAACTAGGCACCTAGAAGTTAACCCAGTTTCCTCCCGCCCCTCCAATGGCCGGCTGGGAGTGACCTGGGTGCTGAGGAGGTTCCTGGGACCCAGGTATGTATGCAAATTAACCGCCATATTTGTTGTGTTAATTTGCATACTCACTCTGATTGGCTGTGGGCATAGTGGAGGTATGGTCAATTTACATGTTTCTCTATTATTAGGTAAGATGATTTAGGGGTGTGTTTTTTTCTGTAAAAAAATTGTATATCTTAGCTCTGTCTACTTAAAAGGACTGGGCACAATTATCAACAAAATAATTTTGAGCATATCAATGAAAAAATGGTGGTTTCTACATTACCCAATAAATGGCACTAAGTTTCCTGGAAAAAAGGCTGATTGCAGATCTGGGAAAAGAAAAAGAAAATTTGCACTTGAGGCAGTTTATTGTACCAGAAAACAGGAAACTGGTGGGGAGGGGGAGGGGAGGAGTGAGATTAAAGGGTTTTCATGGACCTAAGGCAACAAAATTTGACTATCAAATAGAATAATAAGAACAACTAAACTTTGTTTTTGTTTTGTTATCCTCACCTGAGGATATTTTGTTTTCCATTGCTTTTCAGAGAGAGTAGAAGGGAGGGACAAAGGAAGGAAAAGTGATAGAGATAGAGATAGAGATAGAGATAGAGATAGATAGAGATAGAGATAGAGATAGAGATAGAGATAGAGATCATGATAGCCACAGGAACATCTAAGTGAGAGAGAAGCAGTCACTGGTTGCCTCCCAGCCATGCCCAACCTGGGAACTGAACCATGGACCCTTCAGTGCCTGGACCGATACTCTAATCACTAAGTGACACTGGCCAGAGCAGTACAACCGAACTTAAAACTGTCTTCAAACCGGTTCTAGAGGATGCAGGGATGAAGTTAAGCAGGCAATTTTTTTAAAAAATTAAAAAGTAATACCTATGAAAGGAAGAAAGAAAAAGGAGAATTGGACAAGTAAAGCTGTCAGAGTGCTATGCAGACTGGGCTCTAACAATTCTGCGTTGGCCTCACCCTCCTAACCTCCCAGCAGAGCTCGTTCATTCTCAGGCTCTTTGTCCCAGTCCTCAACTCAGTGGACTGTCCCAAGTAGCTCCCTGACCTTGCGACTAGCTTGAGCTTTCAATCATCTGGCATCTTCACTATCTATTAAGCTGGGTGTTTTTTCCTGTTGTGTTACTTATTTATTACTTCTATTGCAATCCCTGTTCAGCCCCCACAGTTAAGAAAACAATAAAAATTTAACTTTGAAGAGAGGCATCAGGTTTAGAATGCTCCTTTCTGGTCCTCAAATCAGCTACCGCAATGCTCACAGACCTGGCTGTCTTCCGAACGGTCTCCTGACTGTGTTTGCTCTCTCACTGGGATGGAAGGTCTGAAACCTGTAGCCATTCTTCATCTCTGCGTGTAAGGCACCCATCACAGCCCCTGGACCATGGAAGGATGACTAACTGCTTCCTAAGGGCTGGGGATGAATGAACTTGAGGACAGGAAGATAAACATGCCATTGACGTCCAGACGGTACCGGCCTCAACAGGCTATTTGACCCAGACAAAGGCTGTATTGCAGTGGAATACACCGTGGATACAATGTGCTGAGGGAAAAGAATCCATTTAGAGAAAGAAAACTTCCCATCCTAGGCCTCCCAGCCCACCCTCAGGCCTCCCTCTGCTTGCAGACCTGGTTCCGGTCCCCTTGTCCAACACTAGCAGGATGATGGGGGCTTTCTACCAACCAGTGTTGGCAAAACAGGTTTCTTTTCTCGGGTCCTGCCCTAATTCCAACCCTAATTCAACCTATCCTGCAGAGAGTTTGACTCTGGATCATTCAACCCAAAATGAGCGGGTGATTCCATTTTCTCCTAGGATTAATGTCTCCACCCCACTTCCTTCCATCAGGTTAGGACCCCCAGAGACCAGAAGAGCACAAAAACACACCAGCCGGGGGCTTCGGAATCGCGGATCCTCTGTGTCCTGGTGGGACCGACAGGAGCGAGCAGCCCTCCCTGGGGTGAGGCTGGGCCTGGACCACAGCCCGAGGACCATGGGCCACGCCACCCTGGCTGCTGTTCTGTCCACTCCTGCGTGCTCTCAGGGACCAAGGCCAAGCCCCCCTGGGAAGAGCTTTCTGTTCCCTGCGGCTTCTGTGCTGAGATGGTGGAAACCCACACCTTTCTGGAGGCCAGCGAACCTCCCGGCTGGACCCAGAAACCCATGTGGTCCCCGACCCCCCAGGAGCCAGAGGCGCCCCCTGGGGAGGCAGTTACCTCCCGTGGCCTCCTTAGGTCGGCAGGGTGACCCGACTCCAAGATAAGTGGGTGGCGTCTGAGACCTTGAGGGTGGGGACCCATTTTCCTTCTCCAACAGCCGCCACTGCACCTCCCAAAATAGTGGATCTGAGCTCAGTGGCCCAGAAGACCCTGGCCCCCAAGGACCCCTGAGATTCCGCTGTGTCCCCTGGCTGCGCCATCCTCCCTAGCAAAGGATGCGGCAGTCACACCACTGCGTTTGCTCCATGACCAGAGGCAGTTTTGTCCTCAGAGTTCTTAGAGAATTGTCCTTCAGCTACACAGTAATGGTGACAAAAAGCAATGTCAGTCCTTTCTCTCTCCCACCTGTGCCTGGTTTGTCTTGGGGAACCAGGAGGTAGGGGCGGTGGTGGGTGGTGCTGGCTCCAGGGAGGACTCTTGGTCACTTGGGAGCAACAGATACAAATGTACATACCGTGATCTTAGAAACTTGCAAATGAGTGGAAAATGAGGAACACATCAGGTACATGTGTGATCACTTTCTCTGAATTTCAGATATATGCCCACAAAAGAATATATTACAAAACCAATACACAAACACATAAAAAAATGTTCCTAATTTGAAGAATTGCAAGACAAGTAAGAGAGCTGAGAAAGGGGAATCACTAATAATAGAAGGCACATCTATCTATATATAAAAGCCTAAGTGACCAGTCGACTGCTCAACTGGTCGCTATGACACGCACTGACCACCAGGGGGCAGACACTCAACGCAGGAGCTGATTGGGATGAGAGGCACTCCCACAGCAGGTCGATCCCCGCAAGCCACACCCCCCACCAGTGCACAAAATCCGTGCACTGGGTTCCTAGTAATCACATAAAACAGAATAGGGATTTGGGTGGAGAAAACCACTGGAAAAAAGTGACATTAACTTGAAGAGTTTGCCCGTGGGGTATGGAAAGCATAGCGTAGTTGAAGTCTTCCTTTGATGTAGATGAAATATCACAATTTGAAGTGAGGTTTGGACTCCCCTTTACCCACTCCTCCCTAACGGCTCCCTTCCTGCCTTCCTGCCTCATGGGCCTGAGTGAGGACCCGGAATCTCAATCCAGCCTCAGAGGAAAAAAGCTTTGTGATTCCGCAAGAATCCAACCTCCCAGTCTCATCTCTAGTCCCAGAGGGTCCTCGCCCACCGGCTGAAAGCAGACCTGCCAGAAGGGAACTGTGCCAGGAGGGAACCTGGTCAGCAGAGGCTTCTACAAGGAAGAGAAATGGCCAGGAACTGGACCTCTCCCCAGGGAGCCTCCTTCTCCCCTTCCCCTAGTTCATCCAGGGAAACCCCCAGATTATCCTTGGTCACCCCACTAGGCCGGAAACACCTCTTAATTCCATCAGGCGCTGACGCAATTTGCAATGCAAAGGAGGGTCCTACCCGCCTAGGTGGGCGTGCACCCCTGGGGCCTTTCCCACGGGGACGGTATAAAGGCGCCTCCACCCCTGCCCCAGCACTCCCTCTCCCTGCACCCGCCTCGCCTCTCCGCCTACGGGAGGCAGAAGCCATGGAAGCGCATCCATCCGCCTGGGAAGACCCGTCGTGGATGCGGTGTGTGTGCCCGGAGCCTTCCCTGCCCCCGGGCCTGAACCGCGAACAGGCCTGGGCCTGGGCCCTGGACAACTTCCCTGCGCTGAGCCGCCCCTCCTGCGACCCCCGCCTCTGCTTCCCCCAGCCCGGCCCCTGGGCCGCCGAGGTGCCCGGAGCAGAGCAGCCAGGAACAAGACCCAGACCCGCAGGCGCCTCAAGGGGAGACCCGGCGCCCTGGAGGTGCCAGCCCCGGAGGGGACGGGGGGGGGGGGGGGGGGGGGGAGGGGGACGGGGGGGGGGGTGGGAGGGGACGCGGGCTCCTGGCGCCGCACTGAGCCCCAGCCGCCCGCACCAGCGCTGAGCACCCAGCTGCACCCCAGGAAGCCGACAGGAGGCGCCAACCGGCTCGAGGAGCCGCACCCCTGGGGAGCCCGACGCTGCCCTGTAGGCAGCCCTGCTGCTGCTTCCTCTCCCGAAGGACACACAGACGTTCCTGGGACAAACCCCTCCGATCAGGCAATAGCGTGCTGAGGTGCTGACTTGGCTTTGACCTCTACTCTCTGTTCTCCCTGGAACCTGTGCACCGCGATTAAACCACGGAGCCTTCTTCCGCCCCCACTTTGCAATGATTCCACATGGGCATCCGGATGGCAGGGGATGGGGCGGCCTGGGCGGGGAGGGGCCAGGGAAGTCCTGGGGGTTCTGGGAGGGAAGGGACCTCAGGGTCACACCCAGGGGAGCTGGGCTGTCTGAGTGGCCCTCCAGCTGAGTGCAGGGCGAGGGCATCAGGAAATGTTTCTTGAAGGTTTGAAGGGTACATGGGCGGGTGGGGGAGGGTGCTGGTTAAGGGTAAGGGGGTCTAGGGGAAGCCCTGTGCCATCTGAATGACAGCCATGGGGTTCCAGGGCACCAGCCCCCCCCAGGCCAGACAGTTCCAGGCAGATACAGGATGCTCCCCTGGTGGGAGGGGGTGTTTTCCCCCCTTTTTTCTAAAAATGTGTATCTTAGCTCTGTCTACCCAAAACAGTGATGGGCAACCTTTTGAGCTTGGTGTGTCAAACTTTGCCAAAAAACTGAGCATAACTCAGGTAGTGTGTCACTTTGAGGGAAAAAAACATTATTTCGCGATATTTATAGTTTAAATAACATAAATGTATAATTGTTATATATAATTGTATTTAATAAACCAAAAACTAAATATTTAACTTACCTGCTTAGTGACTTCTTTGTTCATCCGTCAGTCGGTTTCTTTTGTTGGTCTTGATATTATTTAGCTTGTGTGTGGTGCCGTGAACTAAGATAAGTAAGAGGGAGGGGGAATTCTTTAACTAACCTGCCTATTAGCGACTTTTTTGTTGCTGAATTTCATTGGCTAAATCTTCAATTGAAGGTTGGTATTTTGTACACTTCAGGCCCAAGCAAGCGCTACTAACTTCACCTGTCAATCTGTTTCTTTTGTTGGTTTTGATATTATTTAACGCTGAGAATAAGGCCTCACAAAAGTATGTAGAGGGAAAAATTGTGAGTAAAGCCATTGCTATATTTTTCAGGGTGCTAAAAGTGTCTGGTAGTTGGTTCCAGGCACTCCAAATTTCCTGTTTGTAGTGGCACTCCTCTTGATTCTCCAAGCGGCACCTTTCCAGATTCTCAAGCTTTGACCTCAAGTTGACAAACACCTGAGCCCAGATACTGTCTTGAAATTCTGCAAGTTGCATCTCCAAATCATCAATTTGCATCCATTGGAAACCATTTAATTCCAAACTACTGTAGACTACTACATTAGGTTACTTAATTATTTTCATGGTCTGTTCTAGACTTCTAAATTGACTAAGTCTATCACTAAACTGGTCAAGTAACGAGTCTAAAACATGCTGGTACTTCATATGCAACAGTTCCATTTCATTTTGTACAGCTGCACTGGCCTTCTCAAAATACTTTGTTACTCTAGGAAAATATTTATAAGTTTTAGTTTCTACATCTCGCTTGAAATTTTTAACTTTACTTTCAAAAGCTTTTATGTATCCAAACATAACGTCAATACTTTTGCCAAAACCTTGTAACTTTAAGTTCAGTTCATTAATATGAACAGAGAGATCTGTAAAAAACATCAGGGTGTTGACCCACTTATCATCATTAAGCTGAGGAAAGTTTCCCAGATCCTTATCGTCAAGAAATACCTTAATTTCTTCAAAGCACTCCACAAAGCGCTCAAGAACTTTGCCTCGGCTCAGCCATCTTACATTATTGTACATCAGCAGTCCACTGTAGGTGAAATCAACCTCCAGAAAAAGTGCCGAAAATTCTCGCTTGTGAAGGGGGCGAGCAGCTATTAAATTAACTATTTTTGTAACAACTGACATTAAATCGTTGAAGTCGGTGAATCCTGCCTTGGCACATAAAGCCTCCTGATGGATAATACAATGAAAAGGCACAATTAGATGTCCAATAGCTTCTGTAAACAATTTGACAAACCTGACTTTCTCCCCCACCATATTTGGTGCCCCATCTGTCGTCACTGACACAACTTTAGAGATATCAATGCTTCGGTCACGAAATGTTTGTATAACAACCTTACATATTTCGCTTCCTGATTTACTTGTTGACACTGATACTAACTTTATCAACTCTTCTCTCATTGTGAGACCATCAGAATATCGACCAATAATGGCCAACTGAGCATGTGATGTGACATCAGTAGTTTCATCAAGAGAGATTGAAAAATATTTACACTTCCTTATGTCTCTCTTTAATTGATGTTGTACGTTTGTGTTCAGTCTCATTATTCGGTCTTTTATGATATTTCTACTGAGTGGTAACTCAGATATTCTCTTAATAATTTCATCTTTATTCTGCATATCGTGAAATAGAACTGGTGCACATCTTAGGAGAGTTTCTTTAATAAATTCTCCCTCACTGAGCGCTTTTCCATGCTGAGCTATAGAGTGAGCAATGCTCAAACTTGCAGATGTTAAATTTGTAGAGCCTTTCATAAATTTAAGGATGGAATTAGGTTGGCTCTTATAAAGGTGTAGCTGCCTGGAAATGTATTCCTTCCTTTCATCCTCACTTTTTTCCAAGAGCTGGGAATGATTAGTTTCAAAATGTCTATTTATATTCCATGTTCTGCTTACTACCGTTTCAGTACATAGAATGCAAAATGATCTGCCATTTTTTTCTATAAAGCTATACATCTCTGTCCATGTCTCTTGAAAGGGTCGGCCACTGCTACTACCACTTCCTTTACTTAACTTTAGTTTTTTATTTTTTGGGTTCTCCATCAGGGGGGCAATGACAGAAGATAGGATTATAGATAGCTTGTTAGGCCTGCAGGCAATTAGGGGTTAACTAGCCTAACTAACCACAAAATGGTGCACATAACTGTCTTTTAGGAAAGGGCAGGGTTAATAAGCAGAAATAGGGGTTAATAAGGATGCACAACAGTAATAGTGGTGAAATGGAGTCTGTACTATGGAGCAAGATGGTGTTCCTTATGTGAATTAAAATGGCTGCCGCTATTTCTAATGGTGGGAAACGGCACCCATAGCATGCCATAAACCCTCACCTCTCCCAGCCTCCCCTTCACTTATCTCAGTAATGATGGATTAGAAATCCATGACACCCCAGAACAGTAGATAATGGTTACTGTGGTTAACTGTTATTTGGTTACTGGTAATGGCTGGGCCCCCAGAGATGTGTCCCCTGCTTCGATCGCTGCTCCCTGCTCTGCTGGCGGAAGTGAGGTCAAAGATCCCGGCTTAACCGGAAGTCCCAGAACTAGACGCTCTGTGCTGGACTTCTGTTGTTTTGGCCTACAGATCTCTGGCACAGAGTGTCTAATAGTTAACTCCAAGACTCTAGTCGCAAATGTTTCATCCTCAGGAGCAGCAAATGTTTCATCCTCGGCATACGGCCGCCTCAGTGGTTGCATGTCATCAGAAATGGCTACGCGTGTCAGTG
Source organism: Eptesicus fuscus (assembly GCF_027574615.1). Lineage (NCBI taxonomy): Eukaryota > Metazoa > Chordata > Mammalia > Chiroptera > Vespertilionidae > Eptesicus > Eptesicus fuscus. The sequence goes on from NC_072476.1 coordinate 103,616,213, forward strand.
CTGACACGCGTGTCATAGTTTCACCATCACTGACCTAAAAGGACCATGTTTGATTATCAACAAAATAGTTTTGAGCCTATCAGTGAAAAAATGGTGCTTTCTACATACATTTCCCAATAAATGGAATTGAGTTTTCTGAGGGAGGGGGAGAAGGGAGTTGATTGCAGATCTGTGGCAAGAAAACTGTGAAAGATTAGTATGGTGCTCAAAAGGAAAAAAGAAAACAAAAGGTGAGATTGAAGGGCTTTCATGGACCTAAGGTAACAAGATTTGACTATCAAATAGGATAAGAGATGAACTGAACTTAAACACTGCCTCCAGCAGGGGTCTGGAGCATGCAGGAATGAAGTTGGGCAAGCAAATGTTTTGTATTCATGAGTAATGCCTAGGAAAGGAAGAAAGAAAAAGGGGAGTTGGACACGCACAGCTGTGAGACTGCTCTGCAGATGTGACAGAGTTTCTGCCAGGCCCGGGGGTGGATCCAGGCCCAGACAAGGATTCCTCATGAAAGGCCCTTGTTCCACTGCCTGGCTGGGTCCTTGCTGATGGGGCCTCACAAAGCCTGTGCCTCAGACTCAGCTCCTGAGACAGGCTCCCCTGAAACTGAGAACTGGAGGGCAGGGACAAGGACACTCTTCCCAGAGGGTGTGGCTTCGTGTGCTTCAGGGGCATCTGAGTACTGAGACCAAACCACACAAACACCCTAGAAAGCGGGTGTTCAGTTTCCAATGATGCTGAAAACTCACCAAGGCCTCGTGTTCTTGGGATGTTGCGTGGATCTATCTTTCTCCAGCAGATGAATAAAGAGAAGTAATTATTTACCCAGCCACTACTGTATGAATGACATTGTGGTCTAAGAAAACGATCAGAGAAATCGGAAAAGATATAAGCTGGCCTATGGACAAGGCAGCACCATTTACATGAGCTAAGCTACTGAAGCAATCTACGTGCCCATCAGTAGACAATGGGGTAAAAAAAAGTTGTCCAGCACATGGAATGTTTGTTATAGAAGATAACCTTCCAAATAGCATATCTGGCTAATTGGTTTGTTTTAAACTAAGAAACAAACTTTAAGGCTCTCAGCAAAACACCTTAATCCTATCCAGCCCCCACCCAGAATTATTGGATCCCCCTCAATCTCATTAGGTCCCACCTTCAGCGGAAATAGGCACCACCCAGCCTGACTACCCTCCCATTGGACCCAAGGAGCCCAGGGGGTATAAGTGGGCAGGGAAGAAGTCACTGGAAACCTTCCGCTCCCCAGCTGAGCCATGGAGCCCAGCCTTCTCCGAAGTGTGCGCTGTGTGCGTGAGACCTGGGGTTCCGTGGAGGAGCCGCAGGAACCACTCCAGACCTTCCAGCACCCCAGGCCCGGGGCATCCCCTCTCTGCCCTGGGCTGGGCAGCCTCACTTGGAACCAGCAGGGCTTCAACCAGGATCTGTATTCTGGTCCCTGTGGACTCCTGCGCCAGCACTGCCCGCTGCACCGGCCCAGCGCACAGAACACGTCTAGTCGGGGCACCGAGCTGCCTGCACCAGACGGGACGCCCAAATCCCAGGAGCCAGAGACGTCCCCAGGAGTGGGGCACCCCACTTCCAAGACACGGGAGCCAGAGAAACAGGAACCATTCCTGCCCCTCCCGGACCCCGGGCCCTAATTCAGAACTCCTCCACTCTAGGCGGTGCCACCTCATTTCCGACCACCAGGACGCCACCCAGGAACTAGATTCAGGCCCCTGTGGGCTTCGGCCCGAGGACTGCCTGCTGCACGGGCCCAGCGCGCACAACACGTCCAGTGGGAGCACACAGCCGCCCACCCCGGACCCCACGCCCAAGTCCCCGGAGCCAGAGCCGCCCACCCCGGACCCCACGCCCAAGTCCCCGGAGCCAGAGACGCCCAGGATCCAGGATCCAGAGACGCCTCCAGGGGTGGAGGCTGCTGCCCGCCCAGAAGCCCTGCTGATGCTGATGCTCGCCCTGCAGGCTCCCTCCGCCTGTCCCCTCGCAGGAGGAGGGACAACCGGAACTGAGACTTCTGAGGGACCCTCCAGCATGGCTCTCAGGTGGGACCAGTTCCTTGGGAGGCCAGCAGCAGCGGATCTGAGGCGCGGGGCCCAGGAACTCCATGGCTGCCTCCACTGAGACCCGCTAGTGAACCATCCTCTGCCACAAACGTTCTCACAATGACGCTTCTGGGTGGCAGTCCTGTGCGAAATGGGCCTCCCTGGGCGTTGGGATCCTTTTCTTTTGGTTTTCTAGTAAATCTGGCAAGCATTCCAACGTCTTTCCCTGTGTGCCCCTGCTTTGGCCATAGGGAAGGACTAAGCCAGGGTCCCCACAAGTCGCCTGACTTTGGGGCTGTCAGGCGGTAGTGTCTCCTGCACACATGGGGTGGGGACATAGCAGGTCATCAAACTCGGACCCGAGTCCTGGGAGGGCCACTCAGCTCAGAACCGCTTCAGCTCCCGGCCCCGCCCCTTTCCTCTGCTCAAGAACCTGGAGTGGGCCCCCAGGCTCCAACCCCCGCTCCCAGCTGGTGGCTTCCCAGGGCTCGTCCTCATTGCTGATAAAGAACCAAGTTCAACTCAGGAAATGTAAAGATTTAATTGGCTTTATTAAAAGATTCATGAACCAGGCAGCATCCCCTCTAGCAACTAGAGCAGAACTCCCAGGGGCCACACAGAATGGAAGGTTTTAATAGGGAGAGGCTGAGCCTGAGGTGCTGTTAACAAAGGAAAGGATTATTATTACTCTGGCCATCTTCTGTGGAGGGGGCGGGGCAAGAACAGCAAGGGTTTTCTATGCACATTGAATCTTGAGGTGGGGGCGGGGGTGGGTGGGAGGGTATCAGAGAGATGGAGAGGTCCATGAGACAGATTACCTACCTGGTGCTTGACTGGAAAATTCCAGTCTGGTTCATTGAGATGACATTTCTGGGGAAGACTGCAATTGCAATTAAGTCAGGTATTAAAGTTAGGTTCAGTCAAGGGCTTTTAGCATGAGTGGTGCCATTCTGGGCATGTGTGTTCTCTTTCACATGACCAAATAGAGCAGAGCTATGTTATCCAATGTATCAGGGGCTGAAAGCAGGCACTGCCTTAAACAATGCCCAGCAAAGTGTACATGCTCAATCCATGTCGACTATAATTGTTCTTAGAATCGCTCAGCTCCTGTGATCTCTCTGGGTCAAAGGAATTCACTGAGATTGAACTCACAGGTATCTCAACCTGTGGCTTTCTCCCTCAGGAGCTCGGCCTGTGATTCTGCACCTCAGCTCTCTGGTCTCAGCCATCCCACCCAGCCCGCCTGTTCCCTGCTTCCTATTAGGATTCTAGTGTCACATCTCCACAGAGAGGAATGCTGAGGCTCAGCCGCCATAAAAGCCCTGCCCAGTCCTCACGAATTGCAGCTTTTTCTCAATGTCGAAATTATTTTGTAAGCCCTAACCGGTTTGGCTCAGTGGATAGAGCGTCAGCCTGCAAACTCAAGGGTCCCAGGTTCAATTCTGGTCAAGGGCATGTACCTTGGTTGTGGGCATATACCCAGTGGGGAGTGTGCAGGATGTTTCTCTCTCATCAATGTTTCTAACTCTCTATCCCTCTCCCTTCCTCCCTGTAAAAAAACAATAATATATATATATTTTTAAATTATCTTGTTCACAGTGACCTTATTTGCACCAAAAAGAGACTTTTGTGGTTGACAACAGCAGTAGATGCCACCACTTGTAGGATGCCAGGGCTGCTCACATTTTTCACCACATAGAAATAGACTTTATTTTATTTTATTTTTATTGTTGAAAGTATTACAGATGTCCTCTTATTTCCCCCATTGACCCCCGCCGCCTTGCTCCTGCACTATTGTCTGTGTCCTTGGATTATGCATATAAGTTCTTTTTAATATCTAACCTAATAATACCCAAACATGCAAATTGACCGCACCTTCGCTACGCCCACAGCCAATCAGAGCGAACAAGATGGCGGTTAATTTGCATATGCAGGTGCTGAGCAGCCTGAGTCCTGTAAACGTCCTCTGGACCCAGGCTGCTCAGAGCCTGTAGGCCTGCGCTTAGGTCCTGAGCAGCCTGGGTCCCATAAACATCCTCCGGACCCAGGTGGGATCGCTTAGGTCCTGAGCCGTGGGGACCCCAGAACGCCCCCTGGCCACTGGGAGCCTTGGTGGGCGGGAACATTCCCGCGTCGCTATGGCGACGCGGGAATGTTCCCGCCCCCAAACACTTGCAGCAGTCTGGGGTCTGGGACCTAAGTCACTCAGAGCCTGTAGGCCCGCGCTTAGGTCCTGAGTGGCAGGGGCCCCAGAAGCCCCCTAGCTACTGGGAGCCTTGGCGGGGCGGGAACATTCCCGTGTCGCTATGTTCCCGCCCCCAAACACTTGCAGCAGTCTGGGGTCTGAAAAACATCCTTCAGACCCAAGCCTCTCAGATCCTTGCGCTTAGGTCCTGAGCAGCCTGGGTCCCATAAACATCCTCGGGACCCAGGCCGATCAGAGCCTGTAGGCCTGCACTTAGGTCCTGAGCGGCAGGGTCCCAGAATGCCCCCTGGCCACTTGGAGCCTAAGGGTGCAGGCGCCAAGGGGCTGGGTCCCGCAAACATCCTCAGGACCCAGGCCAGTCTGAGCCTGTAGGCCCCTTGCTTAGGTCCTGAGTGGCAGGGTTCCCAGAACGCCCCCTGGCCACTTTGAGCCTATAGGTGCAGGAGCCAAGGGGCTGGGGGCGGGGCGGGGTGGAAACATCCCCTGTCACCATAGTGCCCCCAGCCGCTTGGGAATGCTCCAGCACCAAGAGGCAGTTTGGTTCCACGCCCCCAGCCTGGCGCACATGATGGGGGGCTGGCTGCTGGCCTCTGGGGTGTGTGGAGACCCTTGGGGGCCACCACTGCGTGCGGCCCAGGGGTCCCTGCATGCCCCCCAGCCTGGCGCCCATGGTCAGGGCTCATACAGGAGGCAACCAATCAAAGTGTCCCTCTCACATTGATGTTTCTCTCTGTCTCTCCCTCCCTAAAGAAAGTTGTCATTGTTTCTTGGTGAAGGGACTGGAGTCCGTGTTGATGAAAACACCTTCGTGGCTGTGGTGACTGGTAGTGGCTGCAGCAGTGGGGTGATGGGGCTGGTGCCTTCCCCTGATCAGCCCGGTTGCCTCCCACAAAGGAGAGTGGGGAGCGGGCCTAAGCCATCAGTAGGACATCCCCTGAGGGCACCCAGTATGTGAGAGGGGGCAGGTTGGGCTGAGGGACCCCCCAACCCCAGTGCACGAATATCGTGCACCAGGCCCCTAGTATATATATATTTATTGATTTTTTAGAGAGGAAGGGAGAGGGAGAGTTAGAAACACTGATGAGAGAGAAACATCATTCAGCTGCCTCCTGCACAGCCGATGTGCCTGGAACCAAGGTACATGCTCTTGACCAGAATCGAACCTGGGACCCTTGAGTCCGCAGGCCGACTCTCTATCCACTGAGCCAAACCCGTTAGGGCCATATAAGTTCTTTGTTGGTCTCCGCACAGCCTGTGTTCCATGCCTACATTTTCTCTGCGGCGATACCACTGCTATCACTGATTGGGTCACTTCTCAGTAACAGCACCTCTAATTACAACTCTGGCACAGTAACATGTTGCAGGTTTCCCAGTTCCAAGGAGCAGAATGTATCTTCGTGGCAGCAGGGCGGGCAGTGGCCAGGCCCGGCTTCTCCTTCTGTCCTTTTGCTGGACACCTGCCCTCCCCGCAGCTTTCTCTCCCACAGCCCTGACCGCTTGGTCATAAGAATGTCAGTGGTTGAACAACATAAACTGATCAACAAAAATAGATCCAGAGAAGCATGGAGCAGACTGCAAACCTCAGAGGGTATGCGGGGGAGGGTGGATGGGTGGGAAGAGATCAACCAATGAACTTGTATGCATATATGCTTAACCCAAGGACATACACAAAAGGGGGGTGAAGGCCTGGGCTAGGGGGCAGGGGCAGTCTGGAAGAGGTCAATGGGGGGAAAGGAGACATATGTAATACTTTCAACAATAAAGAATAATAATTTAAAAAAGCAGGACACCAGTGGACTGTGCCTGTCACGTCTCTGTCACAGGACAGCTGTGATTTCCCCACATCATTGAAGCCTTCATTTACCAAGTTTCCAATTAGAGGTACTGCACTGGCTCCACCTGCTATCTCTACACCTCTTAGAAGTCGGGAGAGAACCTTCAATTGAAGTCTTAGCTGTGTCACTCCAGCAGGGCCAAGGGTGAACCTGAGGAGGGGCAGTGAAGGATTGAAGAAAAGACAGATAAGAGAATAGAGCTGGGGTTTGTTGGATCTCCTGTGCCTGGATGAGGACACAAAAGACTCAGGCAAGGTTTCTGATTCTGAGCATATCAGGGTTAGCGATTACTCAGTGTCACTGGAAGACACTTTTTTGGGCACAACTCAGACGTTACTCCATGAAGGCACCATTCATTCCTCTGTTGAAAGAAAATGTGGCCTGACCAGTGTGGCTCAGTGGTTGAGCAGTGACCTATGAATCAGGAGGTCATGATTTGATTCCCAGTCAGGGCACATGCTTGGGTTGCAGGCTTGATCACAGGTGGGGGACCTGCAGAAGGCAGAAGATCAATGATCCTCTCTTATCATTGATGTTTCTATTTCTCTCTGCCTCTCACTTCCTCTCTGAAATCAATAAAAGTATATATTTTTAAAGATACTGAGAACTTCACTTGACATTAATATTTCATTGAGGGAGAAACCGACTGTTCTTGAACCTGATGCCTCAAAGGCAAGTGTATTATGAAACGCAAAGGCCAACATTAATAACTGAAAGTAACACTTTTAATATATTTTTATTACTTTTAGAGAGAGGAAGGGAGAGAGATAGAAACATCTCTGAGGGAGAAACATTTACTGACTGCCTCTTGCATGCTCCCCACTGGGAATGGAGCCCTCAAATCTGGCATGTGGCCTGACCAGGAATTGAACTGTGATCTCCTGGTTCATGAGCCCATGCCCAACCACTGAGCAAAACCAGCCAGGCAAAAAGGAATACATTTAAAAGAAAAAATAAATTAAATAATAGACTTAAATTTAATTAGTTCAAAATAAAATATTCTTACTTAGGATAACATAAAACATATAATTATATTACTATACTAGTGACCTGGTGCATGGATTCATGCACATTGAAAGGAAATTAATTAGAAGGTGGCTGGCAGGCGGGACTGGACGAAATGGGCCAGATAGACCATGGAGCTAACCTCCCATGGTCCCTCCCTGGCCGCTGCATCTGGAGTGGCACTATGGCTCCAAAGGCATCTGTGGAGTGAGTGAGAAAACCCTTGTCTGGAGGAGAAAAAGCAATCCTTGCTACAATCCTCTGAACCACAGCAGGTACTGACTCCGGTGAGTGACAGCAACAGGGCAGCTCTGCAACCAGCCACAGTGACCCTGACACTGCCAGACCCCCGCGGAGACCGGCCTTGCAAGGACCAGTCACCACCAGAGACCATCCTGAGAAAAACAGTGATGAAAACTACACCATTTTTCAATTTCCTGCAAATGGCGCTGTTTGCCCAGAAAAGGACAGAAGACAAGCAACTACCTGGAGGCCACGTTCCTTGGTCCCAGCCCAAGTGCTACCAAAAACAAGGAACCAGGTGGCCTCCCATCCTGAGCCTGGGCCTGGTCCTGAAACACTGGGCACTGCAGGTGCTGGAATGCCTGGGGGGTGGGGGTGGGAGGCTCCAATCAGAGACTGGGCTACACACCGCCGCCCTGAGCACTTCCCAGGACTGGGTCCAGCCAGCTCCCCAGGAGGCCACCTGCTCTGCTACCTGGACAAACACCCGCTGAAAAAATCAGAGCAGTCCGGTGCCTGGGAGGCTGGATGAAGGAACAAAAATACACGGATTAAAATGCATTCCCACCCTTCCCCCTTGTCAATGTTTAAGTTGTTTTATTTCATTTCACTTCGTTGTGAAAAGATATTTTTATTGACTTTAGAAAGGCTAGGGAGGGGAGAGACAGACAGAAAGACATCCACTGGCTGCCCCTGGGCACTGAACCTGCAACCCAGGTCTGGGAATCCAACCCAGGACCCTTTGGTGCTCAAGCCCAGGTCTGAACCGCTGAGCCACACCAGCCACAGTGAATTTTTTTCACTTCTGCACCATAAGGATCCCCACAGAGAAACCATTTTTGGAGTTATTTTGTCTTTTAGAAGTTTCCTCAAACTAAAATGAATTCTGTGTTCTCCCTGAGCTTCCAGGATGCTTGCTTTTTAAGGGCAGCCCTAAGGTGGACCATCTTAGGTAAGTTAAAGTTTCCCCAGAGTGGTCACTACAGTTCCAAACTACCCAAAAGTCCCCCCATTTCCCCCTAAAGGCAAAGGACCCTGATTCCTGTATTGGCCCAGGAGAAAAGCCCCCTTTACCTCGAGATTTCCTAAAACATCTAAACCAGGGGTCCTCAAACTTTTTAAGCAGGGGGCCAGTTCACTGTCCCTCAGACCATTGGAGGGTCAGACTATAGTTTAAAAAAATCCTATGAATAAATTCCTATGCACACTGAACATATCTTATTTTGAAGTAAAACAAACAAAAGGGCAAAAACACCCGCATGAGGGCCTTGGTTTGAGAACCCCTGATCTAAACTGATGGACTCTGCTATTCATCAGCTCTTCCAACACAGAGGGACTCACACTGTTCCTGGTTTCAGTAGAATAGGGTGAATTATCAAGAAGCTTCGACAGAGATGGCTCAGGATCCCAGAGCTCAGCACTAAGAGAGTGGAGCTCAGAGCTGAGCTTTGCCCTGGAACTCCAAGGACCTCGGAGGAGGCAGAGAGGACAGTGGGCTCAGGGGTACCAGCACCCACTACTCACCAGCCTGGGGGTCACCAGGCCTCCTGTCCCCATCCTGCTTCTTGGCCACAAGAACTGTTGAGTGAAAATTCAGAGCCCTACCTCCCTAGGAAATCTGAAAAGCAATATGCAGCTCGGAGGCTGGGTGTGCAGGACAGCTGGGAAGAGGAACTGAGAAGTGATGGGTTGTCAGGCCTGGCTTTCCTGGAGCCAGGGCATGGGGAAAGGGAATACATTGGTGTCTCAGGTAAACCAAGGCTTCCTGCTCACAAAACGCTGTTTCCATTGTTCTCCCCTCTTCCTCTCTGAAAGTCATTCAATTGTTTACAAAGTGACTCTATGGGGCCTGGCCAGAGAGCTCCGTCCTTTAGAGATAGGACTGTCCTCTCTACCCCTTTCTTAGCTCAGGCTGCCCTGTCAGCCTCCTCTGCCCGGCTTGCTCTCAAGAGCAAAAAACTGCCTCCAACAAGACACAGCGCCCACCATTGAAGGGGCAGCCCTGCCTGTCCCCACCTCTGGAAACCAGTGCCTGCTGCTTCCCAAGTGGGGACTTGGAGGTCTGAGAAAGCACTCTCCCTGCTAAGCTGCTTTGCTGTGTGGAAATCGCTTCCCCAGAACCCGGTTTGGCGGGTGAAGTCGGAAGCAGGGCTACAGCGGAGCCTGCTGCCCTGAAACCGGCTCCTGCAAGGGGCGTCCCAGCCAGGCACACCCCACTGGGTCGAGGCAGTCTGAGGGGCGAGGGCAGAATCCCCGGGGCTGGGCAGCACCCCTGGCGCCACCAAGAGAAACCAAGAGAGAAACTGCTTCTGAGAAAAAGTCTGCTGGGCGCACCCAGTCCCCAGCAGCCACAGCAAAAGACCGTGGCCCCCGCTGGGGAGCATCCAATGGCCCAGGACTAACCAAGTTGCAAACAAACAAACACCTGCCACCCAGAAAGCATGGACACGGGGAGGGAGCAGTGCTAACACCCAAAGCGGGTCCCGGGTAAAATGCCATCCAATGATCACCAGGCTTGGACATCCCCTGGGCGGACATTGCGCAACATAACCGGCACAGACCAGCCGATTTCTCCGACATGCTTGAAAATCAGAAAGAAAGCAAAAAAATAAAATAAAAAGGAGAAGAAAAAAAAAGAACAAGAAAAAGAGAAAACCAGAAAGAAAGCAGACACCATCTTCCTAAAACGGTAGGAGACGGTCCCTTTTTTGTTTTTCCAATTTATGCATTCCCTGGTTGCTTCTTGTGTGTGCCCTGACCCAGGGATTCGACCTTAAACCTTGGTATATCCGGACTATGAGCTAAACACCTGAGCATTCTAGCCAGCGCCTGAGATGGTCAGGTTTTAAACAATTTATTTACTGTTAGAGAGAGAAGACGGGAGAACAATGGAGACAGCAATTTGTGAGCCTGAAAGCTTGGAACCCCAGACTGTCTATTTCTAAACAACTGAGCTCTCTGAGCTCTCCCTAAGACACCCATTGATGTTTCTCTCTCCCTTTCCCTTCCTCTCTGAAGTCAATAAAAAATACATACAAATAAAAATCATATACATATTATACATACATAGATACATAAACATACAGAGAGACAGACACAAAGATATTGCAGCTATCATTTAAAAACTCTAAATAGTGTTTGGAGCCAAATTGGGTTTCTGGGAGAAGGACTAAGTTAAGGTTACCTGCACAGGTGGCTAAAGCTTTCCACTCCAGTTTTTCACCTCTGTTTTTCTTTGTTTGTTTCCTTGTTTGTTTGTGTTGTTAATCCTCACTGCAGGATAATTTGCCCCTGGGCATTGAACCAGCCATCCAGGTCTGGGAATCCAAGCCAGGACACTTTGATGCTCAGGGTGGTGCTTTAACTGCTGAGCCACAACAGCCAGGCTGGTTTTCTTTAACTTCTGCACCATAAGGATCCCCACAGAGAAACAATTTTTGGAGTTATTTTGTCTTTCAGAAGTTTCCTCACACCAATCAAAGAACCCATCCTACTTTCTCCCTGAGCTTCCAGAATCCTTTCTCTTTAAGGGCAGCCCTAAGGTGGACTATGTTAGGTAAGTTAAAGTTTCCCCAGAGTGGCCACTACAGTTCCAAACAACCCAAAAGTTCCCCCATTTCCCACAGAGGCAACGGATCCTGGTTCCTGTACTGGCCCAGGAGGAAAGCCCCATTTGCCTCTAGATTTCCTTAAACATCTGAACTATGATTCACTGGCTCTGCCAACACACAGGGACTCATGGTTCCCTGGTTTCAGTAGAATAGGGTGAATTATCAAGAAGCTTCAACAGAGATGGCTCAGGATCAGAGAGCTCAGCACTAAGGGAGTGGAGCTCAGAGCTGAGCTTTGCCCTGGAACTCCAAGGCAAGGCCCCGGGTGTGGGTGTCGGGGAGACAGAAAGGGCAGTGGGCTCAGGGGTACCAGCACCCGCTACTCACCAGCTTGGGGGGTCACCAGGCCTCTTGTCCCCATCCCGCTTCTTGGCCACAAGAACGGTTGAGAGAAAATTCGGAGCTCTTCCTTCCTAGGAAGACAATCTGAAAACTGGTAGTAACGCAGCTGGGAGGCTGGGTGTTCAGGACAGCTGTGAAGAGGAATGGAGGAAGCAGCTTGTCCTTTTCAGTGATTGGTTGTCAGGACGGGGCTTTCCTGGAGCGAGGGCATTGGGTGACCATGTACACATCTGTGTCTTCGGTATAACAATGTTTAGAAGGGGGCGGGGAAGGGCGGCTTTCACTGGGCGTGGAATGACTCCCTGGAGTGTTTAGTGGAAATACAGAGCTCAAACACACAATCTGCTTGGGCTCCAACAGGATTACTTAATCGGTTTGGTCCAGCATGATTAAAGGATTGGTTTAGGCACATTAGAGGCTTGCACCCGCCTCCACCCCCCCCAACCCCACCCCCAGCTCGGGAGAGGATAAATATCAAGCTGCAGGCAGCACCCAAGGCTTAGCCTCTGCATCAGCTCCAGGCTCACGTCCTCCCGGCCCTAGGTCTCTGCGATGGAGCAGCACTTTCTCCTGGACATCGTCGACGCGCTGCAGCAGGCTCCGGATTCCGCAGAGGACCATCCCCCGCGGTCCCCTCTCTCCCCAGACTCGCCACCTCCCCTCTGCCTGCCCCTGGCACAGTCCTCCAGCCACCACAGCGATGACCACCAGCCACTGCTCTGCAGTCCTTGCTGGCAGCTGCCCTCGGTCTACCTGCAATACCGAGCACTCTTAGCTGAGGCCCAGAGCCCCTCGGAAGAGAGCCCAGTGCCGCCCAGTGCAGGCCTCTTGCCAGGAGTCCCCGCAGGAGCGACCGAGTCTCCGGAGCACACCACCTGCCACAGTAGCGCCTGAGCCCCGGAGCACACCACCTCCCCGGAGCTTCCTGGGGCCCTGCGGCCCAGAGCCCATGCTGGAAAGGGGCCGCTGGACAAGGAGGCCTGGGACCCCTGGCAGCCTTCAGTGTGCAGTCCGCCCCCGGGGCCCCACCTCGTGGCGCCTGCACCTGCTTGGAGCGGGCTGCCTGCAGTGCATCCTTCGTGCCGTCTCCTCTTTGAGCCGCTGGGCTGCTGACTGCTGGGCGACAGTCCTGGACCTGTAGGAGCCCCCAGACTGTGCGGGCGGGAGGGCGCCCTTGTGGACAAGAGACCTGAATCAAATGTAAACCTGTTTTAATATTAAATATTGTGTCCAGACCACAGGATTCTGATTACTTTACATACTAGGTGTACCAGTTAATAATGTGGATTTTTTTCAATAGATGGAGTTACCCATAGGTTGATATATATGCGATTTGGTATGTATGCTATTTTGTTGTATTGACAGCAAGTTTCAAAACTTCATATATCAAATTTGCTGAAGGTGTTAACAGCATAGATATATTTATGCTTAAAAATGTCGAATTTTTGTCCTGGGTCTGGGTGAGGCCGCCCCCCAGGGTCAGGGAGAGGCCATGCGCCCCTGGGTCTGGGCGAGGCTGGGTCCTGGGTTGGGTGAGACCACACCCCTGAGTCTGGGAGAGGCCACGCACCCCTGGGTCTGGTTGGGGCCATGCCCCTTAGTCCGGGTAAAGCCGTGCCCCTGGGTCCGGGCAGGACCAAACCAGAGGGAGTGGGACCTGCATTACCACCATTTGTCCACCATCCAGAGCTGAAAAGTCAGTGCCAACATGACACATAAGGAACTGGTGGACATTGAAATTGGGTCTCAAGAGAACTGTTGGTCTAGAAAGAAACTCACTACACACTGATTCATTTGCCTGTCAGCATAACTATTATAGCTCGTCTCACATTCGGTTCTTATAAGTATGTTTCTGGTGACACATGATCTCACTCATCTAGGGGAAATGATGAACAACATAGCCTGATGAACAAGAACGGACCCAGAAACAAGGAGGCATCAATCAGACTGTGGGGCCTCTGAGGGGCCCCCTGTAGGGGAAGGTGGGGGTAGGGGGGAGAGATCAACCAAAGGACTTATGTGCATGCATAGGAGCCTAACCAATGGTTAAGGAAAACAGGGGGGCGGGGGCATCTGTGGGGAGGGGTGTGGGATGGGAATGAAGGGATGAGGACAAATATGTGACACCTTAATCAATAAAGAAATTAAAATAAAATAAAATAAAAGCACAAGGGCCTGTCTTGGTTTTGAACTAAAAAAAAAAAAATGTCTAATTTTCCCTGGCCAGTTTGGCTCAGTGGATAGAGCATTGGCCTTCGGACTGAACGGTCCTGGGTTCGATTCAGGTCAAGGGCATGTATCTTGGTTGAGGGCACATCCCCAGTAGGAGGTGTGCAAGAGGCAGCTGAGGGATGTTTCTCTCCCATCAATGTTTCTAACTCTCTATCCCTCTCCCTTCCTCTCTGTAAAAAATCAGTAAAATATATTTTTTTAAATGTCGAATTTCATGCCAAAGGAAGAACATTTGTGGGAAGTTTTAATTCATTACTTTATTTTGAAGAAAAAGTTATCGTATACTTCAGGAAGCTTATGGTGAACATGCTGCATCTCAACATACTTGTGAACGCTGGTTGAAATGCTTTAAAAGTGATCATTTCGATGTGAAAGACAAAGAACGTCCAGGTCAATGGAAAATTTTGAAGACCATGCGCCCTGCCTGTCTCAGGCAGGCCGGCTCCCCGCCCTCCTCATCCTCAGCCCCCTCTCGGGTCCGTCCTTGGGGTGCGCCCTGGTTCCTCCTCCTGGGGTCGATCATTCTCATGTCTGTCCGTCCTCGGGTCCGTTCTCGGGTTCGACCTGGGGTCCGTCCTAGTGCCCGTCCCCGGTTTGGACCTCGTGTACGACCTGGGGTCTGTCCTCCGGTTCGACCTCGGGTCGGTCCTCGGGTCTGTCCTTGGAGCGCTGGCTGCCCTGTCTCAGCGCCACATCGCCCCGCGGGCGGGTGGAGGGAACGGGGACCTCCGCTCTTGGCCTCCGCCTCCGCCTCCCCCAGGACCTGCCGGCCTGTGCGGAGCGCAGGGGGTGAGGGCGCCACTCGCTCTGAGCGCTGGGCGGATCCGAGTCTTTTTGCGGCTGGTCTTCAATCCTGTTGTCTGTGCACCTGGCATAGGAGTAACATACCAGCAACAACAGCAGCAACAGTGAGCCGTTACCACCGGTTTGGAATAGAAATGTCCAGCGCTAGAAAAGGGGGTTCTCGGGGAAAAGCATCCCAGCCAACGCGCAGAGCGAGTGCCGGCCGATAAAAGGAAAACATACAGCCCCAACCGGTGTCGCTCAGTGGATAGTGCATGGGACTTCGGGCTGAAGGGTCCCGGGTTCGATTCCTGGTCAAGGGCGTGTACCTTGGTTGAGGGCACATCCCCAGTAGGGGGTGTGCAGGAGGCAGCTGATCTCATCACGGTTTCCAACTCTCTATCGCTTTCCTTTCCTCTCTGTGAAAAAATCAATAAAATGTATTTTTTTTTAAAAAGGAAAACATATAATTAGCTTAAGAAAAAGCGATGATAATACCTGTGAAGGGTCTTGCTTGGCTGGGATGCTTTTCCCCGCGAACCCCCTTATCTAGCGCTGGACATTTCTATTCCAAACCGGTGGTGACAGCTCACTGTTGCTGCTGTTGTTCCTGGTATGTTACTCCTATGCCAGGTGCACAGACAACAGGATTGAAGACCAGCCGCAAAAAGACTCGGATCCGCCCAGCGCTCAGAGCGAGGGGCGCCCGCACCCCCTGCGCCCCCCACTGGCCGGCTTGGCGCCAGGGAGGCGGAGGCGGAGGCCTAGGATAGGTGTTTTGCCAAGAGCGGAGGTCCCCGTTCCCGTGCAGGACGGGCTCCCTCCACCCGCCCGCGGGGCGATGCGGCGCTGAGACGGGGCAGCCAGCGCTCCCAGGACCGACCCGAGGTCGAACTGGAGGTCGGACACGAGGTCCAAACCGGGACGGGCACGAGGACGGACCCCAGGTCGAACCCGAGAACGGACCCGAGGACGGACCAACGGACTTGAGAATGGACTCTAGGATCGACCCGAGGACGGGCACCAGGACGGACCCAAGGACGAGGAACCAGGGCGCACCCCAAGGACGGACCCGAGACGGGGCCCCGGAGGAGGGCGGGGAGCCGGCCTGCCTGAGGCGAGGGGCGCGGGTGCACCGCGCAGTGACCGGCCCTGCCACTCCGCCCGCTCTCGGGACTCATTAACTGGTACACGGAGCATATAAAGTAATCAGAATCCTGTGGTCTGGACACAATATTTAATATTAAAACAGGTTTACATTTGATTCAGGCCTCTTGTCCACAAGGGCGCCCTCCCGCCCGCACAGTCTGGGGGCTCCTACAGGTCCAGGACTGTCGCCCAGCAGTGAGCAGCCCAGCGGCTCAAAGAGGAGACGGCACGAAGGATGCGCTGCAGGCAGCCCGCTCCAAGCAGGTGCAGGCGCCACCAGGTGGGGCCCGGGGGCGGACTGCACACTGAAGGCTGCCAGGGGTCCCAGGCCTCCGTGTCCAGTGGTCCCTCCCCAGCACGGGCGCTGGGCCGCAGGGCCGGGAATCCCCCGGGAGGTGATCTGCGCCGGGGTTCGGGCGCTCCTGTGGGAGGTGATCTGCGCCGGGGTTCAGGCGCTCCTGGGGGAGGTGGTATTTCTCCGGGGCTCGGGCGCTCCTGCGGGAGGTGGTTTTTCTCCGGGGTTCAGGCGCTCCTGTGGGAGGTGGTTTTTCTCCGGGGCTCGGGCGCTCCTGCGGGAGGTGGTTTTTCTCCGGGGCTCGGGCGCTCCTGCGGGAGGTGGTATTTCTCCGGGGCTCGGGCGCTCCTGCGGGAGGTGTGCTCCGGGGCTCAGGCGCTACTGTGGCAGGTGGTGTGCTCCGGAGACTCTGTCGCTCCTGCGGGGACTCCTGGCAAGAGGCCTGCACTGGGCGGCACTGGGCTCTCTTCCGAGGGGCTCTGGGCCTCAGCTAAGAGTGCTCGGTATTGCAGGTAGACCGAGGGCAGCTGCCAGCAAGGACTGCAGAGCAGTGGCTGGTGGTCATCGCTGTGGTGGCTGGAGGACTGTGCCACAGGCAGGCAGAGCGGAGGTGGCGAGTCTGGGGAGATCGGGGACCGCGGGGGATGGTCCTCTGCTGCCCGGACTGCGGAATCCCCAGCCTTCTGCAGCGCTTCGACGTCCAGGAGATATTGCTGATATTGCTGCTCCATCGCAGAGACCTTGGGCCAGGAGGACGTGAGCCTGGAGCTGATGCAGAGGCTAAACCTGGTGTGCTGCCTGCAGCCTGGATATTTATGCTCAGAGCAGGGCAGGGGGGCGGGGATGGAGGCGGGTGCAAGCCTCTAATGCACCTAAACCAATCCTGTAATCATGCTCCACCAAAAGGATCAAGTAATCCTGTTCCACCCTAAGCCAATTGTGTGTTTGAGCTCTATATTTTGACTAAACACTCCAGGGAGTCATCCAATGCCCATTTAGCGACGCCCTTCCCCGCAGCCTTCTAAACATTGGTTTATCTAAGACAATGATACCTATATGGTCACCCAATCCCCTGGCTCCAGGAAAGCCCTGTCCTGACAACCAATCACTGTAAAGGACAAGCTGCTTCCTCCATTCCTCTTCACAGCTGTCCTGTAAACCCAGCCTCCCAGCTGCATTACTATGGGTTTTCAGATTGTCTTCCTAGAAAGGAAGGGCTTCGAATTTTCTCTCAACCGTTCTTGTGGCCAAGAAGCGGGATGGGGACAAAACACCTGGAGACCTCAGAAGCAGGTGAGTAGCGGGTGCTGGTACCCCTGAGCCCACTGCCCTTTCTGTCTCCCCGACACCCACACCCGGGGCCTTGCCTTGGAGTTCCAGGGCAAAGCTCAGCTCTGAGCTCCACTCCCTTAGTGCTGAGCTCTCTGATCCTGAGCCATCTCTGTTGAAGCTTCTTGATAATTCACCCTATTCTACTGAAACCAGGGAACCATGAGTCCCTGTGTGTTGGCAGAGCCAGTGAATCATAGTTTAGATGTTTAAGGAAATCTAGAGGCAAATGGGGCTTTCCTCCTGGGCCAGTACAGACTCCAGGGTCCTGTGCCTTTGGGGGACATGGGGGAACTTTTGGGTAGTTTGGAACTGTAGTGGCCACTCTGGGGAAACTTTAACTTACCTAACATAGTCCACCTTAGGGCTGCCCTTAAAAAGCAAGCATCCTGGAAGCTCAGGGAGAACATAGAATTCATTCTAGTATGAGGAAACTTCTAAAAGACAAAATAACTCCAAAAATGGTTTCTCTGTGGGGAGCCTTATGGTGCAGAAGTGAAAAAATTCACTGTGGCTGGTGTGGCTCAGCGGTTCAGACCTGGGCTGGAGCACCAAAGGGTCCTGGGTTGGATTCCCAGACCTGGGTTGCAGGTTCAGTGCCCAGGAGCAGCCAGTGGATGTCTTTCTGTCTGTCTCTCCCCTCCCTAGCCTTTCTAAAGTCAATAAAAATATTTTTTCACAACGAAGTGAAATGAAATAAAACAACTTAAACATTGACAAGGGGGAAGGGTGGGAGTGCATTTTAATCCGTGTATTTTTGTTCCTTCATCCAGCCTCCCAGGCACCTGAAGGCTCTGCTTTCTTCAGCGGGTGTTTGTCCAGGTAGCAGAGCAGGCGGCCTCCTGGGGAGCTGGCTGGACCCCGTCCTGGGAAGTGCTCAGGGCGGCGGTGTGTAGGCCAGTCTCTGATTGGAGCCTCCCCACCCCCACCCCCCAGGCATTCCAGCACCTGGTGCGCCCAGTGTTTCAGGACCAGCCCCAGGCTCAGGATGGGAGGCCACCTGGTTCCTTGTTTGTGGTCGCACTTGGGCTGGGACCAAGGAACGTGGCCTCCAGGACGTGGCTTCCAGGTAGTTGCTCCTCATCCGTCCTTTTCTGGGCAAACATTGCCATTTGCAGGAAATTGAGAAATGGTGGAGTTTTCATCCCTCTTGTTCTCAGGACCGGTCCAGGCAAAGCTCTCCCAGGCGGAACCCTGGGTCTTGGTGGTGACTGGTCCTTGCAAGGCAGGTCTCCACGGGGTTCTGGCAGTGTCAGGGCCTTGGCTCCTTGGAGCTCCCCCTGCTCCCTTGAGAGCACTGTGGCTAGTTGAGGAGATGCCCTGTTGCTGTCACTCACCAGGGGCAGCAGAAACCAGGCCTGGCCACTGCCCGGCTTGCTGCTACGAAGATACATTCTGCTCCTTGGAACTGGGAAACCTGCAACATATCACTGTGCCAGAGTTGTAATTAGAGGTGCTGTTACTGAGAAGTGACCCGCGCAGTGGCCAGGCCCGGCTTCTCCTTCTGTCCTTTTTCTAGACAGCTGCCCTCCCCCCAGCTTTCTCTCCCACAGCCCTGACCGCTTGGTCATAAGAATGTCAGTGGTTGAACAACATAAACTGATGAACAAAAATAGATCCAGAGAAGCATGGAGCAGACTGCAAACCTCAGAGGGGAGGCGGGGGAGGGTGGATGGGTGGGAAGAGATCAACCAATGAACTTGTATGCATATATGCATAACCCAAGGACACACAAAAAAGGGGGGTGAAGGCCTGGGCAGGTGGGCAGGGGCAGTCTGGAAGAGGTCAATGGGAGGAAAGGGGACATATGTAATGCTTTCAACAATAAAGAATCATACCTAATAATAGACAAACATGTAAATTAACCATACCTCTGCTACACCTAATAGAGTGAGTATGCAAATTAACCCAACAAAGATGGAGGTTAATTTGCACAGGTAGGGGCCCAGCAGCCTGTGTCCTGGGAACTTTCTCAGCACCCAGGTCACTCGGAGGGTAGGCCCCGAAAGGGTCCTGAGCAACCTGGGAAGGGCCTGAGCCAGGGGGCGCCTGGGCAGGGGCAGAGCCCGCGATCATAGGGAGCGGGGGGAACCCTGACCAAACCCCAAGGCTTTAGGCCTTGGCAGCGGTGGAGCTACAGTTCCTAGGGAGCTGGGGGGCCCGTGCCCAATCCCGAGGCTCTAGGCCTTGGCAGGGGTGGAGCCGGGGATCAGAGAGAGCTAGAGGGCCCCTGCTCAGGCCAGGAGGCATTAGGCCTTGGCAGGGGTGGAGCCGGAGATTGGAGGAGGCTGGGGGCCACTGCCTAAGCCAGGAGGCTTTAGGCCTTGGCAGGGGTGGAGTCGGAGATCAGAGGGTGTGAACTACAAAGGAAATGCCTTTTCTGACCGCTCATTGGCTAAGCTCCCTGTATGCCACTGGTAATATTCTCAGTAACTTGGGTATAAGAATCCAAAAAGGTGATCTAAGGCTTTTCCACCACACTCCTGAAGAAAAAAATGAAAGTCCGATGCTGGAGGGCTAAGAAATGTCATATCCTGCCCTAGTCATTTTGGGTCATTGGATAATGCCTAGGCTTACTGACAAAAGACCCAGCCTGCAAGCTGATGCTTTACTTTATAGTCTGATTAAAACAAGGGTAGATTAACACTTTTCCAAATGTTCTTCTTTTGGCAACACTTGCTGCACCTCCCACAGCCCATTAGCTACTTAGGAAGGAATTAGGGAGGGCTACAAGGTCAGACTTAATTATGCTAGGAGAGCTCTGCCCTCTAGACAGGGACTTGTTTGAGGTCCTGCCACAGATCAGCCCGAGGCTTGACCCTATAGCCACTCCCTACATAAGCAACAGAAAATGCCGTGCTTGTCAAGTACAGGCTTAGGCCTGACGCCAATTTCTTAGTCCTTGAGGTCAATGTTTAGCCCTAGCATCAGGGTTTAATGGTACCGCCACGATTTCTGATTCTGAGCATATCCGGCTTAGCGATTCCTTACGGGTTCGATTCTGATTAAGGGCTTGTACCTAGGTTGCAGGTTCCTCCCTGGATGGGGCCCAGGTCAGGGCTCATGTAGGAGACAACTAATCAAAGTGTTACTCTCACTTTGATGTTTCTCTCTGTCTTTCCCTTTATCTTCCACATTCTCTAAAAAGCAATGGAAACATATCCTCAGATGAGGATAAAAGAAAGAAAGAAATGTCATATCCTATGAAAGACACAATTTGAAAATGCCTAAAGAAAGCTGTCATTTTTTCAGTGTGAAGGGACTGGACTTCGTGTTGATGAAAATACCTTGGTGGCTGCAGTGACTGGCAGTGGCTGCAGCAGCAGCGTGGTGATGGTGCTGTTGCCTTCCTCTGATAAGCCCAGTCGCCTCCCACAAAGGGAGACCAGACTGTGGCTTAGGTCCGCTCCCCACGGGAAGCAAGCCTAAGCCATCAGTAGGACATTCCCTGAGGGCTCCCAATATGTGAAATGGGGCATGCTGGGCTGAGAGACCACGCCCCACCCCAGTGCACGAATTTCGTGCACCCGGCCCCTAGTAATAATAATAATAATAATAATTAGAAAAGCAGGACACCAGTGGACTGTGCCTGTCACGTCTCTGTCACAGGACAGCTGTGATTTCCCCACATCATTGAAGCCTTCATTTACCAAGTTTCCAATTAGAGGTACTGCACTGGCCCCACCTGCTATCTCTACACCTCTTAGAAGTCGGGAGAGAACCTTCAATGTGAAGTCTTAGCTGTGCCACCCCGGCAGGGCCAAGGGTGAACCTGAGGAGGGGCAGTGAAGGATTGAAGAAAAGACAGACAAGAGAATATAGCTGGGGCTTGGTGGATCTCCCGAGCCTGGATGAGAACACAAAAGACCCAGCCTGCAAGCCGATGCTTTACTTTATAGTCTGATTAAAACAAGGTTAGATTAACACTTTTCCAAATGTTCTTCTTTTGGCAACACTTGCTGCACCTCCCACAGCCCATTAGCTACTTAGGAAGGAATTAGGGAGGGCTACAAGGTCAGACTTAATTATGCTAGGAGAGCTCTGCCCTCTAGACAGGGACTTGTTTGAGGTCCTGCCACAGATCAGCCCGAGGCTTGACCCTATAGCCACTCCCTACATAAGCAACAGAAAATGCCGTGCTTGTCAAGTACAGGCTTAGGCCTGACGCCAATTTCTTAGTCCTTGAGGTCAATGTTTAGCCCTAGCATCAGGGTTTAATGGTACCGCCACGATTTCTGATTCTGAGCATATCCGGCTTAGCGATTCCTTAGTATGGCAAGTGAGGATTTAGTCCAGCCTGAGATCCTTAGTCCAGCAATTGTGGTTTTACAATAACAACTCTTGGTGGCTCCTGGGTGGGGGCACCACTCAAATCACGTTTTTTGCAGCCCCCACCTCACCCGTGTCATCTCTGTGTCCTCTGTGTCCTTTCTGTCAAGTCCTGGCACAGCCCCTATCCATTTCATGATTGGCAGCAATCACTCCTTATACCCACTTGCAATTCCCTAGTGTCACTAGAAGACCCTTTTGTGGGCACAACTCAGACGTTACTCTATGAAGGCACCATTCACTCCTCTGTTGAAAGAAAATGTGGCCCGACCAGTGTGGCTCTATGAATCAGGAGGACATAATTTGATTCCCAGTCAGGGCACATACCTGGGTTGCAGGCTCGATCCCAAGGAGGGGACCTGCAGGAGGCAGGAGATCAATGATTCTCTCTTATCATTGATGTTTCTATCTCTCTGCCTCTCACTTCCTCTCTGAAATCAATAAAAATATGTTTTTTAAAGATACAGAGAACTTTACTTGACATGAATATTTCATTGAGTGAGAAACAGACTGTTCTTGAACCTGATGCCCTAAAGGCAAGTCTAGTATGAAACTCAAAGGCCAACATTAATAACTGAAAGTAACACTTTTAATATATTTTTTATTTTAGAGAGAGGAAGGGAGAGGAATAGAGAGATAGAAACATCTCTGAGGGAGAAACATTTACTGGCTGCCTCTTCCATGCTCCTCACTGGGAATGGAGCCCTCTAATCTGGCATGTGGTCTGACCAGGAATTGAACTGTGGTCTCCTGATTCATGGGCCCATGCTCAAACACTGAGCAAAACCAGCCAGGCAAAAAGGAATACATTTAAAAGAATAATTAAATAATAGACTTAAATTTAATTAGTCTAAAATAAAATATTCAAATCACATTTTTTGCAGCCCCCATCTCACCCATGTCATCTCTGTGTCCTGTGTCATCTCTGTCAAGTCCTGGCACAGCACCTGTCAGTTTCAGGATAATATAAAACGTATAATTATATTACTATACTAGTGACCTGGTGCACGGATTCATGCACATTGGAAGGAAATTAATTAGAAGATGGCTGGCAAGGTGGGACTGAATGAAATGGGCCAGATAGACCCTGGAGCTAACCTCCCACAGTCGCTCCCTGGCCGCTGCATCTGGGGAGTCACCATGCCTCCAAAGGCATCCGTGGAGTGAGCGGGGTCACTCTGACAGGTGTGCTCCCTCAGCTTGGCCTGCGGGGATTGGGCTGAAAAGGCTCTCCAACATCTCCAGAGGCGTCACGGAGTTGGAGCGGGCACTCTGCAAAGTTGCTGTCGTACAGGGTGTGGAACACAAACGCAAGTGTGCAGTAAACCAGATTCAGGGCCAACAGTGACCCCCAACATAACCCAGGTTTGAAAGAGGAATCCAGCTATGTCTGGCTCCATCCTCTCTGGTTTCACGTTGCATCACCCAAGAACCTTTGCTGGCAAGTCACTGCAGCTCGGCAGCTACTGCATTGAGCATCTGCCCCCTGGTGGTCAGTGCACATCATAGGGAGTGGTTGGACAGAGGGAAGCATTTTATATATATACTAGAGGCCATACTAGAGGCCCAGTGCACAAAATCAATACAAGGCAAATGAAGTACATTTGCAGAGGCAATGCCCAGACTACAGCATGCCGCAGGACCTCAGTCCACAGGCCTCGCCGTGAAATCACGTGGCCCCGCCTACCCGTGCATGCCTTGTAGTGCACTGGTTGATACAATGTTATGGCCACTGGGTTTTTATAGATATAAACTAGAGGCCTAGTGCATGAATTCATGCACTGGTGGGGTCCAGTCGGCCTGCCCCGATGGGGGCCGATGAAGGGCAGAGCCGGCCAGGGAGAAGGGCCACGGTTGTTCCAGTCTTTCTACCACTCGGTTGCTGGGCTTTTATTATATAGGATTAGCAGCAATATCTCCTGGACATCGAAGCGCTGCAGAAGGCTGGGGATTCCGCAGTCCGGGCTGCAGAAGACCATCCCCCGCGATCCCCGCTCTCCCCAGACTACCCACCTCCTCTCTGCCTGCCTGTGGCACAGTCCTCCAGCCACCACAGGGATGACCACCAGCCACTGCTCTGCAGTCCTTGCTGGCAGCTGCCCTGGATCTACCTGCAATACCCAGCACTCTTAGCTGAGGCCCAGAGCCCCTGGGAAGAGAGCCCAGTGCCGCCCAGTGCAGGCTTCTTGCCAGGAGTCCCCGCAGGAGCGCCTGAGCCCCCGAAGAACACCATCTCCCACAGGAGCGCCTGAGCCCCAGAGCACACCCCCTCCCTCAGGAGCACCTGTGCCCAGGAGCACACCACCTCCCACAGGAGCGCCCGAACCCCGGAGCACACCACCTCCCGCAGGAGCATCCTAGCCCAGGCGCACACCACCTCCCCGGAGCTTCCCTGGGCTCTTTGGCCCAGAGCCCTTGCTGGAGAGGGGCAGCTGAACAAGGAGGCCTGGGACCCCTGGCAGCCTTCAGTGTGCAGTCCGCCCCCGGGCCCCACCGGGTGGCGCCTGCACCTGCTTGGAGCAGGCTGCCTGCAGTGCATCCTTCCTGCTGTCTCCTCTTTGAGCCGCTGGGCTGCTCACTGCTGGGCGACAGTCCTGGACCTGTAGGAGCCCCCAGACTGTGCGGGCGGGAGGGCGCCTGTTGTGGACAAGAGGTCTGAGTCAAATGTAAACCTGTTTTAATATTAAATATTGTGTCCAGACCACAGGATTCTGATTAATTTACATACTAGGTGTACCAGTTGTATTTTGTTGTATTGACAGCAAGCTTCAAAACTTCATATATCAAATTTGCTGAAGGTGTTAACAGCATAGATATATTTATGCTTAAAAATGTCTAATTTTCGTCCTGGGTCCGGTGAGGCCGCACCCCTGGGTCAGGGAGAGGCCATGCGCCCCTGGGTCCGGGCTAGGCTGGGTCCTGGGTCGGGAGAGACCACACCCCTGAGTCTGGGAGAGGCCACGCACCCCTGGGTCTGGGTGCGTCCATGCCCCTTAGTCCGGGTGAAGCCGTGCCCTTGGGTCTGGGCAGGACCAAACCAGAGGGAGTGGGACCTGCATTACCACCATTTGTCCACCATCCAGAGCTGAAAAGTCAGTGCCAACATGTACACATAAGGAACTGGTGGACATTGAAATTGGGTCTCAAGAGAACTGTTGGTCCAGAAAGAAACTCCCTACAGACTGATTCATTTGCCTGTCAGCGTAAGTATTATTGCTCGTCTCACATTCGGTTCTTATAAGTATGTTTCTGGTGACACATGATCTCACTCATCTAGGGGAAATGATGAACAACATAGACTGATGAACAAGAACAGACCCAGAAACAGGGAGGCATCTATCAGTCTATGGGCCTCAGAGGGAGGGTAGGGGAGTGTGGGGGTAGGGGGGAGAGATCAACCAAAGGACTTGTGTGCATGAATAGGAGCCTAACCAATGGTTAAGGACAACAGGGGATTGGGGGCATCTGTGGGGAGGGGTGTGGGATGGGAATGAAGGGATGAGGACAAATATGTGACACCTTAATCAATAAAGAAATTAAAATAAAATAAAATAAAAGCACAAGGGCCTGTCTTGGTTTTGAACTAAAAAAAAAAAAAAGTCGAATTTTCCCTGGCCAGTTTGGCTCAGTGGATAGAGCATTGGCCTTTCCACTGAATGGTCCCCAGTTCGATTCAGGTCAAGGGCATGTACCTTGGTTGCGGGCACATCCCCAGTAGGAGGTGTGCAAGAGGCAGCTGAGGGATGTTTCTCTCCCATCGATGTTTCTAACTCTCTATCCCTCTCCCTTCCTCTCTGTAAAAAATCAGTAAAATATATTTTTTTAAATGTCGAATTTCATGCCAAAGGAAGAACATTTGCATGAAGTTTTAATTCATTACTTTATTTTGAAGAAAAAGTTATGATACGCTTCAGGAAGCTTATGGTAAACATGCTGTATCTCAACATACTTGTGAACGCTGGTTGAAATGCTTTAAAAGTGATCATTTTGATGTGAAAGACAAAGAACGTCCAGGTCAATGGAAAATTTTGAAGACCATGCGCCCTGCACCCGAGCCCCGCGCCTCAGGCAGGCCGGCTCCCCGCCCTCCTCATCCTCAGCCCGACTCTGGTCCGTCCTGGTTCCTGGTCCTCGGGTCCGTCCTGTTGCCCGTCCTCGGGTCGATCCTTGAGTCCATTCTCATGTCTGTCCGTCCTCGGGTCCGTTCTCGGGTTCGACCTGGGGTCCGTCCTAGTTCTCTCCCCGGTTTGGACCTCGTGTCCGACCTCCAGTTCGACCTGGGGTCCGTCCTCGGGTCCCTTCTCGGAGCGCTGCCTGCCGCGTCTCAGCGCCGCATCGCCCCGCGGGCGGGTGGAGGGAGCCCGTCCTGCAGGGGAACAGCGACCTCCGCTCTTGGCAGAACACCGGTCTCCTGGGGCGCCGCCTCCGCCTCCCCCGGGACCGGCCGGCCTGTGCGGAGCGCAGGGGGTGCGGGCGCCACTCGCTCTGAGCGCTGGGCGGATCCGAGTCTTTTTGCGGCTGGTCTTCAATCCTGTCGTCTGTGCACCTGGCATAGGAGTAACATACCAGCAACAACAGCAGCAACAGTGAGCCGTCACCACCGGTTTGGAATAGAAATGTCCAGCGCTAGATAACGGGGTTCGCGGGGAAAAGCATCCCAGCCAAGCGCGCAGAGCGAGTGCCGGCCGATAAAAGGAAAACATACAGCCCCAACCGGTGTCGCTCAGTGGATAGTGCATGGGACTTCGGGCTGAAGGGTCCCGGGTTCGATTCCTGGTCAAGGGCGTGTACCTTGGTTGAGGGCACATCCCCAGTAGGAGGTGTGCAGGAGGCAGCTGATCTCATCGACGTTTCCAACTCTCTATCGCTTTCCTTTCCTCTCTGTAAAAAAAAATCAATAAAATGTATATTTTTTTAAAAGAAGGAAAACATATAATTAGCTTAAGAAAAAGCGATGATAATACCTGTGAAGGGTCTTGCTTGGCTGGGATGCTTTTCCCCGCGAACCCCGTTATCTAGCGCTGGACATTTCTATTCCAAACCGGTGGTAACGGCTCACTGTTGCGGCTGTTGTTCCTGGTATGTTACTCCTATGCCAGGTGCACGAAAAACAGGATTGAGAACAAGCAGCAGAAAGACTCGGATCTGCCCAGCGCTCAGAGCTAGGGGTGCCCGCACCCCCTGCGCTCCCCCACTGGCCGGCCTGGCGCCCGGGAGGCAGAGGCTGCGCCCCAGGAGACCGGTGTTTTGCCAAGAGCGGAGGTCGCCGTTCCGTGCAGGACGGGCTCCCTCCACCCGCCCGGGGGCGTTGCGGCGCTGAGACGGGGCAGCCAGCGCTCCGAGGACCGACCGGAGGTCGAACTGGAGGTCGGACACGAGTTCCAAACCGGGACGGGCACGAGGACGGACCCCAGGTCGAACCCGAGAACGGACCCGAGGACGGACCAACGGACTCTAGGATCGACCCGAGGACGGGCACCAGGACGGACCCAAGGACGAGGAACCAGGGCGCACCCCAAGGACGGACCCGAGACGGGGCCGCGGAGGAGGGCGGGGAGCCGGCCTGCCTGAGGCGAGGGGCGCGGGTGCACCAAGCAGTGACCGGCCCTGCCACTCCGCCCGCTCTCGGGACTCATTAACTGGTACACCGAGCATATAAAGTAATCAGAATCCTGTGGTCTGGACACAATATTTAATATTAAAAAAGGTTTACATTTGATTCAGGCCTCTTGTCCACAACAGGCGCCCTCCCGCCCGCACAGTCTGGGGGCTCCTACAGGTCCAGGACTGTCGCCCAGCAGTCAGCAGCCCAGCGGCTCAAAGAGGAGACGGCACGAAGGATGCGCTGCAGGCAGCCCGCTCCAAGCAGGTGCAGGCGCCACCCGGTGGGGTCCGGGGGCGGACTGCACACTGAAGGCTGCCAGGGGTCCCAGGCCTCCGTGTCCAGTGGTCCCTCCCCAGCACGGGCGCTGGGCCGCAGGGCCGGGAATCCCCTGGTAGGTGATCTGCGCCGGTGTTCGGGCGCTCCAGCGGGAGGTGGTTTTTCTCCGGGGCTCGGGCGCTCCTGGGGGAGGTGGTGTGCTCCGGGGTTCAGGCGCTCCTATGGGAGGTGGTATTTCTCCGGGGCTCGGGCGCTCCTGCGGGAGGTGTGCTCCGGGACTCAGGCACTACTGTGGCAGGTGGTGTGCTCCGGAGACTCGGTCGCTCCTGCGGGGACTCCTGGCAAGAGGCCTGCACTGGGCGGCACTGGGCTCTCTTCCGAGGGGCTCTGGGCCTCAGCTAAGAGTGCTCGGTATTGCAGGTAAACCGAGGGCAGCTGCCAGCAAGGACTGCAGAGCAGTGGCTGGTGGTCATCGCTGTGGTGGCTGGAGGACTGTGCCACAGGCAGGCAGAGGGGAGGTGGCGAGTCTGGGGAGATCGGGGACCGCGGGGGATGGTCCTCTGCAGCCTGGACTGCGAAATCCCCAGCCTTCTGCAGCGCTTCGACGTCCAGGAGAAATTGCTGCTCCATCGCAGAGACCTTGGGCCAGGAGGACGTGAGCCTGGAGCTGATGCAGAGGCTAAGCCTGGTGTGCTGCCTGCAGCTGGATATTTATGCTCAGAGCAGGGGAGGGGGGCGGGGATGGAGGCGGGTGCAAGCCTCTAATGAGCCTAAACCAATCCTGTAATCATGCTCCACCAAAAGGATCAAGTAATCCTGTTCCACCCTAAGCCAATTGTGTGTTTGAGCTCTATATTTTGACTAAACACTCCAGGGAGTCATTCAATGCCCATTTAGCGACGCCCTTCCCCGCAGCCTTCTAAACATTGGTTTATCTAAGACAATGATACCTATATGGTCACCCAATCCCCTGGCTCCAGGAAAGCCCTGTCCTGACAACCAATCACTGTAAAGGACAAGCTGCTTCCTCCATTCCTCTTCACAGCTGTCCTGTAAACCCAGCCTCCCAGCTGCATTACTATGGGTTTTCAGATTGTCTTCCTATGAAGGAAGGGCTTCGAATTTTCTCTCAACCTTTCTTGTGGCCAAGAAGCAGGATGGGGACAAAACACCCACACCCGGGGCCTTGGAGTTCCAGGGCAAAGCTCAGATCTGAGCTCCACTCCCTTAGTGCTGAGCTCTCTGATCCTGAGCCATCTCTGTTGAAGCTTCTCGATAATTCACCCTATTCTACTGAAAGCAGGGAACCGTGTGAGTCCCTGTGTGTTGGCAGAGCCAGTGAATCATAGTTCAGATGTTTAAGGAAATCTAGAGGCAAATGGGGCTTTCCTCCTGTTCCAGTACAGGAACCAGGGTCCTGTGCCTTTGGGGGACAGTGCTAATACCCAAAGCTGGTCCCAGGTAAAATGCAATCCAATGATCACCAGGCTTGGAAATACCCTGGGCGGACTTAGGGCAACATAACCAGCACAAACCAGCTGATTTCTCCTACATGCTTGAAAATCAGAAAGAAAGCAGAAGTCATCTTCCTAAAATGGTAGGAGACGGTTTCTTTTTTGTTTTTCCAATTTATGCATTCCCTGGATGCTTCTTGTATGTGCCCTGACCCAGGGATTCGACCTTAAACTTTGGTATATCCGGACTATGAGCTAAACACCTGAGCATTCTAGCCAGCGCCTGAGATGGTCAGGTTTTAAACAATTTATTTACTGTTAGAGAGAGAAGACGGGGGAACAATGGAGACAGCAATTTGTGAGCCTGAAACCTTGGAACACCAGACTTTCTATTTATAAACAACTGAGCTCTCTGAGCTCTCCCTACAGACACCCATTGATGTTTCTCTCTCTCCCATAGCCTTCCTCTCTGAAGTCAATAAAAAATACATACAAATTAAAATCATATACATATTATACATACATAGATACATAAACATACAGAGAGACAGACACAAAGATATTGCAGCTATCATTGAAAAACTCGAAATAGTATTTGAAGCCAAATTGGGTTTCTGGGAGAAGGACTAAGTTAAGGTTACCTGCACAGGTGGCGAAAGCTTTCCACTCAAGTTTTTAACCTCTATTTTTTATTTGTTTGTTTCCTTGTATTTTTTTAAAGTCATTTTGTTGTTGTTATTGTTGTTTTTGTTAATCCTCACTCGAGAATAATTTGCCCTTGGGGATTGAACCAGCCATCCTGGTCTGGGAATCCAAGCCAGGACACTTTGATGCTCAGGGTGGTGCTTTAACTGCTGAGCCACAACAGCCAGGGTTTTCTTTAACTTCTGCACCACAAGGATGCCCGCAGAGAAACCATTTTAGGAGTTATTTTGTCTTTCAGAAGTTTCCTCATGCCAATCAAAGAACACATTCTACTTTCTCCCTGAGCTTCCAGGATCCTTTCTCTTTAAGGGCAGCCCTAAGGTGGACTATGTTAGGTAAGTTAAAGTTTCCCCAGAGTGGCCACTACAGTTCCAAACTACCCAAAAGTTCCCCCATGTCCCCCAAAGGCACAGGACCCTGGTTCCTGCATTGGCCCAGGAGGAAAGCCCCATTTGCCTCTAGTTTCCCTTAAACATCTGAACTATGATTCACTGGCTCTGCCAACACACAGGGACCCACTGTTCCCTGGTTTCAGTAGAATAGGGTGAATTATCAAGAAGCTTCAACAGAGATGGCTCAGGATCAGAGAGCTCAGCACTAAGGGAGTGGAGCTCAGAGCTGAGCTTTGCCCTGGAACTCCAAGGCCCCGGGTGTGGGTGTGGGGGAGACAGAAAGGGCAGTGGGCTCAGGGGTACCAGCACCCGCTACTCATCAGGTTTGGGGGTCACCAGGTGTTTTGTCCCCATCCTGCTTCTTGGCCACAAGAACGGTTGAGAGAAAATTCGAAGCCCTTCCTTCATAGGAAGACAATCTGAAAACCCATAGTAATGCAGCTGGGAGGCTGGGTTTACTGGACAGCTGTGAAGAGGAATGGAGGAAGTAGCTTGTCCTTTACAGTGATTGGTTGTCAGGACAGGGCTTTCCTGGAGCCAGGGGATTGGGTGACCATATAGGTATCATTGTCTTAGATAAACCAATGTTTAGAAGGGTGGGGGGAAGGGCGTCGCTAAATGGGCATTGAATGACTCCCTGGAGTGTTTAGTCAAAATATAGAGCTCAAACACACAATTGGCTTAGGGTGGAACAGGATTACTTGATCCTTTTGGTGGAGCATGATTAAAGGATTGGTTTAGGCGCATTAGAGGCTTGCACCCGCCTCCATCCCCGCCCCCCTCCCCTGCTCTGAGCATAAATATCCAGGCTGCAGGCAGCACACCAGGTTTAGCCTCTGCATCAGCTCCAGGCTCACGTCCTCCTGGCCCAAGGTCTCTGCGATGGAGCAGCAATTTCTCCTGGACGTCGAAGCGCTGCAGAAGGCTGGGGATTCCGCAGTCCGGGCTGCAGAGGACCATCCCCCGCGGTCCCCGCTCTCCCCAGACTCTCCACCTCCGCTCTGCCTGCCTGTGGCACAGTCCTCCAGCCACCACAGCGATGACCACCAGCCACTGCTCTGCAGTCCTTGCTGGCAGCTACCCTCGGTCTACCTGCAATACCGAGCACTCTTAGCTGAGGCCCAGAGCCCCTCGGAAGAGAGCCCAGTGCCTCCCAGTGCAGGCCTCTTGCCAGGAGTCCCCGCAGGAGCGACCGAGTCTCCGGAGCACACCACCTCGCACAGTAGCATCTGAGCCCCGGAGCACACCTCCCACAGGAGCGCCCGAGCCCCGGAGCACACCACCTCCCACAGGAGCGCCAGAGCCCCGGAGCACACCACCTCCCGCAGGAGCGCCTGAGCCCAGGCGCACACCACCTCCCGGGGGATTCCCGGCCCTGCGGCCCAGCGCCCGTGCTGGGGAGGGACCGCTGGACACGGAGGCCTGGGACCCCTGGCAGCCTTCAGTGTGCAGTCCGCCCCCGGACCCCACCTGGTGGCGCCTGCACCTGCTTGGAGCGGGCTGCCTGCAGTGCATCCTTCGTGCTGTCTCCTCTTTGAGCCGCTGGGCTGCTGACTGCTGGGCGACAGTCCTGGACCTGTAGGAGCCCCCAGACTGTGCGGGCGGGAGGGCGCCCTTGTGGACAAGAGGCCTGAATCAAATGTAAACCTGTTTTAATATTAAATATTGTGTCCAGACCACAGGATTCTGATTACTTTATATGCTCGGTGTACCAGTTAATGAGTCCCGAGAGCGGGCGGAGTGGCAGGGCCGGTCACTGCGCGGTGCACCCGCGCCCCTCGCCTCAGGCAGGCCGGCTCCCCGCCCTCCTCGTCCGCGGCCCCATCTCGGGTCCGTCCTTGGGGTGCGCCCTGGTTCCTCGTCCTTGGGTCCGTCCTGGTGCCCGTCCTCGGGTTGATCCTAGAGTCCGTTCGTCCGTCCTCGGGTCCGTTCTCGGGTTCGACCTGGGGTCCGTCCTCGTGCCCGTCCCGGTTTGGACCTCGTGCGCGTCCTCGGGTCTGTCCTCCGGTTCGACCTCGGGTCTGTCCTTGTAGAGCTGGCTGCCCCGTCTCAGCGCCGCATCGCCCCGCGGGCGGGTGGAGGGAGCCCGTCCTGCAGGGGAATGGCGACCTCCGCTCTTAGCAAAACACGGGTCTCCTGGGGCGCCGCCTCCGCCTCCCAGGCGCCCGGCCGGCCTGTGGGGGAGCGCAGGGGGTGCGGGCGCCCCTAGCTCTGAGCGCTGGGCAGATCCGAGTCTTTTTGCTGCTTGTTCTCAATCCTGCTTTTCGTGCACCTGGCATAGGAGTAACATACCAGCAACAACAGCAGCAACAGTGAGCGGTTACCACCGGTTTGGAATAGAAATGTCCAGCGCTGGATAACGGGGTTCGCGGGGAAAAGCATCCCAGCCAAGCAAGACCCTTCACAGGTATTATCATCGCTTTTTCTTAAGCTAATTATATGTTTTCCTTTTTTAAAAAAAATACATTTTATTGATTTTTTTACAGAGAGGAAAGGAAAGGGATAGAGAGTTGGAAACGTCCATGAGATCAGCTGCCTCCTGCACACCCCCTACTGGGGATGTGCCCTCAACCAAGGTACACGCCCTTGACCAGGAATCGAACCCGGGACCCTTCAGCCCGAAGTCCCATGCACTATCCACTGAGCGACACCGGTTGGGGCTGTATGTTTTCCTTTTATTGGCCAGCACTCGCTCTGCGCGCTTGGCTGGGATGCTTTTCCCCGCGAACCCCCTTATCTAGCGCTGGACATTTCTATTCCAAACCGGTGGTAACCGCTCACTGTTGCTGCTGTTGTTGCTGGTATGTTACTCCTATGCCAGGTGCACAGACAACAGGATTGAAGACCAGCCGCAAAAAGACTCGGATCCGCCCAGCGCTCAGAGTGAGTGGCGCCCGCACCCCCTGCGCTCCGCACAGGCCGGCCGGCCGGGCGCAGAGGAGGCGGAGGCGTCGGCCGAGGAGACCGGTGTTTTGCCAAGAGCGGAGGTCCCCGTTCCCCTGCAGGACGGGCTCCCTCCACCCGCCCGCGGGGCGATGCGGCGCTGAGACGCGGCAGCCAGCGCTCCCAGGACAGACCCGAGGTCGAACCAGAGGACAGACCCGAGGTCGGGCACGAGGTCCAAACCGGGGACGGGCACTAGGACGGACCCCAGGTCGAACCCGAGAACGGACCCGAGGACGGACAGACATGAGAATGGACTCAAGGATCAACCCGAGGACGAGGAACCAGGGCGCACCCCAAGGACGGACCCGAGAGGGGGCTGAGGACTAGGAGGGCGGGGAGCCGGCCTGCCTGAGGCGCGGGGCGCGGGTGCAGGGCGCATGGTCTTCAAAATTTTTCCATTGACCTGGACGTTCTTTGTCTTTCACATCAAAATGATCACTTTTAAAGCATTTCAACCAGCGTTCACAAGTATGTTGAGATGCAGCATGTTCACCATAAGCTTCCTGAAGTATACGATAACTTTTTCTTCAAAATAAAGTAACGAATTAAAACTTCCCACAAATGTTCTTCCTTTGGCATGAAATTCGACATTTAAAAAAAAATTTTACTGATTTTTTACAGAGAGGAAGGGAGAGGGATAGAGAGTTAGAAACATTGATGGGAGAGAAACATCCCTCAGCTGCCTCTTGCACACCCCCTACTGGGGATGTGCCCTCAACCAAGGTACATGCCCTTGAACTGAATTGAACCCAGGACCGTTCAGTGGAAAGGCCAATGCTCTATCCACTGAGCCAAACTGGCCAGGGAAAATTCGACATTTTTTTTTTTTAGTTCAAAACCAAGACAGGCCCTTGTGCTTTTATTTTATTTTAATTTCTTTATTGATTAAGGTGTCACATATTTGTCCTCATCCCTTCATTCCCATCCCACACCCCTCCCCACAGATGCTTCCACCCCCCTGTTGTCCTTAACCATTGGTTAGGCTCCTATGCATGCACACAAGTCCTTTGGTTGATCTCTCCCCCCTACCCCCACATTCCCCTACAGGGGGCCCCTCAGAGGCCCCACAGTCCAATCGATGCCTCCCTGTTTCTGGGTCCGTTCTTGTTCATCAGTCTATGTTGTTCATCATTTCCCCTAGATGAGTGAGATCATGTGTCACCAGAAACATACTTATAAGAACCGAATGTGAGACGAGCAATAATAGTTATGCTGACAGGCAAATGAATCAGTCTGTAGTGAGTTTCTTTCTGGACCAACAGTTCTCTTGAGACCCAATTTCAATGTCCACCAGTTCCTTATGTGTACATGTTGGCACTGACTTTTCAGCTCTGGATGGTGGACAAATGGTGGTAATGCAGTGTAGAGGGCCGCCTGGGAGGCACCTGGGCATTTCCTTAATTATCATCAGCCGAACTCAGGGCTTAGGCCAAGTCACGCCCTGGGAACATGCTTCCCCAATGAGGCTGGACATGTTAATCAGTTCTGACTTCAGAGCAGCCCAGGTGTCAGCAGGGGCGGGTCTAGATATGTAAATCCAGTAACGCTGGGGCCTAGTTAAGAATGCAAATAAGCTCCTTTGATCCTAAGTTTTGGTGTTACTTCCTGGATTTTGGGGATATAAAATAAACCTGCTGGGTGGCTCAGGGTCGTCGTTTTCCTCATGCTGCCTCTCCATCAGAGAGAAAAGATGGCGTCCCACCCAGCCCCAGCTTCATGAATCTATTTTTGCGTCTTGTTTTCTTTATTTCTATTATTTCTCAATCCCTGGCCGCCTCCACTTAGAACCGGTTCGTTCATCTCTCTTTCCGTGAGGGACGCGGAAAAGGGAGATCCCCGCCATGTTTGGCCCCCCGCCCCCCGCAATGCAGTTCCCACTCCCTCTGGTTTGGTCTCGCCTGGATCCAGGGGCGCGTGGCCTCTCCCTGACCCAGGGGGGCTGCCTCACCCGGACCCAGGACGAAAATTCAACATTTTTAAGCGTAAAAATATCTATGCTGTTAACACCTTCAGCAAATTTGATATATGAAGTTTTGAAACTTGCTGTCAATACAACAAAATAGCATACATACCAAATCGCATATATATCAACCTATGGGTAACTCCATCTATTGAAAAAATCCGCATTATTAACTGGTACACCTAGTATGTAAATTAATCAGAATCCTGTGGTCTGGACACAATATTTAATATTAAAACAGGTTTACATTTGATTCAGGCCTCTTGTCCACAAGGGCGCCCTCCCGCCCGCACAGTCTGGGGGCTCCTACAGGTCCAGGACTGTCGCCCAGCAGTCAGCAGCCCAGCGGCTCAAAGAGGAGAGGGCACGAAGGATGCACTGCAGGCAGCCCGCTCCAAGCAGGTGCAGGCGCCACCCGGTGTGGTCCGGGGGCGGACTGCACACTGAAGGCTGCCAGGGGTCCCAGGCCTCCGTGTCCAGCGGCCCCTCTCCAGCACGGGCGCTGGCCCGCAGGGCCCCAGGAAGCTCCGGGGAGGGGGTGTGCTCCGGGGGCTCAGGCGCTCCTGCGGGGACTCCTGGCAAGAGGCCTGCACTTGGGGGCACTGGGCTCTGGGCCTCAGCTAAGAGTGCTGGGTATTGCAGGTAGACCGAGGGCAGCTGCCAGCAAGGACTGCAGAGCAGTGGCTGGTGGTAATCACTGTGGTGGCTGGAGGACTGTGCCAGGGGCAGGCAGAGCGGAGGTGGCCAGTCTGAGGATAGCGGGGACCACAGATGGCGCTCTGCAGCCCGCTCTTCAGAAGACATAGGAGGGCGCTCTGCAGCCTGGTCTTCGGAATCCCAAGCCAGCTGTAGCGCACGTCTGGGGAGAGCAGGGACGACATAGGACGCCGTTGTCCAGGAGAAAGTGCTGCTCCATCGCTGAGACCTTGGGCCAGGAGGACGTGAGCCTGGAGCTGATGCAGAGGCCAATCCTTGGGTGCTGCCTGCAGCTGGATATTTATGCTCTGGCCCGGGGGTGGGGGGGAAGGAAAGGGGGCGCACTGAGCGCCTAAACCAACGTTTAATAAACCGATCGAGCTCTATCTTTAGAAACATATTTTATTTAATTTTTTAACATATTTAACTTATTTTTTTACTGAGAGAAATAGAGAGCTAGAATCTTTGACCAAATGCCTCCTGCACACCCCGTACTGGGAATGGGCCTTGACCGGAATCGAACCTGGGACCTTTGAGTCCGCAGACCTTCGGTCTATCCACTGAGCCAAAGCGGTTTCGGTTTCCGGTCTCGGCTGGAGCTGGAGAGATGTATTTCAACTAAACACTTGGGTGAGTCATTCAGTACCCAGTGTGCCCCCCCCCCCCCGCCCCCTTCTAAACATTACGTTGCCCTGGCTCCAGGAGGGCAGCTGCCAGCAAGGACTGCAGAGCTCTGCCAGGCTTGAGGACTGTGCCAGGGGCAGGCAGAGGGGAGGTGGCGAGTCTGAGGATAGCGGGGACCACAGAGGATGGCGCTCTGCAGCCCGGTCTTCACATAACGTAGGACGGCGCTCTGCAGCAGCCCGGTCTTCAGATAACGTAGGACGGCGCTCTGCAGCCCGGTCTTCACATAACGTAGGACGGCGCTCTGCAGCCCGGTCTTCACATAACGTAGGACGGCGCTCTGCAGCCCGGTCTTCACATAACGTAGGACGGCGCTCTGCAGCCAGGTCTTCAGATAACTTAGGACGGCGCTCTGCAGCCCGGTCTTCAGATGACGTAGGACGGCGCTCTGCAGCCCGGTCTTCGGAATCCCAAGCCAGCTGCAGCGCAGGTCGTGGCCAGTCTGGGGAGAGCAGGGACGACGTAGGACGGCGCTCTGCAGTCAGATCTTGCGTCTAACGCGTAAACCATCACGAAATTAAACCCGCGAGTTCGATTCCGAGTTCGATTCCCAATCCGAACATATTTCTGGCTGGTGGTGGTCATCGCTGTGGTGGCTTGAGGACTGTGCCAGGGGCAGGCAGAGGGGAGGTGGCGAGTCTGAGGATAGCGGGGACCACAGAGGACGGTGCTCTGCAGCCCGGTCTTCACATAACGTAGGAAGGCGCTCTGCAGCCCGATCTTGCATCTAAGGCGCCTAAACCGATCACGAAATTAAACCGAGTTCGATTCCCAATCCCAACACATTTCTTTCGAAGTTACTTATTTTAGTTATTTTTTACAGAGAGGAATAGAGAGCTAGAATCTTCGATCAGCTGCCTCCTGCACACCCCGTACTGGGGATGTGCCTTGACCGGAATCGAACCTGGGACCTTTGAGTCCGCAGACCTACGGTCTATCCACTGAGCCAAAGCGGTTTCCGGTTTCGCCTGGAGCTGGAGCGAGGTATTTCGACTAAACACTTGGGTGAGTCATTCAGTACCCAGTTAGCCCCGCCCTCCCCGCCCCCTTCTAAACATTACGTTCCCCTGGCTCCAGAAGGGCAGCTGCCAGCAAGGACTGCAGAGCCGTGCCAGGCTTGAGGACTGTGCCAGGGGCAGGCAGAGGGGAGGTGGCGAGTCTGAGGATAGCGGGGACCACAGAGGATGGCGCTCTGCAGCCCGATCTTCACATAACGTAGGACTGCGCTCTGCAGCCCGGTCTTCAGATAACGTAGGACGGCGCTCTGCAGCCCGATCTTCACATAACGTAGGACTGCGCTCTGCAGCCCGATCTTCACATAACGTAGGACGGCGCCTGCAGCCCGGTCTTCACATAACGTAGGACTGCGCTCTGCAGCCCGGTCTTCAGATAACGTAGGACGGCGCTCTGCAGCCCGATCTTCACATAACGTAGGACGGCGCAGCAGCCCGGTCTTCAGATAACGTAGGACGGCGCTCTGCAGCCCGGTCTTCACATAACGTAGGACGGCGCTCTGCAGCCCGGTCTTCACATAACGTAGGACGGCGCTCTGCAGCCCGGTCTTCAGATAACGTAGGACGGCGCTCTGCAGCCCGGTCTTCGGAATCCCAAGCCAGCTGCAGCGCGGGTCGTGGCCAGTCTGGGGAGAGCAGGGACGACGTAGGACTGCGCTCTGCGGTCAGATCTTGCGTCTAACGCGCCTAAACCGATCACGAAATTAAGCCCGCGAGTTCGATTCCCAATCCGAACATATTTCTGGCTGGTGGTCATCGCTGTGGTGGCTTGAGGGCTGTGCCAGGGGCAGGCAGAGGGGAGGTGGCGAGTCTGAGGATAGCGGGGACCACAGAGGACCACAGAGGACCACAGAGGATGGCGCTCTGCAGCCGGGTCTTCGGGCGACATAGGACGGCGCTCTGCAGTCCGATCTTGCGTCTAAGGCGCCTAAACCGTTCACGAAATTAGACCGAGTTCGATTCCCAATCCCAACACATTTCTTTCGAAGACTTATTTTAGTTATTTTTCACAGAGAGGAATAGAGAGCTAGAATCTTCGACCAGCTGCCTCCTGCACACCCCGTACTGGGGATGTGCCTTGACCGGAATCGAACCTGGGACCTTTGAGTCCGCAGACCGACGGTCTATCCACTGAGCCAAAGCTGTTTCCGGTTTCGCCTGGCGCTGGAGCGATGTATTTCCACTAAACACTTGGGTGAGTCATTCAGTACCCAGTTACCCCGGCCCTCCCTGCCCCCTTGTAAACATTACGTTCCCCTGGCTCCAGAAGGGCAGCTGCCAGCAAGGACTGCAGAGCCGTGCCAGGCTTGAGGACTGTGCCAAGGGCAGGCAGAGGGGAGGTGGCGAGTCTGAGGATAGCGGGGACCACAGAGGACCACAGAGGACGGCGCTCTGCAGCCCGGTCTTCACATAATGTAGGACGGCGCTCTGCAGCCCGGTCTTCACATAACGTAGGACGCGCTCTGCAGCATGATCTTGCGTCTAACGCGCCTAAACCGATCACGAAATTAAGCCGAGGTCGAACCGGAGGACGAACCCCAGGATGAGGAAACAGGACGGACTCGGGCCCGGGCCTAGGAAGAAGAGGGCGGGGAGCCGGCCTGCCTGAGGCCAGGGGCGCGGGTGCCCGGCGCCATGCCCGCCCTGCCACTCTGCCCGCTCTCCGGACTCGGCGAGGCTGTTTGGAAATTGTTTGCTGAGCAACGTTTAATCTTTCTGCAGGTAGTTTTTAAGTCTGACGTGCATCTGCATCCAATAATGCTTGTCATTGTTGGTCTTCAAACTTTTTCCATTGACCTGGACGTTCTTTGTCTTTCACATCGAAATGATCACTTTTAAAGCATTTCAACCAGCGTTCACAAGTATCTTGAGATGGAGCATGTTCACCATAAGCTTCCTGAAGTATACGATAACTTTTTCTTCAAAATAAAGTATTGAATTAAAACTTCATGCAAATGCTCTTCTTTTGGCATGAAATTCAACATTTTAAAAATATATATTTTATTGATTTTTTTATAGAGAGAAAGGGAGAGGGATAGAGAGTTAGAAACATCGATGGGAGAGAAACATCGATCAGCTGCCTCCTGCATGGTCCCTACTGGGGATGTGCCAGCAACCAAGGTACATGCCCTTGACCAGAATCGAACCTGAGACCCTTCAGTCCAATGTTCTATGCACTGAGCCAAACCCGTCAGGGCAAATTTCGACATTTTTAAGCGTAAAAATATCTATGCTGTTAACACCTTCAGCAAATTTGATATATGAAGTTTTGAAGCTTGCTGTCAATACAACAAAATACAACTGGTACACCTAGTATGTAAATTAATCAGAATCCTGTGGTCTGGACACAATATTTAATATTAAAACAGGTTTACATTTGATTCAGGCCTCTTGTCCACAACAGGCGCCCTCCCGCCCGCACAGTCTGGGGGCTCCTACAGGTCCAGGACTGTCGCCCAGCAGTCAGCAGCCCAGCGGCTCAAAGAGGAGACAGCACGAAGGATGCACTGCAGGCAGCCCGCTCCAAGCAGGTGCAGGTGTCTCCAGGTGGGGTCCGGAGGCGGACTGCACACTGAAGGCTGCCAGGGGTCCCAGGTCTCCGTGTCCAGTGGCCCCTCTCCAGCACGGGCGCTGGCCCGCAGGGCCCCAGGAAGCTCCGGGGAGGGGGTGTGCTCCGGGGGCTCAGGCGCTCCTGCGGGGACTCCTGGCAAGAGGCCTGCACTGGGCGGCACTGGGCTCTCTTCCCAGGGGCTCTGGGCCTCAGCTAAGAGTGCTCGGTATTGCAGGTAGACCGAGGGCAGCTGCCAGCAAGGACTGCAGAGCAGTGGCTGGTGGTCATCGCTGTGGTGGCTGGAGGACTGTGCCAGGGGCAGGCAGAGCAGAGGTGGCGAGTCTGAGGATAGCGGGGACCACAGATGGCGCTCTGCAGCCTCGGAATCCCAAGCCAGCTGCAGCGCGGGTCGTGGCCAGTATGTGGAGAGCAGGGATGAGGTAGGACGGCGCACTGCAGCCCGCTCTTCAGATGACGTAGGACGGTGCTCTGCAGCCCGATCTTCAGGACGGCGCTCTGCAGCCTGATCTTTGGGATCCCAAGCCACCTGCAGCGCGGGTCGTGGCCAGTATGTGGAGAGCAGGGACGACATAGGACGGCGCTCTGCAGCCCGCTCTTCAGACGATGTAGGACAGTGCTCTGCAGCCCGATCTTCAGGACGGCGCTCTGCAGCCCGCTCTTCAGACGATGTAGGAGGGCGCTCTGCAGCCCGCTCTTCAGAGGACATAGGACGGCGCTCTGCAGCCCGCTCTTCAGACGACGGAGGACGGCGCTCTGCAGCCCGCTCTTCAGACGACGTAGGACGGCGCTCTGCAGCCCGGTCTTCGGAATCCCAAGCCAGCTGCAGCGCGCCGTTGTCCAGGAGAAAGAGCTGCTCCATCGCAGAGACCTTGGGCCAGGAGGACGTGAGCCTGGAGCTGATGCAGAGGCCAATCCTTGGGTGCTGCCTGCAGCTGGATATTTATGCTCTGGCTGGGGGGAGGGGGGGCGCGCGGGTGCAAGCGTCTAACGCCCCTATCGTTTAATAAACCGATTCGTTTAATAAACCGATCGTATCCGAACATATTTCTTTCTTTAGAAACTAGAATCTTCGACCAGCTGCCTCCTTGACCGGATCCTGGGACCTTTGAGTCCGCAGACCTACGGTCTATCCACTGAGCCAAAGCAGTTTCCGGTCTCGGCTGGAGCTGGAGCGATGTATTTCGACTAAACACTTGGGTGAGTCATTCAGTACCCAGTTAGCCCCCGCCCCCACCCCTAAACATTACGTTCCCCTGGCTCCAGCTCCAGAAGGGCAGCTGCCAGCAAGGACTGCAGAGCTGTGCGAGGCTTGAGGACTGTGCCAGGGGCAGGCAGAGGGGAGGTGGCGAGTCTGAGGATAGCGGGGACCACAGAGGATGGCGCTCTGCAGCCCGGTCTTCAGACGACGTAGGACGGCGCTCTTCTTGCTGATATTAAACCGAGTTCGGGCTCTATCCCGCGAGTTGCATTCCCCATCCGAACATACTTCTGGCTGGTGGTCATCGCTGTGGTGGCTTGAGGACTGTGCCAGGGGCAGGCAGAGGGGAGGTGGCGAGTCTGAGATTAGCGGGGACCACAGAGGACCACAGAGGATGGCGCTCTGCAGCCCGGTCTTCGGACGACGTAGGAGGGCCGCTCTGCGGCCCGATCTGATCTTGCGTCTAACGCGCCTAGACCAATCACGAAATTAAACCGGCATATGGTATATTTCTTTCCTTTCGAAGACTTAAGTTATTTTTTACAGAGAGGAATAGAGAGCTAGAATCTTCGATCAGCTGCCTCCTGCACACCCCGTAATGGGGGGATGGGGGGGATGTGCCTTGACCGGAATCGAACCTGGGACCTTTGAGTCCGCAGACCGACGGTCTATCCACTGAGCCAAAGCGGTTTCAGGTTTCGCCTGGCGCTGGAGCGATGTATTTCCACTAAACACTTGGGTGAGTCATTCAGTACCCAGTGAGCCCCGCCCTCCCCGCCCCCTTGTAAACATTACGGTCCCCTGGCTCCGGGAAAGCCCCGTCCTGACAACCAATCACTGCAAAGGGCAAGCTGCTTCCTCCGTTCCTCCTCACAGCTGTCCTGAACACCCAGCCTCCGAGCTGCGCTGCGTTACTACCAGTTTTCAGATTGTCTTCCTAGGAAGGAAGAGCTCCGAATTTTCTCTCAACCGTTCTTGTGGCCAAGAAGCGGGATGGGGACAAGAGGCCTGGTGACCCCCCAAGCTGGTGA
Source organism: Eptesicus fuscus (assembly GCF_027574615.1). Classification (NCBI taxonomy): domain Eukaryota; kingdom Metazoa; phylum Chordata; class Mammalia; order Chiroptera; family Vespertilionidae; genus Eptesicus; species Eptesicus fuscus. The sequence continues at coordinate 103,658,167 of NC_072476.1, forward strand.
GTAGCGGGTGCTGGTACCCCTGAGCCCACTGCCCTTTCTGTCTCCCCGACACCCACACCCGGGGCCTTGGAGTTCCAGGGCAAAGCTCAGCTCTGAGCTCCACTCCCTTAGTGCTGAGCTCTCTGATCCTGAGCCATCTCTGTTGAAGCTTCTCGATAATTCACCCTATTCTACTGAAAGCAGGGAACCTTGTGAGTCCCTGTGTGTTGGCAGAGCCAGTGAATCATAGTTCAGATGTTTAAGGAAATCTAGAGGCAAATGGGGCTTTCCTCCTGGGCCAGTACAGGAACCAGGGTCCTGTGCCTTTGGGGGACATGGGGGAACTTTTGGGTAGTTTGGAACTGTAGTGGCCACTCTGGGCAAACTTTAACTTACCTAACATAGTCCACCTTAGGGCTGCCCTTAAAAAGCAAGCATTCTGGAAGCTCAGGGAGAACATAGAATGTGTTCTTTGATTGGTGTGAGGAAACTTCTAAAAGACAAAATAACTCCAACAAATGATTTCTCTGTGGGCATCCTTGTGGTGCAGAAGTTAAAGAAAACCCTGGCTGTTGTGACTCTGCACTTAAAGCACCACCCTGAGCATCAAAGTGTCCTGGCTTGGATTCCCAGACCTGGATGGCTGGTTCAATGCCCAGGGGCAAATTATCCTGCAGTGAGGATTAACAACACAGACAAACAAGGAAACAAACAAAGAAAAACAGAGGTGAAAAACTGGAGGGGAAAGCTTTCGCCACCTGTGCAGGTAACCTTACCTTCTCCCAGAAACCCCATTTGGCTCCAAAGACTATTTCGAGTTTTTACATGATAGCTGCAATGTCTTTGTGTCTGTCTCTCTGTATGTTTGTGTGTCTGTGTATGCATAATATGTATATGATTTTAATTTTTACATATTTTTATTGACTTCAGAGAGGAAGGGAAAGGGAGAGAGAAACATCAATGGGTGTCTGTAGGGAGAGCTCAGAGAGCTCAGTTGTTTATAAACAGACAGTCTGGCGTTCCAAGGTTTCAGGCTCACAAATTGCTGTCTCCATTGTTCTCCCGTCTTCTCTCTCTAACAGTAAATAAATTGTTTGAAACCTGACCACCTCAGGCGCTGGCTAGAATGCTCAGGTGTTTAGCTCATAGTCCGGATATACCAAGGTTTAAGGTGGAATCCCTGGGTCAGGGCACACACAAGAAGCAACCAGGGAATGCATAAATTGGAAAAACAAAAAAGGGACCGTCTCCTACCGTTTTAGGAAGATGGTGTCTGCTTTCTTTCTGGTTTTCTCTTTTTCTTGTTCTTTTTTTTTCTTCTCCTTTTTATTTTATTTTTTTGCTTTCTTTCTGATTTTCAAGCATGTAGGAGAAATCGGCTGGTCTGTGCCGGTTATGTTGCGCAATGTCCGCCCAGGGGATTTCCAAGCCTGGTGATCATTGGATGGCATTTTACCCGGGACCCGCTTTGGGTGTTAGCACTGCTCCCTCCCGGTGTCCATGCTTTCTTTGTGGCAGGTGTTTGTTTGTTTGCAACTTGGTTAGTCCTGGGCCATTAGATGCTCCCCAGCGGGGGCCACGGGCTTTTGCTGTGGCTGCTGGGGACTGGGTGCGCCCAGCAGACTTTTTCTCAGAAGCAGTTTCTCTCTTGGTTTCTCTTGGTGGCGCCAGGGGTGCTGCCCAGCCCCGGGGACTCTGCCCTCGCCCCTCAGACTGCCTCGACCCGTTGGGGTGTGCCTGGCTGGGACGCCCCTTGCAGGAGCCGGTTTCAGGGCAGCAGGCTCTGCTGTAGCCGCGCTTCCGACTTCACCCGCCAAACCGGGTTCTGGGGAAGCGATTTCCGCACAGCAAACGCCGCCGCTTAGCAGGGAGAGTGCTTTCTCAGACCTCCAAGTCCCCACTTGGGAAGCAGCAGGCACTGGTTTCCAGAGGTGGGGACAGGCAGGGCTGCCCCTTCAATGGTGGGCGCTGTGTCTTGTTGGAGGCAGTTTTTTGCTCTTGAGAGCAAGCCGGGCAGAGGAGGCTGACAGGGCAGCCTGAGCTAAGAAAGGGGTAGAGAGGACAGTCCTATCTCTAAAGGACGGAGCTCTCTGGCCAGGCCCCATAGAGTCACTTTGTAAACAATTGAATGACTTTCAGAGAGGAAGAGGGGAGAACAATGGAAACAGCCTTTTGTGAGCAGGAAGCCTTGGTTTACCAGAGACACCAATGTATTCCCTTTCCCCATCCCCTGGCTCCAGGAAAGCCAGGCCTGACAACCCATCACTTCTCAGTTCCTCTTCCCAGCTGTCCTGCACACCCAGCCTCCGAGCTGCATATTGCTTTTCAGATTTCCTAGGGAGGTAGGGCTCTGAATTTTCACTCCACTGTTCTTGTGGCCAAGAAGCGGGATGGGGACAAGAGGCCTGGTGACCCCCGAGGCTGGTGAGTAGTGGGTGCTGGTACCCCCGAGCCCACTGTCCTCTCTGCCTCCTCCGAGGTCCTTGGAGTTCCAGGGTACAGCTCAGCTGTGAGCTCCACTCTCTTAGTGCTGAGCTCTGGGATCCTGAGCCATCTCTGTCGAAGCTTCTTGATAATTCACCCTATTCTACTGAAACCAGGAACAGTGTGAGTCCCTCTGTGTTGGAAGAGCTGATGAATAGCAGGGTCCATCAGTTTAGATCATGCGTTCTCCAACTACGGCCCTCGGGCCACATGCGGGTGTTTTTGCCGTTTTGTTTTTTTACTTCAAAATAAGATATGTTCAGTGTGCAAAGGAATTTGTTCATAGTTTTTTTTTTTTAAACTATAGTCTGACCCTCCAACGGTCTGAGGGACAGTGAACTGGCCCCCTGCTTAAAAAGTTTGAGGACCCCTGGTTTAGATGTTTTAGGAAATCTAGAGGTAAAGGGGGCTTTTCTCCTGGGCCAATACAGGAATCAGGGTCCTTTGCCTTTAGGGGGAAATGGGGGGACTTTTGGGTAGTTTGGAACTGTAGTGACCACTCTGGGGAAACTTTAACTTACCTGAGATAGTCCACCTTAGGGCTGCCCTTAAAAAGCAAGCATCCTGGAAGCTCAGGGAGAACATAGAATTCATTCTAGTATGAGGAAACGTCTAAAAGAAAAAATAACTCCAAAAATGGTTTCTCTGTGGGGAGCCTTATGGTGCAGAAGTGAAAAAAATTCACTGTGGCTGGTGTGGCTCAGCGGTTCAGACCTGGGCTGGAGCACCAAAGGGTCCTGGGTTGGATTCCCAGACCTGGGTTGCAGGTTCAGTGCCCAGGGGCAGCCAGTGGATGTCTTTCTGTCTGTCTCTCCCCTCCCTAGCCTTTCTAAAGTCAATAAAAATATTTTTTCACAACGAAGTGAAATGAAATAAAACAACTTAAACATTGACAAGGGGGAAGGGTGGGAATGCATTTTAATCCGTGTGTTTTTGTTCCTTCATCCAGCCTCCAACAAGATAATTTCCACATTGAGGAAAAGCTGTAATTCCTGAGGACTGGGCAGGGCTTTTAAGGTGGCTGAGCCTCAGCATTCCTCTGTGTGGAGAGGTGACACCGGAATCCTAATAGGAAGCAGGGAACGGGTGGGATGGCAGAGACCAGAGAGCTGAGGTGCAGGATCACAGGCCGAGCTCCTGAGGGAGAAAGCCACAGGTTGACACCTGTGAGTTCAATCTCAGTGAATGCCTTTGACCCAGAGAGATCACAGGAGCTGAGCGATTCTAAGAATAATTATAGTCGACATGCATGGAGCATGTACACTTTGCTGGGCATTGTTTAAGGCAGTGCCTGCTTTCAGCCCCTGATACATTGGATAACATAGCTCTGCTCTATTTGGTCATGTGAAAGAGAACACGCAGGCCCAGAATGGCACCACTCACGCTTAAAAGCCCATGACTCCGAACCTAACTTTAATACCTGACTTAACTGCAATTGCAGTCTTCCCCAGAAATGTCATCTCAATGAACCAGACTGGAATTTTCCAGTCAAGCACCAGGTAGGTGATCTGTCTCATGGACCTCTCCATCTCTGATACACTCCCCCCCCCCCGCCCCCACCTCAAGATACAATGTGCATAGAAAACCCTTGCTGTTCTTGCCCCGCCCCCTCCACAGAAGATGGCCAGAGTAATAATAATCCTTTCCTTTGTTAACAGCACCTCTGGCTCAGCCTCTCCCTATTAAAACCTTCCATTCTGTGTGGCCCCTGGGAGTTCTGCTCTAGTTGCTAGAGAGGATGCTGCCTGGTTCATAAATCTTTTAATAAAGCCAATTAAATCTTTACATTTACTGAGTTGAACTTGGTTCTTTATCAGCAATAAGGACGAGCCCTGGTAAGCCACCAGCTGGGAGCGGGGGTTGGAACCTGGGGGCCCACTCCAGGTTCTTGACCAGAGGAAAGGGGCGGGGCCGGGAGCTGAAGCGGTTCTGAGCTGAGTGGCCCTCCCAGGACTCGGGTCCGAGTTTGATGACCTGCTATGTCCCCACCCCATGCGTGCAGGAGACACTACCGCCTGACAGCCCCAAAGTCAGACGACTTGTGGGGACCCTGGCTTAGTCCTTCCCTATGGCCAAAGCAGGGGCACACAGGGAAAGACGTTGGAATGCTTGCCAGATTTACTAGAAAACCAAAAGAAAAGGTTCCCAATGCCTAGGGACAAGAGAAGGTCTCAAGGTCGTCACCCCGATACCTTTCCCGAGCAGAGTTTTCCCGGCCAGGCGCCTGGGCTTTGGAGAAGACGTGAAGCCGAGATTTCGGGAAAACTCCGAGGCCCTTCCAGGTCAAGGGAAGGAGAGGGAGAGTGGGGGCGGGGGGGGGGCGGTCCCTGAAGCCTACCGGTTAGAAGAAAGCCAGGAGATTCCCACGTGTCCTGGTAGGGCAGAGTTGGAGAAGTGTTCTGAGCAGGCCAATGGACTCAGAACCATGCTGCCGAGCAGAGCCAGAGCAGGAGTCAGAAGCTCGGGGCTAGGTTCGAGGATAGTCCATGCTCACCCAGGTTCAGCACCATGATGAAAGATGAAATAGAGCTGGAGACCATGGGATCCCAGGACACAGGCTTTATTGGAGATCACCCTGCCGGCTGCCTTCCAGAGGGGAAAAGGGGGGGGGGGGGGGAGAGAGAGAGAGAGAGAGAGAGAGAGAGAGAGAGAGAGAGAGAGAAAGAGAGCCTTTAAGGGGAGGAAAAGAGGGGATGGGGCTTAGGGCACTCAGCCCACGCTGATTGGTGGTTTCATGTAAGGTACATGGTTAGGGGCCTAGGGATTTAGGAATTGGGGGTTTAGGGTGTATGGCAGGTGGTGATTGGTGGTTCAATGTACAGTCCATGTAAGGTGTTCAGGAATGTCCGGCTGCAGGTGGAGTTTACATCATGCTCTGTCCATCAGTTGGCGGAAGGGAGGATCTATCAGTCTCTTTTCTTTCTTGAATTTCTTAATCCCCAGCTCCTCCACTCAGCAACCGGACCAGTACCTTTTCCTGATGGAGATGGAGGCAGAAAAGAGAGAAATACCAATACATATGGCGCCCAAGGTCAGGGGCTGAGTAGGGAGGGAAGGAAGCGAGGGGGTCACTCCCACAAGCATGTGCACACAGATTTAAAGGAATAAGGTAAGGGGAGTGTATTATTGTGAATTGATATGAATTAGCCGGGTGTAAAACGGGGGTAATCCTCAAAAATGCTTTAACTACGCTCAGATCTCAAAGATTTTCTGCTAAGCATAGTCAAACTCTTGATTTCTTTCTTAATTTTTGTTGTTAAAATGTGGGGAAAGGTCAGAAAGCAGTTGCAGGCTTGATTCAGCACAGGCGGGTTTAAGAATGTCTAAACCGGATGTGGCCAAGGCCTTACTGGCCCCGCCCCCGCCCGCTCTTCCTGCCAATACAGTTAAGAGCAGCCTGTTGGAGGCTAAAACTGCTTGTAACCAAGTAGAAAAGGGTGAAAGGGTACCGCTATGCCAGGTGCACAAAAAACAAGATTGAGAACAAGCAGCAAAAAGACTCGGATGGGCCCAGCGCTCAGAGCGAGGGGCGCCCGCACCCCGTGCGCCCCCCCACAGGCCGGCCGGCCGGGCGCCCGGGGAGGCGGAGGCGGCGCCCGAGGAGACCGGTGTCTCGCGCAAGAGCGGAGGTCGCCGTTCCCTTTCCCGTGCAGGACGGGCTCCCTCCACCCGCCCGCGGGGCGATGCGGCGCTGAGACGCGGCAGGCAGCGCTCCGAGGACGGGCACGAGGTCGGACACCAGGACGGACCCCAGGTCGAACCGGAGGACGGACGGACATGAGAATAGACTCGAGGATCGACCCGAGGATGGGCACCAGGACGGACCCCAGGTCGAACCGGAGGACGGACCCGAGGACGAGAAACCAGGACGGCCCCGGGGACGAGGAACCAGCACGGACTCCGGGAAGGGCCGAGGAAGAAGAGGGCGGGGAGCCGGCCTGCCTGAGGCCAGGGGCGCGGGTGCCCGGCGCCGTGCCCGCCCTGCCACTCTGCCCGCTCTCCGGACTCGGCGAGGCTGTTTGGAAATTGTTTGCTGAGCAACGTTTAATCTTTCTGCAGGTAGTTTTTAAGTCTGACGTGCATCTGCATCCAATCATGCTTGTCATTGTTGGTCTTCAAACTTTTTCCATTGACCTGGACGTTCTTTGTCTTTCACATCGAAATGATCACTTTTAAAGCATTTCAACCAGCGTTCACAAGTATCTTGAGATGGAGCATGTTCACCATAAGCTTCCTGAAGTATACGATAACTTTTTCTTCAAAATAAAGTAATGAATTAAAACTTCATGCAAATGCTCTTCTTTTGGCATGAAATTCAACATTTTAAAAATATATCTTTTATTGACTTTTTTAGAGAGAGAAAGGGAGAGGGATAGAGAGTTAGAAACATCGATGGGAGAGAAACATCGATCAGCTGCCTCCTGCACGGTCCCTACTGGGGATGTGCCAGCAACCAAGGTACATGCCCTTGACCGGAATCGAACCTGAGACCCTTCAGTCCAATGTTCTATGCACTGAGCCAAACCCGTCAGGGCAAATTTCGACATTTTTAAGCGTAAAAATATCTATGCTGTTAACACCTTCAGCAAATTTGATATATGAAGTTTTGAAGCTTGCTGTCAATACAACAAAATACAACTGGTACACCTAGTATGTAAATTAATCAGAATCCTGTGGTCTGGACACAATATTTAATATTAAAACAGGTTTACATTTGATTCAGGCCTCTTGTCCACAACAGGCGCCCTCCCGCCCGCACAGTCTGGGGGCTCCTACAGGTCCAGGACTGTCGCCCAGCAGTCAGCAGCCCAGCGGCTCAAAGAGGAGACAGCACGAAGGATGCACTGCAGGCAGCCCGCTCCAAGCAGGTGCAGGCGCCACCCGGTGGGGCCCGGGGGCGGACTGCACACTGAAGGCTGCCAGGGGTCCCAGGCCTCCGTGTCCAGCGGCCCCTTTCCAGCACAGGCGCTGGGCCGCAGGGCCCCAGGAAGCTCCGGGGAGGGGGTGTGCTCCGGGGACTCAGGCGCTCCTGCAGGGACTCCTGGCAAGAGGCCTGCACTGGGCGGCACTGGGCTCTCTTCCCAGGGGCTCTGGGCCTCAGCTAAGAGTGCTCGGTATTGCAGGTAGACCGAGGGCAGCTGCCAGCAAGGACTGCAGAGCAATGGCTGGTGGTCATCGCTGTGGTGGCTGGAGGACTGTGCCAGGGGCAGGCAGAGGGGAGGTGGCGAGTCTGAGGATAGCGGGGACCACAGATGGCGCTCTGCAGCCTCGGAATCCCAAGCCAGCTGCAGCGAGGGTCTTGGCCACTCTGGGGAGAGCAGGGCTGGGGAGAGCAGGGATGACGTAGGACGGTGCTCTGCAGCCCGCTCTTCAGATGACGTAGGATGGCGCTCTGCAGCCCGCTCTTTAGGACAGTGCTCTGCAGCCCGATCTTCAGGACGGCGCTCTGCAGCCTGATCTTCAGGATCCCAAGCCACCTGCAGAGCGGGTCGTGGCCAGTCTGGGGAGAGCAGGGACGACGTAGGACGGCGCTCTGCAGCCCGCTCTTCAGAGGACTTAGGAGGGCGCTCTGCAGCCCGCTCTTCAGACGACGTAGGACGGCGCTCTGCAGCCCGCTCTTCAGACGACGTAGGACGGCGCTCTGCAGCCCGCTCTTCAGAGGACTTAGGACGGCGCTCTGCAGCCCGCTCTTCAGACGACGTTGGAGGGCGCTCTGCAGCCCGCTCTTCGGAATCCCAAGCCAGCTGCAGCGCGGGTCGTGTCCAGTCTGGGAAGAGCAGGGACGACGTAGGACGGCGCTCTGCAGCCCGATCTTCGGAATCCCAAGCCAGCTGCAGCGCGGGTCGTGTCCAGTCTGGGAAGAGCAGGGACGACGTAGGATGGCGCTCTGCAGCCCGGTCTTCGGAATCCCAAGCCAGCTGCAGCGCGCCGTTGTCCAGGAGAAAGAGCTGCTCCATCGCAGAGACCTTGGGCCAGGAGGACGTGAGCCTGGAGCTGATGCAGAGGCCAATCCTTGGGTGCTGCCTGCAGCTGGATATTTATGCTCTGGCTGGGGGGAGGGGGGGCGCGCGGGTGCAAGCGTCTAACGCCCCTATCGTTTAATAAACCGATTCGTTTCGTTTAATAAACCGATCGTATCCGAACATATTTCTTTCTTTAGAAGCATTATTTTTTACAGAGAGGAATAGACAGCTAGAATCTTCGATCAGCTGCCTCCTTGAGCGGAATCGAACCTGGGACCTTTGAGTCCGCAGACCGACGGTCTATCCACTGAGCCAAAGCAGTTTCCGGTCTCGGCTGGAGCTGGAGCGATGTATTTCGACTAAACACTTGGTAAACATTACGTTCCCCTGGCTCCAGCTCCAGAAGGGCAGCTGCCAGCAAGGACTGCAGAGCTGTGCGAGGCTTGAGGACTGTGCCAGGGGCAGGCAGAGGGGAGGTGGCGAGTCTGAGGATAGCGGGGACCACAGAGGATGGCGCTCTGCAGCCCGGTCTTCAGACGACGTAGGACGGCGCTCTTCTTGCTGATATTAAACCGAGTTCGGGCTCTATCCCGCGAGTTGCATTCCCCATCCGAACATACTTCTGGCTGGTGGTCATCGCTGTGGTGGCTTGAGGACTGTGCCAGGGGCAGGCAGAGGGGAGGTGGCGAGTCTGAGATTAGCGGGGACCACAGAGGACCACAGAGGATGGCGCTCTGCAGCCCGGTCTTCGGACGACGTAGGAGGGCCGCTCTGCGGCCCGATCTTGCGTCTAACGCGCCTAGACCGATCACGAAATTAAACCGGCATATGGCATATTTCTTTCCTTTCGAAGGCTTAAGTTATTTTTTACAGAGAGGAATAGAGAGCTAGAATCTTCGATCAGCTGCCTCCTGCACACCCCGTAATGGGGGGATGGGGGGGATGTGCCTTGACCGGAATCGAACCTGGGACCTTTGAGTCCGCAGACCGACGGTCTATCCACTGAGCCAAAGCGGTTTCAGGTTTCGCCTGGCGCTGGAGCGATGTATTTCCACTAAACACTTGGGTGAGTCATTCAGTACCCAGTGAGCCCCGCCCTCCCCGCCCCCTTGTAAACATTACGGTCCCCTGGCTCCAGGAACGCCCCGTCCTGACAACCAATCACTGCAAAGGGCAAGCTGCTTCCTCCGTTCCTCCTCACAGCTGTCCTGAACACCCAGCCTCCGAGCTGCGCTGCGTTACTACCAGTTTTCAGATTGTCTTCCTAGGAAGGAAGAGCTCCGAATTTTCTCTCAACCGTTCTTGTGGCCAAGAAGCGGGATGGGGACAAGAGGCCTGGTGACCCCCCAAGCTGGTGAGTAGCGGGTGCTGGTACCCCTGAGCCCACTGCCCTTTCTGTCTCCCCCACACCCACACCCGGGGCCTTGCCTTGGAGTTCCAGGGCAAAGCTCAGCTCTGAGCTCCACTCCCTTAGTGCTGAGCTCTCTGATCCTGAGCCATCTCTGTTGAAGCTTCTCGATAATTCACCCTATTCTACTGAAAGCAGGGAACCGTGTGAGTCCCTGTGTGTTGGCAGGGCCAGTGAATCATAGTTAGGATGTTTAAGGAAATCTAGAGGCAATTGGGGCTTTCCTCCTGGGCCAGTACAGGAACCAGGGTCCTGTGCCTTTGGGGGACATGGGGGAACTTTTGGGGAGTTTGGAACTGTAGTGGCCACTCTGGGGAAACTTTAACTTACCTAACATAGTCCACCTTAGGGCTGCCCTTAAAAAGCAAGCATTCTGGAAGCTCAGGGAGAACATAGAATGTGTTCTTTGATTGGTGTGAGGAAACTTCTAAAAGACAAAATAACTCCAACAAATGATTTCTCTGTGGGCATCCTTGTGGTGCAGAAGTTAAAGAAAACCCTGGCTGTTGTGACTCTGCACTTAAAGCACCACCCTGAGCATCAAAGTGTCCTGGCTTGGATTCCCAGACCTGGATGGCTGGTTCAATGCCCAGGGGCAAATTATCCTGCAGTGAGGATTAACAACACAAACAAACAAGGAAACAAACAAAGAAAAACAGAGGTGAAAAACTGGAGGGGAAAGCTTTAGCCACCTGTGCAGGTAACCTTACCTTCTCCCAGAAACCCCATTTGGCTCCAAAGACTATTTCGAGTTTTTACATGATAGCTGCAATGTCTTTGTGTCTGTCTCTCTGTATGTTTGTGTGTCTGTGTATGCATAATATGTATATGATTTTAATTTTTACATATTTTTATTGACTTCAGAGAGGAAGGGAAAGGGAGAGAGAAACATCAATGGGTGTCTGTAGGGAGAGCTCAGAGAGCTCAGTTGTTTATAAACAGACAGTCTGGCGTTCCAAGGTTTCAGGCTCACAAATTGCTGTCTCCATTGTTCTCCCGTCTTCTCTCTCTAAAAGTAAATAAATTGTTTGAAACCTGACCACCTCAGGCGCTGGCTAGAATGCTCAGGTGTTTAGCTCATAGTCCGGATATACCAAGGTTTAAGGTGGAATCCCTGGGTCAGGGCACACACAAGAAGCAACCAGGGAATGCATAAATTGGAAAAACAAAAAAGGGACCGTCTCCTACCGTTTTAGGAAGATGGTGTCTGCTTTCTTTCTGGTTTTCTCTTTTTCTTGTTCTTTTTTTTTCTTCTCCTTTTTATTTTATTTTTTTGCTTTCTTTCTGATTTTCAAGCATGTAGGAGAAATCGGCTGGTTTGTGCCGGTTATGTTGCGCAATGTCCGCCCAGGGGATTTCCAAGCCTGGTGATCATTGGATGGCATTTTACCCGGGACCCGCTTTGGGTGTTAGCACTGCTCCCTCCCGGTGTCCATGCTTTCTTTGTGGCAGGTGTTTGTTTGTTTGCAACTTGGTTAGTCCTGGGCCATTAGATGCTCCCCAGCGGGGGCCACGGGCTTTTGCTGTGGCTGCTGGGGACTGGGTGCGCCCAGCAGACTTTTTCTCAGAAGCAGTTTCTCTCTTGGTTTCTCTTGGTGGCGCCAGGGGTGCTGCCCAGCCCCGGGGACTCTGCCCTCGCCCCTCAGACTGCCTCGACCCGTTGGGGTGTGCCTGGCTGGGACGCCCCTTGCAGGAGCCGGTTTCAGGGCAGCAGGCTCTGCTGTAGCCGCGCTTCCGACTTCACCCGCCAAACCGGGTTCTGGGGAAGCGATTTCCGCACAGCAAACGCAGCCGCTTAGCAGGGAGAGTGCTTTCTCAGACCTCCAAGTCCCCACTTGGGAAGCAGCAGGCACTGGTTTCCAGAGGTGGGGACAGGCAGGGCTGCCCCTTCAATGGTGGGCGCTGTGTATTGTTGGAGGCAGTTTTTTGCTCTTGAGAGCAAGCCGGGCAGAGGAGGCTGACAGGGCAGCCTGAGCTAAGAAAGGGGTAGAGAGGACAGTCCTATCTCTAAAGGAAGGAGCTCTCTGGCCAGGCCCCATAGAGTCACTTTGTAAACAATTGAATGACTTTCAGAGAGGAAGAGGGGAGAACAATGGAAACAGCCTTTTGTGAGCAGGAAGCCTTGGTTTACCAGAGACACCAATGTATTCCCTTTCCCCATCCCCTGGCTCCAGGAAAGCCAGGCCTGACAACCCATCACTTCTCAGTTCCTCTTCCCAGCTGTCCTGCACACCCAGCCTCCGAGCTGCATATTGCTTTTCAGATTTCCTAGGGAGGTAGGGCTCTGAATTTTCACTCCACTGTTCTTGTGGCCAAGAAGCGGGATGGGGACAAGAGGCCTGGTGACCCCCGAGGCTGGTGAGTAGTGGGTGCTGGTACCCCCGAGCCCACTGTCCTCTCTGCCTCCTCCGAGGTCCTTGGAGTTCCAGGGTACAGCTCAGCTGTGAGCTCCACTCTCTTAGTGCTGAGCTCTGGGATCCTGAGCCATCTCTGTCGAAGCTTCTTGATAATTCACCCTATTCTACTGAAACCAGGAACAGTGTGAGTCCCTCTGTGTTGGAAGAGCTGATGAATAGCAGGGTCCATCAGTTTAGATCATGCGTTCTCCAACTACGGCCCTCGGGCCACATGCGGGTGTTTTTGCCGTTTTGTTTTTTTACTTCAAAATAAGATATGTTCAGTGTGCAAAGGAATTTGTTCATAGTTTTGTTTTTTTTTTTAACTATAGTCTGACCCTCCAACGGTCTGAGGGACAGTGAACTGGCCCCCTGTTTAAAAAGTTTGAGGACCCCTGGTTTAGATGTTTTAGGAAATCTAGAGGTGAAGGGGGCTTTTCTCCTGGGCCAATACAGGAATCAGGGTCCTTTGCCTTTAGGGGGAAATGGGGGGACTTTTGGGTAGTTTGGAACTGTAGTGACCACTTTAGGGAAACTTTAACTTACCTGAGATAGTCTACCTTAGGGCTGCCCTTAAAAAGCAAGCATCCTGGAAGCTCAGGGAGAACATAGAATTCATTCTAGTATGAGGAAACGTCTAAAAGAAAAAATAACTCCAAAAATGGTTTCTCTGTGGGGAGCCTTATGGTGCAGAAGTGAAAAAAATTCACTGTGGCTGGTGTGGCTCAGCGGTTCAGACCTGGGCTGGAGCACCAAAGGGTCCTGGGTTGGATTCCCAGACCTGGGTTGCAGGTTCAGTCCCCAGGGGCAGCCAGTGGATGTCTTTCTGTCTGTCTCTCCCCTCCCTAGCCTTTCTAAAGTCAATAAAAATATTTTTTCACAACGAAGTGAAATGAAATAAAACAACTTAAACATTGACAAGGGGGAAGGGTGGGAATGCATTTTAATCCGTGTGTTTTTGTTCCTTCATCCAGCCTCCAACAAGATAATTTCCACATTGAGGAAAAGCTGTAATTCCTGAGGACTGGGCAGGGCTTTTAAGGTGGCTGAGCCTCAGCATTCCTCTGTGTGGAGAGGTGACACCGGAATCCTACTAGGAAGCAGGGAACGGGTGGGATGGCAGAGACCAGAGAGCTGAGGTGCAGGATCACAGGCCGAGCTCCTGAGGGAGAAAGCCACAGGTTGACACCTGTGAGTTCAATCTCAGTGAATGCCTTTGACCCAGAGAGATCACAGGAGCTGAGCGATTCTAAGAATAATTATAGTCGACATGCATGGAGCATGTACACTTTGCTGGGCATTGTTTAAGGCAGTGCCTGCTTTCAGCCCCTGATACATTGGATAACATAGCTCTGCTCTATTTGGTCATGTGAAAGAGAACACGCAGGCCCAGAATGGCACCACTCACGCTTAAAAGCCCATGACTCCGAACCTAACTTTAATACCTGACTTAACTGCAATTGCAGTCTTCCCCAGAAATGTCATCTCAATGAACCAGACTGGAATTTTCCAGTCAAGCACCAGGTAGGTGATCTGTCTCATGGACCTCTCCATCTCTCTGATACCCTCCCACCCCCCCCCCCCCCACCTCAAGATACAATGTGCATAGAAAACCCTTGCTGTTCTTGCCCCGCCCCCTCCACAGAAGATGGCCAGAGTAATAATAATCCTTTCCTTTGTTAACAGCACCTCTGGCTCAGCCTCTCCCTATTAAAACCTTCCATTCTGTGTGGCCCCTGGGAGTTCTGCTCTAGTTGCTAGAGAGGATGCTGCCTGGTTCATAAATCTTTTAATAAAGCCAATTAAATCTTTACATTTACTGAGTTGAACTTGGTTCTTTATCAGCAATAAGGACGAGCCCTGGTAAGCCACCAGCTGGGAGCGGGGGTTGGACCCTGGGGGCCCACTCCAGGTTCTTGACCAGAGGAAAGGGGCGGGGCCGGGAGCTGAAGCGGTTCTGAGCTGAGTGGCCCTCCCAGGACTCGGGTCCGAGTTTGATGACCTGCTATGTCCCCACCCCATGCGTGCAGGAGACACTACCGCCTGACAGCCCCAAAGTCAGACGACTTGTGGGGACCCTGGCTTAGTCCTTCCCTATGGCCAAAGCAGGGGCACACAGGGAAAGACGTTGGAATGCTTGCCAGATTTACTAGAAAACCAAAAGAAAAGGTTCCCAATGCCTAGGGACAAGAGAAGGTCTCAAGGTCGTCACCCCGATACCTTTCCCGAGCAGAGTTTTCCCGGCCAGGCGCCTGGGCTTTGGAGAAGACGTGAAGCCAAGATTTCGGGAAAACTCTGAGGCCCTTCCAGGTCAAGGGAAGGAGAGGGAGAGTGGGGGCGGGGGGGGGGGGGGCGGTCCCTGAAGCCTACCGGTTAGAAGAAAGCCAGGAGATTCCCACGTGTCCTGGTAGGGCAGAGTTGGAGAAGTGTTCTGAGCAGGCCAATGGACTCAGAACCATGCTGCCGAGCAGAGCCAGAGCAGGAGTCAGAAGCTCGGGGCTAGGTTCGAGGATAGTCCATGCTCACCCAGGTTCAGCACCATGATGAAAGATGAAATAGAGCTGGAGACCATGGGATCCCAGGACACAGGCTTTATTGGAGATCACCCTGCCGGCTGCCTTCCAGAGGGGAAAAGGGGGGGGGGGGGGAGAGAGAGAGAGAGAGAGAGAGAGAGAGAGAGAGAGAGCGCCTTTAAGGCTTTAAGGGGAGGAAAAGAGGGGATGGGGCTTAGGGCACTCAGCCCACGCTGATTGGTGGTTTCATGTAAGGTACATGGTTAGGGGCCTAGGGATTTAGGAATTGGGGGTTTAGGGTGTATGGCAGGTGGTGATTGGTGGTTCAATGTACAGTCCATGTAAGGTGTTCAGGAATGTCCGGCTGCAGGTGGAGTTTACATCATGCTCTGTCCATCAGTTGGCGGAAGGGAGGATCTATCAGTCTCTTTTCTTTCTTGAATTTCTTAATCCCCAGCTCCTCCACTCAGCAACCGGACCAGTACCTTTTCCTGATGGAGATGGAGGCAGAAAAGAGAGAAATACCAATACATATGGCGCCCAAGGTCAGGGGCTGAGTAGGGAGGGAAGGAAGCGAGGGGGTCACTCCCACAAGCATGTGCACACAGATTTAAAGGAATAAGGTAAGGGGAGTGTATTATTGTGAATTGATATGAATTAGCCGGGTGTAAAACGGGGGTAATCCTCAAAAATGCTTTAACTACGCTCAGATCTCAAAGATTTTCTGCTAAGCATAGTCAAACTCTTGATTTCTTTCTTAATTTTTGTTGTTAAAATGTGGGGAAAGGTCAGAAAGCAGTTGCAGGCTTGATTCAGCACAGGCGGGTTTAAGAATGTCTAAACCGGATGTGGCCACGGCCTTACCGGCCCCGCCCCCGCCCGCTCTTCCTGCCAATACAGTTAAGAGCAGCCTGTTGGAGGCTAAAACTGCTTGTAACCAAGTAGAAAAGGGTGAAAGGGTACCGCTATGCCAGGTGCACAAAAAACAAGATTGAGAACAAGCAGCAAAAAGACTCGGATGGGCCCAGCGCTCAGAGCGAGGGGCGCCCGCACCCCGTGCGCCCCCCCACAGGCCGGCCGGCCGGGCGCCCGGGGAGGCGGAGGCGGCGCCCGAGGAGACCGGTGTCTCGCGCAAGAGCGGAGGTCGCCGTTCCCGTTCCCGTGCAGGACGGGCTCCCTCCACCCGCCCGCGGGGCGATGCGGCGCTGAGACGCGGCAGGCAGCGCTCCGAGGACGGGCACGAGGTCGGACACCAGGACGGACCCCAGGTCGAACCGGAGGACGGACGGACATGAGAATAGACTCGAGGATCGACCCGAGGATGGGCACCAGGACGGACCCCAGGTCGAACCGGAGGACGGACCCGAGGACGAGAAACCAGGACGGCCCCGGGGACGAGGAACCAGCACGGACTCCGGGAAGGGCCGAGGAAGAAGAGGGCGGGGAGCCGGCCTGCCTGAGGCCAGGGGCGCGGGTGCCCGGCGCCGTGCCCGCCCTGCCACTCTGCCCGCTCTCCGGACTCGGCGAGGCTGTTTGGAAATTGTTTGCTGAGCAACGTTTAATCTTTCTGCAGGTAGTTTTTAAGTCTGACGTGCATCTGCATCCAATCATGCTTGTCATTGTTGGTCTTCAAACTTTTTCCATTGACCTGGACGTTCTTTGTCTTTCACATCGAAATGATCACTTTTAAAGCATTTCAACCAGCGTTCACAAGTATCTTGAGATGGAGCATGTTCACCATAAGCTTCCTGAAGTATACGATAACTTTTTCTTCAAAATAAAGTAATGAATTAAAACTTCATGCAAATGCTCTTCTTTTGGCATGAAATTCAACATTTTAAAAATATATCTTTTATTGACCTTTTTATACAGAGAAAGGGAGAGGGATAGAGAGTTAGAAACATCGATGGGAGAGAAACATCGATCAGCTGCCTCCTGCACGGTCCCTACTGGGGATGTGCCAGCAACCAAGGTACATGCCCTTGACCGGAATCGAACCTGAGACCCTTCAGTCCAATGTTCTATGCACTGAGCCAAACCCGTCAGGGCAAATTTCGACATTTTTAAGCGTAAAAATATCTATGCTGTTAACACCTTCAGCAAATTTGATATATGAAGTTTTGAAGCTTGCTGTCAATACAACAAAATACAACTGGTACACCTAGTATGTAAATTAATCAGAATCCTGTGGTCTGGACACAATATTTAATATTAAAACAGGTTTACATTTGATTCAGGCCTCTTGTCCACAACAGGCGCCCTCCCGCCCGCACAGTCTGGGGGCTCCTACAGGTCCAGGACTGTCGCCCAGCAGTCAGCAGCCCAGCGGCTCAAAGAGGAGACAGCACGAAGGATGCACTGCAGGCAGCCCGCTCCAAGCAGGTGCAGGCGCCACCCGGTGGGGCCCGGGGGCGGACTGCACACTGAAGGCTGCCAGGGGTCCCAGGCCTCCGTGTCCAGCGGCCCCTTTCCAGCACAGGCGCTGGGCCGCAGGGCCCCAGGAAGCTCCGGGGAGGGGGTGTGCTCCGGGGACTCAGGCGCTCCTGCAGGGACTCCTGGCAAGAGGCCTGCACTGGGCGGCACTGGGCTCTCTTCCGAGGGGCTCTGGGCCTCAGCTAAGAGTGCTCGGTATTGCAGGTAGACCGAGGGCAGCTGCCAGCAAGGACTGCAGAGCAGTGGCTGGTGGTCATCGCTGTGGTGGCTGGAGGACTGTGCCAGGGGCAGGCAGAGGGGAGGTGGCGAGTCTGAGGATAGCGGGGACCACAGATGGCGCTCTGCAGCCTCGGAATCCCAAGCCAGCTGCAGCGAGGGTCTTGGCCACTCTGGGGAGAGCAGGGATGACGTAGGACGGTGCTCTGCAGCCCGCTCTTCAGAGGACCTAGATGACGTAGGACGGTGCTCTGCAGCCCGCTCTTCAGATGACGTAGGATGGCGCTCTGCAGCCCGCTCTTCAGACCACGTAGGACGGTGCTCTGCAGCCCGATCTTCAGGACGGCGCTCTGCAGCCTGATCTTCGGGATCCCAAGCCACCTGCAGCGCGGGTCGTGGCCAGTCTGGGGAGAGCAGGGACGACATAGGACGGCGCTCTGCAGCCCGCTCTTCAGAGGACTTAGGAGGGCGCTCTGCAGCCCGCTCTTCAGACGACGTAGGACGGCGCTCTGCAGCCCGCTCTTCAGACGACGTAGGAGGGCGCTCTGCAGCCCGCTCTTCAGAGGACTTAGGAGGGCGCTCTGCAGCCCGCTCTTCAGAGGACTTAGGACGGCGCTCTGCAGCCTGCTCTTCAGACGACGTAGGATGGCGCTCTGCAGCCCGATCTTCGGAATCCCAAGCCAGCTGCAGCGCGGGTCGTGTCCAGTCTGGGAAGAGCAGGGACGACGTAGGATGGCGCTCTGCAGCCCGATCTTCGGAATCCCAAGCCAGCTGCAGCGCGCCGTTGTCCAGGAGAAAGAGCTGCTCCATCGCTGAGACCTTGGGCCAGGAGGACGTGAGCCTGGAGCTGATGCAGAGGCCAATCCTTGGGTGCTGCCTGCAGCTGGATATTTCTGCTCTGGCTGGGGGGAGGGGGGGGGAGGGGGGGCGCGCGGGTGCAAGCGTCTAACGCCCCTATCGTTTAATAAACCGATTCGTTTAATAAACCGATCGTATCCGAACATATTTCTTTCTTTAGAAACATTATTTTTTACAGAGAGGAATAGAGAGCTAGAATCTTCGATCAGCTGCCTCCTGCACACCCCGTAATGGGGGGATGGGGGGGATGTGCCTTGACCGGAATCGAACCTGGGACCTTTGAGTCCGCAGACCGACGGTCTATCCACTGAGCCAAAGCGGTTTCCGGTTTCGCCTGGCGCTGGAGCGATGTATTTCCACTAAACACTTGGGTGAGTCATTCAGTACCCAGTGAGCCCCGCCCTCCCCGCCCCCTTGTAAACATTACGGTCCCCTGGCTCCAGGAACGCCCCGTCCTGACAACCAATCACTGCAAAGGGCAAGCTGCTTCCTCCGTTCCTCCTCACAGCTGTCCTGAACACCCAGCCTCCGAGCTGCGCTGCGTTACTACCAGTTTTCAGATTGTCTTCCTAGGAAGGAAGAGCTCCGAATTTTCTCTCAACCGTTCTTGTGGCCAAGAAGCGGGATGGGGACAAGAGGCCTGGTGACCCCCCAAGCTGGTGAGTAGCGGGTGCTGGTACCCCTGAGCCCACTGCCCTTTCTGTCTCCCCGACACCCACACCCGGGGCCTTGCTTTGGAGTTCCAGGGCAAAGCTCAGCTCTGAGCTCCACTCCCTTAGTGCTGAGCTCTCTGATCCTGAGCCATCTCTGTTGAAGCTTCTCGATAATTCACCCTATTCTACTGAAAGCAGGGAACCGTGTGAGTCCCTGTGTGTTGGCAGAGCCAGTGAATCATAGTTCAGATGTTTAAGGAAATCTAGAGGCAAATGGGGCTTTCCTCCTGGGCCAGTACAGGAACCAGGGTCCTGTGCCTTTGGGGGACATGGGGGAACTTTTGGGTAGTTTGGAACTGTAGTGGCCACTCTGGGCAAACTTTAACTTACCTAACATAGTCCACCTTAGGGCTGCCCTTAAAAAGCAAGCATCCTGGAAGCTCAGGGAGAACATAGAATGTGTTCTTTGATTGGTGTGAGGAAACTTCTAAAAGACAAAATAACTCCAACAAATGATTTCTCTGTGGGCATCCTTGTGGTGCAGAAGTTAAAGAAAACCCTGGCTGTTGTGACTCTGCACTTAAAGCACCACCCTGAGCATCAAAGTGTCCTGGCTTGGATTCCCAGACCTGGATGGCTGGTTCAATGCCCAGGGGCAAATTATCCTGCAGTGAGGATTAACAACACAGACAAACAAGGAAACAAACAAAGAAAAACAGAGGTGAAAAACTGGAGTGGAAAGCTTTAGCCACCTGTGCAGGTAACCTTACCTTCTCCCAGAAACCCCATTTGGCTCCAAACACTATTTCGAGTTTTTACATGATAGCTGCAATGTCTTTGTGTCTGTCTCTCTGTATGTTTGTGTGTCTGTGTGTGCATAATATGTATATGATTTTAATTTTTACATATTTTTATTGACTTCAGAGAGGAAGGGAAAGGGAGAGAGAAACATCAATGGGTGTCTGTAGGGAGAGCTCAGAGAGCTCAGTTGTTTATAAACAGACAGTCTGGTGTTCCAAGGTTTCAGGCTCACAAATTGCTGTCTCCATTGTTCTCCCGTCTTCTCTCTCTAACAGTAAATAAGTGGTTTAAAACCTGACCATCTCAGGCGCTGGCTAGAATGCTCAGGTGTTTAGCTCATAGTCCGGATATACCAAGGTTTAAGGTGGAATCCCTGGGTAAGGGCACACACAAGAAGCAACCAGGGAATGCATAAATTGGAAAAACAAAAAAGGGACCGTCTCCTACCGTTTTAGGAAGATGGTGTCTGCTTTCTTTCTGGTTTTCTCTTTTTCTTGTTCTTTTTTTTTCTTCTCCTTTTTATTTTATTTTTTTGCTTTCTTTCTGATTTTCAAGCATGTAGGAGAAATCGGCTGGTTTGTGCCGGTTATGTTGCGCAATGTCCGCCCAGGGGATGTCCAAGCCTGGTGATCATTGGATGGCATTTTACCCGGGACCCGCTTTGGGTGTTAGCACTGCTCCCTCCCCGTGTCCATGCTTTCTGGGTGGCAGGTGTTTGTTTGTTTGCAACTTGGTTAGTCCTGGGCCATTAGATGCTCCCCAGCGGGGGCCACGGGCTTTTGCTGTGGCTGCTGGGGACTGGGTGCGCCCAGCAGACTTTTTCTCAGAAGCAGTTTCTCTCTTGGTTTCTCTTGGTGGCGCCAGGGGTGCTGCCCAGCCCCGGGGATTCTGCCCTCGCCCCTCAGACTGCCTCGACCCGTTGGGGTGTGCCTGGCTGGGACGCCCCTTGCAGGAGCCGGTTTCAGGGCAGCAGGCTCCGCTGTAGCCGCGCTTCCGACTTCACCCGCCAAACCGGGTTCTGGGGAAGCGATTTCCACACAGCAAACGCTGCTTAGCAGGGAGAGTGCTTTCTCAGACCTCCAAGTCCCCACTTGGGAAGCAGCAGGCACTGGTTTCCAGAGGTGGGGACAGGCAGGGCTGCCCCTTCAATGGTGGGCGCTGTGTCTTGTTGGAGGCAGTTTTTTGCTCTTGAGAGCAAGCCGGGCAGAGGAGGCTGACAGGGCAGCCTGAGCTAAGAAAGGGGTAGAGAGGACAGTCCTATCTCTAAAGGACGGAGCTCTCTGGCCAGGCCCCATAGAGTCACTTTGTAAACAATTGAATGACTTTCAGAGAGGAAGAGGGGAGAACAATGGAAACAGCGTTTTGTGAGCAGGAAGCCTTGGTTTACCAGAGACACCAATGTATTCCCTTTCCCCATCCCCTGGCTCCAGGAAAGCCAGGCCTGACAACCCATCACTTCTCAGTTCCTCTTCCCAGCTGTCCTGCACACCCAGCCTCCGAGCTGCATATTGCTTTTCAGATTTCCTAGGGAGGTAGGGCTCTGAATTTTCACTCCACTGTTCTTGTGGCCAAGAAGCGGGATGGGGACAAGAGGCCTGGTGACCCCCGAGGCTGGTGAGTAGTGGGTGCTGGTACCCCTGAGCCCACTGTCCTCTCTGCCTCCTCCGAGGTCCTTGGAGTTCCAGGGTACAGCTCAGCTGTGAGCTCCACTCTCTTAGTGCTGAGCTCTGGGATCCTGAGCCATCTCTGTCGAAGCTTCTTGATAATTCACCCTATTCTACTGAAACCAGGAACAGTGTGAGTCCCTCTGTGTTGGAAGAGCTGATGAATAGCAGGGTCCATCAGTTTAGATCAGGCGTTCTCCAACTACGGCCCTCGGGCCACATGCGGGTGTTTTTGCCGTTTTGTTTTTTTACTTCAAAATAAGATATGTTCAGTGTGCAAAGGAATTTGTTCATAGTTTTTTTTTTTTTTTAACTATAGTCTGACCCTCCAACGGTCTGAGGGACAGTGAACTGGCCCCCTGTTTATAAAGTTTGAGGACCCCTGGTTTAGATGTTTTAGGAAATCTAGAGGTGAAGGGGGCTTTTCTCCTGGGCCAATACAGGAATCAGGGTCCTTTGCCTTTAGGGGGAAATGGGGGGACTTTTGGGTAGTTTGGAACTGTAGTGACCACTTTAGGGAAACTTTAACTTACCTGAGATAGTCTACCTTAGGGCTGCCCTTAAAAAGCAAGCATCCTGGAAGCTCAGGGAGAACATAGAATTCATTCTAGTATGAGGAAACGTCTAAAAGAAAAAATAACTCCAAAAATGGTTTCTCTGTGGGGAGCCTTATGGTGCAGAAGTGAAAAAAATTCACTGTGGCTGGTGTGGCTCAGCGGTTCAGACCTGGGCTGGAGCACCAAAGGGTCCTGGGTTGGATTCCCAGACCTGGGTTGCAGGTTCAGTGCCCAGGGGCAGCCAGTGGATGTCTTTCTGTCTGTCTCTCCCCTCCCTAGCCTTTCTAAAGTCAATAAAAATATTTTTTCACAACGAAGTGAAATGAAATAAAACAACTTAAACATTGACAAGGGGGAAGGGTGGGAATGCATTTTAATCCGTGTGTTTTTGTTCCTTCATCCAGCCTCCAACAAGATAATTTCCACATTGAGGAAAAGCTGTAATTCCTGAGGACTGGGCAGGGCTTTTAAGGTGGCTGAGCCTCAGCATTCCTCTGTGTGGAGAGGTGACACCGGAATCCTAATAGGAAGCAGGGAACGGGCGGGCTGGGTGGGATGGCAGAGACCAGAGAGCTGAGGTGCAGGATCACAGGCCGAGCTCCTGAGGGAGAAAGCCACAGGTTGACACCTGTGAGTTCAATCTCAGTGAATTCCTTTGACCCAGAGAGATCACAGGAGCTGAGCGATTCTAAGAATAATTATAGTCGACATGCATGGAGCATGTACACTTTGCTGGGCATTGTTTAAGGCAGTGCCTGCTTTCAGCCCCTGATACATTGGATAACATAGCTCTGCTCTATTTGGTCATGTGAAAGAGAACACGCAGGCCCAGAATGGCACCACTCACGCTTAAAAGCCCATGACTCCGAACCTAACTTTAATACCTGACTTAACTGCAATTGCAGTCTTCCCCAGAAATGTCATCTCAATGAACCAGACTGGAATTTTCCAGTCAAGCACCAGGTAGGTGATCTGTCTCATGGACCTCTCCATCTCTGATACACTCCCCCCCTCCCCCCACCTCAAGATACAATGTGCATAGAAAACCCTTGCTGTTCTTGCCCCGCCCCCTCCACAGAAGATGGCCAGAGTAATAATAATCCTTTCCTTTGTTAACAGCACTTCTGGCTCAGCCTCTCCCTATTAAAACCTTCCATTCTGTGTGGCCCCTGGGAGTTCTGCTCTAGTTGCTAGAGGGGATGCTGCCTGGTTCCTGAATCTTTTAATAAAGCCAATTAAATCTTTACATTTACTGAGTTGAACTTGGTTCTTTATCAGCAATAAGGACGAGCCCTGGGAAGCCACCAGCTGAGAGCGGGGGTTGGAGCCTGGGGGCCCACTCCAGGTTCTTGACCAGAGGAAAGGGGCGGGGCCGGGAGCTGAAGCGGTTCTGAGCTGAGTGGCCCTCCCAGGACTCGGGTCCGAGTTTGATGACCTGCTATGTCCCCACCCCATGTGTGCAGGAGACACTACCGCCTGACAGCCCCAAAGTCAGGCGACTTGTGGGGACCCTGGCTTAGTCCTTCCCTATGGCCAAAGCAGGGGCACACAGGGAAAGACGTTGGAATGCTTGCCAGATTTACTAGAAAACCAAAAGAAAAGGTTCCCAATGCCTAGGAAGGCCCATTTCCTACAGGACTTCCACCCAGAAGCGTTATTGTGAGAACGTTTGTGGCAGAGGATGGTTCACTAGCGGGTCTCAGTGGAGGCAGCCATGGAGTTCCTGGGCCCCGCGCCTCAGATCCGCTGCTGCTGGCCTCCCAAGGAACTGGTCCCACCTGAGAGCCATGCTGGAGGGTCCCTCAGAAGTCTCAGTTCCAGTTGTCCCTCCCCCTTCGAGGGGACAGGCGGAGGGAGCCTGCAGGGCGAGCATCAGGGGGGCTTCTGGGCAGGAGGCAGCCTCCACCCCTGGAGGGGTCTCTGGCTCCAGGGACTTGGGCGTGGGGTCCGGGGTGGGCGGCTGTGTGCTCCCACTGGACGTGTTGTGCGCGCTGGGCCCGTGCAGCAGGCAGTCCTCGGGCCGAAGCCCACAGGGGCCTGAATCTAGTTCCTGGGTGGCGTCCTGGTGTTTGGAAATGAGGTGGCACCGCCTAGAGTGGAGGAGTTCTGACCAGGGTCCGGGGTCCGGGAGGGGCAGGAATGGTTCATGTTTCTCTGGCTCCCGTGTCTTGGAAGTGGGGTGCCCCACTCCTGGGGACGTCTCTGGTGCCTGGGATTTGGGCGTCCCGTCTGGTGCAGGCAGCTCGGTGCCCCGACTGGACTTGTTCTGTCCTCTGGGCCCGTGCAGCGGGCAGTGCTGGCGCAGAAGTCCGCAGGGACCAGAACACAGATCTTGGTTGAAGCCCTGCTGGTCCCAAGTGAGGCTGCCCAGCCCAGGGCAGAGAGGGGGTGCCCTGGGCCTGGGGTGCTAGAAGGTCTGGAGTGGTTCCTGCGGCTCCTCCACGGAACCCCAGGCCTCACGCACACAGCCCACACCCGGCACACAGAGGGGAAGGCTGGGCTCCATGGCTCAGCTGGGGAGCGGAAGGTTTCCAGTGACTCCTTCCCTGCCTACTTACACCCCCTGGGCTCCTTGGGTCCAATGGGAGGGTAGTCAGGCTGGGTGGTGCCAATTGTCGCTGAAGGTGGGACCTAATGAGATTGAGGGGGATCCAATAATTCTGGGTGGGGGCTGGATAGGATTAAGATGTTTTGCTGAGAGCCTTAAAGTTTGTTTAAAACAAACCAGTTAGTCGGATATGCTATTTGGAAGGTCATCTTCTATAACAAATATTCCATGTGCTGGACAACTTTTTTACCCCATTGTCTACTGGTGGGCACGTAGATTGCTTCAGTAGCTTAGCTCATGTAAACGGTGCTGCCATGTCCATAGGCCAGCTTATATCTTTTCCGATTTCTCTGATCGTTTTCTTAGACCACAATGTCATTCATACAGCAGTGGCTGGGTAAATAATTACTTCTCTTTATTCATCTGCTGGAGAAAGATAGATCCACGCAACATCCCAAGAACACGAGGCCTTGGTGAGTTTTCAGAATCATTGGGAACTGAACACCAGCTTTCTAGGGTGTTGGTATGGCTTGGTTTTAGTGCTCAGATGCCCCTGAAGCACACGAAGCCACACCCTCTGGGAAGAGTGTCCTTGTCCCTGCCCTCCAGTTCTCAGTTTCAGGGGAGCCTGTCTCAGGAGCTGAGTCTGAGGCACAGGCTTTGTGAGGCCCCATCAGCCAAGGACCCAGCCTTGCAGTGGAATAAGGGCCTTTCATGAGGAATCCTTGCCTCTGGGCCTGGATCCACCCCCGGGCCTGGCAGAAACTCTGTCACATCTGCAGAGCAGTCTCACAGCTGTGCGTGTCCAACTCCCCTTTTTCTTTCTTCCTTTCCTAGGCATTACTCATGAATACAAAATATTTGCTTGCCCAACTTCATTCCTGCATGCTCCCCCCTGCTGGAGTCAGTGTTTAATTTCAGTTCATCTCTTATCCTATTTGATAGTCATATCTTGTTACCTTAGGTCCATGAAAGCCCTTCAATCTCACCTTTTGTTTTCTTTTTTCCTTTTGAGCACCATACTAATCTTTCACAGTTTCCTAGCTTTTCTTGCCACAGATCTGCAATCAGGACCCCCCCCCCCCCCCACCACTACCCCCAGGAACCTCCGTTCCATTTATTGGGAAATGTATGTAGAAAGCACCATTTTTTCACTGATAGGCTCAAAACTGTTCTGTTGATAATCCCACCTGGTCCTATTAGGTAGACAGAGCTAAGATACACATTATTTAGAAAAAAGGGGGGAAAACACCCCCTCCCACCAGGGGAGCATCCTGTATCTGCCTGGAACTGTCTGGCCTGGGGGGGCTGGTGCCCTGGAACCCCAATGGCTGTCATTCAGATGGCACAGGGCTTCCCCTAGACCCCCTTACCCTTAACCAGCACCCTCCCCCACCCGCCCATGTACCCTTCAAACCTTCAAGAAACATTTCCTGATGCCCTCGCCCTGCACTCAGCTGGAGGGCCACTCAGACAGCCCAGCTCCCCTGGGTGTGACCCTGAGGTCCCTTCCCTCCCAGAACCCCCAGGACTTCCCTGGCCCCTCCCCGCCCAGGCCGCCCCATCCCCTGCCATCCGGATGCCCCATGTGGAATCATTGCAAAGTGGGGGCGGAAGAAGGCTCCGTGGTTTAATCGCGGTGCACAGGTTCCAGGGAGAACAGAGAGTAGAGGCCAAAGCCAAGTCAGCACCTCAGCACGCTATTGCCTGCACCGGAGGGGTTTGTCCCAGGAACGTCTGTGTGTCCTTCGGGAGAGGAAGCAGCAGCAGGGCTGCCTACAGGGCAGCGTCGGGCTCCCCAGGGGTGCGGCTCCTCGAGCCGGTGGGCGCCTCCTGTCGGCTTCCTGGGGTGCAGCTGGGTGCTCAGCGCTGGTGCGGGCGGCTGGGGCTCAGCGCGGCGCCAGGAGTCCGCGTCCCCCGTCCCCTCCGGGGGCGACACCTCCTGGCGGGTTCGTGAGCCGCAGGGCTGTGCGGTCCGGCGCTAAGGCCTCCCCTGGAGGCGCCTGCGGGTCCTGGAGGCGCGGGTCCGGGTCGCGTTCCTGGCTGCTCTGCTCCGGGCACCTCGGCGGCCCAGGGGCCGGGCTGGGGGAAGCAGAGGCGGGGGTCGCAGGAGGGGCGGCTCAGCGCAGGGAAGTTGTCCAGGGCCCAGGCCCAGGCCTGTTCGCGGTTCAGGCCCGGGGGCAGGGAAGGCTCCGGGCACACACACCGCATCCACGACGGGTCTTCCCAGGCGGAGGGATGCGCTTCCATGGCTTCTGCCTCCCGTAGGCGGAGAGGCGAGGCGGGTGCAGGGAGAGGGAGTGCTGGGGCAGGGGTGGAGGCGCCTTTATACCGTCCCCGTGGGAAAGGCCCCAGGGGTGCACGCCCACCTAGGCGGGTAGGACCCTCCTTTGCATTGCAAATTGCGTCAGCGCCCATTTGGAGTAGGGCGGCAGAGATGTCCTGGAAATTTCATGGGTTTTCAAAATATATATTTTTATTTATTTCAGAGATGAAGCAGAGGGAGAGAAACATCAATGATGAGAGAGAATCATGGATCAGCTGCCTCGTTTAGGGCCCCCACTGGGGTTTGAGCCAGCAACCTGGGCCTGTGCCTCTGATCAGAATGGAACCGGGGGACCCTCCAATCCAAAGGCTGATGCTCTATCCATGAGCCAAATCGGTTATGGCTTGTGGGGTTTTGAGGGCTGACTTTGGTAGAGGAATGGGTGGAGGGTGGAGGGTAAAATTTCGATAGTTATCGATAGTTTCCACTGAAAAGAGAGATAGATGCTTCAGGTTTCAGACAGGCCTAGGGAATTTGCACTTGGGTGTCCACCTCTCTTCCTGGATGCGGCAGGCATTGCGTGCTTGCACAGGGTGGTCAGAGTGTGACCCCAGGTCACAGAGCTGGTCCCGCTGCAGCTGGACTGAGGCCCCGGAGCCTCAGGCACATGGATCGGGTTGGAATATGAAGACCAGCATTCTCCATAACCTTCATGCTAATGAAGCCAGGCAACTGTCAGAGGTCAGGAGTGAGAAATGTGGATACTGCGTGGAGTTCCTAGTGATTTCAGGTGACCAGATCTCTCAAGAAGGCTGGTGTGGCTGAGTTAATTCTGAAGTGTGTTATGGGAACATCCGAGGAAGTCTTTAACCGAGACAAAAATATTGCACAGGATTATTTGAGGCCAAGAGTGGAAACAGGGAAATGTGTAATGATAGGACAAAGGGAATAGACTACATTTACACCTCCTCAAACGGCGTACACTTACTTGATGAAAAAAATCATCCGTCCTGGTGGCCCCGTGGTTGAGCGTGGACCTATGAACCAGGGGGTTCCAGTCAATGTGCAGGAGGCAGCCTCTCAGTGTGAGATTCTCTCTCATCATTGCTGCTTTTATCTCCCTTTCCTTTCCTCTCTGAAATCAATAAAAATATATTTTAAAACAAAACAAGGGAAGTTTCACTATGTAGTCATTCAAAATTCCCACGGAGGCTCCCAGCGCCCCCTCAGATCTGTCCCCAGGCTGCCTGGGGTGGGGGTGGGGGGACTGCAGTTCTGGGTCCCCCCTTCTCCTTGGTGCTGCAGGAGGTGGCGCAGTGCTGGGTGCAGAGCCCGGGATCCTCGCTGATCCCAGGACCTCAGCGCCAGGGCCAGTGGTGGTGGTGGGTGGGTCAAACCATCCGAGTTTGGTCAATAATGATGCAGCGAGACTTGTCTTCACCAGTTTTCCAGATTCTGGGGGAAGGATTTCTAGTGAAATTTTACCCTCCGCTCGAAAAGCACAAGTCATTTC
The DNA here is from genome assembly GCF_027574615.1 of Eptesicus fuscus. Lineage (NCBI taxonomy): Eukaryota > Metazoa > Chordata > Mammalia > Chiroptera > Vespertilionidae > Eptesicus > Eptesicus fuscus. The sequence goes on from NC_072476.1 coordinate 103,686,419, forward strand.
ATTAATGTATTGGTTTGGGTGTGGAGCAGGAGAGCAGAAAGGCTCAGTTAATGGGAAATGCAAGTTCTTTGCACCCACCCTTTGCCTTCCAGGCTAATCCCTAACACGTATTTGAAAGTATTAGCTTGCATTTCAGCTCTAGATTGGCTTAAAATACCAGTGACCCAATGCACAGCAATATTAACTGATGATAAGGCACCAAGGACATTCACATCGTGACACACCCACAGCCAGGAAGGGAAAGTGTAAACCTAACTCAGAAAGGGGAGCAGAAAGGGAGTAGCTCTTAGGTGTTGCTTTCACAGGTAGAGTGATGGATATGTTAATGACCTTGATTGCGGTAAGCATTTCACAGTCATTACTCTCACATCTCCATAAGTACATTTAGGAAAAACGAACCCGGGAGCAAAGAAAGCCGTCTGAACCTGAGAGAGAAGCTTCCTGCACACAAAACAGGTTTGCACCCTGGCCCACCCCCACCCAGTTCTTCCCAACAATGCACACACAGTAATCGCACCTTTTATCTCACAGTGTCTACACAGCCGTGTCAGAGGAGCAATCCCAACACCAACAGTAGGATTGCCAAGTCGTTATAATTTCGGGCATTAAAAAAAGTCTTGGGCCCTGGCTGGTGTATCTAAGTGGTTAGTGAGGGGTCTCTAATTGATTCCCAGTCAAGGACATGTACCTGGGTTGCAGGTTCTATCCACGCAAGCAACTAATCCTTTTATCCCTCTCACACCTCTCTCTCTCCCCCCACCCTCCTTTCCACCCTCTCTAAAAAACAATCAACCAAAAAAATAGCCTTGGGTGAGGATTAACAACAACAACAAATCATAGGTCTAACCCACTGGAGAGAAATACTAAAATTATTCTTTAAAACTGTTTCTATTTGTGTGGTTCCGACCCCAACTTATATACTTGGGATATTTTTTGTTCCGTTGGTTTCAATTTTTAAGAATTGTTTTACATAATTATAAAACAATTTTTTGAAAGCATTGAAATTTTCTTTTAAACAAAATCTACAAATTATATTCAGGGATGTTCAGCTTCTAGCCAAGTGTCCTCCACTCTGAGAGAGAAAAAGAGAGAGGGAGAGAGAGACTGTATTTCCCCCTCTTGGCTTTATAACATATTCCGAGAGCCAGCTTCCCCCTAGGATACAACCCTTCCTCAATCTTTCAGGATTCCAAAAGGCAGTTCTCACTCCATCTTATTGGTTGAGGACATCATTTGTGACGGAAAACTGAGATTCCCCTCCCGCTCCCCACCTGCCTTTGACTCTAGAGAAAGCTAGAGGGGTGAAGGAAAGGTGGAATATGTGAAAAGGGATTCCTTCTCCAGATTGAAAGAACTTGATTTTGATTCATAATCGAATGCATTCAGGTAAATGGATTCTTCTCTTCTGGGTTCCCACCACTCAGTGTGAAAAGATAATGGTTTGGCTCAGTGGATAGAGCGGCAGCCTAAGGGTCCCGGGTTCCATCCCGGTCAAGGGTGGTACCTTGGTTGCAGGCTCCTCCCAGGCCAGGACCCGGCCCTGGTTGGGGCTTGTGCAGGAGGCAACTAACAATGTTTCTCCCTGTCTTTACCTCTTTCTTCCACTCTCTCTAAAAATCAATGGGAAAATATCCTTGGGCGAGGATTAACAAGAACAAATTTTTTAAAAGGATAAAGACTATTCATCTCTCCTTATTTTTTCCCCTCTTCATCTCTCCTTGTTTATTATTGTTTTCAGATTTATGCAAAGGTGTTTTAGAAAATTGAGAAAAACACTTACAGCATGGCTGGGGTGGGAGCTAGTGATAGTTCACAAAGTGTGTTTAGAATGAATCGCTCTGGAGATCATTGAACTCAAAGGTCTTCACTGAGATGTAAAGATAGTTCCACTGCCGAAAAGGAATCTCTGTTCTCCAACAGCATTAGGGCTGTCCATTCCGAAATGTGCAACTGCTCTCTGCGTGTGTGTCTGAGGGATTTGTGGTAGGAACAGGGCAGGGCTCTCTATACTTGGAGATTATCCACCTCCGTGCCCAGTGCGGCACTCAGAACACATCTCCTCGCTCCTCCCCTCCTTTGCATCGGTGAGTCAGGCTGCTGTGGCCCCAGGAGGGGCTGGGTCCTCTTCCCACCTGTCCCCCCCCCAGAGAGGCGACGACGTAAGCTGTAAGATGGGCTGTGTGGTCAGCAGACGGAGTGGGCATCACCTGGGGGCTTGTTAGAAACGCAGAACCCAGATTCACCGAATCCGAGAATCCGAATCCCCTTTCAAAGTCATCGCCAGGTGATCGTGCTCAGCTGCAAGCGGAGAAGCTCCCTCAGGATTGCGTTCCAGGGGCTTGGAAACCAGCCCCTTCTCAGAGGCCTGGGGGACGCAGAGGCCTGATGCAGTTACCAGAGCTTCGGATCCTCCATCATTTGATCCACAGCCACAGGCTGGAACGCAGAAGGCTCGCCTACTCCTTGTCCCAGAACCGCAGTTCCTTTGAGCAGGCGGTGGTGCTGCCTCCTGCTGAGCGTACTTCAGGGTGATTCTGAGCCAGATGAAGTCAGAGTCTCTCTCTCTCTCTCTCTCTCTCTCTCTCTCTCTCTCTCTCTCTCTCTCTCTCTCTCTCTCTCCCTCTCCTTTCCCCCTCTGTCTAAATGTGAAGACAATTACCTTTTTGTTATTGGGAATTATTGTGGGGCTGCTAGTCCATTATACTTTATACACACATTAAAATAGTTTAGTTCTTGTTGGACAGATTAGCTTAGTTTGGATCCAGAGGCAGATGGCAAGAATGTTAGGAGTGGATGAAAACGTGTGTGTGTGTGTGTGTGTGTGTGTGTGTGTGTGTGTTGGCATAAATGAAGACTGAATTTTATCAAAGGATTTTTCTACATCTTGAGATGAGATTTTAAAAAATTCTTTTAATGCATGGAATCACATTGATTAATTTATCCCTAGGATACATCCAATCTGGGCTTCATATATTTCTTCTTCATATATGTTGTTGGTTTTGATGTCCTAATGTTTTGTTTACAGTCTTTGCATTACTGTTCAATAGTGAAACCAGCCAGCGGTTTTCCTTCCTTGCAATATCCTTTCCAGGTTTGGTTTCAGAGGTTTTCTGGCCTCACAAAATGAGTTGGGAAATGTTCTCTTTCTCCATCTCCATCTCTACACTGTGCAAGTGTAGAATCATTTTTTCTTTTCTTTAAGAAGCTGGCTTCCCAGATGGATGACATTAAAGGCAAGCAGTCTTGGAAAACAAGGCTTGGGTGACCCCAGCCCCTAGATCTTGCAAGGGTAGAAGCAGAGACATTCTGAGCCATGAATGTCCACATGGCTACACCAGTGGTGTCATGAAACATTAAGAACCACGGTCTTGTAATATACTTTGTGACTTAAATAATAATTGCACAATGAATTTAATTTTTTTCAGTGAACTCAATGTTTCTCTCTACCTATAAGAATGATCTATATATATATATAAAAGCCTAAGCGACCGTTATGACTGAACAACCAGAATGACTAAAATGACCATGACCGGTTGCTATACGCACACTGACCACCAGGGGGCAGACGCTCAGTGCTGGAGCTGCCCCCTGGTGGTTAGTGCGCTCCCACAGCCAACCTCCTGCTGCTGGCTGGCATCAGTGTCTGTTCCTTCTGCACCCGGCCTGGCGACTGTCGCCTCCTCTCCAGACCCTGCCGGGGCCTTTGGGCCCTGGTCTGGGCTGGGGAACTGGGGGTGGGTAGTGGCAGATGCAGCCCCTTTCCCAGGGGGGCCGAGGGCCAGCTCCCTCCTTGGGGCAGGTAGCCAACCTCCTGTGCCCCATCTCTACCTCCTCCCCCGGCACCCTGGTCAGCAGGCCCTGATCAGCCAGGCCCTGATCGCTGGCCAGGCCTAGGGACCCCACCTGTGCACAAATTCATGCACTGGGCTTCTAGTTTACTATATAATTTTAGCAATATAAAGAAACAAAGTTGCCTGGCAAGTGTGGGTCAGTGGTTGAGCATCAACCTCTGAACCAGGAAGTCCTGGTTTGATTTCATGGGTCGGGACACATGCCCAGTGTGGGGCATGCAGGAGGCAGCTGATCAATGATTTTCTCTCATCATTGATGTTTCTATCTCTCTCTCCCTTCTCTCTGAAATCAATAAAAATATATTCAAAATCTAATAAAGAAACTCAAAAACTCAAATTTATCATAAAATTTCAAAGATATACTTGGAAATTTTATAAAAGTCAATATTTACTGTTTTCCTGGATATGTTGTTTTTTTATCATAATAATAATATTGAAAAGTAACAATTTTTAAACCAAGCCATATAAAACTCTTCCCAATCCTCTTCACTTTATTCTAGATGTTCATCTTCTGTATGAACCATGATATGAAAATATTCAAAAAAAGCTGTTTGAAGTTATTGCACAACTTAGTTACAAACTATGTTTACTAGTATATTACACATTTTCCTCAAACTGTTCATATAATAAAACTTATCTGACTTAGGAAAACAAATTTTGAAACTTTAAAAACTTCATCCATTGCCATTTATTTTTGTTGAAAATATTGGATCTCTGCAAGGAAGAATGAATGCTTGCCTCCAAGGAGCCTTCCAGTGCTCACTGCACTGTTACCAAGGCGATCAACTGTCAAGTCGCTTTAGACTCTGGAAGCATTTTATATATATTTTATTGATTTCAGAGAGGAAGGGAGAGGGAGAGAGACATAGAAATATCAATGATGAGAGAGAATCATTGATCGGCTGCCTCCTGCACGCCCCCTACTGCTAAAAACGTTTAGCCCTAATATTTCTCCAGCTTGTCCAGCATTGAAGGGGTAGAATTTCTTTCTTTTTACTTTTTCACTCAAGCCCCAGCAAGGAATTTCTCTTCCTAAGCTTGTATTATCTTTATTTGTATTTGACAACTTCTGCCACAAACAAGTAAAAAAAAAACCCAAAAAACGTTCAGCACACCTGGCTACCATTAGTTTTGTGATCAGCTGAGGGTCGGAGATGAGAAAGTCAGCTCTCTAATCAGGAACATTTATCCCCATTCATGCACACATGCGCACACCACACACCAGGCACTGTGATATGTGCTGGGAAACCGTGGGGAACAATCCAGGCATGGTTCTGCCCTCAGTCAGCTCCCTCTCTGGTCAATCACCATTCCTCCTAATTGATCCGACTCTGGGAAGGGACCGGTGCCTCCTCAAAGTTCTTCTCCCCTCCCCCCCCCCATTATTTATCTATTTATTTATTTTTAAATATATTTTATTGATTTTTTTATAGAGAGGAAGGGAGAGGGATAAAGAGTTAGAAACATCAATGAGAGAGAAACATCAATCAGCTGCCTCCTGCACGCCCCCCCCCCCCACCACCACTGGGGATGTGCCCGCAACCAAGACACATGCCCTTGATGGGAATCGAACCTGGGACCCCTCAGTCCGCAGGCTGACGCTCTATCCACTGAGCCAAACCCGTTAGGGCTATTATTTATTTTTTAAAATTTAACTTCTTTATTGTTTAAAGTATTACATATGTCTCCTTTTCCCCCATTGACCTCTCCCTGGCCGATCCCACCCCCCCAGCACATGGCATTGGGTTCAGAAGACTCTGTTCCATACGTTCTTGGTGTAGGCGAAACCACCTGGCTCCTCATTCTTTATCTCACTCTTTGATGCCAAACCAAGCCCTGGAAGGAGCCCAGGAATTAGGTGAGGAAGTGGAACCAGATCAGGTTGTTAGGGCTGGGGCTCAAGTGTTTGGGAACTTCCTGCAGCGGCTTATTATCCTCCATCCAGGAGCAGGTGGGAGAGTGAGCAGAGACGCAAGAGCCAGTTGGGAGCTGGGTCAGCACTGGGCACCCATCCCTGGTCATTCTCACAGGTAGGGGGGCCCGAATTTAACCCAGCACGTTGGGTGGGGCTGGGGGTGGGGGAGGCAATAAAGGGCAGGAGTTGTCTTGGCTCCCAGACTGGCTTGAGAATAGAGGGAGAGAAGCTAATTAGAAAAATTGATTTTAGAGAAGGAGGGAGGGAGGGAAAGAGGGGGGGGGGAGAGAGAGAGAGAGAGAGAGAGAGAGAGAGAGCGAGCGCATTGGTCAGCTGCCTCCCATATATGCCCAGACCAGGGATTGAACCCAACCAACCAAGCCACATCAGCCAGGGTAGAGAGAAGCTAATCTTGCAGGGAAGATGAGAGGCTTCTAGGAGAACCAGCACAGAAAGCTATGGTAGAGAAAGAGAAAGAAAGTCGGGGGCACTTATACTGAAGGTGAGGAGACTCGGGAATCATTGCATTGCCCTAGAGTGGTGGTTCTCAGCCCTTGCTGGGGCAAGAATCGTCTGGGGAACCTTTAAAAACACGATGCCCAGGCATTATGCTGCAAGATGCAACCATTGGTGTGAGGCCTGAGCACTACTCTGGCTTCAAAACTCCACAGGTGGGTCTAATGTGTAGCCCAAGTCGAGGACAGACAGCATCCCCTTCATCAGGAGCTCATTAGAAATGCAGAACCAGCCCTAACCAGCTTGGCTCAGTGGATAGAGCTTCGACCTGCGGACTCAAGGGTCTCAGGTTCGATTCCGGTCAAGGGCATGTACCTTGGTTGTGGGCACATCCCCAGTAGGGAGCGTGCTGGAGGCAGCTGATCGATGTTTCTCTCTCATCAATGTTTCTCTCTATCCCTCTCTCTTCCTCTCTGTAAAAAAAATCAATAAAATATATTAAAAAAAGAGAAAGAAATGCAGAACCTGTAGCTCCAGACCTACTGCATTTTGACAAGACCCCTAGGTGATCTGTATGCCCACTAAGCTTGAGAAACACTGCACAGAGGAATGGTCAGCAGGCAAATGGGAGCTAGCCAGAGGTGGTGCTGGGTAAACTTTCCCTTCAAGTGTAGCCCGCCTTCTTTTTTTCATGAATGATTCCTTTTAGCTCCTTCCTTCATCATCGTCCCCTCCTCTTAATGTTCCTCTTCTGCATTCTTTGAGCCCTTTGACAGAGATGCCACTTTGCTCTGTGTCTAGCCATCCCTTTCTGATCCCCAGCTTCTCCCTGCCCTTGAGTTCAGAGGAGTGACATGCCAGGACTGGGATGTCACTCCTTGGTATCCATACTACCCAGGAGAGAGGACTTCTATGGCCATGTCATCAGGACCACATCGTCCTAGACAAGGGTCTCCCTGCTCCGCTCCCACCCCAGCACACATGTTCTAGCATAAACCTCTCAGCTCAGCCCGGCTGTGTGAGCAGCCTGTGGTTCCCATGTCCTCCAGGATCCACCATCTGCTGCTATTGCCTAATCTTCTAATTGCTGCCACTTTGTGGGGTCTAAACCGCCTTCTCTGATTCCCTCAGTTTTCTAAATCCTTGGATTAAAAAATGTCTGTTATTATTTCACTTCATCACACCATCAGAGAACATGAGCCATTCCAGAAGGTATTCGGAGCCCTCAGCATGTTCTTGCTGGTGGTCACATCAACCTCCTGGGCTCCTGGTGTTCTGCTTGGCTCTCCAACTAGACCGGGCGTGTTGGCAGGACACTTGTGCGCCCAGCATGCCACACGGTGCCTGGCACAAAGAACATTCTCGAAGTCTGCTAGTTGAGTTAGACTGTGCCTATTGGACAGAGTCAGTCCATTAAACACAGAAAAGAAAAAAAAGGCTTGACCAATCCTTAGAGTAGATGGAGGAAATCCATTTGTTCCCACCAATGTTTCTGCAAACAGAGGGTCAGAAATTGGCTATGGGCTTATGAATGATAAAGTAATTTCACAGTATATTTGGTTTAATAAGTCAAACGTATCCTTTCACAGCAAGAAAACTCTAAAAACTCTTTAACAGTCACTTTTTTTTTGCATTTATTCTTCATTGATGATAAGTTTCTACACTAGAGAATAGCAACAGACATTAATTGAGCAACTTCTTTGCAGTAGGTACTTTGGAAAGCACTGGCTCTCTGGGCAGGTACTCTTACTGTCCTCACTTACAGGGGAAAAACCAGAGGTTTCAGAGACGGGATTGACACAAAGTTTGCAAATGTTGGGACCTGTGTTTGCACCCAGATAGTCTGAATCCCAGAGCCCACGATTTTGTACTTTTTGCTCACCTGCACTTAAAAATAAACCGATGGCCTTTGGGATGTTGTAAGTCGATCCCACCTGCCTCTTTCTTTCCGCACTACAAGGCCCACCCCAAATGTGAGTCTGCCCCCCTTCTTAGCATGAGGCTGCTTGGAGATCTGACTTTCACTTTTGTTCCAGCACTAACTAGTTTCTTTTTGGGGGCGGGGTAACAAACCTGGTCCATAACACCGGACAATTCCCGCCCAGCGTTGCCGTGAGGACCAGAGGGCAGGGGCATGCAGAGCAGACTTCCCATGAGGCTTAGACGCCTAAGCCCCCCTCAAAGGCCCTTCTGGAGCGGCTCCTCTCCTGAAGTCTGTCCCGCTCTGCTTCTGCTCCAACGCACACTACAACCAAGTCAACTTCAAAAAATACCTCCACTTTCCCAAGGTCAATGCCAACACCCAGCCTTCCGCCCTCCTTTGATCGCTGAGCACTGAGCGGGCTGGGAAGCTCCGCTTCGTGTGGCCCAGACACACGGCTTCTCCAGGCCGCAGCGGCCGCGATGGGCCACCCGTGATTCCCCTACAGAGAGCGGGCCGGCAGGCCGCCGCGATGGCCACCCGTGATTCCCCTGCAGAAAGCGGGGAATCTTGCTTGGCTGGGATGCTTTTCCCCGCGAACCCCGTTATCTAGCGCTGGACATTTCTATTCCAAACCGGTGGTGACGGCTCACTGTTGCTGCTGTTGTTCCTGGTATGTTACTCCTATGCCAGGTGCACAGACAACAGGATTGAAGACCAGCCGCAAAAAGACTCGGATCCGCCCAGCGCTCAGAGCTAGGGGTGCCCGCACCCCCTGCGCTCCCCCACAGGCCGGCCGGGCGCCCGGGAGGCGGAGGCGGAGGCCTAGGAGACCCGTGTTTTGCCAAGAGCGGAGGTCCCCGTTCCCTTGCAGGACGGGCTCCCTCCACCCGCCCGGGGGCGATGCGGCGCTGAGACGGGGCAGCCAGCGCTCCGAGGACCGACCCGAGGTCGAACTGGAGGTCGGACACGAGGTCCAAACCGGGACGGGCACGAGGACGGACCCCAGGTCGAACCCGAGAACGGACCCGAGGACGGACCAACGGACTTGAGAATGGACTCTAGGATCGACCCAAGGAGGGGCACCAGGACGGACCCAAGGACGAGGAACCACGGCTCACCCCAAGGACGGACCCGAGAGGGGGCTGAGGATGAGGAGGGCGGGGAGCCGGCCTGCCTGAGGCGAGGGGCGCGGGTGCACCGCGCAGTGACCGGCCCTGCCACTCCGCCCGCTCTCGGGACTCATTAACTGGTACACGGAGCATATAAAGTAATCAGAATCCTGTGGTCTGGACACAATATTTAATATTAAAACTGGTTTACATTTGATTCAGGCCTCTTGTCCACAAGGGCGCCCTCCCGCCCGCACAGTCTGGGGGCTCCTACAGGTCCAGGACTGTCGCCCAGCAGTCAGCAGCCCAGCGGCTCAAAGAGGAGAGGGCACGAAGGATGCGCTGCAGGCAGCCCGCTCCAAGCAGGTGCAGGCGCCACCAGGTGGGGTCCGGGGGCGGACTGCACACTGAAGGCTGCCAGGGGTCCCAGGCCTCCGTGTCCAGTGGTCCCTCCCCAGCACGGGCGCTGGGCCGCAGGGCCGGGAATCCCCCGGGAGGTGATCTGCGCCGGGGTTCGGGCGCTCCTATGGGAGGTGATCTGCGCCGGGGTTCGGGCGCTCCTGCGGGAGGTGGTTTTTCTCCGGGGCTCGGGCGCTCCTGCGGGAGGTGGTGTGCTCCGGGGTTCAGGCGCTCCTATGGGAGGTGGTATTTCTCCGGGGCTCGGGCGCTCCTGCGGGAGGTGTGCTCCGGGGCTCAGGCGCTACTGTGGCAGGTGGTGGGCTCCGGAGACTCTGTCGCTCCTGCGGGGACTCCTGGCAAGAGGCCTGCACTGGGCGGCACTGGGCTCTCTTCCGAGGGGCTCTGGGCCTCAGCTAAGAGTGCTCGGTATTGCAGGTAGACCGAGGGCAGCTGCCAGCAAGGACTGCAGAGCAGTGGCTGGTGGTCATCGCTGTGGTGGCTGGAGGACTGTGCCAGGGGCAGGCAGAGCGGAGGTGGCGAGTCTGGGGAGATCGGGGACCGCGGGGGATGGTCCTCTGCTGCCCGGACTGCGGAATCCCCAGCCTTCTGCAGCGCTTCGACGTCCAGGAGATATTGCTGATATTGCTGCTCCATCGCAGAGACCTTGGGCCAGGAGGACGTGAGCCTGGAGCTGATGCAGAGGCTAAACCTGGTGTGCTGCCTGCAGTCTCGATATTTATGCTCCGAGCAGGGCAGGGGGGCGGGGATGGAGGCGGGTGCAAGCCTCTAATGCGCCTAAACCAATCCTTTAATCATGCTCCACCAAAAGGATCAAGTAATCCTGTTCCACCCTAAGCCAATTGTGTGTTTGAGCTCTATATTTTGACTAAACACTCCAGGGAGTCATCCAATGCCCATTTAGCGACGCCCTTCCCCGCAGCCTTCTAAACATTGGTTTATCTAAGACAATGATACCTATATGGTCACCCAATCCCCTGGCTCCAGGAAAGCCCTGTCCTGACAACCAATCACTGTAAAGGACAAGCTGCTTCCTCCATTCCTCTTCACAGCTGTCCTGTAAACCCAGCCTCCCAGCTGCATTACTATGGGTTTTCAGATTGTCTTCCTAGAAAGGAAGGGCTTCGAATTTTCTCTCAACCGTTCTTGTGGCCAAGAAGCGGGATGGGGACAAAACACCTGGAGACCTCAGAAGCAGGTGAGTAGCGGGTGCTGGTACCCCTGAGCCCACTGCCCTTTCTGTCTCCCCCACACCCACACCCGGGGCCTTGCCTTGGAGTTCCAGGGCAAAGCTCAGCTCTGAGCTCCACTCCCTTAGTGCTGAGCTCTCTGATCCTGAGCCATCTCTGTTGAAGCTTCTTGATAATTCACCCTATTCTACTGAAACCAGGGAACCATGAGTCCCTGTGTGTTGGCAGAGCCAGTGAATCATAGTTCAGATGTTTAAGGAAATCTAGAGGCAAATGGGGCTTTCCTCCTGGGCCAGTACAGACTCCAGGGTCCTGTGCCTTTGGGGGACATGGGGGAACTTTTGGGTAGTTTGGAACTGTAGTGGCCACTCTGGGGAAACTTTAACTTACCTAACATAGTCCACCTTAGGGCTGCCCTTAAAAAGCAAGCATCCTGGAAGCTCAGGGAGAACATAGAATTCATTCTAGTATGAGGAAACTTCTAAAAGACAAAATAACTCCAAAAATGGTTTCTCTGTGGGGAGCCTTATGGTGCAGAAGTGAAAAAATTCACTGTGGCTGGTGTGGCTCAGCGGTTCAGACCTGGGCTGGAGCACCAAAGGGTCCTGGGTTGGATTCCCAGACCTGGGTTGCAGGTTCAGTGCCCAGGAGCAGCCAGTGGATGTCTTTCTGTCTGTCTCTCCCCTCCCTAGCCTTTCTAAAGTCAATAAAAATATTTTTTCACAACGAAGTGAAATGAAATAAAACAACTTAAACATTGACAAGGGGGAAGGGTGGGAGTGCATTTTAATCCTTTGTATTTTTGTTCCTTCATCCAGCCTCCCAGGCACCTGAAGGCTCTGCTTTCTTCAGCGGGTGTTTGTCCAGGTAGCAGAGCAGGTGGCCTCCTGGGGAGCTGGCTGGACCCCGTCCTGGGAAGTGCTCAGGGCGGCGGTGTGTAGGCCAGTCTCTGATTGGAGCTTCCCCTACCCCCACCCCACAGGCATTCCAGCACCTGCAGTGCCCAGTGTTTCAGGACCAGCCCCAGGCTCAGGATGGGAGGCCACCTGGTTCCTTGTTTTTGGTCGCACTTGGGCTGGGACCAAGGAACGTGGCCTCCAGGACGTGGCTTCCAGGTAGTTGCTCCTCATCCGTCCTTTTCTGGGCAAACATTGCCATTTGCAGGAAATTGAGAAATGGTGGAGTTTTCATCCCTCTTGTTCTCAGGACCGGTCCAGGCAAACCTCTCCCGGAACCCTGGGTCTTGGTGGTGACTGGTCCTTGCAAGGCCGGTCTCCACGGGGTTCTGGCAGTGTCAGGGCCTTGGCTCCTTGGAGCTCCCCCTGCTCCCTTGAGAGCACTGTGGCTAGTTGAGGAGGTGCCCCACTGCCCGGCTTGCTGCTACGAAGATACATTCTGCTCCTTGGAACTGGGAAACCTGCAACATATCACTGTGCCAGAGTTGTAATTAGAGGTGCTGTTACTGCGAAGTGACCCGCGCAGTGGACCGGCCCGGCTTCTCCTTCTGTCCTTTTACTGGACACCTGCCCTCCCCTAGCTTTCTCTCCCACAGCCCTGACCGCTTGGTCATAAGAATGTCAGTGGTTGAACAACATAAACTGATCAACAAAAATAGATCCAGAGAAGCATGGAGCAGACTGCAAACCTCAGAGGGGAGGCGGGGGAGGGTGGATGGGTGGGAAGAGATCAACCAATGAACTTGTATGCATATATGCATAACCCAAGGACACACAAAAAAGGGGGGTGAAGGCCTGGGCAGGTGGGCAGGGGCAGTCTGGAAGAGGTCAATGGGGGAAAAGGGGACATATGTAATACTTTCAACAATAAAGAATCATACCTAATAATAGACAAACATGCAAATTAACCATACCCCCGCTACGCCCACAGCCAATCAGAGTGAGTATGCAAATTAACCCAACAAAGATGGAGGTTAATTTGCACAGGTAGGGGCCCAGCAGCCTGTGTCCTGGGAACTTTCTAAGCACCCAGGTCACTCCGAGGGTAGGCCCCGAATGGGTCCTGAGCAACCTGGGAAGGGCCTGAGCCAGGGGGCACCTGGGCAGGGCAGAGCCCTCGAACCTAGGGAGCTGGGGGAAACCTGCCCAAGCCTCAAGGCTTTAGGCCTTGGCAGCAGTGGAGCTAGAGTTCCTAGGGAACTGGGGGGCGCCTGCCCAATCCTGAGGCTTTAGGTGTTGGCTGGGGTGGAGCCGGGGATCAGAGAGAGCTAGAGGGCCCCTGCTCAGGCCAGGAGGCATTAGGCCTTAGCAGGGGTGGAGCTGGATATTGGAGGAGGCTGGGGGCCACTGCCTAAGCCAGGAGGCTTTAGGCCTTGGCAGGGGTGGAGTCGGAGATCAGAGGGTGTGAACTACAAAGGAAATGCCTTTTCTGACCGCTCATTGGCTAAGTTCCCCTTTTGCCACTAGTAATATTCTCAGTAACTTGGGTATAAGAATCCAAAAAGGTGATCTAAGGCTTTTCCACCACACTCCTGAAGAAAAAAATGAAAGTCCGCTGCTGGAGGGCTAAGAAATGTCATATCCTGCCCTAGTCGGTTTGGGTCAGTGGATAATGCCTAGGCTTGCTGACAAAAGACCCAGCCTGCAAGCCGATGCTTTACTTTATAGTCTGATTAAAACAAGGGTAGATTAACACTTTTCCAAATGTTCTTCTTTTGGCAACACTTGCTGCACCTCCCACAGCCCATTAGCTACTTAGGAAGGAATTAGGGAGGGCTACAAGGTCAGACTTAATTATGCTAGGAGAGCTCTGCCCTCTAGACAGGGACTTGTTTGAGGTCCTGCCACAGATCAGCCCGAGGCTTGACCCTATAGCCACTCCCTACATAAGCAACAGAAAATGCCGTGCTTGTCAAGTACAGGCTTAGGCCTGACGCCGATTTCTTAGTCCTTGAGGTCAATGTTTAGCCCTAGCATCAGGGTTTCATGGTACCGCCACGATTTCTGATTCTGAGCATATCCGGCTTAGCGATTCCTTACGGGTTCGATTCTGATTAAGGGCTTGTACCTAGGTTGCAGGTTCCTCCCTGGATGGGGCCCAGGTCAGGGCTCATGTAGGAGACAACTAATCAAAGTGTTACTCTCACTTTGATGTTTCTCCGTCTTTCCCTTTATCTTCCACATTCTCTAAAAAGCAATGGAAACATATCCTCAGATGAGGATAAAAGAAAGAAAGAAATGTCATATCCTATGAAAGACACAATTTGAAAATGCCTAAAGAAAGCTGTCATTTTTTCAGTGTGAAGGGACTGGACTTCGTGTTGATGAAAATACCTTGGTGGCTGCAGTGACTGGCAGTGGCTGCAGCAGCAGCGTGGTGATGGTGCTGTTGCCTTCCTCTGATAAGCCCAGTCGCCTCCCACAAAGGGAGACCAGACTGTGGCTTAGTTCCGCTCCCCACTTAAGCCATCAGTAGGACATTCCCTGAGGGCTCCCAATATGTGAAATGGGGCATGCTGGGCTGAGAGACCACGCCCCACCCCAGTGCACGAATTTCGTGCACCCGGCCCCTAGTAATAATAATAATTAGAAAAGCAGGACACCAGTGGACTGTGCCTGTCACGTCTCTGTCACAGGACAGCTGTGATTTCCCCACATCATTGAAGCCTTCATTTACCAAGTTTCCGATTAGAGGTACGGCACTGGCCCCTCCTGCTATCTCTACACCTCTCAGTAGTCGGGAGAGAACCTTCAATGTGAAGTCTTAGCTGTGCCACCCCGGCAGGGCCAAGGGTGAACCTGAGGAGGGGCAGTGAAGGATTGAAGAAAAGACAGACAAGAGAATATAGCTGGGGCTTGGTGGATCTCCCGAGCCTGGATGAGAACACAAAAGACCCAGCCTGCAAGCCGATGCTTTACTTTATAGTCTGATTAAAACAAGGTTAGATTAACACTTTTCCAAATGTTCTTCTTTTGGCAACACTTGCTGCACCTCCCACAGCCCATTAGCTACTTAGGAAGGAATTAGGGAGGGCTACAAGGTCAGACTTAATTATGCTAGGAGAGCTCTGCCCTCTAGACAGGGACTTGTTTGAGGTCCTGCCACAGATCAGCCCGAGGCTTGACCCTATAGCCACTCCCTACATAAGCAACAGAAAATGCCATGCTTGTCAAGTACAGGCTTAGGCCTGACGCCGATTTCTTAGTCCTTGAGGTCAATGTTTAGCCCTAGCATCAGGGTTTAATGGTACCGCCACGATTTCTGATTCTGAGCATATCCGGCTTAGCGATTCCTTAGTATGGCAAGTGAGGATTTAGTTCAGCCTGAGATCCTTAGTCCAGCAATTGTGGTTTTACAATAACAACTCTTGGTGGCTCCTGGGTGGGGGCACCACTCAAATCACGTTTTTTGCAGCCCCCACCTCACCCGTGTCATCTCTGTGTCCTCTGTGTCCTTTCTGTCAAGTCCTGGCACAGCCCCTATCCATTTCATGATTGGCAGCAATCACTCCTTATACCCACTTGCAATTCCCTAGTGTCACTAGAAGACCCTTTTGTGGGCACAACTCAGACGTTACTCTATGAAGGCACCATTCACTCCTCTGTTGAAAGAAAATGTGGCCCGACCAGTGTGGCTCTATGAATCAGGAGGACATAATTTGATTCCCAGTCAGGGCACATACCTGGGTTGCAGGCTCGATCCCAAGGAGGGAACCTGCAGGAGGCAGGAGATCAATGATTCTCTCTTATCATTGATGTTTCTATCTCTCTGCCTCTCACTTCCTCTCTGAAATCAATAAAAATATGTTTTTTAAAGATACAGAGAACTTTACTTGACATGAATATTTCATTGAGGGAGAAACAGACTGTTCTTGAACCTGATGCCCTAAAGGCAAGTCTATTATGAAACTCAAAGGCCAACATTAATAACTGAAAGTAGCACTTTTAATATATTTTTTATTTTAGAGAGAGGAAGGGAGAGGAATAGAGAGATAGAAACATCTCTGAGGGAGAAACATTTACTGGCTGCCTCTTCCATGCTCCTCACTGGGAATGGAGCCCTCTAATCTGGCATGTGGTCTGACCAGGAATTGAACTGTGGTCTCCTGATTCATGGGCCCATGCTCAAACACTGAGCAAAACCAGCCAGGCAAAAAGGAATACATTTAAAAGAATAATTAAATAATAGACTTAAATTTAATTAGTCTAAAATAAAATATTCAAATCACATTTTTTGCAGCCCCCATCTCACCCATGTCATCTCTGTGTCCTGTGTCATCTCTGTCAAGTCCTGGCACAGCACCTGTCAGTTTCAGGATAATATAAAACGTATAATTATATTACTATACTAGTGACCTGGTGCACGGATTCATGCACATTGGAAGGAAATTAATTAGAAGATGGCTGGCAAGGCAGGACTGGATGAAATGGGCCGGATAGACCCTGGAGCTAACCTCCCACAGTCGCTCCCTGGCCGCTGCATCTGGGGAGTCACCATGCCTCCAAAGGCATCCGTGGAGTGAGCGGGGTCACTCTGACAGGTGTGTTCCCTCAGCCGGGCCTGCGGGGATTGGGCTGAAAAGGCTCTCCAACATCCCCAGAGGCGTCACGGAGTTGGAGCGGGCACTCTGCAAAGTTGCTGTCGTACAGGGTGTGGAACACAAACGCAAGTGTGCAGTAAACCAGATTCAGGGCCAACAGTGACCCCCAACATAACCCAGGTTTGAAAGAGGAATCCAGCTATGTCTGGCTCCATCCTCTCTGGTTTCACGTTGCATCACCCAAGAACCTTTGCTGGCAAGTCACTGCAGCTCGGCAGCTACTGCATTGAGCATCTGCCCCCTGGTGGTCAGTGCACATCATAGGGAGTGGTTGGACAGAGGGAAGCATTTTATATATATACTAGAGGCCATACTAGAGGCCCAGTGCACAAAATCAATACAAGGCAAATGAAGTACATATGCAGAGGCAATGCCCAGGCCACAGCATGCCGCAGGACCTCAGTCCCCAGGCCTCGCCGTGAAATCACGTGGCCCCGCCTACCCGTGCATGCCTTGTAGTGCCCTGGTTGATACAATGTTATGGCCACTGGGTTTTTATAGATATAAACTAGAGGCCTAGTGCATGAATTTGTGCACTGGTGGGGTCCAGTCGGCCTGCCCCGATGGGGGCCGATGAAGGGCAGAGCCGGCCAGGGAGAAGGGCCACGGTTGTTCCAGTCTTTCTACCACTCGGTTGCTGGGCTTTTATTATATAGGATTAGTTAGCCCAAACAGCCATAAAAATATCATAAATTTGTGTGGCTTAAACAACAGAAATGCATTTTTCTCACAGTTCTGGAGGCTGGAATTTGCAGTCAGGGTACCAGCATAGCATCATCTCACACACAAGAAAGTGGTGGATCAATTGCCAGTCAGGGCACATGCCCAGGTTGCAGATTCAATACCCAGTCCAGTGAGTGCAGGAAACAATGGAGCAATGTTTCTCTCTCTTTCCCTTCTCTGCCGGCTATCAATTAAAAGGAATGATAAATAAATAATGTTCTATAAGTATGGTTTTAACAGGAAAGACATTACTGATCCATGAAGTGATAAACTTGTTATGACACATACATACAGCATGATCCCATTTTTAAAAATTATTTATTTCAGGGAAGGGAGGGAGAGATAGATAGAAACATCAATGATGAGAATCATTGATCAGCTGCCTCCTGCCTGCCCCTACTGAGGATCAAGCCTGAAACCTGACTGAGAATCATATCGTGACCTCCTGGTCATAGATCGATGCTCAACCACTGAGCCCCACCAGCCGGGGCCCCATTTTTATCAATACCAGGCACATGAGGTACATTGGCAAGATCTCACTCCCAGATGAATGTCTGAAATTGCCCAAACTCCTTTGCAGCTAGGTTTCTGGATATGAATTCGTCTGCCGATCGGATTTGCTTGCACAATATTCTGAAGGCAGAAGCGGGGCAGAGGCATCTTCCTGCAGTTTGGGCTGTTTGCTGCTGGTGATCACGTTTGCAGAGATGTGGAGGTTTTCTGCAGTGGAACCCAGGCTGTGCACAGGCAGTTGTGGCAGAGGCAGTGCCCAGGGACCTGTTTGTGGGAGATGAAGGGCACTGGCAGGGGCAGCAATTTCCCGATTCCCTGGTCACAGCTGTGTCAGAATGTCCTAGAATTCAGTTGTGTCTGAGGCGGCTGCTCCTCCCGCTGGCCAAGGGTCTTTCCTGTGGGGCCAGCCTAATACCCACTCCTCCAGCTTTCCAGTGATTTCCCAAGCACCAATTCCCTGTGCTAAATTCTCTCCTGCCTAAAACAGCAAAGATCTAAAAACATTTTGGATCCTCTACTGTCAAGGAAAACAATGCTGCACAGGTCAAGTATGAGAAGTGGGTGAGGTGTTGAGAAAGATTCCCTTCTTTGAGTCTTAGCTTCCTCTTCTGTAGCCCCGCCCACTCTGTGAGGGTTTCCAGCTCCAGCCAGCCCAGTCTGCTTGGGGCTCTGGCTGGCTGGGGCATTGCCTTCCTGGCTGGCTTCCCCTCTGTCTATGGCCCAGCACCTCGCTGCACACCATGGGTGTTACAGGGCCCATAGGGTGTTGTAAGAGCCCAGTTCGGGCCTCATGCCTCTTGGCTCTTGTGCCATCACCTCCTGTGCCCCATGGCCCCTATTCCTACCACTGCTCTGACGAGGGCCAGATGCCTGGGTGCTGTGCTCAGCATGCAGGGACTGCTGTGGCCACCAGGAAAGTCTTCCTACCCCATCCCCGACTCCCGTGCCCTGATCCTGGGTCCACTTCCGCCAAAGGGGAGCAAGGTCCCCAGACCCCAAATTTCTGCCAGCCAAGGCAGTTAGCTAGCTAGCCCCACCCTGATTGGGGTGTTGGGGGCGATCTACATGAGGCTGGTTGGCTGCCACAGTGCATGTCATAGCCTCTGGTCTTTCTGGTCATTCCACTGTAATGGTCGCTGGGTTTTTATATATATAGGTATAGATTGCATTATATATTACTGTAGTTATATTTCCTTATAGTATATAATAACTTACTGTTTCCCTCCATCTGCCAGGGTTTCCGGACAAGCCCACACCCCCTGGTGGAGGAGACCATAATCCTGGGTCACACTGGAAGTGGGCCTTTTCTCACTGACCTAGAGGCCACTTGCTTCTCCTCAATCCTTTTCCTTGCAAGGAGCACTACTTATAGGAAAAATCTAAAGTCCTCCCATTTGCATCCCTTTTGTTCCCAGGATGGATCAAGTCAAAGCTCTCCTTAGGGAACCCCTGGATCTCAGGTGTTGACTGGGTCCTCCTATGGCCTGTCTTGGGGGGAGGGGGTGTCTCCCAGTTTCAGCCTCCAAGGCTGCACAGAGCTCCCGCTGTGAGCACTTTGGCTTGTTGGGGAGCCTTTGAGCTGATGCAGGGGGCCAAGCCTTCCTTTGTACCAGCAGCCCCGCATTTATGCCCTCAAGGGTCATGGGCAGATGCAAGCCACAGACTTGGCAAAACACCCAGTAATTCAAAGCGCAGTTTCCAGTTCCCCACCCCTTAACACATTCAAGAAAACCAGCACTACCCACAATGTCACAGCCCCTGACTCACCACTTGGCGAGAAGCAATAGCAACCGAAACCAAGAACTACCCAGCAAAGCACAGGTCCAGGGGCGCGGGGACCACTGGAAACCCGGCGCCCCCTGCTTCCTGCTGCGCAGACACTGCCTTCCTGAGCTCCTAGCCCCCGGGGATGGAGACAGCCCTGCAGAAACCAGCCGGCACTGGCAGAGCCCAGAGCGGTGCGATGCCAAAGACAGAGGGCCAACTAGTGCGCTGCGGGAGGCGAGCCACACGCAGGGAAACAGAGCCGTGGCCCTCGCACCAGTCTGCGGGAATGGACCCAGATCCCTCCGTGTTCCGCGGAGAAACCCACGTCTGTACGAGGAGGAAAAAGCAATCCTCGCCACAAGGCTCCGAACCGCGGCCGGTGCTGCCCCCGGTGAGTGACAGCTACAGGGCGGCTCCCAACCAGCCACAGTGCTCTCAGGGGAGCAGGGGAGCTCCGCGCAGCCGGAGCCAAGGCCAGGACACTGCCAGACCCCCGCGGAGACCAGTCACCACCGGGGACCAGGGGTTCCTCGGATCCGTCCTCGGGTCCGACCTGGGAGCGCTGGGTGTCGCGTCTCAGTGCCGCATCGTCCCGCGGGCGGGTGGAGGGAGCCCGTCCTGCGCGGGGAACCGGCCTTGTGAGGACCAGCCAATCACGGAGACCCGGGGTTCCGCCTCGGAGAGCTTTGCCTGGACCCGTCCTGGGGAAAAAAAGGCATGAAAACTCCACCATTTTTTAATTTCCTGAAAATAGCGCTGTTTGCCCAGAAAAGGACGGAAGACAAGCAACTACCTGGAGGCCACCGTTCCTTAGTCCCAGCCCAAGTGCGACCACAAACAAGGAACCAGGTGGCCTCCCATCCTGAGCCTGGGGCTGGTCCTGAAACACTGGGCGCACCAGGTGCTGGAATGCCTGGGGGGTGGGGGTGGGGAGGCTCCAATCAGAGACTGGGCTACACACGCTGCCCTGAGCACTTCCCAGGACTGGGTCCAGCCAGCTCCCCAGGAGGCCGCCTGCTCTGCTACCTGGACAAACACCCGCTGAAGAAAGCAGAGCCTTCAGGTGCCTGGGAGGCTGGATGAAGGAACAAAAATACACGGATTAAGGCCCTGTGCCCCTGGATCCATCCGGGTGAGGCTGGGTCTCAGGCCCGGGTGAGGCCATGCGCCCCCTGGGTCTGGGTGAGGCCACGTGCCCCTGAGTCCAGGTGAAGTCTTGCCCCTGGGTCCGGCCAAGACCAAACCAGAGGGAGTCGGATCTCCGTTACCACCATTTGTCCACCATCCAGAGCTGAGGGGTCAGTGCTGACATGTACACATAAGGAACTGGTGGACATTGAAATTGGGTCTCAAAAGAACTGTTGGTCCAGGGGGAAGCTCGCTACAGACTGATTCATTTGCCTGTCAGCATAACTATTATTGCTCGTCTCACATTCAGTTCTTATAAGTATATATCTAGTGACATATGATCTCACTCATCTAGGGGAAATGATGAACAACATAGACTGAGGAACAAGAACAGAACCAGAAGCAAGGAGGCATCGATCGGACTATCTGGCCTCAGAGGGAGGATAGGGGAGGGTGGGGGGAGGGGGAGAGTTCAACCAAAGGACCTGTATGCAAGCATATGAGCCTATCCAACGGTTAAGTTCAACAGGGGGTTGGGGCATGCGTGGGGAGAGGGGTGGGATGGGAATGGGGGGGATGAGGACAAATATGTGACACCTTAATCAATAAAGAAATTAAAAAAAAATACACGGATTAAAATGCACTCCCACCCTTCCCCCTTGTCAATGTTTAAGTTGTTTTATTTCATTTCACTTCATTGTAAAAAAAAAATATTTTTATTGACTTTAGAAAGGCTAGGGAGGGGAGAGACAGACAGAAAGACATCCACTGGCTGCCCCTGGGCACTGAACCTGCAACCCAGGTCTGGGAATCCAACCCAGGACCCTTTGGTGCTCCAGCCCAGGTCTGAACCGCTGAGCCACACCAGCCACAGTGAATTTTTTCACTTCTGCGCCATAAGGCTCCCCACAGAGAAACCATTTTTGGAGTTATTTTGTCTTTTAGAAGTTTCCTCATATTAGAATGAATTCTATGTTCTCCCTGAGCTTCCAGGATGCTTGCTTTTTAAGGGCAGCCCTAAGGCGGACTATCTCAGGTAAGTTAAAGTTTCCCCAGAGTGGCCACTACAGTTCCAAACTACCCAAAAGTTCCCCCATGTCCCCCAAAGGCACAAGACCCTGGTACCTGTATTGGCCCAGGAGGAAAGCCCCCTTCCCCTGGAGATTTCCTTAAACATCTAAACTGATGGAACCTGCTATTCATCAGCTCTTCCAACACACAGGGACTCATATGGTTCCCTGCTTTCAGTAGAATAGGGTGAATTATCAAGAAGCTTCAACAGACATGGCTCAGGATCAGAGAGCTCAGCACTAAGGGAGTGGAGCTCAGAGCTGAGCTTTGCCCTGGAACTCAAAGGCCCAAGGGGGGGCTTAGGTGGTGGTGGTGGTGGTGGGGGGGGGGACAGAAAGGACAGTGGGCTCAAGGGTACCAGCACCCACTACTCACCAGCCTGGGGGGTCACCAGGCCTCTTGTCCCCATCCCGCTTCTTGGCCACAAGAACTGTTGAGAGAAAATTCAGAGCCCTACCTCCCTAGGAAATCTGAAAAGCAACATGCAGCTCGGAGGCTGGGTGTGCAGGACAGCTGGGAAGAGGAACTGAGAAGTGATGGGTTGTCAGGCCTGGCTTTCCTGGAGCCAGGGCATGGGGAAAGGGAATACATTGGTGTCTCTGGTAAACCAAGGCTTCCTGCTTACAAATCTTGTTTCCATTGCTCTCCCATCTTCCTCTCTGAAAGTCATTCAATTGTTTACAAAGTGACTCTACGGGGCCTGGCCAGAGAGCTCCGTCCTTTAGAGATAGGACTGTCCTCTCTACCCCTTTCTTAGCTCAGGCTGCCCTGTCAGCCTCCTCTGCCCGGCTTGCTCTCAAGAGCAAAAAACTGCCTCCAACAAGACACAGCGCCCACCATTGAAGGGGCAGCCCTGCCTGTCCCCACCTCTGGAAACCAGTGCCTGCTGCTTCCCAAGTGGGGACTTGGAGGTCTGAGAAAGCACTCTCCCTGCTAAGCGGCGTTTGCTGTGCTGAAATCGGAAATCACTTCCCCAGAACGCCTGGTTTGGCGGGTGAAGTCGGAAGCGGGGCTACAGAGGAGCCTGCTGCCCTGAAACTGGCTCCTGCAAGGGGTGTCCCAGCCAGGCACACCCCACTGGGTCGAGGCAGTCTGAGGGGCGAGGGCAGAATCCCCGGGGCTGGGCAGCACCCCTGGCGCCACCAAGAGAAACCAAGAGAGAAACTGCTTCTGAGAAAAAGTCTGCTGGGTGCACCCAGTCCCCATCAGCCACAGCAAAAGCCGTGGCCCCCGCTGGGGAGCATCTAATGGCCCAGGACTAACCACATTGCAAACAAACAAGCAAACAAACACCTGTCACTCAGAAAGCTTGGACTCTGGGAACGGAGCAGTGCTAACACCCAAGGCGGGTCCCAGGTAAAATGCCATCCAATGATCACCAGGCTTGGACATCCCCTGGGCGGACATAGGGCAACATAACCGGCACAAACCAGCCGATTTCTCCTACACGCTTGAAAATCAGAAAGAAAGCAGAAGTCATCTTCCTAAAACTGTAGGAGACGGTCCCTTTTTTGTTTTTCCAATTTATGCATTCCCTGGATGCTTCTTGTGTGTGCTCTGACCCAGGGATTCAACCTTAAACCTTGGTATATCCGGACTATGAGCTAAACACCTGAGCATTCTAGCCAGCGCCTGAGATGGTCAGGTTTTAAATAATTTATTTACTGTTAGAGAGAGAAGATGGGAGAACAATGGAGACAGCAATTTGTGAGCCTGAAACCTTGGAACGCCAGACTGTCTATTTATAAACAACTGAGCTCTCTGAGCTCTCCCTACAGACACCCATTGATGTTTCTCTCTCTCCCGTAGCCTTCCTCTCTGAAGTCAATAAAAAATACATACAAATTAAAATCATATACATATTATACATACATAGATACATAAACATACAGAGAGACAGACACAAAGATATTGCAGCTATCATTTAAAAACTCGAAATAGTATTTGAAGCCAAATTGGGTTTCTGGGAGAAGGACTAAGTTAAGGTTACCTGCACAGGTGGCGAAAGCTTTCCACTCAAGTTTTTAACCTCTATTTTTTATTTGTTTGTTTCCTTGTATTTTTTTAAAGTCATTTTGTTGTTGTTATTGTTGTTGTTGTTAATCCTCACTCGAGAATAATTTGCCCTTGGGGATTGAACCAGCCATCCTGGTCTGGGAATCCAAGCCAGGACACTGATGCTCAGGGTGGTGCTTTAACTGCTGAGCCACAACAGCCAGGGTTTTCTTTAACTTCTGCACCACAAGGATGCCCACAGAGAAACCATTTTAGGAGTTATTTTGTCTTTTAGAAGTTTCCTCACACCAATCAAAGAACACATTCTACTTTCTCCCTGAGCTTCCAGGATCCTTTCTCTTTAAGGGCAGCCCTAAGGTGGACTATGTTAGGTAAGTTAAAGTTTCCCCAGAGTGGCCACTACAGGTCCAAACTACCCAAAAGTTCCCCCCTGTCCCCCAAAGGCACAGGACCCTGGTTCCTGCATTGGCCCAGGAGGAAAGCCCCATTTGCCTCTAGATTTCCTTAAACATCTGAACTATGATTCACTGGCTCTGCCAACACACAGGGACCCAGTGTTCCCTGGTTACAGTAGAATAGGGTGAATTATCAAGAAGCTTCAACAGACATGGCTCAGGATCAGAGAGCTCAGCACTAAGGGAGTGGAGCTCAGAGCTGAGCTTTGCCCTGGAACTCCAAGGCCCCGGGTGTGGGTGTGGGGGAGACAGAAAGGGCAGTGGGCTCAGGGGTACCAGCACCCGCTACTCACCAGCTTTGGGGGTCACCAGGTGTTTTGTCCCCATCCTGCTTCTTGGCCACAAGAACGGTTGAGAGAAAATTCGAAGCCCTTCCTTCATAGGAAGACAATCTGAAAACCCATAGTAATGCAGCTGGGAGGCTGGGTTTACAGGACAGCTGTGAAGAGGAATGGAGGAAGCAGCTTGTCCTTTACAGTGATTGGTTGTCAGGACAGGGCTTTCCTGGAGCCAGGGGATTGGGTGACCATATAGGTATCATTGTCTTAGATAAACCAATGTTTAGAAGGCTGCGGGGAAGGGCGTCGCTAAATGGGCATTGAATGACTCCCTGGAGTGTTTAGTCAAAATATAGAGCTCAAACACACAATTGGCTTAGGGTGGAACAGGATTACTTGATCCTTTTGGTGGAGCATGATTACAGGATTGGTTTAGGCGCATTAGAGGCTTGCACCCGCCTCCATCCCCGCCCCCCTCCCCTGCTCTGAGCATGAATATCCAGCTGCAGGCAGCACACCAGGTTTAGCCTCTGCATCAGCTCCAGGCTCACGTCCTCCTGGCCCAAGGTCTCTGCGATGGAGCAGCAATTTCTCCTGGACGTCGAAGCGCTGCAGAAGGCTGGGGATTCCGCAGTCCGGGCTGCAGAGGACCATCCCCCGCGGTCCCCGCTCTCCCCAGACTCGCCACCTCCGCTCTGCCTGCCTCTGGCACAGTCCTCCAGCCACCACAGCGATGACCACCAGCCACTGCTCTGCAGTCCTTGCTGGCAGCTGCCCTCGGTCTACCTGCAATACCGAGCACTCTTAGCTGAGGCCCAGAGCCCCTGGGAAGAGAGCCCAGTGCCGCCCAGTGCAGGCCTCTTGCCAGGAGTCCCCGCAGGAGCGCCTGAGCCCCCAGAGCACACCATCTCCCTCAGGAGCGCCTGAGCCCCCGATGAACACCATCTCCCACAGGAGCACCTGAGCCCCAGAGCACACCCCCTCCCTCAGGAGCACCTGTGCCCAGGAGCACACCACCTCCCACAGGAGCGCCTGAGCCCCCGGCGCACACCCCCTCCCCGGAGCTTCCCGGGGCTCTTTGGCCCAGAGCCCGTGCTGGAGAGGGGCAGCTGAACAAGGAGGCCTGGGACCCCTGGCAGCCTTCAGTGTGCAGTCCGCCCCCGGACCCCACCTGGTGGCGCCTGCACCTGCTTGGAGCGGGCTGCCTGCAGTGCATCCTTCGTGCCGTCTCCTCTTTGAGCTGCTGGGCGACAGTCCTGGACCTGTAGGAGCCCCCAGACTGTGCGGGCTGGAGGGCGCCCTTGTGGACAAGAGGCCTGAATCAAATGTAGACCTGTTTTAATATTAAATATTGTGTCCAGACCACAGGATTCTGATTAGTTTATATGCTCGGTGTACCAGTTAATGAGTCCCGAGAGCGGGCGGAGTGGCAGGGCCGGTCACTGCGCGGTGCACCCGCGCCCCTCGCCTCAGGCAGGCCGGCTCCCTGCCCTCCCGCCCTCCTCGTCCGCGGCCCCATCTCGGGTCCGTCCTTGGGGTGCGCCGTGGTTCCTCGTCCTTGGGTCCGTCCTGGTGCCCGTCCTCGGGTTGATCCTTGAGTCCATTCTCATGTCTGTCTGTCCTGGGGTTCGACCTGGGGTCCGTCCTCGTGCCCGTCCCGGTTTGGACCTCGTGCCCGTCCTCCGGTCTGTCCTCCGGTTCGACCTCGGGTCGGTCCTCGGAGCGCTGGCTGCCCCGTCTCAGCGCCGCATCACCCCGCAGGCGGGTGGAGGGAGCCCGTCCTGCACGGAATGGCGACCTCAGCTCTCGGCAAAACAGGGGTCTCCTGGGGCGCCGCCTCCGCCTCCCAGGCGCCCGGCCGGCCTGTGGGGGGGCGCAGGGGGTGCGGGCGCCCCTCGCTCTGAGCGCTGGGCCCATCCGAGTCTTTCTGCTGCTTGTTCTCAATCCTGCTTTTCGTGCACCTGGCATAGGAGTAACATACCAGGAACAACAGCAGCAACAGTGAGCCGTCACCACCGGTTTGGAATAGAAATGTCCAGCGCTGGATAACGGGGTTCGCGGGGAAAAGCATCCCAGCCAAGCAAGACCCTTCACAGGTATTATCATCGCTTTTTCTTAAGCTAATTATATGTTTTCCTTTTTTAAAAAAAATACATTTCATTGATTTTTTTACAGAGAGGAAAGGAAAGGGATAGAGAGTTGGAAACGTCCATGAGATCAGCTGCCTCCTGCACACCCCCTACTGGGGATGTGCCCTCAACCAAGGTACACGCCCTTGACCAGGAATCGAACCCGGGACCCTTCAGCCCGAAGTCCCATGCACTATCCACTGAGCGACACCGGTTGGGGCTGTATGTTTTCCTTTTATCGGCCGGCACTCGCTCTGCGCGCTTGGCTGGGATGCTTTTCCCCGCGAACCCCGTTATCTAGCGCTGGACATTTCTATTCCAAACCGGTGGTGACGGCTCACTGTTGCTGCTGTTGTTCCTGGTATGTTACTCCTATGCCAGGTGCACAGACGACAGGATTGAAGACCAGCCGCAAAAAGACTCGGATCCGCCCAGCGCTCAGAGCGAGTGGCGCCCGCACCCCCTGCGCTCCGCACAGGCCGGCCGGGCGCAGAGGAGGCGGAGGCGTCGGCCGAGGAGACCGGTGTTTTGCCAAGAGCGGAGGTCGCTGTTCCCCTGCAGGACGGGCTCCCTCCACCCGCCCGCGGGGCGATGCGGAGCTGAGACGGGGCAGCCAGCGCTCTCAGGACAGACCCGAGGTCGAACCGGAGGACAGACCCGAGGTCGGGCACGAGGTCCAAACCGGGGACGGGCACTAGGACTGACCCCAGGTCGAACCCGAGAACGGACCCGAGGACGGACAGAAATGAGAATGGACTCAAGGATCAACCCGAGGACGAGGAACCAGGGCGCACCCCAAGGACGGACCCGAGAGGGGGCTGAGGACTAGGAGGGCGGGGAGCCGGCCTGCCTGAGGCGCGGGGCGCGGGTGCAGGGCGCATGGTCTTCAAAATTTTTCCATTGACCTGGACGTTCTTTGTCTTTCACATCAAAATGATCACTTTTAAAGCATTTCAACCAGCGTTCACAAGTATGTTGAGATGCAGCATGTTCACCATAAGCTTCCTGAAGTATACGATAACTTTTTCTTCAAAATAAAGTAACGAATTAAAACTTCCCACAAATGTTCTTCCTTTGGCATGAAATTCGACATTTAAAAAAAATTTTTTACTGATTTTTTACAGAGAGGAAGGGAGAGGGATAGAGAGTTAGAAACATTGATGGGAGAGAAACATCCCTCAGCTGCCTCTTGCACACCCCTACTGGGGATGTGCCCTCAACCAAGGTACATGCCCTTGACCTGAATCGAACCCAGGACCGTTCAGTCCGAAGGCCAATGCTCTATCCACTGAGCCAAACTGGCCAGGGAAAATTCGACTTTTTTTTTTTTTTAGTTCAAAACCAAGACAGGCCCTTGTGCTTTTTATTTTATTTTAATTTCTTTATTGATTAAGGTGTCACATATTTGTCCTCATCCCTTCATTCCCATCCCACACCCCTCCCCACAGATGCTTCCACCCCCCTTTGTCCTTAACCATTGGTTAGGCTCCTATGCATGCACACAAGTCCTTTGGTTGATCTCTCCCCCCTACCCCCACATTCCCCTACAGGGGGCCCCTCAGAGGCCCCACAGTCCAATCGATGCCTCCCTGTTTCTGGGTCCGTTCTTGTTCATCAGTCTATGTTGTTCATCATTTCCCCTAGATGAGTGAGATCATGTGTCACCAGAAACATACTTATAAGAACAGAATGTGAGACGAGCAATAATACTTATGCTGACAGGCAAATGAATCAGTCTGTAGTGAGTTTCTTTCTGGACCAACAGTTCTCTTGAGACCCAATTTCAATGTCCACCAGTTCCTTATGTGTACATGTTGGCACTGACTTTTCAGCTCTGGATGGTGGACAAATGGTGGTAATGCAGTGTAGAGGGCCGCCTGGGAGGCACCTGGGCATTTCCTTAATTATCATCAGCCGAACTCAGGGCTTAGGCCGAGTCACGCCCTGGGAACATGCTTCCCCAATGAGGCTGGACATGTTAATCAGTTCTGACTTCAGAGCAGCCCAGGTGTCAGCAGGGGCGGGTCTAGATATGTAAATCCAGTAACGCTGGGGCCTAGTTAAGAATGCAAATAAGCTCCTTTGATCCTAAGTTTTGGTGTTACTTCCTGGATTTTGGGGATATAAAATAAACCTGCTGGGTGGCTCAGGGTTGTCTTCGTCCTCATGCTGCCTCTCCATCAGAGAGAAAAGATGGCGTCCCACCCAGCCCCAGCTTCATGAATCTATTTTTGCGTCTTGTTTTCTTTATTTCTATTATTTCTCAATCCCTGGCCGCCTCCACTTAGAACCGGTTCGTTCATCTCTCTTTCCGTGAGGGACGCGGAAAAGGGAGATCCCCGCCATGTTTGGCCCCCGCCGCTTCAGCCCCCCCGCAATGCAGTTCCCACTCCCTCTGGTTTGGTCTCGCCTGGATCCAGGGGCGCGTGGCCTCTCCCTGACCCAGGGGGGCTGCCTCACCCGGACCCAGGACGAAAATTCAACATTTTTAAGCGTAAAAATATCTATGCTGTTAACACCTTCAGCAAATTTGATATATGAAGTTTTGAAACTTGCTGTCAATACAACAAAATAGCATACATACCAAATCGCATATATATCAACCTATGGGTAACTCCATCTATTGAAAAAATCCGCATTATTAACTGGTACACCTAGTATGTAAATTAATCAGAATCCTGTGGACTGGACACAATATTTAATATTAAAACAGGTTTACATTTGATTCAGGTCTCTTGTCCACAACAGGCGCCCTCCCGCCCGCACAGTCTGGGGGCTCCTACAGGTCCAGGACTGTCGCCCAGCAGTCTGCAGCCCAGCGGCTCAAAGAGGAGACAGCACAAAGGATGCACTGCAGGCAGCCCGCTCCAAGCAGGTGCAGGCACCACCAGGCCACACTGAAGGCTGCCAGGGGTCCCAGGTCTCCGTGTCCAGTGGCCCCTCTCCAGCATGGGTGCTGGGCCAAAGAGCCCGGGGAAGCTCCGGGGAGGTGGTGTGCTCAGGGGCTCTGGCGCTCCTGTGGGAGGTGGTGTTCCCTGGCTTGGGTGCTCCTGTGGGAGATGGTGTTCTTTGGGGGCTGGGGTGCTCCTGCGGGGACTCCTGGCAAGAGGCCTGCACTGGGCGGCACTGGGCTCTCTTCTCAGGGGCTCTGGGCCTCAGCTAAGAGTGCTCGGTATTGCAGGTAGACCGAGGGCAGCTGCCAGCAAGGACTGCAGAGCAGTGGCTGGTGGTCATCGCTGTGGTGGCTGGAGGACTGTGCCAGGGGCAGGCAGAGGGGAGGTGGCGAGTCTGAGGATAGGGGGGACCACAGAGGATGGCGCTCTGCTTGCGTCTAACGCGCCTAAACCGATCACGAAATTAAGCCGAGGTCGAACCAGAGGATGGACCCGAGGATGAGAAACCAGCACGGACTCTGGGACGGGCCAAGGAAGAAGAGGGCGGGGAGCCGGCCTGCCTGAGGCCAGGGGCGCCCGCTCTCCGGACTCGGTGAGGCTGTTTGGAAATTGTTTGCTGAGCAACGTTTAATCTTTCTGCAGGTAGTTTTTAAGTCTGACGTGCATCTGCATCCAATCATGCTTGTCATTGTTGGTCTTCAAACTTTTTCCATTGACCTGGACGTTCTTTGTCTTTCACATCGAAATGATCACTTTTAAAGCATTTCAACCAGCGTTCACAAGTATCTTGAGATGGAGCATGTTCACCATAAGCTTCCTGAAGTATACGATAACTTTTTCTTCAAAATAAAGTAACGAATTAAAACTTCATGCAAATGCTCTTCTTTTGGCATGAAATTCAACATTTTAAAAATATATCTTTTATTGACCTTTTCATAGAGAGAAAGGGAGAGGGATAGAGAGTTAGAAACATCGATGGGAGAGAAACATCGATCAGCTGCCTCCTGCACGGTCCCTACTGGGCATGTGCCAGCAACCAAGGTACATGCCCTTGACCGGAATCGAACCTGAGACCCTTCAGTCCAATGTTCTATGCACTGAGCCAAACCCGTCAGGGCAAATTTCGACATTTTTAAGCGTAAAAATATCTATGCTGTTAACACCTTCAGCAAATTTGATATATGAAGTTTTGAAGCTTGCTGTCAATACAACAAAATACAACTGGTACACGTAGTATGTAAATTAATCAGAATCCTGTGGTCTGGACACAATATTTAATATTAAAACAGGTTTACATTTGTTTCAGGCCTCTTGTCCACAACAGGCGCCCTCCCGCCCGCACAGTCTGGGGGCTCCTACAGGTCCAGGACTGTCGCCCAGCAGTCAGCAGCCCAGCGGCTCAAAGAGGAGACAGCACGAAGGATGCACTGCAGGCAGCCCGCTCCAAGCAGGTGCAGGCGCCACCCGGTGGGGTCCGGGGGCGGACTGCACACTGAAGGCTGCCAGGGGTCCCAGGCCTCCGTGTCCAGCGGCCCCTTTCCAGCACAGGCGCTGGGCCGCAGGGCCCCAGGAAGCTCCGGGGAGGGGGTGTGCTCCGGGGACTCAGGCGCTCCTGCAGGGACTCCTGGCAAGAGGCCTGCACTGGGCGGCACTGGGCTCTCTTCCCAGGGGCTCTGGGCCTCAGCTAAGAGTGCTCGGTATTGCAGGTAGACCGAGGGCAGCTGCCAGCAAGGACTGCAGAGCAGTGGCTGGTGGTCATCGCTGTGGTGGCTGGAGGACTGTGCCAGGGGCAGGCAGAGGGGAGGTGGCGAGTCTGAGGATAGCGGGGACCACAGATGGCGCTCTGCAGCCTCGGAATCCCAAGCCAGCTGCAGCGAGGGTCTTGGCCACTCTGGGGAGAGCAGGGATGACGTAGGACGGTGCTCTGCAGCCCGCTCTTCAGATGACGTAGGATGGCGCTCTGCAGCCCGCTCTTTAGGACAGTGCTCTGCAGCCCGATCTTCAGGACGGCGCTCTGCAGCCTGATCTTCGGGATCCCAAGCCACCTGCAGAGCGGGTCGTGGCCAGTCTGGGGAGAGCAGGGACGACGTAGGACGGCGCTCTGCAGCCCGCTCTTCAGCCGATGTAGAACAGTGCTCTGCAGCCCGATCTTCAGGGCGGCGCTCTGCAGCCCGCTCTTCAGACGACGTAGGAGGGCGCTCTGCAGCCCGCTCTTCAGACGACGTAGGACGGCGCTCTGCAGCCCGGTCTTCGGAATCCCAAGCCAGCTGCAGCGCGGGTCGTGTCCAGTCTGGGAAGAGCAGGGACGACGTAGGATGGCGCTCTGCAGCCCGATCTTCGGAATCCCAAGCCAGCTGCAGCGTGCCGTTGTCCAGGAGAAAGAGCTGCTCCATCGCAGAGACCTTGGGCCAGGAGGACGTGAGCCTGGAGCTGATGCAGAGGCCAATCCTTGGGTGCTGCCTGCAGCTGGATATTTATGCTCTGGCTGGGGGGAGGGGGGGCGCGCGGGTGCAAGCGTCTAACGCCCCTATCGTTTAATAAACCGATTCGTTTAATAAACCGATCGTATCGTATCCGAACATATTTCTTTCTTTAGAGACATTATTTTTTACAGAGAGGAATAGACAGCTAGAATCTTCGATCAGCTGCCTCCTTGAGCGGAATCGAACCTGGGACCTTTGAGTCCGCAGACCGACGGTCTATCCACTGAGCCAAAGCAGTTTCCGGTCTCGGCTGGAGCTGGAGCGATGTATTTCGACTAAACACTTGGGTGAGTCATTCAGTACCCAGTTAGCCCCCGCCCCCACCCCTAAACATTACGTTCCCCTGGCTCCAGCTCCAGAAGGGCAGCTGCCAGCAAGGACTGCAGAGCTGTGCGAGGCTTGAGGACTGTGCCAGGGGCAGGCAGAGGGGAGGTGGCGAGTCTGAGGATAGCGGGGACCACAGAGGATGGCGCTCTGCAGCCCGGTCTTCAGACGACGTAGGACGGCGCTCTTCTTGCTGATATTAAACCGAGTTCGGGCTCTATCCCGCGAGTTGCATTCCCCATCCGAACATACTTCTGGCTGGTGGTCATCGCTGTGGTGGCTTGAGGACTGTGCCAGGGGCAGGCAGAGGGGAGGTGGCGAGTCTGAGATTAGCGGGGACCACAGAGGACCACAGAGGATGGCGCTCTGCAGCCCGGTCTTCGGACGACGTAGGAGGGCCGCTCTGCGGCCCGATCTTGCGTCTAACGCGCCTAGCCCGAATAACGAAATTAAACCGGCATATGGCATATTTCTTTCCTTTCGAAGACTTAAGTTATTTTTTACAGAGAGGAATAGAGAGCTAGAATCTTCGATCAGCTGCCTCCTGCACACCCCGTAATGGGGGGATGGGGGGATGTGCCTTGACCGGAATCGAACCTGGGACCTTTGAGTCCGCAGCCCGACGGTCTATCCACTGAGCCAAAGCGGTTTCAGGTTTCGCCTGGCGCTGGAGCGATGTATTTCCACTAAACACTTGGGTGAGTCATTCAGTACCCAGTGAGCCCCGCCCTCCCCGCCCCCTTGTAAACATTACGGTCCCCTGGCTCCAGGAACGCCCCGTCCTGACAACCAATCACTGCAAAGGGCAAGCTGCTTCCTCCGTTCCTCCTCACAGCTGTCCTGAACACCCAGCCTCCGAGCTGCGCTGCGTTACTACCAGTTTTCAGATTGTCTTCCTAGGAAGGAAGAGCTCCGAATTTTCTCTCAACCGTTCTTGTGGCCAAGAAGCGGGATGGGGACAAGAGGCCTGGTGACCCCCCAAGCTGGTGAGTAGCGGGTGCTGGTACCCCTGAGCCCACTGCCCTTTCTGTCTCCCCCACACCCACACCCGGGGCCTTGCCTTGGAGTTCCAGGGCAAAGCTCAGCTCTGAGCTCCACTCCCTTAGTGCTGAGCTCTCTGATCCTGAGCCATCTCTGTTGAAGCTTCTCGATAATTCACCCTATTCTACTGAAAGCAGGGAACCGTGTGAGTCCCTGTGTGTTGGCAGGGCCAGTGAATCATAGTTAGGATGTTTAAGGAAATCTAGAGGCAATTGGGGCTTTCCTCCTGGGCCAGTACAGGAACCAGGGTCCTGTGCCTTTGGGGGACATGGGAGAACTTTTGGGTAGTTTGGAACTGTAGTGGCCACTCTGGGGAAACTTTAACTTACCTAACATAGTCCACCTTAGGGCTGCCCTTAAAAAGCAAGCATTCTGGAAGCTCAGGGAGAACATAGAATGTGTTCTTTGATTGGTGTGAGGAAACTTCTAAAAGACAAAATAACTCCAACAAATGATTTCTCTGTGGGCATCCTTGTGGTGCAGAAGTTAAAGAAAACCCTGGCTGTTGTGACTCTGCACTTAAAGCACCACCCTGAGCATCAAAGTGTCCTGGCTTGGATTCCCAGACCTGGATGGCTGGTTCAATGCCCAGGGGCAAATTATCCTGCAGTGAGGATTAACAACACAAACAAACAAGGAAACAAACAAAGAAAAACAGAGGTGAAAAACTGGAGGGGAAAGCTTTAGCCACCTGTGCAGGTAACCTTACCTTCTCCCAGAAACCCCATTTGGCTCCAAAGACTATTTCGAGTTTTTACATGATAGCTGCAATGTCTTTGTGTCTGTCTCTCTGTATGTTTGTGTGTCTGTGTATGCATAATATGTATATGATTTTAATTTTTACATATTTTTATTGACTTCAGAGAGGAAGGGAAAGGGAGAGAGAAACATCAATGGGTGTCTGTAGGGAGAGCTCAGAGAGCTCAGTTGTTTATAAACAGACAGTCTGGCGTTCCAAGGTTTCAGGCTCACAAATTGCTGTCTCCATTGTTCTCCCGTCTTCTCTCTCTAACAGTAAATAAATTGTTTAAAACCTGACCATCTCAGGCGCTGGCTAGAATGCTCAGGTGTTTAGCTCGTAGTCCGGATATACCAAGGTTTAAGGTGGAATCCCTGGGTCAGGGCACACACAAGAAGCAACCAGGGAATGCATAAATTGGAAAAACAAAAAAGGGACCGTCTCCTACCGTTTTAGGAAGATGGTGTCTGCTTTCTTTCTGGTTTTCTCTTTTTCTTGTTCTTTTTTTTTCTTCT
The DNA here is from genome assembly GCF_027574615.1 of Eptesicus fuscus. Taxonomy (NCBI): domain Eukaryota; kingdom Metazoa; phylum Chordata; class Mammalia; order Chiroptera; family Vespertilionidae; genus Eptesicus; species Eptesicus fuscus. The sequence goes on from NC_072476.1 coordinate 103,720,914, forward strand.
CCTTTTTATTTTATTTTTTTGCTTTCTTTCTGATTTTCAAGCATGTAGGAGAAATCGGCTGGTCTGTGCCGGTTATGTTGCGCAATGTCCGCCCAGGGGATTTCCAAGCCTGGTGATCATTGGATGGCATTTTACCCGGGACCCGCTTTGGGTGTTAGCACTGCTCCCTCCCGGTGTCCATGCTTTCTTTGTGGCAGGTGTTTGTTTGTTTGCAACTTGGTTAGTCCTGGGCCATTAGATGCTCCCCAGCGGGGGCCACGGGCTTTTGCTGTGGCTGCTGGGGACTGGGTGCGCCCAGCAGACTTTTTCTCAGAAGCAGTTTCTCTCTTGGTTTCTCTTGGTGGCGCCAGGGGTGCTGCCCAGCCCCGAGGACTCTGCCCTCGCCCCTCAGACTGCCTCGACCCGTTGGGGTGTGCCTGGCTGGGACACCCCTTGCAGGAGCCAGTTTCAGGGCAGCAGGCTCCTCTGTAGCCCCACTTCCGACTTCACCCGCCAAACCGGGTTCTGGGGAAGCGATTTCCGCACAGCAAACGCCGCCGCTTAGCAGGGAGAGTGCTTTCTCAGACCTCCAAGTCCCCACTTGGGAAGCAGCAGGCACTGGTTTCCAGAGGTGGGGACAGGCAGGGCTGCCCCTTCAATGGTGGGCGCTGTGTATTGTTGGAGGCAGTTTTTTGCTCTTGAGAGCAAGCCGGGCAGAGGAGGCTGACAGGGCAGCCTGAGCTAAGAAAGGGGTAGAGAGGACAGTCCTATCTCTAAAGGAAGGAGCTCTCTGGCCAGGCCCCATAGAGTCACTTTGTAAACAATTGAATGACTTTCAGAGAGGAAGAGGGGAGAACAATGGAAACAGCGTTTTGTGAGCAGGAAGCCTTGGTTTACCAGAGACACCAATGTATTCCCTTTCCCCATGCCCTGGCTCCAGGAAAGCCAGGCCTGACAACCCATCACTTCTCAGTTCCTCTTCCCAGCTGTCCTGCACACCCAGCCTCCGAGCTGCATATTGCTTTTCAGATTTCCTAGGGAGGTAGGGCTCTGAATTTTCACTCCACTGTTCTTGTGGCCAAGAAGCGGGATGGGGACAAGAGGCCTGGTGACCCCCGAGGCTGGTGAGTAGTGGGTGCTGGTACCCCCGAGCCCACTGTCCTCTCTGCCTCCTCCGAGGTCCTTGGAGTTCCAGGGTACAGCTCAGCTGTGAGCTCCACTCTCTTAGTGCTGAGCTCTGGGATCCTGAGCCATCTCTGTCGAAGCTTCTTGATAATTCACCCTATTCTACTGAAACCAGGAACAGTGTGAGTCCCTCTGTGTTGGAAGAGCTGATGAATAGCAGGGTCCATCAGTTTAGATCAGGCGTTCTCCAACTACGGCCCTCGGGCCACATGCGGGTGTTTTTGCCGTTTTGTTTTTTTACTTCAAAATAAGATATGTTCAGTGTGCAAAGGAATTTGTTCATAGTTTTTTTTTTTTAACTATAGTCTGACCCTCCAACGGTCTGAGGGACAGTGAACTGGCCCCCTGCTTAAAAAGTTTGAGGACCCCTGGTTTAGATGTTTTAGGAAATCTAGAGGTAAAGGGGGCTTTTCTCCTGGGCCAATACAGGAATCAGGGTCCTTTGCCTTTAGGGGGAAATGGGGGGACTTTTGGGTAGTTTGGAACTGTAGTGACCACTCTGGGGAAACTTTAACTTACCTGAGATGGTCCACCTTAGGGCTGCCCTTAAAAAGCAAGCATCCTGGAAGCTCAGGGAGAACATAGAATTCATTCTAGTATGAGGAAACTTCTAAAAGACAAAATAACTCCAAAAATGGTTTCTCTGTGGGGAGCCTTATGGTGCAGAAGTGAAAAAAATTCACTGTGGCTGGTGTGGCTCAGCGGTTCAGACCTGGGCTGGAGCACCAAAGGGTCCTGGGTTGGATTCCCAGACCTGGGTTGCAGGTTCAGTGCCCAGGGGCAGCCAGTGGATGTCTTTCTTTCTGTCTCTCCCCTCCCTAGCCTTTCTAAAGTCAATAAAAATATTTTTTCACAACGAAGTGAAATGAAATAAAACAACTTAAACATTGACAAGGGGGAAGGGTGGGAATGCATTTTAATCCGTGTATTTTTGTTCCTTCATCCAGCCTCCAACAAGATAATTTCCACATTGAGGAAAAGCTGTAATTCCTGAGGACTGGGCAGGGCTTTTAAGGTGGCTGAGCCTCAGCATTCCTCTGTGTGGAGAGGTGACACCGGAATCCTAATAGGAAGCAGGGACCGGGTGGGATGGCAGAGACCAGAGAGCTGAGGTGCAGGATCACAGGCCGAGCTCCTGAGGGAGAAAGCCACAGGTTGACACCTGTGAGTTCAATCTCAGTGAATTCCTTTGACCCAGAGAGATCACAGGAGCTGAGCGATTCTAAGAATAATTATAGTCGACATGCATGGAGCATGTACACTTTGCTGGGCATTGTTTAAGGCAGTGCCTGCTTTCAGCCCCTGATACATTGGATAACATAGCTCTGCTCTATTTGGTCATGTGAAAGAGAACACGCAGGCCCAGAATGGCACCACTCACGCTTAAAAGCCCATGACTCCGAACCTAACTTTAATACCTGACTTAACTGCAATTGCAGTCTTCCCCAGAAATGTCATCTCAATGAACCAGACTGGAATTTTCCAGTCAAGCACCAGGTAGGTGATCTGTCTCATGGACCTCTCCATCTCTGATACACTCCCCCCCTCCCCCACCTCAAGATACAATGTGCATAGAAAACCCTTGCTGTTCTTGCCCCGCCCCCTCCACAGAAGATGGCCAGAGTAATAATAATCCTTTCCTTTGTTAACAGCACTTCTGGCTCAGCCTCTCCCTATTAAAACCTTCCATTCTGTGTGGCCCCTGGGAGTTCTGCTCTAGTTGCTAGAGGGGATGCTGCCTGGTTCCTGAATCTTTTAATAAAGCCAATTAAATCTTTACATTTCCTGAGTTGAACTTGGTTCTTTATCAGCAATAAGGACGAGCCCTGGTAAGCCACCAGCTGGGAGCGGGGGTTGGAACCTGGGGGCCCACTCCAGGTTCTTGACCAGAGGAAAGGGGCGGGGCCGGGAGCTGAAGCGGTTCTGAGCTGAGTGGCCCTCCCAGGACTCGGGTCCGAGTTTGATGACCTGCTATGTCCCCACCCCATGTGTGCAGGAGACACTACCGCCTGACAGCCCCAAAGTCAGGCGACTTGTGGGGACCCTGGCTTAGTCCTTCCCTATGGCCAAAGCAGGGGCACACAGGGAAAGACGTTGGAATGCTTGCCAGATTTACTAGAAAACCAAAAGAAAAGGTTCCCAACGCCCAGGAAGGCCCATTTCCTACAGGACTTCCACCCAGAAGCGTTATTGTGAGAACGTTTGTGGCAGAGGATGGTTCACTAGCGGGTCTCAGTGGAGGCAGCCATGGAGTTCCTGGGCCCCGCGCCTCAGATCCACTGCTGCTGGCCTCCCAAGGAACTGGTCCCACCTGAGAGCCATGCTGGAGGGTCCCTCAGAAGTCTCAGTTCCAGTTGTCCCTCCCCCTTCGAGGGGATAGGCGGAGGGAGCCTGCAGGGCGAGCATCAGGGGGGCTTCTGGGCGGGCAGCAGCCTCCACCCCTGGAGGGGTCTCTGGATCCTGGGCGTCTCTGGCTCCGGGGACTTGGGCGGGGGGGCTGTGTGCTCCCACTGGACGTGTTGTGCGCGCTGGGCCCGTGCAGCAGGCAGTCCTCGGGCCGAAGCCCACAGGGGCCTGAATGTAGTTCCTGGGTGGCGTCCTGGTGTTTGGAAATGAGGTGGCACCGCCTAGAGTGGAGGAGTTCTGACCAGGGTCCGGGGTCCGGGAGGGGCAGGAATGGTTCCTGTTTCTCTGGCTCCCGTGTCTTGGAAGTGGGGTGCCCCACTCCTGGGGACGTCTCTGGTTCCTGGGATTTGGGCGTCCCGTCTGGTGCAGGCAGCTCGGTGCCCCGACTGGACGTGTTCTGTCCTCTGGGCCAGTGCAGCGGGCAGTGCTGGCGCAGAAGTCCGCAGGGATCAGAACACAGATCTTGGTTGAAGCCCAAGTGAGGCTGCCCAGCCCAGGGCAGAGAGGGGGTGCCCTGGGCCTGGGGTGCTAGAAGGTCTGGAGTGGTTCCTGCGGCTCCTCCACGGAACCCCAGGCCTCACGCACACAGCCCACACCCGGCACACAGAGGGGAAGGCTGGGCTCCATGGCTCAGCTGGGGAGCGGAAGGTTTCCAGTGACTCCTTCCCTGCCTACTTATACCCCCTGGGCTCCTTGGGTCCAATGGGAGGGTAGTCAGGCTGGGTGGTGCCAATTGTCGCTGAAGGTGGGACCTAATGAGATTGAGGGGGATCCAATAATTCTGGGTGGGGGCTGGATAGGATTAAGATGTTTTGCTGAGAGCCTTAAAGTTTGTTTAAAACAAACCAGTTAGTCGGATATGCTATTTGGAAGGTCATCTTCTATAACAAATATTCCATGTGCTGGACAACTTTTTTACCCCGTTGTCTACTGGTGGGCACGTAGATTGCTTCAGTAGCTTAGCTCATGTAAATGGTGCTGCCATGAGCATAGGCCAGCTTATATCTTTTCCGATTTCTCTGATCGTTTTCTTAGACCACAATGTCATTCATACAGCAGTGGCTGGGTAAATAATTACTTCTCTTTATTCATCTGCTGGAGAAAGATAGATCCACGCAACATCCCAAGAACACGAGGCCTTGGTGAGTTTTCAGAATCATTGGGAACTGAACACCAGCTTTCTAGGGCGTTTGTGTGGTTTGGTCTCAGTGCTCAGATGCCCCTGAAGCACACGAAGCCACACCCTCTGGGAAGAGTGTCCTTGTCCCCGCCCTCCAGCTCTCAGTTTCAGGGGAGCCCTTCTCAGGAGCTGAGTCTGAGGCACAGGCTTTGTGAGGCCCCATCAGCCAAGGACCCAGCCTTGCAGTGGAATAAGGGCTTTTCATGAGGAATCCTTGCCTCTGGGCCTGGATCCACCCCCGGGCCTGGCAGAAACTCTGTCACATCTGCAGAGCAGTCTCACAGATGTGCGTGTCCAACTCCCCTTTTTCTTTCTTCCTGTCCTAGGCATTACTCATGAATACAAAATATTTGCTTGCCCAACTTCATTCCTGCATGCTCCCCCCTGCTGGAGTCAGTGTTTAATTTCAGTTCATCTCTTATCCTATTTGATAGTCATATCTTGTTACCTTAGGTCCATGAAAGCCCTTCAATCTCACCTTTTGTTTTCTTTTTTCCTTTTGAGCACCATACTAATCTTTCACAGTTTCCTAGCTTTTCTTGCCACAGATCTGCAATCAGCACCGGACCCCCCCACCCCCCCCAGGAACCTCCGTTCCATTTATTGGGAAATGTATGTAGAAAGCACCATTTTTTCACTGATAGGCTCAAAACTGTTCTGTTGATAATCCCACCTGGTCCTATTAGGTAGACAGAGCTAAGATACACATTATTTAGAAAAAAGGGGGGAAAACACCCCCTCCCACCAGGGGAGCATCCTGTATCTGCCTGGAACTGTCTGGCCTGGGGGGGCTGGTGCCCTGGAACCCCAATGGCTGTCATTCAGATGGCACAGGGCTTCCCCTAGACCCCCTTACCCTTAACCAGCACCCTCCCCCACCCGCCCATGTACCCTTCAAACCTTCAAGAAACATTTCCTGATGCCCTCGCCCTGCACTCAGCTGGAGGGCCACTCAGACAGCCCAGCTCCCCTGGGTGTGACCCTGAGGTCCCTTCCCTCCCAGAACCCCCAGGACTTCCCTGGCCCCTCCCCGCCCAGGCCGCCCCATCCCCTGCCATCCGGATGCCCCATGTGGAATCATTGCAAAGTGGGGGCGGAAGAAGGCTCCGTGGTTTAATCGCGGTGCACAGGTTCCAGGGAGAACAGAGAGTAGAGGCCAAAGCCAAGTCAGCACCTCAGCACGCTATTGCCTGATCGGAGGGGTTTGTCCCAGGAACGTCTGTGTGTCCTTCGGGAGAGGAAGCAGCAGCAGGGCTGCCTACAGGGCAGCGTCGGGCTCCCCAGGGGTGCGGCTCCTCGAGCCGGTGGGCGCCTCCTGTCGGCTTCCTGGGGTGCAGCTGGGTGCTCAGCGCTGGTGCGGGCGGCTGGGGCTCAGCGCGGCGCCAGGAGTCCGCGTCCCCCGTCCCCTCCGGGGGCGACACCTCCTGGCGGGTTCGTGAGCCGCAGGGCTGTGCGGTCCGGCGCTAAGGCCTCCCCTGGAGGCGCCTGCGGGTCCTGGAGGCTCGGGTCCGGGTCGCGTTCCTGGCTGCTCTGCTCCGGGCACCTCGGCGGCCCAGGGGCCGGGCTGGGGGAAGCAGAGGCGGGGGTCGCAGGAGGGGCGGCTCAGCGCAGGGAAGTTGTCCAGGGCCCAGGCCCAGGCCTGTTCGCGGTTCAGGCCCGGGGGCAGGGAAGGCTCCGGGCACACACACCGCATCCACGACGGGTCTTCCCAGGCGGATGGATGCGCTTCCATGGCTTCTGCCTCCCGTAGGCGGAGAGGTGAGGCGGGTGCAGGGGGAGGGAGTGCTGGGGCAGGGGTGGAGGCGCCTTTATACCGTCCCCGTGGGAAAGGCCCCAGGGGTGCACGCCCACCCAGGTTGGTGGGACCCTCCTTTGCATTGCAAATTGCGTCAGCGCCCATTTGGAGTAGGGCGGCAGAGATGTCCTGGAAATTTCATGGGTTTTCAAAATATATATTTTTATTTATTTCAGAGATGAAGCAGAGGGAGAGAAACATCAATGATGAGAGAGAATCATGGATCAGCTGCCTCGTTTAGGGCCCCCACTGGGGTTTGAGCCAGCAACCTGGGCCTGTGCCTGGGATGGGAATGGAACCGGGGGACCCTCCAATCCAAAGGCTGATGCTCTATCCATGAGCCAAATCGGTTATGGCTTGTGGGGTTTTGAGGGCTGACTTTGGTAGAGGAATGGGTGGAGGGTGGAGGGTAAAATTTCGATAGTTTATCGATAGTTTCCACTGAAAAGAGAGAAAGATGCTCCAGGTTTCAGACAGGCCTAGGGAATTTGCACTTGGGTGTCCACCTCTCTTCCTGGATGCGGCAGGCATTGCGTGCTTGCACAGGGTGGTCAGAGTGTGACCCCAGGTCACAGAGCTGGTCCCGCTGCAGCTGGACTGAGGCCCCGGAGCCTCAGGCACATGGATCGGGTTGGAATATGAAGACCAGCATTCTCCATAACCTTCATGCTAATGAAGCCAGGCAACTGTCAGAGGTCAGGAGTGAGAAATGTGGATACTGCGTGGAGTTCCTAGTGATTTCAGGTGACCAGATCTCTCAAGAAGGCTGGTGTGGCTGAGTTAATTCTGAAGTGTGTTATGGGAACATCCGAGGAAGTCTTTAACCGAGACAAAAATATTGCACAGGATTATTTGAGGCCAAGAGTGGAAACAGGGAAATGTGTAATGATAGGACATAGGGAATAGACTACATTTACACCTCCTCAAACGGCGTACACTTACTTGATGAAAAAAATCATCCGTCCTGGTGGCCCCGTGGTTGAGCGTGGACCTATGAACCAGGGGGTTCCAGTCAATGTGCAGGAGGCAGCCTCTCAGTGTGAGATTCTCTCTCATCATTGCTGCTTTTATCTCCCTTTCCCTTCCTCTCTGAAATCAATAAAAATATATTTTAAAACAAAACAAGGAAAGTTTCACTATGTAGTCATTAAAAATTCCCACGGAGGCTCCCAGCGCCCCCTCAGATCTGTCCCCAGGCTGCCTGGGGTGGGGGTGGGGGGACTGCAGTTCTGGGTCCCCCCTTCTCCTTGGTGCTGCAGGAGGTGGCGCAGTGCTGGGTGCAGAGCCCGGGATCCTCGCTGATCCCAGGACCTCAGCGCCAGGGCCAGTGGTGGTGGTGGGTGGGTCAAACCATCCGAGTTTGGTCAATAATGATGCAGCGAGACTTGTCTTCACCAGTTTTCCAGATTCTGGGGGAATGATTTCTAGTGAAATTTTACCCTCCGCTCGAAAAGCACAAGTCATTTCATTAATGTATTAGTTTGGGTATGGAGCAAGAGAGCAGAAAGGCTCAGTTAATGGGAAATGCAAGTTCTTTGCACCCACCCTTTGCCTTCCAGGCTAATCCCTAACACGCATTTGAAAGTATTAGCTTGCATTTCAGCTCTAGATTGGCTTAAAATACCAGTGACCCAATGCACAGCAATATTAACTGATGATAAGGCACCAAGGACATTCACATCGAGACACACCCACAGCCAGGAAGGGAAAGTGTAAACCTAACTCAGAAAGGGGAGCAGAAAGGGAGTAGCTCTTAGGTGTTGCTTTCACAGGTAGAGTGATGGATATGTTAATGACCTTGATTGCGGTAAGCATTTCACAGTCATTACTCTCACATCTCCATAAGTACATTTAGGAAAAACGAACCCGGGAGCAAAGAAAGCCGTCTGAACCTGAGAGAGAAGCTTCCTGCACACAAAACAGGTTTGCACCCTGGCCCACCCCCACCCAGTTCTTCCCAACAATGCACACACAGTAATCGCACCTTTTATCTCACAGTGTCTACACAGCCGTGTCAGAGGAGCAATCCCAACACCAACAGTAGGATTGCCAAGTCGTTATAATTTCGGGCATTAAAAAAAGTCTTGGGCCCTGGCTGGTGTATCTAAGTGGTTAGTGAGGGGTCTCTAATTGATTCCCAGTCAAGGACATGTACCTGGGTTGCAGGTTCTATCCAGGGCCCTTGTGGGGGCTCCTCCCACAAGCAACTAATCCTTTTATCCCTCTCACACCTCTCTCTCTGCCCCCCTCTCCTTTCCACCCTCTCTAAAAAACAATCAACCAAAAAAATAGCCTTGGGTGAGGATTAACAACAACAACAAATCATAGGTCTAACCCACTGGAGAGAAATACTAAAATTATTCTTTAAAACTGTTTCTATTTGTGTGGTTCCGACCCCAACTTATACACTTGGGATATTTTTTGTTCCGTTGGTTTCAATTTTTAAGAATTGTTTTACATAATTATAAAACAATTTTTTGAAAGCATTGAAATTTTCTTTTAAACAAAATCTACAAATTATATTCAGGGATGTTCAGCTTCTAGCCAAGTGTCCTCCACTCTGAGAGAGAAAAAGAGAGAGGGAGAGAGAGACTGTATTTCCCCCTCCGTGGCTTTATAACATATTCTGAGAGCCAGCTTCCCCCTAGGATACAACCCTTCCTCAATCTTTCAGGATTCCAAAAGGCAGTTCTCACTCCATCTTATTGGTTGAGGACATCATTTGTGACGGAAAACTGAGATTCCCCTCCCGCTCCCCACCTGCCTTTGACTCTAGAGAAAGCTAGAGGGGTGAAGGAAAGGTGGAATATGTGAAAAGGGATTCCTTCTCCAGATTGAAAGAACTTGATTTTGATTCATAATCGAATGCATTCAGGTAAATGGATTCTTCTCTTCTGGGTTCCCACCACTCAGTGTGAAAAGATAATGGTTTGCTCGGTGGATAGAGCGGCAGCCTAAGGGTCCCGGGTTCCATCCCGGTCAAGGGTGGTACCTTGGTTGCAGGCTCCTCCCAGGCCAGGACCCGGCCCTGGTTGGGGCTTGTGCAGGAGGCAACTAACAATGTTTCTCCCTGTCTTTACCTCTTTCTTCCACTCTCTCTAAAAATCAATGGGAAAATATCCTTGGGCGAGGATTAACAACAACAAGAACATTTTTTTTAAAAGGATAAAGACTATTCATCTCTCCTTATTTTTTCCCCTCTTCATCTCTCCTTGTTTATTATTGTTTTCAGATTTATGCAAAGGTGTTTTAGAAAATTGAGAAAAACACTTACAGCATGGCTGGGGTGGGAGCTAGTGATAGTTCACAAAGTGTGTTTAGAATGAATCGCTCTAGAGATCATTGAACTCAAAGGTCTTCACTGAGATGTAAAGATAGTTCCACTGCCGAAAAGGAATCTCTGTTCTCCAACAGCATTAGGGCTGTCCATTCCGAAATGTGCAACTGCTCTCTGCGTGTGTGTCTGAGGGATTTGTGGTAGGAACAGGGCAGGGCTCTCTATACTTGGAGATTATCCACCTCCGTGCCCAGTGCGGCACTCAGAACACATCTCCTAGCTCCTCCCCTCCTTTGCATTGGTGAGTCAGGCTGCTGTGGCCCCAGGAGGGGCTGGGTCCTCTTCCCACCTGTCCCCCCCCAGAGAGGCGACGACGTAAGCTGTAAGATGGGCTGTGTGGTCAGCAGACGGAGTGGGCATCACCTGGGGGCTTGTTAGAAACGCAGAACCCAGACTCACCGAATCCGAGAATCCGAATCCCCTTTCAAAGTCATCGCCAGGTGATCGTGCTCAGCTGCAAGCGGAGAAGCTCCCTCAGGATTGCGTTCCAGGGGCTTGGAAACCAGCCCCTTCTCAGAGGCCTGGGGGACGCTGAGGCCTGATGCGGTCACCAGAGCTTCAGATCCTCCACCATTTGATCCACAGCCACTGGCTGGAACGCAGAAGGCTCGCCTACTCCTTGTCCCAGAACCGCAGTTCCTTTGAGCAGGCGGTGGTGCTGCCTCCTGCTGAGCGTACTTCAGGGTGATTCTGAGCCAGATGAAGTCAGAGGGTCTCTCTCTCTCTCTCTCTCTCTCTCTCTCTCTCTCTCTCTCTCTCTCTCTCTCCCTCTCCTTTCCCCCTCTGTCTAAATGTGAAGACAATTACCTTTTTGTTATTGGGAATTATTGTGGGGCTGCTAGTCCATTATACTTTATACACACATTAAAATAGTTTAGTTCTTGTTGGACAGATTAGCTTAGTTTGGATCCAGAGGCAGATGGCAAGAATGTTAGGAGTGGATGAAAACGTGTGTGTGTGTGTGTGTGTGTGTTGGCATAAATGAAGACTGAATTTTATCAAAGGATTTTTCTACATCTTGAGATGAGATTTTAAAAAATTCTTTTAATGCATGGAATCACATTGATTAATTTATCCCTAGGATACATCCAATCTGGGCTTCATATATTTCTTCTTCATATATGTTGTTGGTTTTGATGTCCTAATGTTTTGTTTACAGTCTTTGCATTACTGTTCAATAGTGAAACCAGCCAGCGGTTTTCCTTCCTTGCAATATCCTTTCCAGGTTTGGTTTCAGAGGTTTTCTGGCCTCACAAAATGAGTTGGGAAATGTTCTCTTTCTCCATCTCCATCTCTACACTGTGCAAGTGTAGAATCATTTTTTCTTTTCTTTAAGAAGCTGGCTTCCCAGATGGATGACATTAAAGGCAAGCAGTCTTGGAAAACAAGGCTTGGGTGACCCCAGCCCCTAGATCTTGCAAGGGTAGAAGCAGAGACATTCTGAGCCATGAATGTCCACATGGCTACACCAGTGGTGTCATGAAACATTAAGAACCACGGTCTTGTAATATACTTTGTGACTTAAATAATAATTGCACAATGAATTTAATTTTTTTCAGTGAACTCAATGTTTCTCTCTACCTATAAGAATGATCTATATATATATAAAAGCCTAAGCGACCGTTATGACTGAACAACCAGAATGACTAAAATGACCATGACCGGTTGCTATACGCGCACTGACCACCAGGGGGCAGACGCTCAGTGCTGGAGCTGCCCCCTGGTGGTTAGTGCGCTCCCACAGCCAACCTCCTGCTGCTGGCTGGCATCAGTGTCTGTTCCTTCTGCACCCGGCCTGGCGACTGTCGCCTCCTCTCCAGACCCTGCCGGGGCCTTTGGGCCCTGGTCTGGGCTGGGGAACTGGGGGTGGGTAGTGGCAGATGCAGCCCCTTTCCCAGGGGGGCCGAGGGCCAGCTCCCTCCTTGGGGAAGGTAGCCAACCTCCTGTGCCCCATCTCTACCTCCTCCCCCGGCACCCTGGTCAGCAGGCCCTGATCAGCCAGGCCCTGATCGCTGGCCAGGCCTAGGGACCCCACCTGTGCACAAATTCATGCACTGGGCTTCTAGTTTACTATATAATTTTAGCAATATAAAGAAACAAAGTTGCCTGGCAAGTGTGGGTCAGTGGTTGAGCATCAACCTCTGAACCAGGAAGTCCTGGTTTGATTTCATGGGTCGGGACACATGCCCAGTGTGGGGCATGCAGGAGGCAGCTGATCAATGATTTTCTCTCATCATTGATGTTTCTATCTCTCTCTCCCTTCTCTCTGAAATCAATAAAAATATATACAAAATCTAATAAAGAAACTCAAAAACTCAAATTTATCATAAAATTTCAAAGTTATACTTGGAAATTTTATAAAAGTCAATATTTACTGTTTTCCTGGATATGTTGTTTTTTTATCATAATAATAATATTGAAAAGTAACAATTTTTAAACCAAGCCATATAAAACTCTTCCCAATCCTCTTCACTTTATTCTAGATGTTCATCTTCTGTATGAACCATGATATGAAAATATTCAAAAAAAGCTGTTTGAAGTTATTGCACAACTTAGTTACAAACTATGTTTACTAGTATATTACACATTTTCCTCAAACTGTTCATATAATAAAACTTATCTGACTTAGGAAAACAAATTTTGAAACTTTAAAAACTTCATCCATTGCCGTTTATTTTTGTTGAAAATATTGGATCTCTGCAAGGAAGAATGAATGCTTGCCTCCAAGGAGCCTTCCAGTGCTCACTGCACTGTTACCAAGGCGATCAACTGTCAAGTCGCTTTAGACTCTGGAAGCATTTTATATATATTTTATTGATTTCAGAGAGGAAGGGAGAGGGAGAGAGACATAGAAATATCAATGATGAGAGAGAATCATTGATCGGCTGCCTCCTGCACGCCCCCTACTGCTAAAAACGTTTAGCCCTAATATTTCTCCAGCTTGTCCAGCATTGAAGGGGTAGAATTTCTTTCTTTTTACTTTTTCACTCAAGCCCCAGCAAGGAATTTCTCTTCCTAAGCTTGTATTATCTTTATTTGTATTTGACAACTTCTGCCACAAACAAGTAAAAAAAAAAACCCAAAAAACGTTCAGCACACCTGGCTACCATTAGTTTTGTGATCAGCTGAGGGTCGGAGATGAGAAAGTCAGCTCTCTAATCAGGAACATTTATCCCCATTCATGCACACATGCGCACACCACACACCAGGCACTGTGATATGTGCTGGGAAACCGTGGGGAACAATCCAGGCATGGTTCTGCCCTCAGTCAGCTCCCTCTCTGGTCAATCACCATTCCTCCTAATTGATCCGACTCTGGGAAGGGACCGGTGCCTCCTCAAAGTTCTTCTCCCCTCCCCCCCCCCATTATTTATCTATTTATTTATTTTTAAATATATTTTATTGATTTTTTTATAGAGAGGAAGGGAGAGGGATAAAGAGTTAGAAACATCAATGAGAGAGAAACATCAATCAGCTGCCTCCTGCACGCCCCCCCCCCCACCACCACTGGGGATGTGCCCGCAACCAAGACACATGCCCTTGATGGGAATCGAACCTGGGACCCCTCAGTCCGCAGGCTGACGCTCTATCCACTGAGCCAAACCCGTTAGGGCTATTATTTATTTTTTAAAATTTAACTTCTTTATTGTTTAAAGTATTACATATGTCTCCTTTTCCCCCATTGACCTCTCCCTGGCCGCTCCCACCCCCCCAGCACATGGCATTGGGTTCAGAAGACTCTGTTCCATACGTTCTTGGTGTAGGCGACACCACCTGGCTCCTCATTCTTTATCTCACTCTTTGATGCCAAACCAAGCCCTGGAAGGAGCCCAGGAATTAGGTGAGGAAGTGGAACCAGATCAGGTTGTTAGGGCTGGGGCTCAAGTGTTTGGGAACTTCCTGCAGCGGCTTATTATCCTCCATCCAGGAGCAGGTGGGAGAGTGAGCAGAGACGCAAGAGCCAGTTGGGAGCTGGGTCAGCACTGGGCACCCATCCCTGGTCATTCTCACAGGTAGGGGGGCCCGAATTTAACCCAGCACGTTGGGTGGGGCTGGGGGTGGGGGAGGCAATAAAGGGCAGGAGTTGTCTTGGCTCCCAGACTGGCTTGAGAATAGAGGGAGAGAAGCTAATTAGAAAAATTGATTTTAGAGAAGGAGGGAGGGAAAGAGGGGAGGGGGGAGAGAGAGAGAGAGAGAGAGAGAGAGAGAGAGCGAGCGCATTGGTCAGCTGCCTCCCATATATGCCCAGACCAGGGATTGAACCCAACCAACCAAGCCACATCAGCCAGGGTAGAGAGAAGCTAATCTTGCAGGGAAGATGAGAGGCTTCTAGGAGAACCAGCACAGAAAGCTATGGTAGAGAAAGAGAAAGAAAGTCGGGGGCACTTATACTGAAGGTGAGGAGACTCGGGAATCATTGCATTGCCCTAGAGTGGTGGTTCTCAGCCCTTGCTGGGGCAAGAATCGTCTGGGGAACCTTTAAAAACACGATGCCCAGGCATTATGCTGCAAGATGCAACCATTGGTGTGAGGCCTGAGCACTACTCTGGCTTCAAAACTCCACAGGTGGGTCTAATGTGTAGCCCAAGTCGAGGACAGACAGCATCCCCTTCATCAGGAGCTCATTAGAAACGCAGAACCAGCCCTAACCAGCTTGGCTCAGTGGATAGAGCTTCGACCTGCGGACTCAAGGGTCTCAGGTTCGATTCCAGTCAAGGGCATGTACCTTGGTTGTGGGCACATCCCCAGTAGGGAGTGTGCTGGAGGCAGCTGATCGATGTTTCTCTCTCATCAATGTTTCTCTCTATCCCTCTCTCTTCCTCTCTGTAAAAAAAATCAATAAAATATATTAAAAAAAAGAAAAAGAAATGCAGAACCTGTAGCTCCAGACCTACTGCATTTTGACAAGACCCCTAGGTGATCTGTATGCCCACTAAGCTTGAGAAACACTGCACAGAGGAATGGTCAGCAGGCAAATGGGAGCTAGCCAGAGGTGGTGCTGGGTAAACTTTCCCTTCAAGTGTAGCCCGCCTTCTTTTTTTCATGAATGATTCCTTTTAGCTCCTTCCTTCATCATCGTCCCCTCCTCTTAATGTTCCTCTTCTGCATTCTTTGAGCCCTTTGACAGAGATGCCACTTTGCTCTGTGTCTAGCCATCCCTTTCTGATCCCCAGCCTCTCCCTGCCCTTGAGTTCAGAGGAGTGACATGCCAGGACTGGGATGTCACTCCTTGGTATCCATACTACCCAGGAGAGAGGACTTCTATGGCCATGTCATCAGGACCACATCGTCCTAGACAAGGGTCTCCCTGCTCCGCTCCCACCCCAGCACACATGTTCTAGCATAAACCTCTCAGCTCAGCCCCGGCTGTGTGAGCAGCCTGTGGTTCCCATGTCCTCCAGGATCCACCATCTGCTGCTATTGCCTAATCTTCTAATTGCTGCCACTTTGTGGGGTCTAAACCGCCTTCTCTGATTCCCTCAGTTTTCTAAATCCTTGGATTAAAAAATGTCTGTTATTATTTCACTTCATCACACCATCAGAGAACATGAGCCATTCCAGAAGGTATTCGGAGCCCTCAGCATGTTCTTGCTGGTGGTCACATCAACCTCCTGGGCTCCTGGTGTTCTGCTTGGCTCTCCAACTAGACCGGGAGTGTCGGCAGCACACTTGTGCGCCCAGCATGCCACACGGTGCCTGGTACAAAGAACATTCTCGAAGTCTGCTAGTTGAGTTAGACTGTGCCTATTGGACAGAATCAGTCCATTAAACACAGAAAAGAAAAAAAAGGCTTGACCAATCCTTAGAGTAGATGGAGGAAATCCATTTGTTCCCACCAATGTTTCTGCAAACAGAGGGTCAGAAATTGGCTATGGGCTTATGAATGATAAAGTAATTTCACAGTATATTTGGTTTAATAAGTCAAACGTATCCTTTCACAGCAAGAAAACTCTAAAAACTCTTTAACAGTCACTTTTTTTTGCATTTATTCTTCATTGATGATAAGTTTCTACACTAGAGAATAGCAACAGACATTAATTGAGCAACTTCTTTGCAGTAGGTACTTTGGAAAGCACTGGCTCTCTGGGCAGGTACTCTTACTGTCCTCACTTACAGGGGAAAAACCAGAGGTTTCAGAGACGGGATTGACACAAAGTTTGCAAATGTTGGGACCTGTGTTTGCACCCAGATAGTCTGAATCCCAGAGCCCACGATTTTGTACTTTTTGCTCACCTGCACTTAAAAATAAACCGATGGCCTTTGGGATGTTGTAAGTCGATCCCACCTGCCTCTTTCTTTCCGCACTACAAGGCCCACCCCAAATGTGAGTCTGCCCCCCTTCTTAGCATGAGGCTGCTTGGAGATCTGACTTTCACTTTTGTTTCAGCACTAACTAGTTTCTTTTTGGGGGCGGGGTAACAAACCTGGTCCATAACCCCGGACAATTCCCGCCCAGCGTTGCCATGAGGACCAGAGGGCAGGGGCATGTAGAGCAGACTTCCCATGAGGCTTAGACGCCTAAGCCCCCCTCAAAGGCCCTTCTGGAGCGGCTCCTCTCCTGAAGTCTGTCCCGCTCTGCTTCTGCTCCAACGCACACTACAACCAAGTCAACTTCAAAAAATACCTCCACTTTCCCAAGGTCAATGCCAACACCCAGCCTTCCGCCCTCCTTTGATCGCTGAGCACTGAGCGGGCTGGGAAGCTCCGCTTCGTGTGGCCCAGACACACGGCTTCTCCAGGCCGGAGCGGCCGTGATGGGCCACCCGTGATTCCCCTGCAGAGAGCGGGCCGGGAGGCCGCCGCGGAGCCCTGGGCCCTGCGCCTCCGGAGCCTCGGGGCCCTGGCCGCTGCCCGGCTGCCCCGCGCAGGGTGACCCCTTTCGGCCCGCCCCGCCTCCTCGGACTCACTCGGCTGCTTTTGCGGGCTGTCCTGCGGGGACTGCTGGGGTGTGGACGGCTGCTCGGGACAGCTGCGACCCGCGCCCGGGGTGTCCTCAGCCCCAGCCCCCAGCCTGGACCCAGAGGGATCCCCAGGCAGCCGCGAGGGAGGCTCACCCTGCCGAGGACACGAGAGGAACAACCAGAGAGAACGTGGCCTTGGGGACCCCCCAGGACCCCGAGGATCTGCCCGCACCCCTCCCGGCAGAGCTCGCCCTGGGCTGGGCGGAGGTCGGAGCCGGACCTGCTCCCTCCCCGCTGAGGACGAGAGCTGATCCTTTCTTTGTCCCCTCCCCCTTTTCCTGGACGGCTTTAAAGTTTTTCCAATAAAATTTTACCAAAAAAATAAAAAGAACTGCCTGGGATTGAGTGTTTTCAGATCTCAGCACCATCGTTTTATACAAGCAGTTTGGAAACCGCTGGGTGGATAAAGTTAGAGCAGGGAGGAGGGGACCCCGGAGGCGGAAGAAGGGAGAGCAGTGTGCTCGGGGCTCTCTCTGTGGAGCTGGGTGGGAGGGGACTTGTGCTCTGGGCTCGCTCTGTGGAGCTGGGTGGCGGATGCGAGGGTTTGCAGCCTTTGTTTGCTATCTGCTTTGCCCCGAGCCTGCCAGCTCAGCAGCTTGTAAGCTTTCCTGCTTCTCTCAGCCCAGACCCCCTTCCTCTCCCCACAGCCTAGCTCTCCTGGGACAGAGGTCAATCCAGCGGAGCCAGAGGAAGGCAGAGTGCCAGCAGAGTGAGCTGGGCTTTGCGGTCGCAGGGAAAGGACAGGAATGGCTGTCCTTTGGAAAATGCCTTGTTTGGGATTGTGTTTGGGGCCCAGCCAGCATCGTTTGACAGACGCCTCCCGTTGGGTGCAGTTATATTGTCACAACAGCCATTCACTTGTCACTCATTAGGCCCCACTGTGTATCAGACACGGTGCTGGGTCCTGGGAATACAGTGAACAGGAGAGACTGTGTCCTGCTTTCATGGAGCATGTCATTGGGCAAGGATAAGAAATAAAACAATAACTGGCTCACTCTACAGTGGAGACCCAAATGAGGTGAGATAGTGTGAATGAGTTCTCAGAAGAGTTGACTAATTATTTTCAACAAATCTTCTGGGAGCATGCAAGCATGAAAGAGAGTCCCCCCCCCCCCCCCATAGGCTTTTTATTTTGATTGATTCCCAAAAATTCACATGGAAGTAAATTCTTTCTCTAATAGTGTAAATATACCCCCGTATGTATTTGGCAGCATTTGTCAAAAATGTAAAACAAAATGCCCAGTACTGTCCCATCATCGTATTTTCAATGATTAATGCACCAAAGTTGAGGAAGCCAATTGAAGGATGTTCAAACCTCACGCTCCTTCATTCATTCAATGATTACATCTTACGTTAGGCGCTGGAGAGAAACGGTCAGCAAATCACACGACATCCCTGCGCTCATGCAGTCTAGCGTCCAGCGGGACAGACGGACATGAAGAGCCACTCAGGGAGCTGCAGGGGCCATGGGAAATAGACAGTGACCTGGCCGTCCAGGCGTCCAGGAGGCTTCGCAGGTCAAGTAACACAGGGAAGAGGGGAGAAGCCCCAGGCAGGGGACAGCCCATCCCACGGAGCGTGGAAAGTGTGTTTGGCTAATTCAAGGCACTTAAATGTAGGGCCTGGGCCTGCAAGCCAGGAGCAGAGGCTAGAGAGACACCCAGAAGCGAGATGCTGGGTGCCTGTGAGCTGTACTAAGGGTGTCCGATTTTACCCTAAGAGCAGTGGAACAACACATAAGGTTTTTTGTTGTTTTCTTTTTTGGTTTTGAACAGCAGAGTAACCTAAATAGAATGGTTTTTATTTAAAAAGACCAGCTTCCTGTGTGGAGAATAGACGACATGGTCAGACCCCCACTGCGGATGGCGGGGAAGAGTCTGTCTGAGGGTGGTTCCGTGCTTCTGGATGGCACCGGTGAGAATGCAGGCAGGCAGAGATGTAGACGCGCCATCGCGCCATCACTGGGAGACCCTTTCTGTGGCCTCCAGCAGAAGGAAGCCTAGAGGAGCTCGCTAGATCCTTTCTCCTCCGTCCTGTATTGTCGCCATCCTAAAAAGATGGCCAACAGCCCTGAACACAGTCCTCCTGAATGTCCAGTGTTAGCTAGATTGTGTTCCGATACTTATATCGAGCTCTGAAGTTAACATTCTAGTCGTTTCCTTCATGATGTCCATAATTGGCACACAGAAAATGCTGCCTTCCAGTCCAAAGTGCTCAGTATAATTTTCCTCCCAGGAAATGAGACTGGTTATCACATGGAGTATTTCCAGGCCCTGGCAGACCTCTTGGCATCACCCCACATACACCCCAGTTTCCAGCTCCCGTTTCCAGCTCGCCCACTCTACACACCCAACCCCGGGCCTTTGAGCCATCCCCAGGCAGCTAACTCTTGCGCACTTTGGGTTGTTTTTTAGGATGTTAGATTCCATACTTGGTGGGTCAGTGTTTCACCCAGACCCAAAGCAGCATACCACCCAGGAAGGAGAAGTGAGGGGGTAGGTGAGGGTACCTAGCAAGATGCACAAGTTTGTGTCTTAAAACTGTTATCCCTCCCTCCACCCCACCATTCCCTCTCAGATCCACTCATACCTTCCCAATATGTCCAGCTTCCAAACCCAATAGGAGCTTTGCCTTTCCCCCTTGGAAACAAGAAAGCCCTCACTCTTTGCCCGTATGGAGAGGTTCTGGTTCAACCCGCCGCAGATGCTTCTTCTAGGCAGCTCATCATGATCTCCGAGGAAAAAGCAAGAGGTAGACCAGTAAGATCCCGCTTCAGTGGCTGGTCGCAAGGCAAACAGTTCCTGATGCTGCCACCAGGCGGAGCCATTGCACCAGGCCAGGTACCTCACACCCTGAGTAATGAAGGTGGGTGCATAGCAAGTGTGAGTTCATGGTATAAAACAACATTGGAAACATGTTTTCAATCAAAAGTACATTAATTATTAAAGTATTATTAACAGAGTATCTCCTTTCAAGGTTTTAGGTTTTGTGGTAGAGTGAGACAGGCGTGAAGCTCCGGGTGACTGCCAAGGGCACAGCCAAGGTTGAGAAGCACTTCCTGGGGCCTTGCAGCGGCAGCTGTGCTTCCTGACCACCTTCAAAGGCCTCACTGGGCCGCTGCTAGTTGGGCAAAGGAACCTGCTGAATTAGAATCTGCATGGCAACAGATTCCACTCACAGGGGATCCCCTGTAGAGCTTTGCTGACATCTATGGAGACCGCACATTTTTCCGTCTTCCCGGGCATGCCTTGCTAAATCCAATCGCAACGCCAGGTGTCACTGTCGGGTGTCACATCTGTGAAGGAACAACTCTGGGAACCCTGAGGACACCAATGCCCAGGAAATGCTCACACATTTCTCAAGAGGAAGTAGTGAACGTACAAACTGCCATTGAAAAATAAAATGAAGATACGTCTGGCAAACGCTTTAGAGGTAGAAGAAGGAAAGGGAAGGTGGAGAGGAATTGTAGCCATTCTGATATCATTTTTCACCCTGGGGATTCTGGACACTCCAGACAGTTGAAGTACGAAGACACAGTGAGGGCATATTATTTAAAGTTCTGGGTACTCACTAAAAGATCTACATGACACAATTACCAAAAACTTAGAGTGAGTATATCTCCAGAGGCTGGAGCAGGCATCCATGACAAATTCTCTAGTATAAGCCTGTTATTCAGAGTTGTAGAGAAACACCGGAAGGACTAAAAGCTGAAAGATTAAAAGTGATTACATCTGGGAGGGAGAACTCAATTGTGAAGGGTGCATGACCTCTGTCACTGAGCATTTTGTACTTCGATTATGAAATAAAATTGGACAAGTACATTATTTCCCAGGGTCATGCTCCGTGTGGGCGAGTTAGCTGAGGCAGCTATGAGAGGCCAGGTAGCCGGTGTAGAATGCCAGCCACACACCTGGAGGAGGCCCTCGGTCTCTCGGATGAGGGTGCAGGCCAGTCCTGCAAGCAAACGAGGCCACTCAGGGCAGTGGGGGCTGCAGGCATCGCAGGCACACCAGGAGCTCTGGCAGGCAGGCAGAGGCGGTGCCCGGCTTGGCAGCCGGGGGTGGGCATCAGTGGGCTCTGTCAGGTTACACAGGTCAGCCATAAGCCCAGGCTCCATGTGCCAAGAAAATGAGGTGCTTTAATCTCCTCTGACTCACTTTGCGGATGGGTATGGGTTGAAGTCAGTGCCACTTGGAGCACATGGGCTCATTTCCCCTGAGAAAGGGAAGTGTGAGCGCAGGAGGAGGGCAGGACGTGCTGATCAGACGAAAGAGACAGATGTGCGCACCCTGCACAGGCGGTGCTGCTTCCTGCTGCTCTCCCCTAAGAGTGTCCACACGTCACTTTTCCATGACACCACGTGCGCCTTGAAAATCTGATATTTTACTACCACATAATAAATAGAAAATACTCCATACGGACACACTACAGATTACTCCCACATTGAGCAGCTTAAAACAAAATTGGAAAGGGTTATGCCACAGTTTCTGATTATGCCATTGGTTCTGAGTCTTGGTGTGGCTTAGCTGGGGAGTCCGGCCCAGGGTCTGGCCAGCTGTCAGCTGGAGCCAAGGGCCTTGGAGACGACTGGGACTGGAGGGTATCCTTCTGGGCTTTCTCCCGTGGCTGGTGGATGGAGGCCTCGGTCCTCCCCAGCTGGGTTTCTCCACAGGGCTGCTGCCCCCTCCACTCCCGGGAGTGATCCTTGAAAGGAGAGAGAAAGGTGGGAGAATCTGACTCTGGCCCAGGCCCCTTCTGCCTGCCAGCTTGTTGGGATGGGGAATGCAGCTCAGAAGTGCAGAAGGGTTCTAGTCCCTGGGAAGCCCTTAGGGAATGGTGGGGAGTATTTACTCCCTCTTCCATTTTCCAGGGGAACCACTGGGCAAGGGGTGGGGGGGCAGGGGAGTTCTGCATAGGACTCAGAAGCCCCAGGAGAACTGAGCACCCAGGGCCAGCAGGGACCTCCAAATGCATCCTCACAGGAACTCCCCCCTCCCCTGTCTCGCTCTCCAAGCTCCCTGGCTCCTGCTTCCTGGTATCACCTCTCAGACAAACTCCTTGCACCAGGTGCTTAGCTCGGGTCTGGGTTCCAGGGAATACTGGATGAGTCAGCCTGGTTTATAATTCCATCGAGGTCGTCCTGTTGAACCAGACTGCGAAGTCCCGGAAAAGACCGAGGATTCTTCACTCTCCTGTGCCTGCATGGGCGCTGCGCGCACTCACTGTGCTGTGGATCCGTGAAGAGCCAGCTTTTCCTCATTTCCCTCACTAAGCACACTGCAACCAGCCGCAGAGAGATGCTACTAGAAAACCTTGCTTCCCAGAAAGGAGTTTTCTAAGCCACGTGTTTGGAAACATCACAAGGGTTTTTCCTCCAGGAAAAGAAAGGAGTTAAGATCCACCATACACGTAGCACCTTCTCTCCTGGGGAATTAGGACCTCCCACTTCTCCAGTAGGCCAAGGCCATGTGGGAGCAGGATGCAGCCATTTAAACAAGACAGGTTCACCCTGACTGCTCTCCATCGGCCCAGAGGCGAGCGGCCAAAGCTACCACTCAGAACAATGCCCAGTTCGGAGGACAAACAGCAACCTGAAGTCTCCTGGGCTGGCCATGCAGGTAAAAAAATGTTTTAAATCCCCATAAAAACGGAGGGCGATGTCCATTTAGCCAGGGGTCGTCTTAGACTTAGATTTTATCCTCATTGAAATTCTCACCATTCAGAAAGGATGCCTGGCAGTCTCCCGGAACAGCCGTCTGTTAACACCGTTGTGTCGGGACTGAACTGAAAACACAGTTCCAGGGGCCGTGGCAGAACCAGGCTGTAACCTTACTGTTAGCCAACACGTAGTAAAAGGTCCAGGTGACATGGAGGAGGGGACACGGATACTTCAACACGGAATGTTGTGGTGAAGTGAAAAATGCTTCTATCAGGTAAGGAGCCACTAGTTATGTTTGCATTTTTCACACATTGGATTTGCTGGTGAATCACGAATTACCTGTGTTATTAAAAGAAACATAATTTTAGCTAAAAGCAACTTCAGCAGCAGCAACAACAAAAAACAACTTGAGAGTCTAGTAAGTATTTGCAGTACTAGAGTAGGCAAATGAAGACAGTTTTTTTTTTTTTTTTACAAAAATAGAACCCTGCCCTGGCTTGTGTGGCTCCACTAGTCTGTTGAGCGTCAACCTGTGCACTGAAAGGTAATAGGTTCGATTCCCAGTCAGGACACGTGCCCAGATTTCGGGTTTGTGCCTAGGTTTATGGTTCATTCCCTGGTTGGGGTGCGTGCTGATTTGTGTTTCTCTTTCTCCCTCCCTCTCCCTCCCCCCCTCTCTCTCAAATAAATAAAACATATTAAAAAAATAGAATCTTTAAGAAACTTCTTAGACTTTGATCACCACTTTCAAGGGAACTTTGGTATCTGAAGGCCAAGATCAGAAGCCTCGACCTAGGTCACTCCTGTTTCTTGGGTGTGTGTCTGGGTCATTTGGTACAAACCAAGCTTAGGGCCCTGGTAATTCAAAATGATCACCCTGCCCATGTCTGACTATCTGGCACCTAAAGATCATAAAAGTCTAGACAGAAAACCTTGACCGCTGGGAGGTGAGTTTATGGCCACATCCATGCTGGAGGGACTCTTCCCAGCGGAGTCTGCAGGAAAAGGTCCAATCAGCATTTCTAGGCTGAGACGTCCCTTTTCGAGTCAGAGCTGGCCTGCCTGCTGCTGCCGCCTGGGCTGGGCCTGGTCTTGGCTGGCGTGGGCCACTAGCTAGCTTAACTGCAAGAGCTAAGAGAGAGACATTTCCGTCTTTCTGCTTTCCTCTCTACGCTTTCCCATTGCTGCCCCCAACCCGCTCTCCTACTCACATCCTCAGTCCCACTCCCAAGCACACCACACACAGATGCTGGTCTCTCTCCAGTGGGGGAAGTAAGCCATTAGCAAAGCCCTGGATACAGTCCTCAGTTTCTCTCTCTCAACACACAGGCATGCACATGCACACACACACACACACACACACACATGCGCGCGCATGATGGCACATATGCACACATGTGCAAACACATACATGCACACTCACGCACATGCACACACATTTCATACTTAGGAGCAGGAAGACAGACCCCCGGGCACAGCTCACTGACCCAGGCCTACAGAGTGCTTTCAGGTCTGACGCCCAGTACTCCCCGCTGTGGTCATCCTGGAGAAGGGCTCATCCCAGCTTGTTGGGATGGGGAATGCAGCTCAGAAGCCCTTAGGGAATGGTGGGGAGTATTTACTCCCTCTTCCATTTTCCAGGGGAACCACTGGGCAAGGGGGGGTGGGGGTCCCCAGGCATTCTCTCTTCCCTCTCCTCCTCTGCCCTTCTTCCTCCCGGAAAGGGCTAAATGCTGAGTTCACATTTTTTTTTGAAGCCAAATTATCTTTTTCTGGATCTAACACCAGAATTTTAAGTGGTTGGCTCTGGTCCTTAAAATAAAGATGCCCCCCCCTTCCCCCGCCACCCTTCAATCCTCCCTTTAGAAAAGATCTAAAAGAGAGCATCTTTTTGTACTTTGGGTGGTTAAATGTAAGATTATGATAATTTTAAAAAAGTGTGAATATGTATCTTGGTCAACAGAGCGGCCACTGGGATTCCAGCCTGAACTCTGTCAGTGGCCCCGAGACCAGTTTACTGCAGGAGCCCTGGTTTTGTTCTGTTAACTCTGGGGCTGTTGCTGTAATTGGATATCGAATAATTTTTAGGATTGTTTTTCTTCTTTTCTCTTTCTTTCTTCTTCCTTTTTTAAAAGTTTGGAGTCTTTTTATGAGGATTGTTGTTATTGGAGCCTTCCTATCCCAGCAAGGACACTGCCTCCAGGAGTCTGCTTCCATCCAGACGGCTCCCTGCCTGTCACTGTCTGTGCTCCTCCTGCCGACCCGGAGGCTCCCCCCCTCCACCCCTCTCCGCATGTTAGGGGGTCAAGTGTGTGAAGAAAACTTGATAAAACAGCCAAGAGGGACTCGAAGTTCTGAGCTCTCTGTTGTGCTCTCGCCTTTGACCCCTGTGTGACCTTGAGTTTAGCAGACCTCAGATAGAATTACCCAAGACCGGAAGCCAATGGCCTTCATGGTTTCCTCCTCAGAAGGTCCCTGGACCCTTAGGCTTCACCAGCAACCTGGAGCTGCGTGACTTCTGATGGTAAGAGCAAGTAGCTCTGTGGTCGGGCACCCACTGGCTGTTAAACGCTTTCTCATTTCATCCTCAAGGGTCCCAAGCAGATCAGTCCTTCAGTTGCCGAGGGGGAGGCTGAGGTTGTGTGGCCGTCAGCTGTGTGTGCAAGCCCCTGGCTTCTTAGAGCCTGGGCTGGCCCGGCCCCCTCATTCCAGGCTGCGTTCCCAGCAGCAGACCCAGACCTGTGTCCGCCCACTTCCTGTTTTCAGCTGGCCCCCGGCTCTGCTTGCTCCTGGCCTCCGGCCTGAGGAGGAGGAAGCACAGGAGGAGGGGGGTGACTTCTAGGAAACCGGCCGGGAGTCCGGGCTCCGTGGCCGGCTGAGCACTTCTCACTGGAGCTGGGCGTGGAGTCCTCGGGGATCCTGCATCTCAGGGGTTTGGAAATCTGGGGCAGGAAAGAGGAAACCCATCGGCCCATCAGGGTCTGGGGCAAGAGCCTCAGCTCTGCATGTGGGGCACCTGTGTCCCAGGCCCAGCGAAGGGGGACCAGAGTGCCATCTGTTCCCAGACATTTGTCCGCTGGGTGCCCTCAAGTTGGATGGGAGGGTATTTTATTTTTTTACCAAGTTGTAAACTTGAGATTTGTTAATCACTCGATGCATGAAATACTCCAATATTCGAAGTCACTTTTTGCTGTTTATTCCTTTCTGGGCACCTTGGAACATGGTGGGGAGAAAGGGCACGAGCAATCTCAGCCCCCCACGCAGGAATATTAGCAAACTCAGGTGGGCACTGGTCGGCCGCCTTGGGTCGCCTCTGAAGCTGCTTCCTCCTACATCAGCGCTTCCTCTTTCTGTATGGCTGCTGTGAGCATCACGTGGGTTAATAGATACCCATTCATTTTCTTCACCAGATATTTACCAAAAGCCTAGTCTGTGCCTCCCACCCCCAGGCTCCAGGGTTCTCCGTGAACCAGAGAGACAAGGACCTTGACCTCAGGCACTTACATTCCATGGGTATCATCAATGGTTTTCAATCTTAAAAAAAAAAAAAATTAGGTAACCCTTTGTTTAGTTATAATCATACCTGGAAATCCAATACGTAAAGTAAATAAAGGGGAAAGAAGGGCAGAGACTAGAGTTTTGCTCGACTATCCCAACCCCAGTTTCCAAATGGGCTTTGGAAGCTGTTTGAGAACCACCTTAAGAAATTTCTTTGCTGAGCACTGATCTATGAACGAGGAGGTCACTGGTTTGATTCCCAGTCAGGGCACATGCCCGGGTTGTGGGCTTGTTCCCCAGTAGGGGGCATGCAGGAGGCAACTGATCAATGATTCTCATCATCTCTCTCTCTCTCTCTCCTCCCTTCCTCCCTCTTCCTGTCTGAAATCAATAAAAATATATTTTAAAAATATTTCTCCACACACTATACAAACTGAGAACATAATGGCTTCCAATGTTGCAAATACTCCGTGTGGTAGACACTGTTGATGCCCTAACTCCTTTGCCCCAGGCCTCCTGTGCTTACACCCCTCTCCCCCCCCCCCCCCCCCCCGCTCTCCTCCCCTCTCCCCGCTGTTGGGAGTGGGGGGCCTCCAGCAGGCAGGAGGCCGGTCCCAGGGAGACCTGGTCCGCCAGTTCTCTGAGCCCCTGAAGAGTGCCTGCCGGGGAGAGTGGACAAGAAATTTCATCCTCCATGTAGTACAATCTCACATGGAAATGCTACTTGGATTGTCAGGAAAACTGAAATAAATTCTTAATAAAAAAAAAAAAGTATGGAAAGAATTATTTTTGGTCACAAAAGATTTGTGCATTTTTTAAAAATGCCAGCAAATATGCGCACACAACATGTGATTCAGAGTGTGGAGCCCAGGGCTCTGGCTGGATTTTCCCAAGAATTTGAAATGAGATCATTTAGTTGAGGCAGAAAGGAAGTGGTTAAGGGACCCTCTCTGAACATCACTTCAAGGTGAAGGGCAGGGAGGAGCCAGCACACATTTTGGCAACAACCCCCCCCACTCCCACACTCAGCCGCTGGGAAAGCTGGGAGGTGGTTTTACAAACCCCTTTCTGAACAGCCAGCGAGACAGAAAGATCAGGAGGTTCTGCTGGGAACAGGCTGCCCTGGCCTGACTTTGTTTTCAGAAGCGGCTGTCCTTCCGTTCACCTAAGACTGTGCTTTTCAAGTGTGTTTTGTAATAAAGGGCTCGGCGGGCCAGTGGGAAGGGCCAGTGTTGGCAATGCATCGGTACACACGCTGTTCCGCGAAGAAGTAAGCTTCCCCGAGAGGAGCGTGGGGAGGGAGGGGTTCCCCGGCTGTCCTCTCCGGCGCTGGGTGTGGGAGAGCTGCGCCTCCTGGTCACGGGACAGGCAGGGACCAGGCACTCCGTGTTCCCGAGGAGACAGCCGTGAACCCGGCTGCTGTCTTCTGGTTCCCTAGCAAGGCAGCAGCCAGCACGCGGACAGTGGGAGGCTTGCTGATTTGTCCTTGCCACGACTGGGCATCTGGCACGTACTTCTTAAGTTGGGGGTTATGAATGGAAAAGCGGATGGAAAAGCGTTGTTTGGAGTAAACGCCAGAACACAGCTTTCTTCTCTTTCCCCCTTTGAGTTGCCTTAGCCCACTTAGCTACTGAGAGTTGAAAACCAGGCCATGGAAACAGCTGGGCAACCCGAGAGGGAGGAGGAAGGGCAGGGAGCCACAGCCTCTGGGGATGGCAGGTGGGAATGGGGGGGGAGAGGGGGGGTGAGCAGCACTAATGTCTTCCTGCCTACAATCTTCATCCCCAGTTGTCCCACCATCATGACAAAGACCGACCATCCTTTTCCTGTTCTAGTTTCTCTGCCTTTGTAGCCGCCACACACTCTGCTGGGCCTGGGTGCTGCTCCTCACTCTGCTGTCTGATGCTGGGCCTGGGTGCTGCTCCTCACACTCTGTCTGATGCTGGGCCTGGGTGCTGCTCCTCACACTCTGTCTGATGCTGGGCCTGGGTGCTGCTCCTCACACTCTGTCTGATGCTGGGCCTGGGTGCTGCTCCTCACACTCTGTCTGATGCTGGGGCTGGGTGCTGCTCCTCACACTCTGTCTGATGCTGGGCCTGGGTGCTGCTCCTCACACTCTGTCTGATGCTGGGCCTGGGTGCTGCTCCTCACACTCTGTCTGATGCTGGGCCTGGGTGCTGCTCCTCACACTCTGCTGTCTGATGCTGGGCCTGGGTGCTGCTCCTCACACTCTGTCTGATGCTGGGCCTGGGTGCTGCTCCTCACACTCTGTCTGATGCTGGGCCTGGGTGCTGCTCCTCACACTCTGTCTGATGCTGGGCCTGGGTGCTGCTCCTCACACTCTGCTGTCTGATGCTGGGCCTGGGTGCTGCTCCTCACACTCTGTCTGATGCTGGGCCTGGGTGCTGCTCCTCACACTCTGTCTGATGCTGGGCCTGGGTGCTGCTCCTCACACTCTGTCTGATGCTGGGCCTGGGTGCTGCTCCTCACACTCTGTGTGATGCTGGGCCTGGGTGCTGCTCCTCACACTCTGTGTGATGCTGGGCCTGGGTGCTGCTCCTCACACTCTGTGTGATGCTGGGCCTGGGTGCTGCTCCTCACTCTCTGTCTGATGCTGGGCCTGGGTGCTGCTGCTCACACTCTGTGTGATGCTGGGCCTGGGTGCTGCTC
Organism: Eptesicus fuscus; assembly: GCF_027574615.1. Lineage (NCBI taxonomy): Eukaryota > Metazoa > Chordata > Mammalia > Chiroptera > Vespertilionidae > Eptesicus > Eptesicus fuscus. Next base: position 103,749,585 of record NC_072476.1, read on the forward strand.
CTCACACTCTGTCTGATGCTGGGCCTGGGTGCTGCTCCTCACACTCTGTCTGATGCTGGGCCTGGGTGCTGCTCCTCACTCTGCTGTCTGATGCTGGGCCTGGGTGCTGCTCCTCACTCTGCTGTCTGATGCTGGGCCTGGGTGCTGCTCCTCACTCTGCTGTCTGATGCTGGGCCTGGGTGCTGCTCCTCACACTCTGCTGCCCGGTGCTGGGCCTGGGTGCTGCTCCTCACTCTGCTGTCTGATGCTGGGCCTGGGTGCTGCTCCTCACACTCTGCTGCCCGGTGCTGGGCCTGGGTGCTGCTCCTCACTCTGCTGTCTGATGCTGGGCCTGGGTGCTGCTCCTCACTCTGCTGCCCGGTGCTGGGCCTGGGTGCTGCTCCTCACACTCTGCTGCCCGGTGCTGGGCCTGGGTGCTGCTCCTCACACTCTGCTGCCCGGTGCTGGGCCTGGGTGCTGCTCCTCACACTCTGCTGCCCGGTGCTGGGCCTGGGTGCTGCTCCTCACTCTGCTGCCCGGTGCTGGGCCTGGGTGCTGCTCCTCACACTCTGTCTGATGCTGGGCCTGGGTGCTGCTCCTCACACTCTGTCTGATGCTGGGCCTGGGTGCTGCTCCTCACACTCTGTCTGATGCTGGGCCTGGGTGCTGCTCCTCACACTCTGCTGCCCGGTGCTGGGCCTGGGTGCCTCTCCACCACCAGGTGTGCTTTGGGCAAGTGATTCAGCTTGCTGGTCTCCTGGGCTGTAAAAGGGGATAGTCATCCTCCGTCATTCCGAGGATTCCCTCAGATAACCCATGTAAAGCACTTAGAACCACGTGTAGCAAACAGCAGATTCTCAGCCAGTGCTGGGAGTCACTGCTCCCCCCGCTCATGACCCCTTCAAGTTCCCCTAGGCCCTTCAATCAATGACTTGGGGGTGAGAGAAGCCCTGAATACTTGGAAGTGGAGAAAGAGAATTTGACAATAAAATCCTCTTCTTTCTGGCAAGTTCTGAAGATGGGGAGACCATCCCATAAGCATCGAGGATCTAATGATAAGGACCCTTGCTTCAGCGTATGCTGGGGCTTGTGCCACACACAGGTGGGGGTCCTCAGGCCTGTACACTACAGTGGGTGTAAGTGAGGAAAAGGCATTTATCCAGAGGCGGAGAAGAGAAATGGGCATAGTGAGCAGGAGTGAAGGTGAGGGAATACCTAGAAGGTTACGATTAGCACCAAACATCTTGACTTGTAGAAAAAACTCATTTTGGCTTGATCACCAGCTGCAGACATGACTGTACTTCCCCAATAGAACTGGGGACTTGAGCCGAGTAAAACTGGGAAGGATAGCAGGCTTGGTGAGCTGAGTTTTGAGATAGAAAGGTTAAGGCCAAAGATCAGGCAGAGAAACCACTGATGTCACTGGCACCATCAATTGCAAATATTTACTAAATCTCTAGACAACTTTTATCTTGTAAGCAATACATCCAGGACTTTGAAACCAGATTGTTTCCATGGAGTAACCCAACTTGTACAGTGTGCTGACTGGGATTTTTCAGGTTATAGCAAAAGCTCTTACTTCTAAGGGACTGCTTGAGTGGATACTGCTTGAGTGCATGATGAATCTGCACCCAGGAGAGGTGCACTGGGAATATAGGGCAAAGGTAACAATGCTAAGGTCTTGCCACCCCCCCCCCCCCCCGCCATGAAATTCCCCTTTAGCCTGTATGGCAAACACAGACACAGTGCAATGTATTTACCCAACAGTGTACATTCAGTTCCTCAGAACACGAGAAAAGCACGTTTCCAACTGCTCTTGCATCCAGGTGGGACCATGAGGCTAGTTCTGGCCAACAGAATATCAGTGGAAGTGACCCAAGTCACCAGCATTTCCTGGATCTTCTGTTCCCTCCCTCGCCTTTCCAGGAGGCAGAGCCACAGACGGAAGGGGCCTGGATCCTGGAGTGAAAGCTTAGAAGGAATCCAGCTGGGAGAGCCACCCAACTGGCCTCAGAACGTGACGTGGACTAGAAATAACGGAGCCGTATTAAGCCACTGAAATTTTAGGTCTTTGTTGTTGTGGTAGCAGCTAGAGTTATGCACCCTGACTAGTACAGCCTCAGACAGCAAAAATGACCAATGACCATTGGTCAAAAATGACCATTCCAATATTAGAGTAACCATGGCATTTCAGAACAATGATAATTTGTGGCGAGCCAGCACGGCCATGGCATACTCAGCCCCAGGGCGCCTTATGTGCCGCGCCAGCTCAGCCAGGTTCAGTGACCCTGAGAGGGGGCGGTGAAGGATGGAGAAAAGACAGACAAGAGAATGAAAGCTGGGTCTGGGTGGGACACTGTCCTCTCTGATGGAGAGCCTCTCTGATGAAGAGCTAGTGACAGTGCCACGGACTACAAGCCGTGTCTTTATTTTATAGCCAGATTCCATGAGGCAAAGTAAGGGCGTGGTCAAGATGTTTACAACATTTTCGTGGGTTTCGATCCTACTCAATTACATGCACCTGAACTCTATCAAGCCCACATCACTCAGGCGCATGGGGCCACGTGTTCGGACCATAGGTTCAAACTTACAACTAGAGCTGTTGGCTATAATTGCGCTGGGAGGGCTCTGCCCTCCAACCTGGGACTTGCACGTGGCCATGAGAGGACTGTGCCCTCTCATTAGTCTGAGGCTTGAACCTGTCCAAACGCTGTAGCCGCTCTCCACAATAATTTCTTTTGCCTCAGGATATTGGGACATTCCTGTGAAAGTGTAACTATAGTATATATTGTGATCAAAAGTCATGGTGACATTTGCTGAAGTCAGAGACACATGGAAATGCACAGACTCATTCATTTAATATTGAACGAGTGCCCACTGGGTGGTAAGTGATGCTAAAGGTACTGACCGTTCTTCTGATTGGTAGTTTGTGAAGGACTTGTTTAGTGGGATGGAGATTTTTTAGGTCTAAATGACAAATTTGCACTTTCTGGGGTGTCTCCTCCCTAGTTTTTATTCCTCAGTCACACCTAGGAAGTACAAGGAAAGAGTTCCAAACTCTGACCATCTGGACTAACCCTTTGTGGCGCAAGTGGAGACAATGCCTTGGCTAAGAGGCGCTGGGCTGGGCTGGGCTGGGCTGGGCTGGGGCAGGGGTGGGGACAATAGGGAACCCTTCTGCAACCAAGCAGGGGCTAGGGGAGCAGTGCTGGCCCATTTATGTTCAGGAAGGTCAGAGAGGAGCCAGGAGGATTTACAGGCAGCTTGGGATTCCTTGGGACTGGGGTCTGGTAGAAGGTCTTGATGTCTGATAATGACCACGGTGCATTAAAACAAACAAAAGCCACGTGATTTCTGCCACCTCCAGATAAACGTCCCTTGGAATTCTTTCAGCTTTGTTAGTATGGTGGAGATTCTGAACAATGGGGTGAGTGGCTGAAGCAGAATTTTAAAATGTTGTGTAAGCAAATGCCATATTTATAGAAAGAGAAAATCACCCGAGGGTAGACATTTGTCTCACGTTTCTGGATGAGGATCACTTGAGTGGCCTGTTAGTTATCAAAGGGGAGACTAGACCCGTGGTCGGCAAACTGCGGCTCGCGAGCCACGTGCGGCTCTTTGGCCCCTTGAGTGTGGCTCTTCCACAAAATACCACGGCCTGGGCGAGTCTATTTTGAAGAAGTGGCGTTAGAAGAAGTTTAAAAAATTTGGCTCTCGAAAGAAATTTCAATCCATGGACCTTTGCCCAGGTCAATCGTTGAACTGTTGATATTTGGCTCTGTTGACTAATGAGTTTGCCGACCACTGGACTAGACTGTGCTGCATTCCTGAGAAAGGGGACCAGAACCTTTTGTGTTTGACGAAGAGAGCCCCCTTCCTGGTTGAAACTCGCAGAGTTCCGGAGAGAGGCAGACTAGTTGCATAAAGAACCAACCTTGCCGCAGGAACGAACGGCGCCGCCTAATACCTGCTCCCTGCGAGGTGGGTTAGGGAACCCCGCCAGGCCCAGCTGGAGTCTGAGAACAGGAAGGGACAGCATGGGTCTAGCAGACCTCACTCGGAGGACAGAGCACTCCAGGCTCAATGCAGGGTCCAGGGATTGGGCTAAGGGCGGTTTCCGGGGCAGTGTGGGTTGAAGGCAGGCACTTGTCTTGATGACGCACTTACCCTGGCCTAGTGTCAAGTTCTTAGAGAAAAAAAAAAAAAAGATGGCTGGCACCAGAGGGTGGATGGGGCCTGAAATGAAAGAGCTGAAACCTGGGAACTAAACCCGGAGCAGGGGACCAGCAATGAGAAGAGAGATGGAGCAGGGCCAAGGGTTGTGCTAGTGGCCTGGTGAGTGTTCCCAGCTCTCTCTCCTTCATCGCTGGATTCTTGGAAACTCCTCATGCTCTCGGCAGTGGGGTGTGTACTGTGGGAGGGGAGGAGATCCTGGACATGAGGGGGATGTGGAGCTTGGAACAATTAGTAAAAACAGAAGTGGACTACATTGCCTTTGAGGCTATCTCAACAGAGAAAGGAGTGGGAACCAAGCCCTAACACAGGCATTAGAGGAGCACAGGGTCATAGCTGTGGTGAAAGCAGGTCATTCAATGGCCTGGGATGTTCAGCTGCCTTTTGAGCGTGGCCCCAAGTCAAGTAATACATTAGCAGAACCATGAGACCTATTCGCACATCCAAGCCAGCTTTGAGGTCTGCTAACCAGAAATCAAACAGTTCCCATGGCCATAGCGACTTAGAGGAGAAAAGCAGTTCACTTAAAAAACAGCTTCTTCAAAACCTCACACAGACCTGCTTTACGGGACAATACAGATTTCCACCACGGACTTCAATTACTTTTATTGTAATGGTAAGCGCTCTCTCTCCCCCTCTTTTTTCTTCATTGAGATTCTTGGATGTTGAGGTTTTGTTTTTTTTTAAATCAAATTTGGAAAAATTTTAGCCATTATTTCTTCAAAAAAATTTTCTAGCCCTACCCCCACCCCAGTTAACCCAATAACATAGAAATAGGCTACCTGACGTTGTTCCACAGCTCACTGATACTGTTTATTTCCCCCTTTTACAGGGTTTACTGGCCGGCATCACTGGTGTCCAACGTTGGAAATCACTGATCTGTGCGGAGCGTAAAGCTGGTCCCCGCTCTTCCTCCTGGGCTGGAGGTAAACCACCAGGAGTCACTTTCCCAACCTCTCTCCCAAGAGTGAGGGCGCTTCGCTCTCCCAGAAACCCTCGGGAATGTCTCCTTTAGGTTCATCGGCCATTAACGGTCAGGGGTTCACCTGAACCCAGGACTCTTGCTGGGAGATGGGACTGTGATTTTTAAGCTGGGCTTGAACCATGTGCCCCAGGGAGAGAAACAGCAGTGGGGTTTATTTCTCTCTAAGTCAGAGTTTCTCCCCCTCAGAGGTGGTGACCTTTGCCCCAGATCATTCTTGGATGGGAGAGGCTGTGCTGTGCTTTGTAGGGTGTTCAGTAGCATTCCTGGCCTCTATCCGGGAGTTGCCAGAAGCAACTCTGTCCCAATTGTGACCACGAAAAATGTCTCCAGACGCTGCCAAGTGTCCCTGGGGTGGGGACAAAATAGCTCCTGGGGGAGGACTTCTGCTGTAAGCATAGAGACTCCAGGGGGAGGCGTGGATGCCCAGGTGAAATAGGGGCAGTTACCCAAGAAGGGGAGGCAACCACCTTGTTCCTTGTAATATACAAGCATCATATTTTATAACAAAGTAGGCTTATAAATCATTTGGATATATGTTAGGGTAATGTGTCATCCTTAGGCACTAGTAACAAGCAAATTACAGGTAAATTAGAGAATCAGATTAGGTACATATACACAGGCACAATGCAGAGCAGGCGTCCTCAAACTACGGCCCGCGGGCCACATGCGGGTGTTTTTGCCGTTTTGTTTTTTTACTTCAAAATAAGATATGTGCAGTGTGCATAGGAATTTGTTCATAGTTTTTTTTAAACTATAGTCCAGCCCTCCAACGGTCTGAGGGACAGTGAACTGGCCCCCTGTTTAAAAAGTTTGAGGACCCCTGATGTAGAGTGTAAAACATTATACACATGGCATGTATGCATGCTTAGGTGTAGATCAAGTCTGCCCACGTTTTGTTTTCCCTGTAAGATTAAGTTCACTGTTGGGTAATATCATCAGCCGGACTCTGTTTCTGGCTTAGATCAGGGTGGCTGGTGAACAGAGCACGGGACAAGTTCAGGGGAATTGAAAGACCATTTTGCGGAACTGGTCACATTGTGTTCCACCAGCATAGCTCTTCTCCCAGGTACAAGTACAGGTGCCTGGCAGGGAAATCTGAACCTCGGCGGTGCTGGCCGAGGCCATGAGAAGCCCGCCCACCTGCCCTCTCTGCTAATAGACTGGCAGGTAAAGAATGAAGTGTGGGTTGTCTTCCAAAGTACAGTTGCTGAAGCTTTTGAAGTTCAATGGAGATATTATAAGGACCTATCTATTCTTTCCCTATAAACTTCTATTTATTTTTTAAAAACACTTGAGCATGCAGTTTACAAAAGTACATTTATTTATTTATATTGAGACATAATTGACATCTAACATTGTGTAAGTTTAAGGTATTGATCTGATACATCTATATACTGTAATATGATGGCCACCGTAGTGTTAGCTAACACCTCTATTACATCCCATAATTATCATTTATTTTTTGTAATTGGAACAAATAAGATATAGTTTCTTGGTAACTTCAAAGTTTGTATAATATAATATTGTTATCTATCCTGACTTCTCTGGCCTTTTTTTTTTTTTTTTGTACATTGAAGGGGTTAGACTGCTATTAAAGGATTCTAATAGCTCCTCAAAACAAACAAACATAGCTGTGGCCAGGCAGCGTGATAACTATCTTTACAACAGCGACAAGGTGTGACTACGACATGCAGTCATATGAGTATCAGTTATGGAAACTGCCCAATCAGACCGCGGAAATGATAAGCGTAGACTGACAGAGACTTGGGAAGGACTTTGAAAGTCTAGCGAAGATGACTCTTACAGGAGAATGTAAGTGATCACCTCCAGCTAGAACCTGGAGGTCACTGGGGCCGGTGGACAGGCGGGACAGCTCCCATGAGCCTGACTCATGAGTTCAAAGCTCAGATGCTGATGGGGACACGTCCCTCACAGAAGCGGGAACAAATCTACTTTGGCTTCTGGAGGTGAGGCCCCACCGGGACAAAACGGACTTCTCCTAGTTCAGTTTCTTTACTTAGTGAAGGGTCAGTGATTGTAGCATTTGTGAGCAATTAAAAGCATTACAAGCTATTCTTTTTAATTTAATTGTAAAATATTTCAAAAATACAAAAAATAATAAATAGAAACATCTATTGAATGAACAAATGCCAATATATTGTCATATTTCCTTTAGATCTTTTTTTCTATAGAAATTAATTATATAGAGTCACATAGCAGATACATATATATCTGCTCTAAAGCTATGATTTTGAAGTTCTCTTCGTTAGAAATTAGAGATTATAATTTGATTCCTATAATGGTTTCTCTTATATTAAAAAAATGCATATTATAAAAAGTCATAACCGATCTCTCATCTTGAGTTCTTGGGACATTATAAGATTTACTGTACAATTTAGTGCTTAATGTTTTATTTATTTTTTTTATTTTTATTGATTTTTTACAGAGAGGAAGAGAGAGGGATAGAGAGTTAGAAACATCGATGAGAGAGAATCATCGATCAGCTGCCTCTTGCACACCCCCTACTGGGGATGTGCCCGCAACCAAGGTACATGCCCTTGACCGGAATCGAACCTGGGACCTTTCAGTCCGCAGGCCGACGCTCTATCCACTGAGCCAAACCGGTTTCGGCTAGTGCTTAATGTTTTAAATATTTTTATGCACATTATTAATATCTTTATGCATTTTGAGCTCTGCATATTAACTTGGTTGCTTTGCCTCTCTCCACTACACCCACCCCAGAACAGTGCTGGGATTCTAATAATGGCTCGTTAGTTCTCTTCTTCATTGATTACTGACAGATTAACTGATGCTTACCTTCTGACTAAAGTTGTTGTATAGCTAACATTTACCTTCTCTGAGTCGTGACATAGTTTTAAAGTTAATGAGTGAATAATAGGTACAAACTTCCACTTACAAAATTAATAAGTCATGAGGATATAATGTACGGCACAGGGAATAGCATCAATAATATCCTAACAACTTTATATGGTGATGGATGGTTAATAGACTTAACGTGGTGATCATATCTTAAAATATACAAATTGAAATCACTATGTTGTGCATCTGAGACTAATATAATATTGTATGCCAACCATACTTCAATAAAAATATAGCAAATGAGTGAATGCTGGTTAGATTCTCTTAAGTGTAACTACAGCAAACAGTACTTTGTGCTGACTTAGAGACTCAAAAGTACTAACTTAGCGGGCAGCTTCCTGTGTTTCTGGAACATGTGATCTTAATCTGCAAACATTAGCACATTTGAAAATGATGTATTATTTACTGATTGCACAATCACAAGTCCACAGCCTTGTGAATGTTAATATTTTCTGGAAATGCCAACAGACTTAAAAAAGATAAAAGCTGCAAAACTAGTCAGAAGTTATCTCCATGTTTGGAGCTTGACTTCTACTGCACAGAAGACCAGATGAGGAGCTTGGGGTGGCAGTAAGTTAGCTGGGGACCCCGGATCCCAGAGTTCTAGTGCTGTTGTGATTGAAGCCTGCTGAACACGGATAAATCTATAAATCTGACTGGGTCTACAGTGTCTCATCTCTAAAACCTGATGACTGAATTTCAGATGATTGGTGATGTCTCTTTCAGTTCTAAGATTCTATTGATTATGTTCAGGGGTGGGGAACGGCCAGCCCTCGGGCTGTATAAGGCCCACAACATTATCTGGTCTGGCCCTGCCAAAGCATTAGGGGGTGAGTTAATTAAATGTTTGACCAAATATAGCAGGCTAATTTTTAAGTTGATAATTTTGTATGGCCCAAGAATTATGTTATAAATATCCAAATGGCCCTTGGCAGAAAAAGATTCCCCACTCCTGATTAAAATCAACAACTACTAAGATAGAAAGGATATGTAATGCTGATAGAAAGTGTTAGCCCTAACCCTGGCCAGTTTTCTCAGTGGTTAGAGTGTCGGCCCACAGACCGAAGGGTCTTGGGTTTGATTCCCGGTTGAAGGCCCATACCTCAGTTGCAGGTTCAAGGAAAAAAAAGATCCTCACTCCTGGGGGTAAAATGGATAAAAGACTTAAACATAAGATGGAAAATCATAAAAATCTTAGAAGAATCCATAGGCAGCAAAATATCAGATGTATGTCGTAGCAATATCTTTACCAATACATCTCCTAGGACAATGGAAACTAAGGAGGAAATAAACAAATGGGACTACATCAAAATAAAAAGCTTCTGCACAGCAAAAGAAACCATCAACAAAACAAGAGAGCCCACTGCATGGGAGAACATATTTCCACTGTTATATCTGATAAGGGTTTAATCTCCAAAATGTATAGGGAACTCATACAACTTAACAAAAGGAAGATAAACAATCCAATCAAATAATGGGCAAAGGACCTAAATAGACACTTTTTGAAAGTGGACATACAGAAGGCCAAGAAACATATGAAAACATGTTCTAAGTCACTAATCATTCGAGAGATGCAAATCAAAACATCGATGAGGTACCATCTCACACCTGTGAGAATGGCTATCATCAACAAATCAACCAATGACAAGTGCTGGAGAGGATTTGGAGAAAAAGGAACCCTCTTGCACTGCTGTTGGGAATGCAGACTGGTGTAGCCACTGTGGAACACAGTATGGAGTTTCCTCAAAAAATTAAAAAAACAAAACTCCCATTTGATTCAGTAATCCCACTTCTAGGAGTATATCCTAAGAAAATAGAAACACCAGTCAGAAAGGATATATGCATCCTTATGTTCATAGCAGCACAATTTACAATAGCTAAGATCTGGAAACAGCCTAAGTGCTCATCAGCAGATGAATGGATTAAAAACTGTGGTACATCACAATGGAATACTACACTGCTGTAAAAAAGAAAGAACTCTTACCATTTGCAACAACATGGATGGACCTGGAGAGCATTATGATAAGTGAAATAAGCCTTTAGGAGAAAGATAAATATCACATGATCTCACTCATTTGTGGAATATAAGAACAACATAAACTGATGAACAAAAATAGATCCAGAGACATAGAAGCATGGAACAGACTGTCAAACCTCAGAGGGAAGGCAGGGGAGGGTGTGTGTGGGGGTAAGAGATCAACCAAAGGACTTGTATGCATGCATATAAGCATAACCCATGGACACAGACAGTAGGAGGGTGAGGGCTTGTGCTGGGGAGCGGGAGCTGGAGGGGAGAGGTCAATGGGGGAAAAGGAGACATATGTAATACTTTCAATAATAAACAATTTAAAAGAAAAGAAAGTGTTAGCCCTGAAAGATGCTTAGATGAAGAAGAACAAACTAGTGATCTTTCGATGAAGGACTTAACCCTTTAATCTAACGCTTGGGTTTCTGGATATCAAGGGAGAGATTAACAGCAATACAATCATAGTAGGAGACTTTGATACCCCACTATCACCATTGGACAAATCCTCTAAACAAAAAATCAGCAAAGAAACATCAATCCTAAATGACTCACTAGACCAGATGGAATTAATTGACATCTTCAGAACATTTCACACCAAAGCCAGAGAATATACATTCTTCTCAAGTGCACATGGGTCATTTTCAAAGATAGACCATATGTTGGGACATAGGCAAAGTCTCTCCAAATTCAAGAAGATAGAAATCATATCAAGCATCTTCTCAGATCACAGTGGCATAAAACTGGAAATCAACTACAATAAAAACAATCCAAAGAAATCAAACACATAGAGACTAAACAGCATGCTATTAAACAAGGACTGGGTTACCAGAGAGATCAAGGAAGAAATAAAAAACATCATGGCAACAAATGACAATGAAAACACAACAATCCAAAATCTATGGGACACAGTGAAAGCAGTCTTGAGAGGGAAGTTCATAGCTCTACAAGCCTACTGCAAAAAAACAAGAAACAATGGTAATAAATTACCTAACCCTACAACTCAAAGAGTTAGAAGAGAGCAACAAGAAAAGCCCACTGTAAGCAGAAGGAAGGAAATAAAGCTTGGGTTTCACAGCTGAAAACTTGAACTGAATATTTATGTGATGACTTCATTTTGAAAAAGATGTCCATAGATATGTCCAGCTAAACATGAAATAAATGAGACCGAGGTATAAGTAGATGATTTCATAGAGCTGGGAACTCTTGCACAATTCTCCATCAGCTGTTTTGTGTTCTGGGATGAGGAAGATCAAAATCTTCATGGTGTCCAAGACCAAAACTTTCCAATCATTTCTGCGAAGAAACCGCCCAATGCAGCCCACAGTCCAGTTGCTAAGGAAGGCAGCATGTAGTTAAGGACGACAACTGTGGCTTTGGGAAGCCTGGCCTAGGGACTAGCTCACAAGCCCCTCCCCTCCTTTGAGGCTGTTGGTGGCTGCTCTCTCTCTGCAGGGGTCCTGGGGGTCAGTCTCAGGTGGTGAGTGGAGCTTGTAAGATACCAAGACTTCCTCTTGTTAGAGAACAGAAAGACATTTGTCCACCAGGCCCTAGCAGTGGCCAAACGCTAAATACCAAGCACCGCAGTGGAGAAGATTGGCTATTTTATGATGAAGGGCACCAGCCAGGAAAATGGGAAGTTCATGCTCAAAAGCCCGAACTCCCCGATCCAGGGTTCGGGGCAGGTTTTTTAGGGGCTGAGGGAGCAGGTGTTCGGAAATGCTGGTGGGGGCAGTTTTGATTGGAGGACCTTGGAGCTTGGCCATTTATCATAAAGGGATGTCAACATCGGATCGTCCTGGAAAACAAACCCTTTGCTTCTGGAGTTCTGTTCAAGCTCCGTTTCTGGTTCTTTGGTTCCGTGGGTGGTGGCGGTGGAAGGAGGTGGGACGAGAGTTTGGTTCCAGGTACAGCTGGAGGTCACAGTTCTCTCCTCTGCACATGCTTCGGCTGCGTGACTTGCGGTTTTGATCTGTTGTCTCTGAAAAGCTACTCCATACCTCCTTAAAGAGGACAGGATGGTTTTGAGCTGGTCCTGTGCTCACACCCTGGCTGAGTGGTCAAGGTGTATAGAGAGGATCAACCATGTGGGGAGAATAAACTAATAGCGTGGCTCTAAGGACCAGAGCCAATTCCTGGAACCCTGGGAACGGCTGGGGTGAGGCGTTTCAGGAAAGAAGAACCCAGTGTTTGGGAAGCAGAAGGACCAACAGAACTCGAACAGCCGTTTGCCTGTCGAGTCCTCAGCACTGGAGCTCGTCCTCTTTGCTAGAGCGTTGCCCCGATGGGACTCAACCACGCTCTTCTCTTTGTTTGCCTTTGTGTCCCACTCCCCAAGTCAATTCCCGACACAGAGTGTAGCAGTCCAGCTCATCCTCATCTTCTCTGTTGTGGGCCGAGTGCAGAAGAGCTAACGTAGCAGACCTGAGACTGTTATCTGTAGAAGGGCCTGCTGGTGAGGTTGGCCTTCGGCCAGTGTCTGGGGGTTCCCGCCAGTCTCAGAACTGATAAGGGTGGCTCTCTGTGCCCACACTGTTTGTGCAAACAATGTGATTTATGCTGAAAGCCTGCTTTCCTTCTGGGAGCCTGGGATCGGTGCGTGCTAGGCAGAGTGCAGATGTGACCAACCCCAGTAACAATGAGGAACGGGGAGTCTGCAGCAGGCTTCCTCACACAGGAACAGTGCGCACAGGGTCTGCGTTGCTCACTGCTGGAGAGGGCGGCAGGCTCGCCTGTGTCAGAAGGAGGGAGCACGGGTTTCTCTGGATTGTGCCCGTCTCTTTCCATTGTGCTCCGACTGGGCATCCGCCCTCCATCACCATAATAAATCTAAGTCTCGAGTCCAACTGTGTGCTGAGTTCCACGAGTCCTTCCAGCAAGTCTCTGAATATAGGGATTGCCTTAGGGATCCCACACAGGCCACCTCAAAGCACTAGTACCCAGCTGCAGCAAGATTTTGCTATTGTTGCACATTCCTGAACATATTGTTCCACAAAATCTGTCTCTTATGAAATATGCGGTCACATCTGTTTCTCAGGGTTACTCAAAGATGCTGTTTACCCTAATTAGAGACATTCCTACTTTGTCTTTAAAAATCTGGTTGGCAGGAAAGCCCTTCTGGGCCTCCTGCGGTATGGCGATGATACTTCCCTTGGGTGCAGGAGGGCTGGCTTCCTGACACCCCGACTGGGGTCTCCCCCTCAGGCTGATCCCGCCTGTGGCAGCCTGGCTCCCTTCAGTCCTGAGGGCCTGGGGCAGAGCTGACTTTCAGAACCACTGCTAAAGCCCCCACAGAGCAACCCCCTGGTCTCCAGCGCATTGCATCCTGGGTTCCATTGTTCCCGCCCACGAGTTGCTCCCGTGCAGAGTCAGCATCAGCAGGTCTGTTTTCTCTTTGCTGCCTGGCGGCAGACATCTCAAAATTGTAAGTTTACAGTATAGCAATATCAAGTATATTCACCTTGTTGGTCCCCACAACACGTGTTTCTCAGGAGTCTGCAGAATGGGAAGACTTATCTCTGCAAAGTACTGTGAGAACTGGTCTGAGGCAAGTCTAACCTGATTGCTCAGTCCAAGGTCATGGCCTCCACTCCTGGGGACCCAGACCTCAGAGTTCATGTGACTTTACCCGGGTGGCACCCTAGTGAAATCAAAGACGCCGGGCACAGCATTGTAATCTCCAACATTTAGCTGAGTTATGGCAGCTCAACGAATGCTCAGTTATTTACAAACCAATCAATGGAGGAAGGAATCCAGCCAGTGCTGTTGCTAAGCAATGGCTACCATCTCCCGTCGGCCCAGCTCCGTAGGCCCAGCTCATGTGGCGTCGGGATTGGACTAAATGGTACTTTTTGTGCGAAAACAAAATGGTCACTGTGCCCCTCCCAGGGCTCAGGAAAGCCAGAGAGCTGGATGGCAAGGCTGCTTCCTGCGGCCTTCTCCAGCAAAGAAAGGAAAACAAAAAGAAACTTACTGTTTCCCCTCCCTCCTGGCCTCTAACTGCTAGGCATAAATTTCCTCTCAGACTTTCCAGAAACCTCACCCTTGGACTAAGATCAAGAAGAGAAAATTCCAAGCTTTTCCTCAGAGTAAATGCAAACAAGATTTCGAGTGAAGTCTTTAGCTCTAAGGGACACCGAGTCTCCTCCCCGCTGCAGGGCTGTGGCTGGGCTCTGCCAGGGCACACCCAGGGCCCCGGGAGCCTGCTGGGATCTGCCCGAAAGCTTCTGTTAAGCCAGCTCTGTCATCCTCCCCCACCCACACCCAGGACCTTCCTTTTCAGTCTCTTCTTCCCTTTCAGAGTGACCTTAAATTGCATAACTTTAGGGGGAAAATGGACTCCTTTTTCTCAGGACCACAAACCACATATAATGGGCAACCTTGGTCACCAAGATGGCCAGGCCTGAGTTTGAGCCTCCCTGGGATGTTAGGAGGGTAGATGCGAGTCCGACAACAGCCTTAGAGCAACACTTAAATGGTTCGGCCCTTCCTTGAGCCCAAACTATTCCGGCAAGTCTATAAATGGCCCTTCCGAGCGCCTTGCTGAGCCTGCGGGCACCTGCGAGAGGGAGGCTGATGCTGAAAAGGCAGAGACTGGCCTTGGAGAAGGTTCTCTGGGCTCTAGTTACACACCACCCCTCTCGCTGCCTTCCCGTCCGTTCGTCACTGTGCACTGAAGTGGTCTTTGAAAACACGAATCTGATCATGTCACACACAACCTCTCCCAGGTCGCATGGCCTGGCATGTCTGGCGCCGCATGTCTCGCGTTTCGTCGCTTACCCTCTGCTCCAGCTACACCATTCAGTGCCTTCAACCTGAGTGCGCCCTCTCACCACAGGTCTTTGCACATAGACTTGGCACATAATCCTTTCTCCAACTTCATCTGGTTGAGGACAGGACATGAAGAAGTCCCTGTGCACAGTTCATTTCTCTTCCAGTCTCAAGTTTATTTATATTCAATTCCTGGGGGAGCCCTAGCCAGTTTGGCTCAGTGAATAGAGTATTGGCCCTTGGACTGAAGGGTCCCGGGTTCGATTCCGGTCAAGGGCATGTACCTTGGTTGCAGGCTTGATCCCTGGCCCTGGCCAGGGTGCGTGCAGGAGGCAACCACTTGATCCCCCTCCCTTCCACTTTCTCTAAAAATCAATGGAAAAATACCCTTGGGTGGGGATGAACAATTCCTGGGCGAGAGTAGCTTGTTAGAATATTGTCTTGTTTAATAACTAAGAAAGTCCGTATGTACAGATAGTACTAGTGTTAAAATCTATGTTGAGTTAGTAGCCTTTCAAAACTTGCCATTGGTAGAGTATCAGTTCTACAGCAGTCAAAAGCTGAAGAAAAGGAAGTTTATCCCCATGAAATCATCAAAGCTCTCAGCTGTTTTTAATCCATTTAGAGAATTCCTTGCTTTTAATGAGTCTGACCACCAAGAACAACAGGAAATGTGAGAAAGCCTGTCAAATGCTTCCAAGTTCGGCCTAATGTTCCTGAACAAACACGATTTATTGAGTAGCAGCCATATGCAGAGACCTGGGCTAAGCACTGCGGGGAGACCTTGCAGCATCATACCTGTCCTTACAGCTTATTATCCATCTGCAGAGTTAGGAAATTCAAGTTCAGTAACAACAACCCAAGTCCCACAGCAGCAGCAGAGACTTCAGGCTTACACAGGCCCAGTGAGTTGTGTAAAATGAAGTGTGAGGGGCACCTTGAGGCGGGAGGTCTCGCAGTGGCTGCTGGGCTTCAGAGCCATTGGGACTCAGCTGGGGTTTGAAATAACAGCAGCAGCTGCTATTTTGTGAGCATTTACCACGTCAGGCATTGTGCCGGGTGCGCACACCTATTTTCTTTTTATTTCAGTACCGCTCTACTGGAAAAGCACTAAAGCACACCTGCGCAGCTAAATAAACGTGGTTATATACCTGCTCCATGGCCTGGAAAAAGTCAGTTCCTCTCAGATGGATCTGCAGAGTCAATGCAAGTCCAATCAAAATCACGAAAGCCTTTGTTACACCAGCTCTCTTTTTCCGTCCTCACCACAACCACACGCTGTGAAGTACTGGAAACCTGACCAGTGGCACCATCCAGCAGAGGCTTATTTTTTCTCAGGTAAGAACCCAGGGCAGGGGCCTGGGCTGCCCTGACGCAGGTGCTGGAGGAACCCTCCGGGTTCCGCCGGGTTCCCGCTGCGCCAGAGCCAGGTGGTTCCCCTCTTCTGCTACAAAATGCCGGGTCACTGCAGGCATCTGGATGGCGCCCCAGCAGAGAGGTCGAACCCCAGTGCTGGTAAATGGAAGGAACACTCCCCTGGGATTCCCAGCAAAGTTTCGACTCCCACTCCAGCCCATTGGTCAGAACTGTGTTGTCTAGACACACAGCTGCAGGATTGGCTGAGAACTTGAGGCTTGTTTATTTTTACTTATTTATTTTTTACATTCATCTTTATTGTTGAAGGTATTACAGATGCCCTCCGCCCTCCCATTGATCTTCTCCACCTGGCTCCTGCCCCCTCTGCAGGCCTTCACTATGGTCTGTGTCCATGGGTTATGCATATAGGCATACAAGTTCTTTGGTTAATCTCTTCCCGCCCCCTCCTTAGTATCGCCTCCACAGAGAACTGCTATCATTCTCCCTTCCCACATGAGAAAACCTATACATTGGGAGTTACCTAACTTGCCCAAGGTCATATAGTTAGTTAATAAGTAGAAAAGCTGGCCACCAACGCAGGCAATCTGATTCCAGAGCCTGAACTTCTAACGCTGTGCTTAGCTTTGAACTCAGGGCCAGGGGGATGGTGTTGACCCAGGTGGGTGGGGGGAGAGGCAGTCATACAGAGAGGGGTAGGAAGTAAGGAGGGAAAGGTCATTTGGGTTCATTCCATCTGCTGGGTTACGCCTTCAGGGTCAGGAGCCCTGTCAGTCCCAAGATCGAAATAATGATGACGTAACTAGGCACATGTCAAGAAGTGAAAAACTTGTCCAGAAGGCCAAAGCCAAGTTAGCTAACAACACGAGCAGGGTTCGTGCATTAGGCGATGCCAAATGTGAGCGGAGCCAGAACCCGCAATTTATGGCAAGTCCAAGGTGGGAGCTGGAGCAGCCAAGGTTGGGTCCAGGCATGTTTGGAGATTCAGATGAATGAAATAATGTGCAATTTTAAAAAACAATGGGGTAATTCTCTACACATTGACATAGACAGATGTCTAAGACTTGGAAAGATGTCCATGACATATTAGCAAATTAAAAATAGTTGTGAAACAGTATGCAGAGAATGACTACATTGATTTACCCCCCAGTATATCCTTTTCCAAGAGTTTGGGATACAAATTAAAACCAGATTTCCTCTTTTGGAAAGTTGAATTGTTCTCAGAGACCATTATATAAAGCGACCTGGTCTGAATTGGTTATTCCATCAGAAAACTCATAACTTTTTCCTTGCATTTCTATCAGAAAACACTTCAGTGTTGAGAAACCATCAAAAGGAGTCCTAGAGGACCTTTTGGTGCTGCCCACACATGTAAAATGAAGTGGCAAATTAAGGACGCCAGAAAATTAGCGCGGGTTGGCTTGAGAAGCTGATCTCACTGACATGGAGGAGTAGCTCTGGAGGGTTCAGCCATGTAAACCCTCTCCTCTACGGCATGTTGGACACACAACAGAAGGCTCTCTAAGCTTTAAGGAAAGTGAGCGTAAATGTTTTAGCAGTGCGTTTAAGGCATTATCTGCTCTGAGAAGGACCTCCTTAGACACACCTGTGTTCCATGTCTGGGACACGTGAGGACAGGAACACTCACCTGAGCCTCATCAGCAACATGGCAGCTCGGACCACGAGAAGTGGCCAAGATAAAAATAATTTCAAGCAAATGATTTGCTTTGTTAGGTTTGGATCACCCTCTGGACTAGAAGGAATTTCACAGGGACTTCAATGAAATTCTGTAACTCCAGAATTTGTACTTCTAATTTCATCCCTCTTATGGAAAAATGTATTATTCATTTGCACATTCTTGCAAATCCTCATCAAGAATCAAGAATTTGTATGAAACTGCCCGGTGCATCTCCACGGTTGTGGCTCAGAACCCCCGTGGGACCCGAGAGCAGCTGTAGCCTGTCCCAGGTTTATCAGGGACACCCGTCTCTGCTCCTTCTCACACTGCCCTGTTGGGAGAGCCAGTTACTGTCAACTAGGCCTGTCCAGGTGGCCAAGCTCCCTGAGCTTTGATCCCCAACTTCCTGATCTCTCGGTTCCTTTCCCCCCAGTTCACACCTGGTTTTTTGAGCCCCGCCACAGGTTCCCCTTACTTTGTTGACTTACTTGGGCTTTTACAAACCTCAGCTCTCAGATTTCAGCTTTATAGGATCCTTTGACCTCAGTGTCTCCTGAAACTTTGAGCCAATCTGGTCAGGTCTACCGCCAGGAACCCTGAACTGCCTGCCGGGCTAGCCAAGTCACTAGGACATGAAAAGTATAATGGGTGAGCGGCACTTATTAGAAAATACAAGATTAGGAACAAGAGTGAAATACACGCGTTTCATTTTAGATTTGGGGAAAATTAGATGGGGACACTTAGGAAGAAATTCCATGAAATCCACTCCGAATGCCAATATGAACAATGGTGTCAGATTTGCCAGAAATATTCTTTCTAGGAAACCAGTTTTCTAAAAATCATTAAGCATACATAACGAGTTCCTGATCAAAGCCACACAATTAGTTCTGTGCGGGTGAACTGACATTAACTTGCTTAGGTGGGATGCAGCCTACCTGTAGTGCAGGGCAGATGGTCCGAGTCAGGATCCCACTTTCCTCACTCTCTCTGTCTCCCGTGGCTGCACTGGGCTAAACAAAACCCCTTAGCCCCTCCCCAAGCACAGCAGCTGTGTGTGTTTGAGCCCAAATGCAGCCAAAAACCGTCAGGTGGACTCAGCTCTAAAATGTGCAAAAACACTTCTTCAAGGCTTAAAAAATTAATGAAACTCTGGTACTGATACTTTTAAAGACAACTTAAAAAGTTAATAGAACATTGATTTTTAAGATAGGCAATTCTTAAAATGTCATCCTAATGTTAACAATTCAATGTTAGTTTAAACACTTTAAAATTGCCTGAAGAATTTTACTCTTTATTTTTTCAAGCAATGACTTATTTTTGTTATAGATTTTTTTTTATTGATTTCAGAGAGGAAGTGAGAGGGAGAGAGAGAGAGAAAACATCAATGATGAGAATCATTGATTGGCTGCTTCCTGCACGTCCCCTACTGGGGATTGAGCCCACAACCCAGGCATGTGCCCTTGACTGGAATCGAACCCGGGACCTTTCAGTCCGCAGGACAATGCTCTATCCACTGAGCCAAACCAGCTAGGGCAAGCAATGACTACTTTTAAAAAATTGTTAATATTAACATAATTGTTTTTTTAAAAACTAACAACTGTTTTATTAAAAAGATTGTCAAAATTCTTCTACCAATTAGCAAACCGTTAACATACTCACATGTGCACCTGGTGTTGCTGTAGTTCAAAACACAGATGGCACACTATAAATGTGGGTGTTTCAGTAATTCAGGGATCAATGTCGTTGGGGGGTCCGCCCCAACATGCTTCTTGCAGTTTGGTGTCAACACTGTGTACCCTGAGGAGCTGTGGGCACTAGCTTTGGACATGTTTCCTTTTAAAAAATTAGTAACATCCCATTTCCAGCAAAAAAATCCCTCTGATGTTTGCTCCTCTCTGCATGGGCTCAGCCCCGCGTGAAGTCTGGCACAGGATTAGGCTCCCTCCTGAAGTGCCTTTCTGATTGATCTATGCAACAGCCCTCAGATCTGACAGCCGGTGAGCTGGAAGAAAAGCTCCCTTCAAAGCAGGCTTCAGTTCCAATTAGTCCTTATCTCCTCAAGCGGCTGTGCCCAAGCCTTCCTTTGGCCATTGTTCCTACTTATCGCGTTCACTTTGAGGACATCTTGCTTTTTCCTAAGCTTTCCTTGCTTATCTTCCAACACGGGTGCCCAAACAATATTATATCTGGTACAATGCTTAGGATGAGGTCTAGGGCACCTTCTTGGACATATGCAAAGGGAAGAAAGAATAAGTTAGGCCAAAAGGCACTACTTCCCAAGATAGTGGGAAAGCCTTCATTTCCCTTTGCATGTAAAACACCAGCCAACAACCAAGCCCAGGGGGTTACTATAGGTCACAGGCCCTTCCTGTAGCAGCAACACTCTTTCACCGTCTCATATTTTGAGACATCAGTGTTTCAGAGGTGCTCATGGATCAATGCCGTGCTATCACCTGCTGTAGCTAATAAACTGATTTATCAAACCGCCGCTCGGAGCCCCTCTCTCTGAAGTACATCACGGACTCACAGATTCATCGGGGCCTGCTCCCCATGGAAAGCACCTCAGACCCATGAAAAGGTGAGAATGCTTTTTAAAAACATGGGTTACATGCCTGCATAAACATTCTGGGCACCAATGAAAAGGATGAGACAGTCTGACGAAAGATTCTTGGCTCCAGGTTGGAAGTTGTAAGAGATGAGGTCATTAAGATAAAGTTCAACTTCGAGAGTCATAGTCGTAAGGTTAGGTTGTGGTGGTGGCTAGAGCAACCTGGGATTGTAACCATAACAAGGGAAGCAGGACAGCTTTCTGGACAGCACTGTGGTCAGTGGCAGGGTGACCTGAGGCTAGAGGGTCGAATGGAAGATAAAGTGCCTGACGCACTTTGCTGGCCTATCGCGCTGGCCCTGCCTCCAGACTGGTTACAAGATTCCTGTTTTCATTTCCAAGGTCCCAAGGAACCTTGTGTCACAGTCACCCCAGACATTAAGACGCTTTACAGCGTGTATTTCTGTGTACTTGTTTGCATGCTTTATTAGATTTTTGAGTTCCTTGAGAACAAGGGCCTAGCGTAAGGCCCTAATAAGTGTTTAGTTGATTTTGCTTGATTTAATGTAATTTGACTTAACATCCAATGAATGTTTGTTTTAAAATTCTGCTTCCTTAAAAATGCTGACTGTGCAAATAAAAAAATAAAAAGCTAAAAAAAAAAAAAAAAATGCTGACTGCTCCCAGGGCTCCTGGCACAGGAGAGGCTGTTAAGAATGGATCCCCTTCAACCGCCACAAGCCCCCCCACCTTCTCCTCTTGCCGTCTGGGGAGACGGCACACACAACCCTGGCTGCACACTGGGAGGGGATCCCTCTGAGAGGAGGTGATGGTAGAATACTGTTTCCTGCTGCAGACAGGCCCAATGTGACTATTTTAATTTGTCAAGAAAGTGAACTACAGCGGGGACTATCTGCTTTTCACAAAAATTCTGCACAATATTTTTGTGAAAAGCGAGTATGAATCTATATGCTTTTTTTTTTTTTCTGGGGAGAAATTAAGCCTTTACCTGGGTTCTCAAAGGGGCTCGGGACCCCGAAAGGTACCACCTACTGCTAAGTGGGAGTGAAGAAGTTGGCTTTCAAGTGTCAAGCGTCTACTTCGATGGTAAGTTTCCTTTCAGGAATGGTAATGTCTGAGCCTCGTCTTTACTTCCTGCACCTTGCACAGCCCTTGCCAACACTCAGCAGCCAACAGGGGTCTGTTTGACTAGAGTGCATGGGAGTGCCAAGCCAGGCCGACTTGAAGAGCATTGCTGCCCGCTCCCCGGGACCTACCCGGGACGTCTCCGCTTGTCCTTGCTCCTCACCTGCCCGCGTGTGCTCACTCGCAGGCTAATGGACAGCATCTGCCCCTTTCTGAGAGAGCAGGGATTTCCACTTTACTTGTATGTTTTCAAATGTCCAGACCCTTTTCCATGTCCAACTACTGTCACTGCTAGCATTTATTTGTATGTACTTCTTTGGTAAAGGTTTTACATTAGATCGCAAATTCTGTGGGACACACAGGTCTTCCGGGGAGTAGGGCTTGTGTGGAAGCGAAGTGAGGCTCGCTTTCCCTGATAGGAGGCCCATTTTCTCGTTCTTTTCCTTAAGTGAAAAAGAGCAGAGGCCCTGTGAGAGCCACACTGATTCGAGTTTTATTTTATTTTAAAATATATATTTACTGATTTCAGAGAAGAAGGAAGAGAGAGAGAGATAGAAACATCAATAATGAGAAAGAATCATTGACTAGCTGCCTTCTGCATGCCCCCTACTGGGGATCGAGCCTGCAACTTGGGCATGTGCCCTTGACCAGAATGGAACCCGGGACCCTTCAGTCCGCAGGCCGATGCTCTATCCACTGGGCCAAACTGGCCAGGGCTGATTCGAATTTTAAACAGCAAACGATCCGAGCTGCTCAGTAGCAGCAGGAGACCCGGAGGTTTCCAACCGCAGGTGATTTTTCTGACAAAGTGCACACAGCTGGGGTTAGGCTCGCCGCCACAGAGCAGAAAGGAAAAAAAGTTTTCTTTTCTTTGTTTTTTCCTAAAGCAGTAGCTTAACTTGCTGGCTCAGCACATGTTTTTCCCTGTGATCGTTTGGAAAAAAAACGTGCCTGGACGCCCTCTTTCCCCTTAGCCCTTCCTCCCGCCCCCGACTGTACCATTCAATCCGAAATACTGGGGTGACTAGAGG
Source organism: Eptesicus fuscus (assembly GCF_027574615.1). Taxonomy (NCBI): domain Eukaryota; kingdom Metazoa; phylum Chordata; class Mammalia; order Chiroptera; family Vespertilionidae; genus Eptesicus; species Eptesicus fuscus. The sequence continues at coordinate 103,772,232 of NC_072476.1, forward strand.
ATGAGGAATAAATCGGTAATTGCCAAAAACATTGCCCCCGCGTTGCTCAGGGCAGTACCTGATCCTTTCTTTTGGGGTGATTGTAATGATCAGCTCAGGGCGGTGCTCTGCTGACAAGGTCACAGCCCAGGGAGCTGGACTTGGGACTGTGGCTGGGGGCGGGGCGGGAGGTAAACAGCAGGACTATAAATATCAGAGGTTCTGGCCGGCCTGGCAGAGCGGCTGCTGAGCAGAGAGGAAGGTCAGCCTAATCCGAGGGGCTGTCTGTGTAAGTAGGAACTCTGCGTTTGCCATACTCGATTCTTTTAGAGTTTGGTAGATAAGATGATTCTGAGTCTGGCTAAGTTTCTTTCCTTTTAGAATAGATTTTAAAAGAAGAGGCAGGTAAAGAAAATACAGAAGAAAGAGAATAAAACCCTGGTAGCTGGGGTGTGGCGGGTGTGCTTCTGTGGTGGGCACCTTGGTCGGCTGGTGGTTTCTGCCCCTCTGCACAGCTGAGCTTGCAGGTGGGAGCAGGGGACGGGGGAGAAATGGAACACTTTGACTCTGCAAAAGCGGTGATGTTCTAGGGGCAACATGGCATGTTCAAGCTTAAGTACTTCCCCCTGAAATGCAGAGTGAGGACTCTAAGGGCAAAAATAGCCCACAGAGTTGAAGAGCAGAGGCGAAATATAGCCATTCTACACGGATTAGAAATGTCCGGGGATACTGTGAACAGTTGCAGAAAAGAGAAAAAAAAGAAGGGAGAGCAGGTTTGGCCCACTGTGCAGGAATAGTCACCCCTTAATCAGTGCCCGGGACTGAGTTTGCTCTTAGGTGAATGAGGAAGGACCTGCGGACGCCCATCCGAAGTTCAAGGGAAGAGGGTGGGAAAGGTTCTGCATATCCTGGCTTTTAATGGGGAATTCTAAGCAAAGGTGGGTCTGCCTGTGGCTGGCAAACCTAGGTTTTGTGATTGAAAAGTGCTGAGATTAGTGACATTTATAAGTACGTTCTAATTGTTATTGGATCAGCTGCCAGTAAATCCAATTTGGTTATTTATCTTCATTATTTTGATGTAGCTGTCTGACAGCTATAATTATAATCAAAGTCTATTATGTAAAAGAAAAAAAGACCTTAAACACAGTTGAACAGGCTGTCGGTTACAACAACAGACAGTAATCTGAAAGTGTGAACTCTAATTCACTACCTTCTGCTGATGGCTTGCCTTATTATTATTTTTTAATCAAAAAGCTAAATGAGGGCCAGGAGTGAAATAGCCTTTTCCTTTACACTCACTATGCAAACATTTGAACATTACGCTCTGTGGAAAAGGGAGAGTGCCCAGAGCTGACTTTATGCTGAAGACTCTATATTTACTGAATTTAGATCCTAGATAGGAGGGATGAACTGGCCATCCCAGTAAGAAACAAAACAGCCTGCATGATTTTAATGCCCCCTTCGCCATTCTAGGGCATCGGCAGACAAACAAAAAGCCCTGGCCGCTGCAGCTACCACAGGCGACCTGCCTTCAAACTACCACTAGTTCTCAGGAGCTAAGAGGTCACGTTTTAGAGTCAGCAAAACCGGTTTGAATCCGGTTTTCCTGGGGACTTACTGCCTGTGTGCACTTGGGCAAGATGCCTAAACTCCCTCTTAGTCACAGTTTCCTCACCTGCAAAAGGGAAAATGCTCACGTAGTTGTTAGGGTGAACTGGCATGATATAAGCAATCGCTCAGCACTCCTGCATATAGTTTTAAATGCTCGATAAATGGGAGCTATAAAAAGGATAACTGTATCATCAACACAAACACTATACTAAAGAATTCCCTAGATCTCATCTAGCTATATCTTCTCCTTTTTAAAATATTAGAGTTTTAAAAGTGTTATACTAGTTGGGATGGCCTTAATAAATTATTTAATTTATCCTCTCTTAACCACCCTTCTCCTCATTTAGTTAGGCTCTTATCATGAAATATAAGGAGGAATTTTGTGGTGTTAATAATGTGGAAGATAACCAGGTGCTATAGAGTCCCATCTATATGTAGCTGTGCATTAAGAGCCCCAATCCATCTGATGTTAGCCTCTTTATTTGGGGCTCACTCTAGGAAACTTACCATTAGCTTCCTGTTCTCCCTCTCCCCCCTGCTAAATAAAAAGTGGTTTTCTTTTAAAAATATATATTTTATTGATTTTTTACAGAGAGGAAGGGAGAGGGTCAGAGAGTTAGAAACATTGATCAGCTGCCTCCTGCACACCCCTGACTGGGGATGTGCCCGCAACCAAGGTACATGCCCTTGACCAGAATCGAACCTGGGACCCTTCAGTCTGCAGGCTGACGCTCTATCCACTGAGCCAAACCGGTTAGGGCAGTGGTTTTCTTTTTTATCCCACATCAGTTCCTGAAAAGGCACCAGCTTCCTAGCTCTGGAATTTTGTCCTGATCACTTTCCCTAGTCTTACATTAACATGATCAGGTGTGGATTTTTCTTTCTCTGCTGAATGTGTTCCTTTCTTCACCACCTCTCTACAAGTCGCCTGTTTTATCCGTAGCTGTCTGCTGAGAGAGCTAGCCCTGGCGTTGGGAATATTTCCAGTCAGGCATTTAACTTCCCTATTCAGAGAGGGCACCTTTTTACCCAAGAATGTGTCATCGAGTCCCAGGAACTTTCAGAAAGTATCTGCAGCCAACAGGCTAATTGAGTGCCGATTTCAGTGAGTCTTAATGGCACAGGGGGCAGTGGCTATGCAGCCTTTCTCCTCAGTACGGTTTTTTCCTTGGTCCATACTTACCTTGGATGTGGCAGGTAGCTTTCCATCTGAAGACATTCAGACCCTTTAATATCGGCAGAGCATTAGACTTGTAAAAACAAGAGCAACAATACCCAAGAGATTTACAAATACAGAAGGCTTGCCCCTGAAGAGCTAAGGGCCCCCCGTGAGCCACGTCCATGGTGGTGGCTGCCCTCACTGCCACCTCCTCGTTTCATGCTTTTGTCATTTCTGTGCAGAATCCCCGATGTACCCCTTCCTTTCTTAGATTGGTCAAGGGTGGAAAGAAGCAATCAGCACTTAGTGTATCTCAAAAATCAAACCGTGTTTACAGGATGTGACTTAGTTATGGCGGCCAGAGGCTCAAACTGTCCCATGCACTGTCTCCTGGAGACGGGTTTGGCTCCCTTTCAGGCACGTCTCCATGGCGTGCTGCCTGCAGCATCTCGCTAAGCTGGACAGGTCAGGGGTGCTTGGACACCTACCCTGCCTCTGGCTGACCTTTTCACCTTTCAAGGAAGATTTGGTGCATGAGCCCAACAACATGGCGACAGGATCCAGGGCCACGTATTTAGAGGAAAGAGAGTTATACTGGACTTACAGACATGCCTGCTCAGGACCGAAGCCTTCCATGAAGATGACCGAAAGTCCTTCTCTTTTTCAGGACAAGCCCAGCAATGTGGAGAAGCCTGGGGTTCGCCCTGGCTCTCTGTCTCCTCCCCTGGGGAGGCACGGAGAGCCAGGGGCAAAGCCCCTTCTGTAAGCCACCTCCGGCCTGGAGCATAGGGGAGCAAGACCCCATGCTGAGCGCCTCCGGCTCCGTGGCCCTGGTTGCCCTTCTGCAAGCCAGCTGATCCTTCTGCCTCAGGCAGGCCGCTAGGTAAGATGGACTTGCTGGGGTCTGGGACTTCTTCAGGGAAACTCTGCTAAATACACACAGGCATAAAGTAAAGTAAAAATAGAAACAATATATTTATGAAATCACATTTTTTGAAAAACCATACATCTTTGGATAGAACATGCTAGAAGAAAAAAGAATAGGAGGATATACACCAAATGTTTACAGTCGTTTTCCTGGGACTATGACAATTTTTTCTTCCTTTTGTGGACCTGTATTTTATACTGTCCTACTAAATAGGTATTACTTGTGTAATGGAAATGTTCTGGAATGTACTCTGCAAATGCCTTAGTCATTTCAAGGTAGCAAACAAAGATGAAGGCTTCGCCAGGGTAGAAGGAACACTAGACTTGCCACAAAGGTCTTGGGTCATTTAGCAAGCATGTAAATTTAGATATGTTTGTTAAATCTATATAACAAATATGTGTAAAAATATTTGTTGGGTTACTTGCCAGATATTGACTGGGTAGAATTCTTGGTAAGATGGATTAAAAATATACACTTCATAGGATTAATTTGAGAACAAAATGAACTCATGTTTGTACAAGCATTTAGCATAAGGTTTTAACTGGCACAAGTGCTCAGTAAATAATTTAAAAAGTGCAAGTTTTAGTCCTTTACAACAATATAAAGAAGGAGTATGAGTAAGTAAAACATAGTAAGAGTGTTTCATGTAGAAAACAAAGAGTGAGGAGAAAGAGATAAGTCACTAATAAAATTAAGTGAGATTATTCTCTCTCTCTCTCTCTCTCTTTTTTTTTTTTTTTTTGGTATTTTCCCCAAATATTTTAGTTTGGAAGACCTGCGAGTAAAGCTGGAGAAAGAAGGTTTTTCTAACATCTCCTATGTTATTGTTAATCATCAAGGGCTCTTTTCTCGATTAAAATATAATCATCTTAAAAATGAGGTTTCAGAGCATATTCCTGTTTATCAACAAGAAGAAAACCAAACAGATGTATGGACTCTCTTAAATGGAAATAAAGACGACTTCCTCATATATGACAGGTATGTACATACACACACATGCACCCACACAGATCCATACACACTACCAGAAATTAAAGATGCCTACTTGTATTTAATTTAATAGAAATTGATTTGAGATAAGACCCTTGCTTTTATTTTATTACCAAACTAGAGGCCCGGTGCATGAAAATTCATGTACTGGGCGAGGGTCCCTCAGTCCAGCCTGCCCCCTTTCACAGTCCAAGAGCCCTCAGGGGATGTCCTACTGACGGCTTAGACCCGCTCCCCCCCAGGGGCATGGAGGCCCCTGTGGAGCAGGCCTAAGCCACAGTGGGAGGCCACCAGGCTGATCAGGGGAAGGTGCCGCCCCCATCACCCCGCTGTTGCTGCCACTGCCACTGCCAGCCGCCGCACTTGCCAGCCCTTGGCCCTCACAGTTGCCAAGGTGTTTTCATCAACATGGACTCCAGTCCCTTCACCACAAAAAAATGACAACTTTATTTAGGCGTTTTCAAGATGTCTCTTTCATAGGATATGACATTTCTTTCTTTCTTTTTTTTTAATCCTCCCTGAGGATATTTTCCCATTGATTTTTAGAGAGCATGGAAGAGAGAGGGAAAGACAAAGAGAAACATCAATGTGAGAGGGACACATTGATTGGTGGCTGCTGTTCAGGCCCTCCCCTGGTGCAGGCGCATGGAGGCCCCCACTGAGGCCCCGCCCCCAATGCTGCAAGTCCCTGCCCACCCACACCTGCTGCATGCGCAGCTTGCTGATTGGTTGTTACTGTGACAGCGTCCTGGACAATTTGCATATTCCTCTATTATTAGTATATATGAACCACTGACCAAGACTCTAGGATGTTTTGTTAGGCTGTGACTTCTTGTGTGGACTTTGTGCTGCCTTAGCAGCTGTGAGCAGTGCATATGATTTGCAGAAATTAATTTGTGATGTCAGTGGTTTGGGCATGGGTAGAATTTTTAGATCAATTACAAATTGTATTTGATCAAGTCACAATGGCTAGACTACAGTTTTGATATTGTTCATAGCGATATATCTGTAACATTTCTAAAAGCTAGTGGTAGACTCACTGCATCTTGCTCTGACCTGAGCTGGCTGAGTGCCAGGGAGCTTGAGACCCACCGAAGAACCATTCCTGAAGGCCGACCTGTCTTAGTTATGAGACCCCCTGACCCTACACAGCCTTCTTTCAACTCCACTGGGGTAGGAGCACGATAGAGAACATTGTGATGACGCCGTCTTTGTCCTTTCTTCCAGGTGTGGCCGCCTTGTGTATCACCTTGGCCTGCCTTACTCCATGCTAGAGTTACCGTACGTGGAGCAGGCCATTAAGATTGCTTACTGTGAAGAGAAATGTGGAAACTGCTCTCTCACGGTATGTCCCTCAATGATTTTTACTGGGTAAAAAGAGGGGATCTTTAAAGAGTTATCGAAATAAGTTAATGTTTCATGACCAATTTAGCTAGTCAGTGTTGGTGTACTAAAAAGAAACTGCAACAGGAATTTTTAAAAAAATATATATTTTATTGATTTTTTACAGAGAGGAAGGGAGAGGGATAGAAAGCTAGAAACATCAATGAGAGAGAAACATCGACCAGCTGCCTCCTGCACACCCCCTGAGATTTCTTTCCCAACACACAAAGCCAGTTCCATCCTAGTGAACTAGTTGGAGTTTCATGGTAGCTCTGCAAATCATTTTTCGTGCATTCACGCTGAATCTATACGTGTGTTGATGAGGGATTGATAAATTTGTTTCAGACACTGGAAGATGAAGACTTCTGTAAGAATGTGTCTTTGGCTCCTGTGAGAAAAACCACGGAGGCTCCGGAGCCACACCACCATCACCACCACCATCACCATCATCATCGCCATCACAAGCATGGGCATCAACACATTCCCATCGCCCAGCTCTCCGAGAACCAGCAGCCAGCGGCACCAAACGCGTCTGAGCATGACCCTCTTCCAGGTCTTCACCACCACCGGAAGCTCAAGGGCCCCCAAAGACAGGGTCACCCCGAGCACTGAGACGAGCCAGGAAGTGAAAGTTTACCACTCTCTTCTCCACAGAAGAAACTCTGAGGAAAGAGGTGTATAAACCAGTTACTCTGAAAGTTGCCCAGAGAGTCAGAGTCAGCCGCTAGCAGCTGATGCTGACACTGTCGCCATCTGGCATTTGAGCGCACAGGGTCCGCAATCACCTGACAGTGTAGAGAAGCCCTCCCCTCTTTATGCAGCTGATTGGGGCTTTGGGCCCAGGAGGAGAATGTCATTGAGTCTTGACAGTGACGCTTGCCTCCCGCTGCCTGACAGGCAGGTCAGCTCGAGCCCACAGAAGCCAGCACCACCTGAAGCTGAAAAACTGAGGCAGAAATGTGACAGTGACCTTCAAACTAAATATCTAAACTAGGATATACTCCCAAGTCAGTCTAGACACAATTTCACTTAGCATATTTATAGAGTACTTAATAAATAATGATAAAAGGAATTGGATTTGTGCAAACATGAAGAAATCTATGATATTGGCTTCCAAATTTTAAGATTTATGCCACAGAAAAATTTGACCCAAACCAATTTTTTTTTTTCATTAGAGGGCCACTGAAAGGTGATTGCAGCGCTTGGTTAGTCTGTCTTGCTTTTTCTTTTTCCAGCATTCTACTTGCATTAATGAGAACAGGAACATAAACTATGACCTAGGGGTTTCTGTTGGATAGTTAGCAATTTAGAATGGAGGAAGAACAACAAAGACATGCTTTCCATTTTTTTTCTTAATTCTCAAAACAATGTTACCTTTGTCTTTTCAATCTTACAGTTTTAACTGATTATACCTTTAAAGGAAGAAGTGAATTCTTGCTACTTAACCTATGAGTACCTTGCTACTGACTACATTTTAAATATCCATTTATACTTTTTTATATCTAAGACTCAAATCTTAAATTTTATTATCACCTATGAAAGAAGGCTTTATCTATTGTTTTCTTTACTTTGCATTGTATCAACTCTTTAAGATTTGAGAATGCCTGTCTTGAAAGATATAAGGGGAAAGAGAAAAGAATGTTGTCTATCTCTTGATTGCTGAGTAAGTATTTCCATAGTCAATGATGGCTCACTAGGTAAACTCAATCCTATGAGCCTGAACTCCGTTATGGTTAATACTATTAAGTAAGAAGGCAGTGTACAGTTGGCCAAAGTGTGGATTTATTTCAATAAACTCAATTTAAAATGTTTAAAGCTGTCTCTTTCATTGTTATTATTTAAGCAGTTTATTATATTGACAACAGAAGTAAAATTTCCAACGGCTTTTAAAGAAGTTAAATAGCAACAAATGAATTAACTGCTGGCCTTAAAACCGTCTACGTTTAAGGTGAGGATCCTTGCCAGCGGAGAGGCGCTGCTCCAGGTCTCGAATGGTGTTTCGAAGAGCTGCAATCTCCTTGTTTTTTTCTTCTTGAAGATGTTGAAGCTTCTAAATGAAGCAGAAAAATGTTGCTATTGTAATTCAAAAAGAATGATATTAAGTACAAGGAACAACAAAATAACAACAAAACTAAAGTTCTAGTTTAAGAAGAAGCAGGTATTCAAAAAAGACCTTACATTTCAAAAAGTATAATTTTGTTTTTATAGGACTTAATGGGAGTAAAATTGGCATAAGGATGCAAAAATACACATTAGCACCATTTGTTTTAGTTTGTTCCCTTCTCCCTATAGAACTTGAAGTTGTAAAGCATAAAGAAGGAGTTGAACAAAAAGAAATCTACTGTGTGCTGAAATAGCTTCAGAAGTTAGTCCACGTTAGTTCAAAATACATCACAGAATTCTTTAGACCATCCAGAGTCAGAGGATTTTTCTAGTGTTTTAATTAATCACTAAGACTTATGAGTTTAAATTGAAAGTGTCCTTTAAAGATTATTCAAAATCTAATCTTTCTGATTATGTGATATATTTTAAGAAAAAGTATTAAGTATATTGCTAGTAAATACAACTTTTATGGAAGGAAACTAAGAAACTTTATTTTCCTAAGCATGGAAGAAAAACTTACCCTTCTGTAGATACTCTGTGGCAAAACAGTAGAATCTGGATATGATTTTGGTTTAGTTTGAACTCTTGCTAGTTTGGCATCAAACTGAATCAAGTTTAAAAAGAAAGTTATTGGGAACATTCTAGTTAAACAATTAGAAAAAATTGTCTCCATAATTATAAATACAATCCATTATATCCTTTGACATTTAATCTGTAATCCTATATAATAAAAGCCTAATATGCTAAGTGTCTGGTTGACCAGTCAGCCATTCAACCAATCAAAGCATAATATGCTAATGACAGGCTAAACCGCTCGCTATGATGTGCACTGACCACTAGAGGGCAGACAGTCGACCAGTCAACCAGTTGCTATGATGTACATTGACCATCGGGGGCAGATGTTCCAACCAGTGTTAGCTTGCTGCTGGGGTCCAGCCGATAGGGACTGAGTGAGATAGGTCGGACATGCCCTGGAGCCCTTCCGTGGTTCCTCCCCAGCTGGCCAACCTCCTGTGTCCCTCCCCTGCCGATCATGCACTGGTGGGGTCCTTTGGCCTGGCCTGCACACTCTCACAATCCGGGACCCCTCAAGGGATGCCAGAGAGCCGGTTTCGGTCCTATCCCGCAAGCCAGGCCAAGGGATCCCACTGGTGTATGAATTTGTGCAGTGGGCCTCTAGTTTAAGTATATTCTCAGTGTAACAGAATATAGAAAAGTCTTTGTTTAAGAAAGAGCAAAGAACACCCAAACAAGATTAACCCTGGCTGCATGCTAAGATTACCTGGGGAGCTTTTTAAAAGTGCCCAATACTGGACACTACCCTAGAGATTCTGGGTGGGGTTAGCATCATCTCTTCTTAGAATATCAGATGTTTCTATCATGCAGGGTTAAGTATCTAGTTAAGAGGGTTGAGAATCTAGTTAACCTAAATTGAGATAATATTTCACATTACTTTGTGTGCTTTTTAAAATATATATATATTTTTTATTGACTTTAGAGAGGAAAGGAGAGGGATAGAGAGAGAGAGAAACATCAATGATGAGAGAAAACCATCGATCAGCTGCCTCCTGCACGCCCCACACTGAGGATCAAGCCCAGAATCCAGGCATATGCTCCGATGGGTAATCGAACGGTGTTCTCCTGGCTTACAGGTCAATGCTCAACCACTGAGCCACGCCGGCTGGGCAAAGTGTTTTTGTAAAGAAAATGTAGGCTAATTAACTGTCATGGGAGAAAACTCATCTACCCTTCTGTACAGATTTTGAGACGGAATAATAGAATTTGGATTTGCTTTTGTTGATTTAGTTTGAACTCTTGCTAATTTGACATTAAACTGAGGCAGGTTTTAAAAACAAATTCTCGTAAGGTCATTCTTACAGGCCTTATTTTTGGCAAAATCTCCCATTATAACTTCTCCTTCAGGTTGAGTTCAGTGCAGCCTCCCTGTGGACTAAGAATAAACTGTCTGAGATTGTGTTCTGGTTTGGGGAGAGAAATGGATCATGACAATGAAAATAAACAGCAGGAAGAGTTCTGTCAGTCACACAACAGACTTGGGCTAACAGGGCCCGGATGGCAAATAAAATGCACACCCCAATCAAGGGATGGGAAGTTAATGGCAGTTCCTCTGTATCTCAGCTGCCCATTTAGCTTTCTGTGGTGTGTGGGTTCACTTGATGGAAGGCAGTAGCAATCACAAAGCGCCTCTGAAGTCAACATAGCCATCTTTTGCTTAATGATTATACACGTTTCAACACTGTACCTTACCAATAACCCCCAGGATAATAATCTAGCTGGAACATGAAAGTGATCTTAACTAATGGTGAATTATGACACCATAAGGTAAAGTGGGAGTTAGGATAGGAGAATGTGATAAAAAATGATGGAAAGGGAGACTAGTAAAATTTAGAAAAAGCTTTAAGGAACAAATATATTGTAAAATATTTGTATCTTTATATATTTTGACACCTGGTTAAGGAACCTACTGAAGGGCTCTCCAGTCAAGAACTAGAACCTCAGCCTTCCAGATGCCCTATTTGAAGTTCATTTAAATAAAAAAAAAAAAGTTTGGTTTGTCTGCTTCTATGATATTCTACACATTTATTAGGGAGACATTTGTCTCCTTTTATCCTGAGTAAAGAGAAAGGAATTTCTACATGTTTCCACCATTTCTGTGGAGAAGAGAGTAATACTAAGGATTAGAGACACTACCCACTGTGTGTGTGTATGTCTGTGTGTGTGTGTGGGGGGGGGGGGGCGGGGGAGCGGGGGAGCAGTCCTATGAAGTCTGCCTGGACTCAGCTGTAAAATGCAGGTCATCTCTGAGTTACCTGACCCCCTCAGAGGAAACAATACTTCTTTAGAAACCAGGACATTTGAACGACTGAAGAGCTCCACCTTCAGGCCAAGTGTTGAATGGCAGCGTAGCTGACATTTGCGGAGTCTGAGCATTGCACGCGATGGAGAATGCTACTCCTGAATTTATCTCACTGTGATAAAAAAAAAAAATGCCCAAAGTATGGTCTAAATTAAGGCATGCATCCTCAAATGTAGAAGTCTTAAACATTTACCTCTAGCTGTAGTTTGATTATTTCAGTTTGTTTTTCCTTCTCTTGAATTCTTAACTTTGCATTTAAATCTGAAATTTCCATCTCCATTTTCTTTACCAGTTCTTTATTCTTTTCTTCGTTTAATTCGACTGAATAAAACAAAGTAAATAAAATTAATTCACCTTAAAACTTAAAAAAATCTTACAAGCTTACAGTTTTTAGTTTTTTAAATGATACCCGAGAAAGTAAATTTTATTAATAAAAACACAGTATTTTAGAAACTATGTGCAGCATACCTTTTAGATATTTTTGACAAGCCTTTGCAAAATGCTTGAAACACAGAAGTCACCCATTGAATGCGTTTTAAACAAATAAACTGATTTGTACCCTTAAGCAACAATGGCCTAGAGATTAAAGAGGCTAAACTGCATGCAGTGCTCAGTGACTAAAGACGGATACAAAGCCTAGGTTTCTAGGTATTAAGGCCCCAAATTCCTGGATGACTCTAGAGCCACACCAAGCACCTGCTATACCCTGTTCCATATAATTGGCCTCTCTGACATTCAATTCATGTTTTTGTTTCATCAAATTTCCTCTTCTCTGAATTCCCCTATTCCTATAAATAATGCCGTACCATCCAAGATGGGAACCTCAAGGAACTTCCCTTTAGCGAGAAAGGAAAGAGTCCATTGGTCTACAACAAGCCCCCCAGATAAGGGGCCTCTATCCACAATGAACCCGCGACCTTTTTAGTTTCAGGCCTCACTTTTCCTCAGTTGAACTCTGTGTCTAGACTCTCTATCACCAGTCTCCATCTCTCTGAACACTGTTGCCAGGCTAGTCTTCCTAAAGCAGTGATGGCGAACCTATGACATGCGTGTCAGCACTGACACGCGTAGCCATTTCTGATGACACGCGGCCGCTGAGGTGGCTGCATGCTGAGGATGAAACATTTGCTGCTCCTGAGGATGAAACATTTGCGACTAAAGTCTTGGAGTTTAGACTCTAGTCACAAATGCGGAGGTCTGTAGGCCAAAACAACAGAAGTCCGGCACAGAGCGTCTAGTTCTGGGACTTCCGGTTAAGCCAGGATCTTTGCCCTCACTTCCGCCAGCAGAGCAGGGAGCAGCGGAACGCAGCGGGGGACGCATCTCTGGGGGCCCTGCCATTACCAGTAACCAAATAACAGTTAACCACAGCAACCATTATCTACTGTTCTGGGGTGTCATGGATTTCTAATCCATCATTACCGAGATAAGTGAGGGGGAGGCTGGGAGAGGCGAGGGTTTGTGGCATGCTATGGGTGCCGTTTCCTGCCATTAGAAATAGCAGCAGCCATTTTAATTCACATAAGGAACACCATCTTGCTCCATAGTGCAGACTCCATTTCACCACTATTACTGTTGTGCATCCTTATTAACCCCTATTTCTGCTTATTAACCCTGCTCTTTCCTAAAAGACAGTTATATGCACCATTTTGTGGTTAGTTAGGCCAGTTAACCCCTAATTGCCTGCAGGCCTAACAAGCTATCTATAATCCTATCTTCTGTCACTGCCCCCCTTATGGAGAACCCAAAAAATAAAAAACTAAGGTTAAGTAAAGGAAGTGGTAGTAGCAGTGGCCGACCCTTTCAAGAGACATGGACCGAGATGTATGGCTTTATAGAAAAAAATGGCAGATCATTTTGCATTGTATGTACTGAAACGGTAGTAAGCAGAAAGTGGAATATAAATAGACATTTTGAAACTAATCATTCCCAGCTCTTAGAAAAAAGTGAGGATGAAAGGAAGGAATACATTTCCAAGCAGCTACACCTTTATAAGAGCCAATCTAATTCCATCCTTAAATTTATGAAAGGCTCTACAAATTTAACATCTGCAAGTTTGAGCATTGCTCACTCTATAGCTCAGCATGGAAAAGCGCTCAGTGAGGGAGAATTTATTAAAGAAACTCTCCTAAGATGTGCACCAGTTCTATTTCACGATATGAAGAATAAAGATGCAATTATTAAGAGAATATCTGAGTTACCACTCAGTAGAAATATCATAAAAGACCGAATAATGAGACTGAACACAAACGTACAACATCAATTAAAGAGAGACATAAGGAAGTGTAAATATTTTTCGATCTCTCTTGATGAAACTACTGATGTCACGTCACATGCTCAGTTTGCCATTATTGGTCGATATTCTGATGGTCTCACAATGAGAGAAGAGTTGATAAAGTTAGTATCAGTGTCAACAAGTAAATCAGGAAGCGAAATATGTAAGGTTGTTATACAAACATTTCGTGACCGAAGCATTGATATCTCTAAAGTTGTGTCAGTGACGACAGATGGGGCACCAAATATGCTGGGGGAAAAAGTCAGGTTTGTCAAATTGTTTACAGAAGCTATTGGACATCCGATTGTGCCTTTTCATTGTATTATCCATCAGGAGGCTTTATGTGCCAAGGCAGGATTCACTGACTTCAACGACTTAATGTCAGTTGTTATAAAAATAGTTAATTTAATAGCTGCTCGCCCCCTTCACAAGCGAGAATTTTCGGCACTTTTTCTGGAAGTTGATTTCACCTACAGTGGACTGCTGATGTACAATAATGTAAGATGGCTGAGCCGAGGCAAAGTTCTTGAGCGCTTTGTGGAGTGCTTTGAAGAAATTAAGGTATTTCTTGACGATAAGGATCTGGGAAACTTTCCTCAGCTTAATGATGATAAGTGGGTCAACACCCTGATGTTTTTTACAGATCTCTCTGTTCATATTAATGAACTGAACTTAAAGTTACAAGGTTTTGGCAAAAGTATTGACGTTATGTTTGGATACATAAAAGCTTTTGAAAGTAAAGTTAAAAATTTCAAGCGAGATGTAGAAACTAAAACTTATAAATATTTTCCTAGAGTAACAAAGTATTTTGAGAAGGCCAGTGCAGCTGTACAAAATGAAATGGAACTCTTGCATGTGAAGTACCAGCATGTTTTAGACTCGTTACTTGACCAGTTTAGTGATAGACTTAGTCAATTTAGAAGTCTAGAACAGACCATGAAAATAATTAAGTAACCTAATGTAGTAGTCTACAGTAGTTTGGAATTAAATGGTTTCCAATGGATGCAAATTGATGATTTGGAGATGCAACTTGCAGAATTTCAAGACACTATCTGGGCTCAGGTGTTTGTCGACCTGAGGTCAAGAGTTGAGGTCAAAGGTTGAGAATCTGGAAAGGTGCCGCTTGGAGAATCAAGAGGAGTGCCACTACGAACAGGAAATTTGGAGTGCCTGGAACCGACTACCAGACACTTTTAGCACCCTGAAAAATATAGCAATGGCTTTACTCACAATTTTTCCCTCTACATACTTTTGTGAGGCCTTATTCTCAGCGTTAAATAATATCAAAACCAACAAAAGAAACAGATTGACAGGTGAAGTTAGTAGCGCTTGCTTGGGCCTGAAGTATACAAAAGACCAACCTTCAATTGAAGATTTAGCCAATGAAATTCAGCAACAAAAAAATCGCTAATAGGCAGGTTAGTTAAAGAATTCCCCCTTCCCCTCACTTATCTTAGTTCACAGCACCCCACACAAGCTAAATAATATCAAGACCAACAAAAGAAACCTACTGATGGATGAACAAAGAAGACAATAAGCAGATAAGTTAAATATTTAGTTTTTGGTTTATTAAATACAATTATAATAACAATTATACATTTATGTTATTTAAACTATAAATATCGCGAAATAATGTTTTTTTCCTCGAAGTGACACACTACCCGAGTTATGCTCAGTTTTTTGGCGAAGTTTGACACACCAAGCTCAAAAGGTTGCCCATCACTGTCCTAAAGTGTACCTCTAAGCATGGCCATCACTGTGTCAAAAGCTTTCAACCACTTCCCATTGCCCCAGCGGGACAATTCAAGAGGTAAAGAATCCAGACCTACCCACAGGTTTTGGCCTCTCTCTTGCTGAACCTCTCTGTGTAATGCAAAGAAAAGGTAGGAAAGGAGCTATGATTCCCTCACATTTCCCATGTCTCTCCCTCTGTATGTCTCGGAGTTTATTTTCTCTCTGTCTAGAGGCTCTTTTCCTATCTTCACCAGTCAGCCTTGCCCATATTCAGGATTTAGGAGCAGGGCCTAGTACTAAGGCCTCATCTTATCCTGGGGTGGGGCAAAGTCCATCTATACTAATAAAAGGGTAATATGCTAATTAGACTGGACATCTTCCGTACATCCATCCGGACAAAGCCACGGTGGCGGGGGCCGAGGCAGAGGTGGTTAGGGGCAATCAGGCCAGCAGGGGAGAACAGTTAGGGGCAACCAGGCTGGCAGGCAGAGGCGGTTAAGGTTGACCAGGCAGGCAGGGGAGCAGTTAGAGGTGATCAGGCTGGCAGGGGAGGGCAGTTAGGGGCATAAGACAGGCATGCAGAATGGTTAGGGGCGATCAGGCAGGCAGGCAGGTGAGTGGTTAGGAGCCAGCAGTCCCAGATTGTGAGAGAGATGTCCAATTGCCAGTTTAGGCCTGATCCCACAGGGATCCTAGATTGGAGAGGGTACAGGCCGGACTGAAGGACCCCCTCACCCCGGTGCACAAAATTCGTGCACCAGGCCTTTAGTAAGAGTATATTTAGCTATCCAAACTCCACCTGGTCTCAGCCTGTTCTTAGTATGTGCCTGGAGGCAGCACTATTGAAGACACAATGCATAGAAGCTGTGATTACAACCTGAAATGGATCCATCTTCAGACACTATATTAGAGGAGAGGTGTGTGGTTTTCTTTATCACAACTAGGGGCCCAGTGTATGAATTTGTGCACCTGGAAAGGAACTGTGGGCCATGAAGCTGTGGTGGGCACAGGGGTGGGTCTCAGCCCATCCTCCGTGCCCCCGCCCGGCCCCTCCCGCTGCAGCCATAGGTCACCTCTCTGCCAGCAGCCCCGCTCCTGCCGCCACAGCTCCCACATGCTGATGGCACCAGCCCTGCTTGCACCCGCTGATGGCTGGTGCAGAGCTATTGTGGCCGGTGCCGTCAGCGGATGCTGCGGTGACTGCTGCCCCGAGCACCCCTCAGGAGCAGGGGGAGGTGGAGAATCCTCAGGGGTGATTGGGGCCAGCAGCTGCCACTTGCACCGCTGATGGCACTGAGGGCGGCAGGTGTGAGCGGCAGCTCCAGTGCTGGCAGTAGGTGCGAGTGGGGCCGGTACCAGCAGTAGGCGTGAGCACCAGGCGGGACCATGGCATGTGGGACCAAAGAATTTTTGGTAACCACCAGAAGCTCACCCCAATGACAGTGACTGGCACCCCCGTTCACCTGTTCCACCATCCCGCTGCGGCCATCGCCAGCCATGTTCTGTGCTCTGCTGCCTTCTGCGATGCCCACCATGTTCTGCATGCACCCCCTGGTGGTCAGCGCATGTCACAGCGACCAGTTGTTCCACCGTTCAGTCTATTTGCATATTAGCCTTTCATTATATAGGATTACCCGAAAGCTTTTGTTACCAAGATTCTGTTGGCCTTATGAAATGAACTAGAAAATGTTTCCTCTCATTTGTTTGTTCACCCTCTGCAAGAGTTTGTGTAAGGTTGGCATTACTTTTCCTGGATGTTTGGTAGAATTTCACCAGGAAAGCCACCTGAGCCTGGAGTTCTTTTTGTGGGAAAAGTACTTATTATAGATTTAATTTCTTTAATGGAGATAGAACCATTCAGATGTTCTATTTCCTCTGGTGTGCTTTTGATTCTTCAAAAATGTCTAATTCATAAAAAATTTCAAATTTATTAACATATAGATGTTCGCTTATACAGTTAATTATGAAGCTCATTCACTTTTTAAAGTTTAAAATTATTTTCTCTTTCTCATTTCTGATATTGGTTAATTGTACTTGCTCCATTTTTTTTTTCTTGATCAGTCTAGATGGGAGTTAATCAATTTCATTATTTTTCAAAAATTTTTGGATCTGATTCTTTATTATGCATATGTTTGTAATTTCAGTAGTATCTGACTTCCTTCTTTCTAATTTCTTCAGGCTTAGTTTGCTATTCCCCCCCCTAACTTCTTGATATAGGTATTTAGATAATTGATTTAAACATTTTCCAATATTTGTATTTAAGCCTGTAAATATACCCATAAACACAACTTTATCTGTGCCCACAGTTTTTAAAAAAATATTTTAAAATTGATTTTTTTAGGGAGAAAGGAAGGGAGAGGGAAAGAGAAATACAAACATCAATGATGAGAGAGAATCATTGATCAGCTGCCTCCTGCATGCCCCCTACTGGGAATTGAGCTGCAACCTGGGCATGTGCCCTGACCAAGCATCCAACTGTGACCTCCTGGTTCATGGGTTGATGCTCAACTACTGAGCCACATGGGCTGGGCCACAGTTTTGAAATGTAGTCTATATAATTCAGTTAAAAACCCTTTAGAATTTCTACTTTGATCCACAGGTTATTCAGAAATAATTTACAAACATATAAGGATTTTTCTAATTATCTGCTTCTCGGAGGGCCAGAAGAAATTGCATGTTTAAAGTGGCTATTTAATGTTATAGTCCCACCAATAAGGACTCAGAGTTCCAGTAGCTGCACATTCTCATCTATATCTATCTATATCTATACCTATATCTATATCTATATCTATCTATATACACATGTGTATATATATATATATATACATGTGTGTATATATATATATATACATGTGTGTATATATATATATACACACACACACACACATACACACACATATATATATGTGTATATATATATTAGTAGCCCTGCACACAAATCCATGTGCAAGTAGCTCACTGCCGCTTGCCTCAGCTAGCCACCTGCCCACCGCCGCTGGTAGCTCTCCGCTGCTTATAGCTAGCTGCCTTGCTCCTGTTGCTCTCCACCCACTACCCTGCCCTCCTGTAAATCTCTACCACTTGTAGATTGGTTGTGACGTTATGGTGTAACAGATAATTAGCATATTCCTCTCTTATTATATAGGATTAACATTTTAGTATTTCTAAAGGTTCAAAGTGGTATCTCATTATAGTTTTAATTTGCATTTTGCTGCTTACTAATTATGTTGAACATGTTTTCAATGCTTATTTTCCATTTGTATATCTTAGGGGAAGTGCTGTTCAAATATTTTGCCCATTTTCTTGTCGGGTTGTTTGACTTACTATTGAGTTGTTAGAGCTCTTTTTATTTTGGATATAAGTCCTTTAGCAGGTATGCATTTGCAAGTATTATCTCCCAGTCTGTGGCCTGTCTTTTCATCTTGCTAACAATGTTGAAAGACAGAAATTAATAATTTTGATGAAATTCAATTTAGATTTTTTTCTTTATTATTTGTGCTTTTTGTCTCTTTCCAAGAAGTTGTACCTAACTTAATGTTGCAAAGATTATCTTCTATGCACTCTTTCTGCAGTTTTATAGATGCAGGTTTACATTTAGACCAGTCATCTATTTCAAGTTGATTTTTGCATAATGTACATAAATAAGGTATCATTAAGAATGAACAACATAGAGAGATCCAAGATGGCGGCGTAGATAAACATCTGGGCTGCTGCCGTCCACAACAATTTCCAAAACTACAACTAAAATACAGAACGTCTATCACCCAGAACCACGGGAAAGCTGGCTGAGCGGAACCTCTACAACTAGACCGAAAGAGACGGGAGCAATCAGGGCACAAACGCTGAAAAACTGAGGTACAGGGGAGCACGTGCAAAATGGGCTGGCGGCAGAGCCCAGCTGGAGGCGGGCATTGCTTTCTTCAATCCGAAGAGAGACAAGCCCCCAATCTCTCTGAAATCCAGTTTCTGGGGAGAGACTGGGCTGTCTGCCATCGGGTTGGAGAGTGAGGGTAGCTTGCTAGAAGAGCTGCGTGGAGGTAGAATTGTTGGTGGCGCCGGGTGCGAGACGCAAGGATGCAGTTGGAGGCAGCTCACTGCCAGCCATCGCTGTTTGCCACGCCCTAGCCTAGTGAAGCCCTGAGACTCCGTCCCGCACAATCTACAAACACACCCAAGCTCCTAGCAGCGGCTTTTGCATATGAATGGCCTTCTCTAGTGCAGTTTAAACTAGTAAACTTGCAACCCAGTACAGACAGCTCCAAAGCCTCCAAGCTCTAAGCAGCGAGGAGAGGACGGCAGTTCTCGCTGTAGCTCCTGCAGGGTGGCCTCAGACAGCAGCTGAACTGCACCCCATTGGAGATACAGAAGCCAGTATACCTAGTGGTCAGTGTGAGACACCAGATTTCAACTCCTCACATCCATAAGTGACACATTCAGGAGGCAGACTCAGTGAGCACCAAAGCCCCACTGAAACAAGCCCTGTACCACAAGTGTGTCTCCAGCGCAGCAGTGCTTCCATTATAGACACAGCGGGTCCTCACAGCCAATTGGCCTGGAGGTCAATTCCTCCCAGTGTACCAACAGCATTCAAGGCTTAACTACAACAAGACTTTGCACTCAGCCCACAAAGGGGTGTACCAAGAGCGATCACCTAGGGTGATTGGGGAAGCTGAGCTACCGGCCCCTATAGGTCACTGACCACACAAAGCCACTCCATCAACACAGGGAGGCAGCCAAAATGCGGAGACACCGAAGCATGTCATGAATAGGAGAGATGGAGGAAAGTAAACTACTAGACGACACAGTGTTCAGAACCACATTTATAAGGTTACTCAAGAATCTTCTAAAAACTGCTGAGAAACTTGAAGAGACCTTCAAGGACCTTAATGAGAATACCAAAAAAATGGAAAAGGACCAGTCAGAAATTAAGCATACACTGTCTGAAATAAAGAATATACAGAAACCCAACTGTAGATCACCGTACCCCAAGAGTCAAACCAAAGATCTGGAATATGAGGAAGCAAAAAACACCCAACCAGAGATGCGGAAAGAAAGAAGAATCCAAAAGTGTGAGGATAGCATAAGGAGCCTCTGGGATGGCTTTAAGCGTACCAATATCTGAATTTTTGGGGTGCCAGCAGAAGAGAGAGAGCAAGATACTGAAAACCTATTTGAAGAAATAATGACTGAAAAATTCCCCCACCTGGTGAAAGAAATAGACTTACAAGTTCAGGAAGCGCACAGAACCCCAAACAAGAGGAATCCAAAGAGGACCACACCAAGACACATCATAATTAAAATGCCAAGGGCAATAGACAAAGAGAGAATCTTGAAAGCAGCAAGAGAAAAGCAGTGAGTTACCTACAAGGGAGTACCCATACGACTGTCAGCTGATTTCTCAACAGAAACTATGCAGGCCAGACGGGAGTGGCAAGAAATATTCAAAGTGATGAACAGCAAGAACCTACAACCAAGATTATTCTACCCAGCAAAGCTATCATTCAGAATTGAAGGTCAGACGAAGAGCTTCACAGACAAGAAAAAGCTAAAGGAGTTCATCACCACCAAACCAGGATTACATGAAATGCTGAAGGGTATTCTTTAAGAAGAGGAAGAATGAAAAAAAAAATAAAATATATTAAAAAAAAAAGGAGGAAAAAGAAAAAAAAGGTAAAGGTAAAAATTATGAACAACAAAAAGACATCAAATACATACCTACCAACAAGTGAATCTAAAAATCAAGTGAATACAAAATCTGAAGAACAGAATGGACTGGTGAATATAATAGAATCAGGGACATAGAAAGGGAGGGGACGGACAATTCTCAGGGGGAAGGGGTTTGAAGGGTGCAGGAAGTGATTGGACAAAAATCTTACACCTATGGATGAAGACAGTGGTGGGGGGTAAGGGTATGGGGTGGGGTGGGGAATCAGGTGGAGGGGAGCTATGGGGGGGAAAAAAAAAGAGGAACACCTGTAATAATCTGAACAATAAAGATTTATTATAAAAAAGAAAAAGAAAAGAATGAACAACATAAACTGATGAACAAAAACAGATCCAGAGACAGAGAAGCATCGATCAGACTGTCAAACCTCAGAGGGAAGGTAGAGGAGGGTGGAGGTAAGGGAGGAGGAGATCAACCAAATCAACCAAAGGACTTGTATGCATGCTTATAAACCTAACCAATGGACACAGACACCAGGAGGTTGAGGGCATGAGTGTGTGTGTGTGGGGGGAGCAATGGGAGGATAAGGACACATATGTAATACCTTAATCAATAAAGAAAAATAAAATAAAATTAAATAAATTTAAAAAAGGGAAGACTTTTAACACCCTTATGAAACTCCTTAACTCTCAACATAGGCTCATAAGATCTGCTTTACTGAAGGAAGAAAATTTCACTAGTGAAATGATATTCAATGTGCTGAGTATGTAAATATCAAAGTTATGAATTTACATTTTATATTAATTTTATACATTGTTTCATAGAAAATAATATTAAGTGCAAACACTGTGAATCAAATTTAGACATGTAATTTATATCACATAATTTAGGTACAAAACCTAAATTAAAATACATCAAGGCAGTGTTCATTCAAGAAAAATTAATATATGCATTTGAATTGTTTTATGATATCTTAGAATTCAGTAAATTAAAAATAAAAACTTACCTTTTTTCTGCATATCCTGACAAAGTTTCCTTAATTCTGTCTTATGTCCTTCCTCTTTGATTTTCATTTCACTTATAAGTTTGGCAATGCTATTCTTATATTCCTAAAGATTAAAATATATTCATTCTTCAATTTAAATATGTGCATGCTACTTTTGATTAATTAGAAAGGTGAAATTGTCAAATTTATATTAATTTTTGATATGTAATCATATCTAGAAGGGAAAGATATTGTTCAGTTTCAATCAGCTTTCAGGAGGACCAATTTCTGGTCCGAGGAGACAGAGACCATCTAAAGACAATGTCTTTTCACTTTTGCTTTCTGAAATCACTAGTGTTGCGCATTTCATAGATGCTTGAAACATTTTCTTTCATTTTATGAATAAATGCCATGACAGCACTAAAATAGGTCCAATAAAAGCCAAAGTTATACCTCAGAGCCAATGGTAGGTACTATTTAATAGACAGCCAGCTTACCCTAAAGTAGGATGAATCCTTATGAATGTGGGATGAACTTCTGTATCTAAAAATTATACTAACATCAATAATTCCCAGAAGGAGAGTAAGCATTACCCATTGTAAAGGGGAGGCTAGAATAGGATGGATTTGGGATTTGAGACGTGCTCAGCAGGTGCCTGAGATTTGCTTCCTAGGTTGTGGGAGCATATTATGCTAATATGGAGAGGGGCATTAAGTAGGCCACAAAAGAGAAAGTCCCCAAAATTCACAATTTTCCCAGTGGTATGTCCCCACATAAAGAAATCACTCACAGGCCCAAGATGTAGGCAGAGGAAAGGACAGTGGGAAGAATAGTGAAGAAGGTAGTAATAAAGAGACAGCAATGAAGGCAAGTGGTCAAGAAAAGCCTCTGAACACTGAGACAGGCGCTTCGCTTTGAATCACTGTTGTATGCCCGCCTCCTAGTGTCTCTCTCCTGATATATATTTGTTGAATGAGTGAGAGTGCCAATAAAAATTAAGTCAGAATGAATCTCAGAGGGGAGGTGGGAGTGGGGGTGGGAGTGGGAAAAGGTTAACCAAAGAACATATATGCATAACTCATAAATACAAACAATAGTGTGGTGAAGGCCTGGGAGGAGCAGGTACAGGGTGGAGGGAATCAATGGGAAAAAAGGGGGGACGTCTGCAATACTTTCAACAATAAAGATAAATTTAAAAAATTAAGTGAGAAATTCTTAGCTTAGACCCAGTAAATGGGCTTTTGAGGATCCATTAATTTCCTAAAATTGTACGTAAAATTACACATAACACTAGAGGCCCGATGCACGAAATTAATGCAAGAGTAGGCCTTCTTTTCCCAGGCTTCCAGCACTGGCTGCCCTCTTGCACTCAGGACCCGGGCTTCCCTTGCAGCCCAGGCTTTGTCCGGAAGGTCGTCAGAAGGATGTCTGTTCTAATTAGCATATTATGCTTTTTATTATTATAGATATATGTGCATATGTACTGATGAACTTTCTCCTCAGAAAGGGTTCACAGCACAGCTTTTAATAGATATTCAGTGATATTGAAGAGGTAAAATAATCCAGTTCTCCTGGCTTAGATGGCTATGATTAAACATAGAGGTACATCTGTCCAGGTTACACAAGTTCAAGGGGATCTAGTCCAGATTCATACTGTGATACTTACCCTGCCAGGCAATTTGCAGGAATGGCCAAACCTATCCAAACACTGACTTTGATTAAAGCTTTGCAGGTGAATTTGGGTGAATCTCATGAATTGCCATTCTTCAAATGCACGTATCTAGGTTCCAAGGTGGGCAACTACTGAGTGGTTTTCATAAACTACTCCTGACTCAACTGGGTGCACTAAGCAGTTACTGCTCTGAGAAACAAGAGACAAACCTATCTATCTTTCCATTCCCCATTGACTTCGCCATCTGAAGATGCCATCACTAAAGTGGAATACTTCCATTAATTGGTAAGACCCAGGGTTTTCACTCCCACCCCCAGGCATGGAGACTATGTCTGGGCTGGGCTATCACACTGGATTCTTCTCCCCCACTTCAGCCTGGGCCAGTCCTTCCTCTTTCTAAGGGACCAAGTCCCAACAAGTTATTCTTGGTTGCCTTCTGGGAACCTTAAATGACAAGGAATAGCCTCTGGTTGTATTTTTGTTTTTATAAAACTTAAGGATTCTCTGTCTACAAGTTACGAAACCTCTCCCAGTCCCATAACATGCCTATTAAGTACCTCCAGAGTTTGTTTCTGGGTAGTGGTTTTTCATGTTTGGATGTGCCTGGAGGTTTTGTACTAGAGAATTCTCATTGGATTGAGGTCATCTTCAGTTTGCTTTGACAGTAGCTAATTTAGAAGTGCAGAATCTTGGGCTGTGGTGTTTTCTCATCAATTTCCACCCTCTGAAAATCCCTATGGTACTCTAGAAAAAGCAGTATGCTATGGCTTGACACCTGAGACGAGAAAAGAGGCAAACATTTCTCCCCCTTCTCTCTACCCCAATTACACTCTGACTTCACTATCTATTGTTGAGCTCTAAAGGCCAGCTATGGAAAGGATGGGAAAGAATAAGGAAAAAAGATAAAGGAAAGTGGAAAGTAAACAATGGGACATATTCCAGAGATGTTTAAATTGTCTCAGAATTGGTGCTAAGAGACGGCATTTTCCAAGAGCGCGCCAGATGCCAGTTATTTCCTCTGAGTGATACCTAGGAGCCCTGCAGGGCTTTAGAATTAGACTGTGTTTCTTCAGAGGCTCCTCGAGTGAGGAACCAGATTGAATTTAGAGATGGTCCTTCCAACTGAAGTTCTAAGTTTGATACATATCCAACTAGAATTTTGGAAATCTTAGGCCAGAGTTTGACATATTGGCTCTCGGGAGATGAGACTAATTAGTGTAATAAACCTCCCAAAGGGCAGAGGGGTGGGAACTGACATTTACCAAGCACCTTATGTTCTAGTCACTGTGTTGTGTATGTGTTCTATAGTTGCTAACACTGTGCTGTTCTTATGGGAAAAAAGAAAAGGGAACAGAGGGTATGGTGGCCCTGGGAGAGAATTAATTGGCCGTTAAGTACTCCCTTCATTTACATGGTGCAATAAAATTGTAACATATTACTCAAGTCATAAAGATTAAACACTCATTTACTTTGCTGTAAAAAAGTTCAAAAGTGCTAATAGAGAATATATACTCTAGAGTAAAAACCCTATTAACATAATTTAAAAATATGTAACAGAATAGTTTCATTTTTTTGGTAGAAAGAAAAAGCACAAGTGACATATTAGTACATTACAGTCTGAAAGAAGACTAGAGTCCTCAAAATTTCTATTTCTTTAAAAATTTTAAGTTATTACAAATTCTGGCACACACACTCACACACACATATATTTACTCTATATTTTGGCTATCTTTATTAATGAAAACAACCACTTTTTTTTTTTTTCTAATTTAAGAAGACAAATGCTCTACAGGGACTTGATTGATACAAAGATACATACACTCACCTGTTCATGAGATTTTAACTTTTCTATCATAAGATCAGCATTTCTTTTCAGTTGTTCATTTTTACCTGTGTAAAGACCAGCAAAGAGCATCCTAATATACAGCACCTTTCAATTATACAGGAACATATGTAACCTTTCAAGTTTCCATTCATGTATGTACTCAACCCTTGAAAACAGCATCTATTACACATCTACTGCATGTGCACAGAGTGCGTGAGACTGGAATGGTGAAACAAAAACATTATCATTCTTCAAATCGTGCAGCCTGTGGTGAGAGAGATGTGTAAGTAGTTGTGATGTGCCATGGCCGCCCCGCAGCGGCAGTGTGTCTGCAGTACGTGGGACCTGTGGGAGGAAAGCCCAGGTCAGCTTGAGGTCAGGAGAGAGTATACTGGGGAGGAGGCATCTGAGCTGAGACTTAAATGCTAAGGCTCACCCCAGGTGGGAGGGGGCCTTTCAGAAGACTGTGGGCTGGGGTGAGCATAGCACGTGTGGGAAACTGACAAAATGCAGCACCGTTTGAGTAAACTATGAGGAAGGTGTGTTAAGTAGGTGAGGGCCATAGCCTAGTAGGAGGTATGACTTTAAATTTTATTTTATGGAGTCATCAATGAATTTTACAGAGAAATTTGAATAGTGAAGTGAAGTGATTATAGTTAAAAAGATTATTTGGCAGTGCA
Organism: Eptesicus fuscus; assembly: GCF_027574615.1. Classification (NCBI taxonomy): domain Eukaryota; kingdom Metazoa; phylum Chordata; class Mammalia; order Chiroptera; family Vespertilionidae; genus Eptesicus; species Eptesicus fuscus. Next base: position 103,798,099 of record NC_072476.1, read on the forward strand.
GAGGATGATGGGAGGGTTTTGACCCTAGAGCAGTGGTCGGCAAATTGCGGCTCGCGAGCTACATGCGGCTCTTTGGCCCCTTGAGTGTGGCTCTTCCACAAAATACCACGGCCTGGGCAAGTCTATTTTGAAGAAGTGGCGTTAGAAGAAGTTTAAGTTTAAAAAATTTGGCTCTCAAAAGAAATTTCAATCGTTGTACTGCTGATATTTGGCTCTGTTGACTAATGAGTTTGCCGACCACTCCCCTAGAGGAATGGATGTCAGAAAAGGCAGATCAAGTAAGAAATAGCAGGACCCTAAGTTAGGTGAGTGGCAGTAGGAGACAAAGGAAAAAATGAAGATAAGGATTTAGATGACAGAGTCACCAGGAGCTTTAGTGGCTGATTGCAAAAGAAAAAGGGAGGGGGGCGGGGAGAGAAGGGGGAATCTCCACCTTTTCGGTTTCTGGTTTGGGTAAGTGAAAAATATGCAACAGTTTGGGAAACATTAAAAGGGAAAGATTTCTAGGAGTGAGATAATGAACCTAAAGCTTTACGATGCTGCATTTGAGAACAGTTCTGAGAAACATTTGGGCGTGGCCAAAGGAAGATTATCCTGTAAGGAGACTAGGAAGTGTCCAGAGACCAGGAGAGAGTGGTACTAAGAAAAGTGGTTAAAGGGAAGCTAGGGATCTCTCCCCTCCCCCTCACCTCACTGAAGTTATCAATGCTTAGAGCCTGTGTATTCCTTCCCTACTTTTCCCCAGCTTATACAATTACTAGAGGCCTGGTGCACGAAATTCGTGCATGGGTAGGGTCCCTAGGCCTGGCTGTGATCAGGGCCTTCCTTCATTCTGCACCGCCCCCTGGTGGTCAGCGGACATCATAGCGAACAATCAAACTCCCTGTCTCCTGGTTGAACTCCCAAGGGACACTTTGCATAATAGCCATATATATATATATACACACATCACACATGTCTACCGGTTTCATTTGTTTTTACCAATATAAAATTGTACTATACATATTACTTTGCAAAGAACTTATTTCTTAAAAATAGACATTCCTTCAAGTCTGTAATTTTTCTATGCATGCATTTTTATAATTTTACATAAGTAGGATCATAGTATCCATGTTGGGATACTCTTAGCACAGTCTTTCCTCTCTCTTGTTTTCTTTCTGCCTTCTTCCTCTCCCTCTTTTTTTCTCTCTCCACCTCCATACCCCTGGTATAACTGTATATCCTTCTGTGTTTTTCTCTGTGTTTTTGATCTCTGGATCATACATATGCATATATACATACACATTCTCATAGTTTTAGTCATATCTTTTACCCATTATACTTTTTTCATTTATCTTTCCTGGTCAATTTGTAGAGCTCTTTGTATATTGTAGATATTAAATTACATTAGTATTTTAAATCATGTTTTCAAATAAGTTATTTATTTTTTTGACTTCTGTGTGGCAAAATGACATGCCAAGTCCTTTCTTGTTGCTATTGTTGGTGCTCTTGTTGCATAAGAAAGTCTATTAGTCCTGCCTGGCTGGCGTGGCTCAGTGGTTGAGCATTTACCTATGAACCAGGAGGTCACGGTTCAATTTCTGGTTAGGGCACATGCCTGGGTTGTAGGCTCGATCCCCAGTGTGGGGTGTGCAGGGGGCAGCCAGTCAATGATTCTCTTCCATCACTGATGTTTCCATCTCTCCCTCTCTTTCTGAAATCAATAAAAAAATATATTTTAAAAAGTCTATTCGTTCTGTTTTTAAAAGTCTTTTAGTTCTGTTTTTCCCTTATATAGCATCTGAGGTTCCCAGAGTGGTTTTGCCATATTATGAAGAGTAGCACATGGCGTTAGATTGTACTTGTAGCCTAGATTTTCCTTTAAGTTTGTATTCTCTTTTACACTAAAGTCTTTTGTTCATCTGGAATTTATTTTTGATGTGGTGCGACAGTCCAACTTTCTTTTCCTCCAGACGGAAAGCTAGTTGTGTTAGTACCATATCTTAAAATGCCATTCTTTTTTCCAATACATTGAAATATTACAGTAACAAATATTGGGGCCTTTTCTAGAATCTGGTTCTCTATTCTTTCCATGGATATATTTTTCAATTTCTATGTCAAATACCATATCAATTTCATTCTAACAAATTCAGAGCATATTATTATCTGGTAATGGAAATTATCTTTCCTCTTATTCCTCTTAGTTTTCTTGTTTATTGTTGTTTGTTTGTGTTTTTTTTAAATGAATTTTAACATTATTGTATACAATCTTCTCTCCCACCCAAATTTAGTATTTTAATTAAAATTGCATTAAATGTATTTATTAACTTTGGGAAAATGGACATTTTAATAACGTTAAGTCTTCTCTCTGCCAGGAAAATTGGTCAACCTATCTAAATGTTGTAGCCCTTGCATATTATCTGGCTTTGGCATATCTATATGTAGGCTGAATAGCACCACATACTTAGCTGTGAACTAAAGCCATCTGCTGAAAAAACAGGATCTCCTTACTGTTTTATATTACCGTATTTTCCGGCGTATAAGACTACTTTTTAACCCAGGAAAATCTTCTCAAAAGTCAGGGGTCTTATACGCTGGAAAATACGGTATATTATTATTATATTATACTTCGGCTGGCTCTATGTTGGCTTTCATCTGTAGTGCAGTCGACATGTGATTATTGTTAGCAATGCTTTTTCCCATCATCCTACCAGACTCTACACTAGGTTTTCAAATACATATGGCTACTCGCTTAAGGTGTAAGGTTGTTGCTGCTCTGGCTAGAGTAGTTATAAATTCAAATAGCATTTTGTGTCACTGTAGGATCCACCTGATTCTGATATTTGACAAGTAATCTTTCTCTGACCTAGCCCAAATCCACTTAATCTCTTGGATTCTAATAATTTTGCAATATACTTTTCTAAAATTGGTTATTCTCCTTTGGTATCAAACCAGGAGAAAAAGCCTTAAGTGTACTGTATATTCCAGCATATAAGACGACTTTTTAACCCAGGAAAATCTTCTATACGCCCAGTCATCTTATATGCCAGAAAATACGGTACATTGTTTTTGGATTTATTATATATTCATAGTGAGTTGGTTTTCTTTGGTATCTTGGATGAGGAATTGAGCAGGAAATGATCACTGCAGGGTTTTAAAAATTTTTTTAATATATTTTTTATTGATTTCAGAGAAGAAGGGAGAGGCAAAGAGAGATAGAAACATCAATGATGAGAGCGAATCATTGGTCGGCTGCCTCCTACATGCACCCTTCTAGGTATCGAGCCCACAACCTGGGCATGTGCCCTTGACCGGAATCAAACCCGGGACCCTTCATTCTGCAGGCTGATGCTCTATCCACTGAGCCAAAACAGCTAGGGTGATCACTGCAGTTTTTGAGTAGAATGTTTACTGCGCAACTACTAGTGAACATCTACCCTTCAAAACTGAACATGGGACTGAAAGCAAGAGTACTACTGGGAGCGAATATACTTTGAAACATTTGAAAGTAATAAAGAGAATGATTATGATAGTTTATAAAACCCTGATGTTCCTGTCAGAATAGGACTGAACTGGTCTGTTCAGCATGGCATTCATTTCATAATAATTGGGGATGTATTACTCAGTAGTAAGGTGCCCTTCCTTTCGCTGATAAATTTAAGAAGACCAAATGAAAAGAAACTTATTGTCAACAATTTAAAAATTCTCATCTTTAAAGGTGCTTAAATACACCATATTGTTTTAGATTTATTTTTTTGTCTAACTTACCTTTCAAATTATGTTGATATTCGATGGTCTGTTGTAGCCCTTTTACCATATTATGAAGAGTAGCACATTCTAAAACATAAGAGATAAATTTATTTGAAGACTATTTGCTTTCATTTTGGAATCATTCTCTCAAAGTTGAAAGACATAAAATAAAATACTGTTTGTGACTATGACCAGATCTTAATAAAGCTATCAGGCATCTCAAAGTAAATTATATAACAACCACTTTTTAATCACCCTTAAAGTCAAATGCAATTCAGGATTTAGTAAAGCATTCTCTAAGGCACAATAAATCTAGTCGGACAGGGAGCCACTCATGTACCTCAGCAGGACCTGCCCTAGAAGTGAGGCACACGTGGACTGCCTGGGGGACTTTGAGGAGCGCATCCATGCACGTTTCCCATGAAAGAACATCCCAGGGACAGAGAGCCGAGCTACATAAAGTTCTGTTCAAAGATAGACACCCAGAGCTGGTAAGGTGGCATTTGGGATGAGACACTGTTTTACTTCCTCCCTGTCCTCGGACCTGTCCTCTTAGTTTTTTATGCCTGAGTTCCAGGGCAAGGCAGTAGCAACTTAAGGAGTGAAAACCCAACACGTTGAGTCACAGGGCATCAGCACTTTGGTGCCAATGACTTCTCCACAGTGGGAGACAAAGCCTTGCAGGCATTAGTGCCCTGACGTATGCATGAAGCTTTCAGTGTACTCTTGGGTACCACCAGCAACAGCTAAGCCTTTGATGGGTATCACTCCCACCATCTACTCAGACGAAGTTCCCACCATCCTCCATTTTTTCTCTCTCTTGCTATTTCCCAGTAAGGACGATGGTCAAATTACATGTGACAATATCTGCTTCACGTATGTTACCATGTTAGCTGCTACAATTAAAAAATTAAGGGGGCATAGGCTCTGCTATCACTTGTCTTTGTGTCTTTTAGAAGCATGAGCCCAGTAATTCATGCAATATGAGACCTCAGTACTCAGCAAATTGAAAACAGAGCCCTGAAACTGGAAGTATACTCCATGTTTTTAAAATATGCATTTCACAATTTGAACACAAGGTGGCTCTCCCAACACATTTTTTTAAACAAAGGAAACTGGCTCAATAAATTGTTCCTTAGAACCCCCTTCATTATTTTAGAATAATAGATTTTAATTCTCGTTGCAAACATTTACCCAATTATCATTTCTAATAGACTTTATAATATAGTTTGAACAATACTATTGTCCTATTCAACTCTTAAAAACTAGAGTTCAGAATACTAAACTACTTCTTATCTTATATAATTTAATCAATTGTTGAGCTCAAATTTAGGCTCTACCATTCACTAGTAATTTGCATATTAGCACCTATTTCATTAAGCAGTTGGAAATGTTAAATACAATTATCAATGACAATAATTTTTATAGCACTTGGTCTTCAATACTAATATTATTTACCATCTTGAAATGGCAAAGAAATTCTTTATCTGGTGTCAAATGTGGAAAATAAAATATCAAGATCTCATTCTTTATTGTTGAACAAATTCAATTGTATATAGAGTTTGTTCTTCTCTAAGTGAATTAGCACACTTGACTTTATGAGTTGTCAATCTTACTAGTTCATTTACTTCTGCTGCATATTATCTAGCCAAAGGCCATTATTTAAAATGAGAACTGGATGTTTAAAAAGTGTTTAATTATATTTTCTTTTTTTGTTGTTAAATATATTTTATTGATTTTTTACAGAGAGGAATAGAGTCAGAAACATGGATGAGAGAGAAACATGGATCAGCCGCCTCTTGCACACTCCCCACTGGGTATGCGCCCGCAACCAAGGTACATGCCCTTGATGGGAATCGAACCCGGGACCCCTGAGTCCGAAGGCCGATGCTCTATCCACTGAGCCAAACCGGTCAGGGCTAATTATATTTTCAAACATAAAATACACATGAAACACAAATGTAGTGAAAAGTGACTATCTCTGCAATCCTGCCCCCAAACTAACCAGCTTCCCTCCCTGAAAGCAAGCCCCACAGAGAAGCGCCACCTGCTCAGTGCCCAGCCCTAGCACAGGGAATCCAGGCTCCTGGGACACACAGGTGAGGGTGGGTGCAGTTGAGAGGGCGGCCCTGGGAGCTGAGCAACACGTGGCGTGGGTGTGGGTGTCTCAGAACAGAGGAGAGAGCGTCAGACTGGGACTGTCCGTTTTAACACTAAACTTTTTATTTTTATTTTTTAAATTTATTTTGGAGTTATTGTGAGGCAGGAACTCAACTGTATTTTTCCCCCATGATTTTGGAAGCCTGGATTGATTCTTGGATTTGCCATTTCTTAGCTGAGTGGACTCAGATAAATTATTTAACTTCTTTTATCTTATTTTTCTTCATTACTGACGTGGAATAATAAAATCAGTCCTATCTGTCCTTTAAGGCTATATTAACCCTTTGCACTCGCTTGCTTTTTTCTCGATTCCTTTATTCTAATGCTAACCGTGTCGAGTCACACTCAACATCCGAGTGCAAAAGGTTAAGGATAAAATGATAGTCTAGAAAGTGCTGTGTGAATTTTAAATATTTTGCAAATGCAGGTGCAATATTAATCACTGTTGTACCCCAAAGCACTCTCATGATATTAGTATTTCTCCAGGCAGCCGAGAACTAACCTTCTTTAAGTGAGGCCTCATTTGTTTGCATTCCTTTTAATAAACAGTTAGCTTTTTCCAACTGCATATTCAGTATGTTGTTCCTTCCAGCAGTTTCTACCATTTTCTGTAGAGAAAACAATTTATATCATAACCAAATCAATGCTGTTAATTTGATTTTCTTACCTAAGCATATAAAGACTAATGAAAACACAGACTACTTAATATCTGACTAACTTGAACCCCCTTCTTTCCAACCATTCAACCCTCAGTCCCATGGTTAACAATTCTTCATGTGTGTTTCCCAAATATTTCATGATTATATAACTGAAGGGAAGGATCATATTATACTCTGCTCTGTACTATGTTGCACTTAGTACTATTCTCTTGAGATGATGTCATATAAGCACATACAGGTCTACCTCATTCTCTTAACAGCTGCACTGAGTTTCATCTATAGTTCACTATTGAGGAAAATTTGTGTTGTTTCCACTTTTTTTGCCCTTGCAGACAATAAATAAACATTCTTGAATATATCTCTCTGCTATCTTTGTGAATAGTATAACAGCTGCCATATACCCATCAAACACCTTCAGAAATGATCAATTCATGACCAGTCTCATATTTTCTATACCCACTTTCCTATTGTCTTCACTTCTGAATTTATCTCAAAGCAACTCCCTGACATTATTTTACTTCATCCATAAATATTACCATTTATATGTGTCTATAAGAGATAAGACTCTTAAAAAATACCATTATCACATCAAAAATGAACAATATTTCTTATTTAAAATGTTTAAGATATAATAGACTAGAGGCCCGGTGCACAAAATTTGTGCACAGGGGGGTGTCCCTCAGCCCAGCCTGCACCCTTTCCAATCTGGGACCCCTCAGGGGATGTCCCTCTCACAATCCAGGACTGTTGGCTTCCAATTGCTTGCCTGCCTGCCTGCCTGATGCCCCTAACCGCTTCTGCCTGCCAGCCTGATCATCCCCTAACCACTCCGCTGCCAGCCTGATCGATGCCTAACTGCTCCCCTGCCGGCCCGATTGCCCCCAACTGCCCTCCCCTGCTGGTCTGATCACCCCCAACTGCCCTTCCCTGCTGGCCCTGTTGCCCCCAACTGCCCTCCCCTGCTGGCCCAGTTGCCCCCAACTGCCCTTCCCTGCAGGCCTGGTCACCCCCAATTGCCCTTCCCTGCAGGCCTGGTCCTCCCCAACTGCCCTCCCCTGAAGGCCTGGTCCCCCCTAACTGCCCTCCCCTGCCTGCCTGGTTGCCCCTAACTGCATGCGCTCCACTGCTGGCCTGGTCACCCCTAACTGCTCTCCCCTGCCAGCCATCTTGTGGCAGCAATCTTGTGACCACACGGGGGTGGCCATCTTGTGACCATATGGGGTGGCCACCTTGTGCGAGGGTGTGACGGTCAATTTGCATATTACCTCTTTATTATATAGGATATTTATAAAATAAGCTCCAAAAATTTTGCACCAATTCCTTTCCTTACATAAATAGTGCTAAATCTCTTTCTCTCTTATCTTGGTAAGAATCACTTGGTTAAAAAAAATTATGCTCTTTGTTTAAAAGCTCATAATAGTACCTCAAAATACTTATCATAATGAAAATTCTTTTATTATGACAGTACTACATTGTGCGGATGAAAAGCAGAAATAGAGAAAAATGATAAAACAGGAGAGAAAATAAAGGTAGGTGTTATTTCATCTCCCCTTTCTGCTTCACAAACCCAATCTCCAAATCTTTAATTTATCCATTTATGTTTTCTCAACAGCTATCCCTACTCTTCTCCCAGGTAGAGGAAGGAAAAAAACCAAATGTTTGCTTGTGGATTTGGTCTATCATGAAACTTGTCCAGAGTTGGGGAGGGAGGACTTCAAGTGGGTCTGCTTTTACACAAAAGAGAAGGAAAGGGAAGAGATAGAATAGGAAAGACTAAAATACCTTTTAGTCATAGTGGTAAGACACTGAGGACTGAGTCTACTTCAATTCTTACTAAATCATTCCTGAGTTTATGGACATCTTGGGCATTTAAGTAGGTATTTTCCCGTTAACTTTAGCAAAACGATATAAATTATTTACTGCCTTGACCCAGAAACATTTTGATGCATTAGTACAAATGAGCCAAAACCATATATATTTTAAATACAGATTTTTAAGGGCTTACTTAGCAAAGTACATTCCCATTGTTTTTACCCTGCTCATTTTGGGCTGTACATTTTTCTTTTTTTCCAGCTCCTTCCACTGGCAAAATCTGTTCCACTTTTTCCCTATACACTTTAACTGTTTGATATCTTTACATACCTTTTCTATCTGTGAGAAGTCATTTATAAGTTTGTCAAGATTCACACTGCTAACCTTTTTCACACATCCATCGCTGCTTTGATTCATGTCCAAACTAGTGCAGAGTAAATACTGTCAAAACAAACAAATAACAAATAAAATCTAAAGCACAACAACAGTAGTAATAAATACTAACGTTTATGTCCTCTACTTAGAGCACCTACTTGAGCTCCATTCCACTCAGAATTTTTGTTATGCCCATTAACAATAGCCAGTGCATTATGGCTTCTCCACTTCTCTCCAGCTCCACCCTCACTGAGTTTTCTCTAAAGAAATCTAACATTAGTGTACTGATATATGCACATGTAAAAATTGTTTGTCCCTACCGTATAAAAATTAATTATGCCACTGTTCAGCATTCATTCCTTGCCACCAGTATGGCTGGACTTAAAATCTGATATATCATTAAATCTTTAAATATAGGTATTCTCAATTTAAGATAATTAAAATACCTCTCATGCCACAAATATTTTTGCTCTATTTCCTGGTACCGTGGTTACTGCTATGGACTGAATTGTGAACATCCCCCAGATCCATGTGTTGAAGTACTACTATATCTCACAGTGACTCTGTTTGGAGACAGGGTCTTTAGGAAATAATTAAGGTTAAATGAGGTCATCAGAGTGGGGCCCTTATCCAATAGGACTGTGGCCTTATGAGAAGAGGAAGACTAGGCATTCCTGTACACACTAAGGAAGGACTAACTTTGCAGTCCTGTCTCTACCGTCCATTAAAGAAGAAGAAAAAGGCAGATTAAGAAAAAGATTTTTAAAAAGGGAGAACTCTCCCCCCCGCTCTCTCTCCATGTGCTCACACAGAGGAAAGGTCATGTGAGCACACTGCGAGAAGGTGGCCAACTGCACCTCAAGGAGAGAGCCCTCACGGGATACCAACCCTGCTGGCACCGTCATTTTGGACTTCCACCCTTCAGAACCGTGAGAAAATACATTTCTGTGGTTTAAGCCGCCCAGCATGTGGCATTTTGTTAGAGCACGATAGAGTAGATGAAGACTCGTTTTTCACATTGTGTTGGGTAAACAAAAGACATCTGGAAATTAATATGCTCAAAGCAGCCATTCAGTGATACCATCCTCTTGTTAGTCTGTGTAAGGACAACCTTTGGTGTGGCCAGCTGGCTGACGCAGGGGAAGACTAAGAGTTTGTTTAGCCCTATGGAACCAATCCTGGAAATGCAGGAAGGATGGAGAAAGGGACTTCTGCAAACCAGCCAGCACTTTGATGTGGGGGTGCGAGGGTGTCTAGAAAAATCAAGATTAATACCACCTAAATGTATGAGACACTGTGTTTAGACTTTTCTCTGGCAAAGAGGAAGAAAATGCAAATTTGAAATTCAGGCCTTCTAGACCGAGGAAAGAGCATGACGTGGGAAAGTGGCAGTGGCAACTAGTCCAGAGTAAAAGGTCCGTAAAAGCCCTAAAGTAATTACTCAATGTCAATTGGGGGGCGTATTGTTGTTTAAGATGAGGTACACCAAAACACAGATATTGCTTGACGATTTGGTCATTAAAAAGTTCCACGTCCTCGTCTTTTAAAGATTATATTACATGAACAACTATTAGTGTTTTTTATATATTTTTTAATTTTATTACTGGGGATGTGCCCGCAACCAAGGTACATGCCCCCGACCGGAATCGAACCTGGGACCCTTCAGTCCGCAGGCCGACGCTCTATCCACTGAGCCAAACCGGTTAGGGCTATTAGTGGTTTTTTAGATCTGAGAGAATTTTAGCTGTATATTTTCAATTTTTACTGAATTATTATCCCGTGTATCACATATACGAGCAAACCTCTATATAAAATCCCTTAAATGGTTAAAACTTGGTCCTTCAGGCAGGACAATTATCGTAATAGCATAAACCCAGTAAAATTCCTCTTGGGGTAAAATGTAAAAATCATCACTATTTGATATGCGGTTATTATTTAATAGAACTATACGATAATTTGAAATAGCTAATGCATAATCCTCCCTTCCTAACTTTGTGTTCCTTTTTGGCTCCAAACATTTTAAATAAAAAAGGTTTACAGGGCTTTGCCTTAGAACACGGCTTCTGAGCTCATTGCATTTTCACTTGAGCTTCCTTTCCTTCCAGCTGCTCCCCCTAAGGAGCCCTGGGAGCGTCCTCCCTGGAAAACGGCCCTAACCTTAATCTCCACCGGCTGCCCCGCCGCTCTCCGCGGCCACTTCCAGGGCCCGCCTGCCTCCTCCACCGCCCAGCTCAGACCCCCCCCCCTAACCTCCCCCCTCCCCGCCCCCCGTGGCCGGGGTCCTCCTGCCCAGGGACGGGGTGCCAGCCCCCCCGTGGCCGGGGTCCTCCTGTCCAGGGACGGGGTGCAGGCGGCCCAGCGCCGTCACACTCGGGTTGTGCCCTTCAGGGCCCAGCTCCCCGCGCGGCCGCAGGTGCAGGTGCGTGGCGGCCCCGTTTCCTTCCTGGGCCCCGAGCTGCCCACCAGCTTCCATCCCGGCCCGGGCCTCTCTTCCCGACCCTCGGCCCGGAAGGCAAGCTCGGGTTCCCGCCCCCCTTTCCCTCCTCAGCGCCCCCCGTGAATTCCCTCAGCCCTGAGCCCGGGCTTCCGGCTCCCCCACCCGCAGCCCCGCGTCCCGGGGAGCCCAGCTCGCACGCACGCCGAGCGCCGCCGGCGCACAGAAGCGCGGGGTCCCGGCCTCCTCCGCCCGGAGACTGCGGTGCGGAAGGAATATCCGCGGGAAACACGGGGATTCGAACTGGCGCCGGGGCTCGGGAGGGTCGCCTGCTGCGGTCAGGGTCCCGCCTCTCCCAGCCCCTCCCGGAGCCGGAGCCGGTCCCACCCGGATTGCCCTCCCCGCCCCGCCCCGGGAAGCCGGGCCCCCAACAAAGGGCCCGCCCTTCTCCAGGCCCCACGGTGCACCCGCCCCAGCGCCCCGCCTCCAGCCTTCCGCCTGGGCCCCCGCTCCCCTCAGCACCCGGTGTCTGCAGACCAATAATGATTTCCCCAACCAAACAATGCATCGCACTGGTTTAAGTTTTGAACAGTGAGTCAACACCATGGAATAAATAATGATCCTTACTTGTTCGAGTAACTTATAAGTATAGGCTTACACAGTACCAGGTAGTCACGTGATGGAGATGAAAGATGAGTATCAGGCAGTGCAGCCCACAGCCAGTCCATGGATATGGTCTTCCATCTACAGAGCTTTGTCTTGGTAGCTCAGAGGTCAAGGACATGAGCTACCTGTGTGGATTCACGGCCAACTGTACCACCTGGGTGATGGTGGGCGTGTCCTTAATTATACGTGCCCCAGATTCTTTATCTGTAAAATAGACATCAATAGTAATGCCTGCCTCATAGAGCTGATTAAATGAAATGACATTTTCGAAGTGCTAACTGCAGTTCCTGGTGTAAAGTAAGTGTTCAAAAATAGGAATTGTTATAATTCAAAATTTTTGTTCAGTAACAGTTTGGAAGTGGACTATCCACTGCCAACGTTGCCCTATCTACTTTTTTTTGAGCGGGAGATTTATTTTTATTAATTAAAAAAGAAAAAGGAATCCAAAGTTGGGCAAGCATAAAAATGTGAACTATAGGAGGGTAATCCATACTATTTTATTTGAAAGGTGGTATAGCAGGGTGGCAAGAAAGCTAGATCGAAGGGGAACTGTGGGGTGGAGTCCTCTCTCTGATGCCTACCAGTTCGTAAAACTGGGAAGGTTGACTCATCTTTTTTTCACTTCTAAAATAAGTGGACTAAGAAACAGCTAAAATTTTAAGATTTTAAACTGGTCTGTTGGTAAAAAATTGCTTATCAAAATGTTGGAAAATGGCCAAAACCGGTTTGGCTCAGTGGATAGAGCGTTGGCCTGCGGACTGAAGGGTCCCAGGTTCGATTCTGGTCAAGGGCATGTACCTTGGTTGCGGGCACATCCCCAGTGGGGGGTGTGCAAGAGGCAGCTGATCAATGTTTCTAACTTTCTATCCCTTTCCCTTCCTCTCTGTAAAAAAATCAATAAAATATATTTTTTAAAAAATGTTGGAAAATTCTATTTTTTCCATATTCCTTACCTCATTAATTTCACAAAATGCATATATATTTTATTTTTTAAAGATCTTTTAAGATCTCTCTCTCTCCATATACATACATATATATACACACATATATGTGCATTGGGCCTCTATATATACTAGAGGCCTGATGCACAAAATTCATGCAAGGGCCTCCCCCTACCCCTCACCACTGTGGTGGCCACTTCTGCCTCAGCCCCCGCCCACCGTGGTTTTGTCCTGAAGGAAGGCCGTCTAATTAGCATGTTACGCTTTTATTATTATAGATGTATAGATGGATAGATAGATAGATAGATATTGATTGGCTGTAGCTCAAAGCTAGACTTATCTACCTGGCAGGGCAACCTTTGTTTACCAAGCATTTCATTTTCTCTTTTCAACTTCCCAAAACTTGCCTTCCTCCCCTTTGAAACCCTAGAGCCCCATCCCTTTCCTTAGGCCCAGGATGGTATGTAAGCCTAAATCTTCTGGCCGCCTGAAGTGGGGCTCCTAAAATCATAATTAAAATTGTTTTATTCTTTTTAAAAAATATACTTTTATTGATTTCAGAGAGGAAGAGAGAGAGATAGAAACATCAATAATGAGAATCATTGATCGGCTGCCTCTTGCACGACCCCCCATTGGGAATTGAGCTCGCAACCTGGGCATGTGCCCTGACCGGGAATCGAACTGTGACCTCCTGGTTCATAGGTCCACACTCAACCACTAAGCCACAACAGCTGGGCATTCTTTTTTAATCTGTTTTATGTCAATTTAATTCTTAGACCAGCCACAGAAACTAGAAGAGTAGGAGAGAAAAATTTTCCTCCTCTACAATATTCCCAGCCTAAAAACTGATTGTCTCTAATACAGGTATCTTATTTATGAAAACTAAAATTCATTATAATGATTCATCTCCAAGTCAGTGAATTATATTCCTGATACCGATCTAAAAGGAAATAGTCCATTATTTAGAATCAGTAGGAATGCTAGTCAGAGAACAGTAGCATAATGAAACTAAGGATTATTCAACACCATCCTGCTGTTGAACCCATTTCAGAGCCACCCAGAAATATATCTTACTGGGATACACATGATTTTAGGCAATCAATTTACTTCGTAGGCCACTTTGGTGGTGTCAAACGATAAATCGAGGCAGATTAAAAGTTTTAAGCGTTTATATGAGAAAAACTCAGTTCCATGGGCAGTGCCTAACCAGATGTGTTAGGAGGGCTCTACCAACAGGAGCTGGGGAGAGACTTTTATAGAGAAAAGGCGAAGGCAAAGCAAGGAAATTATTGATTGGCTATAGCTCAAAGTCTAGTTGGCTGTGATTGGTTGATCTTAGAGTTTGATTTCTTAACCTTGAGGCATTTACAGGCTTGGATTTTGGTCTGCTTACAGAGGCTACGATGACATTAGATCCACCTCAGTCTAATGGCTTCCTTGTTTAATTAATTAAATTAATTAACTTGCCAGCATTGTGAGACTATGCGGCTTAGTCAATGACTGTATGTCAAAGCCTTTAGAGATAAATACAAGAGGCACCTTCTAGGAACCTTCATACTGAGCCCGTTTTGCCTACCAGAGATGTTTCTGTCCCCTTGCCCCCGGCTCCCAGTGTCTGTTCACTATATTACTGCAAAATGCAACTAGTCCGGGAATTGAGAAAACACAAGACCACAGAGGAGCCAGCTGCTAATTCCGCCTGGGGATGTGGGGGGAGCTTTCACAGTGGAGGTAATTCTTGTAGGTTTGCGCCTGTTCTAAAGCCTGGGTGCGCACTGTCCAGGCTGAATAAGTAAAAAGATGTCAGCAGGTGACTCTGGCTGCGGTCTGTGCAGGTCTTGCTGATGCTCCTCTCCTCTTTGGGAATCACAAGTCTCTATACAGGCAGCGCCCTCTGGAGGTGACTTAGTGTGGGAACTGCCTGAGAGGGATCGCTGCATGGCCTGAGACCTGGCCCAATAAGAACGCCTCTCTTAGGCTGAGTCAGGAAATAAAAGGAAAATATTGAAAAAGAGCCAGAGCCACAGGACTAGGCGGGGGAAGTACCCGATGAACGCCTCTGAGGAAGGTAAGAGTTAGGCTGACTGTTGAGTCACTCTCAGAGCCCGGCTGTGTAGCTAAGAAAGGCACTTCCTTTGCTTCTGATAAAGTCGATTTGCACATTGGGACCCATACACTGGATGTCACCCCAGGGGCCTAGCCCAGGTCACAAATCTAAGCCTTAGTCAGCCTGCATGTAAAGGAAAAACTGGAAGGAAAGCTAACAGAGACCACTAATCATCCTCTAACTCAGCGTTAGCGAGCTCATCTCACCCTGGAAAACAAGACCCGCTGGCCTTAGAAGGAAATCCCCGCCCTTCTAGCCAATCCTAACGCTCTATAAACGCGCCCCAAATCCCTCTGGCAGAGGCCCCCCTGCTTGGGAGGCACTGTACGTGCCCAATCCATAAACTGTTTTTCCTTGAATAAAAAACATTAAACTCACTACTAACTGGTTTTAGTTTTGTCATTGGACACTTCTTTACTTTTTTCTCTTTTTCAGCAAAACAAGCAAGAATTTATTGGTCGCAGCAAAACACACTTAGGACAGTGAAACAAGGCAGGGCATGGAAGAAGCCACTGGAGAAGCTGGGCTGGGCTGCTTTGGCTCACTGGGAAGTCAGATAAAAGGGGGATGTGGGGGACAGTTTCAGGGGGTTAGTCCCCCTGGTTGCCAGCCTCCTGGGGTCACTTAGAATTTAGGAGATGCTTGCCTGCATCGGAGGGGTGGGGGAGGGGGGGCTTTGCACACTTCCCTGTCATCTTTTTTCACTCCCACCAGGTGAACAAGCCTGAGTTGCTCTACTGTAGAGGCCATAGCCTGCCAAATGCCCGGTGGGTAAGTGTGTCCATCCCAGGTCATCCGGCGCCAGCCAAGCCACCAGCTGACAGTCGATGAATGACTGAGTGAGCCTCACTGGATGAATAGCTGACACAGGCAGAAAAACTGCCCAGCTGGGTCCTGCCCAAATAGCCTACCCACCAACCTGTGAGCGAATAGATGCTGGTTGTCTTAAACCACTAAGTTTTGGAGGGTATTTTAGGCAGCAAAGGCTGAGTGATGCTATTATTTGAAACATGATAGAGTGCAAGATATCCACCATGGAAAGGAGATTAACTTAAAAAAATGCATTGCCATTTTTTAGAAAGAATACTCTTTCAAATTAGGTAAAAGATGGCTTTTCCGAATCTGAAGCAAACAAGGCGACAGTTTAGGAGACTGAGGTGTGAGATGATCAGACCCTGGACTAAACGGTGGAGGGAGGATGTTAATAAGAGAATGGGTTGTGGGTATTTCAGAGACTTCCAAGCCTCATTTTTGATGACATTTTCATTTACAAAGATTCCCTCTCTTGTGAATAATTACAGATTTGTGTGCCAACAGTTGTCCTGAATAGTCCCAATCAGTGAAGCTGCTGGAAAAATCCTAGATTCTCCAACACCCTGGGTTTAACCCGCTAAGCACTTGCTCATGTGACTGAACACAACAATTTACAAAATTTTTAAAAGGGTAAAATAATAAGAACAGCAAAATAGGAACCCCTTGACTGAGAAAAAAGCTTCACAAACTAGAACTCGAAAGTTTATTTCCCTGCATTTTGACTTTTGGGAGAAAGAGATATATGACAAGAATATATTTCAGTAGGAATCTAAAAATACGTTACATATTATTTTATAACTCTAAAATAATAAACATTCACTATAGAAAATGCAGGAAATTAAATCAAATGAAAAATAAGATAATTTAAACACCCATGTTTACTTGCCAGAGGTAACCATTTTAACATTTTGATGTATCCTATATAATAAAAGGCTAATATGCAATTCGACCTAATGGTGGGCCCACTGGTTGCTATGATGCACACTGACCAACAGGGGGCAGATGCTCAATGCAGGAGCTGCCCCCTGGTGGTCAGTGTGCTCCCACAGGAGGAGCACCGCTTAGCCAGAAGCCAGGCTTATGGCTAGTGAGTGCAGCAGCCATGGCAGGAGCCTCTCCTGCCTCCGCGTCAGAACTAAGGATGTCTGACTGCTGGCTTAGGCCCGGTCCCCATGGGGAGCAGGCCTAAGTCGTCAGTTGGACATCCCTTGAGGGCTCCCGGACTGCAAGAGGGTGCAGGCTGGGCTGAGGGACCTCTGCCCCCGAGTGCATGAATTTTGTGCACCAGGCCTCTAGTATACCATAAATCTTTTATGTAACACACACATACATACACACAAGTTCATATAGTTTACATGAGGAAAGAACACAGAACTTTTAGTGAGGAGATGAGAGTTTTACTTCCAGATATTTTAACTAGTTGTGTGGCCCTAGACAAGTTAATTAACTTTTCTGTCTCAACTCTGAGAGGAGTATAACTCTTTCAGCTACATCCTAAGTAAATAAAATAGACAATAAACTTTATGTGAAAACACTTGGCTGAAGTTAGTGAAGAAATACAAGTTAATTTCCCTGTGTAAGGTGTTATCATATTAATTTTGTCTTAACATTTAGTTGTCATTTAAAATATGTAAACTTTTAGATGACATACTTTTAGGACTACAAAATTCAGCAGTCATATGAGGTGAATTAAAACATTAAAGCTCATAGCTACAAGAAATTTTTGAATCTATGTCATCACTTATAATTAGCACTTATAAAAAATACAGGTAAGATATGATGAAAATACACTTACTTACTGTGGTCTAGGGTGTTGTTGTTTTTTGCCACAGCAATGAATTATCTGCCATCAACCACTGCCTCCGGTGCTCAGAGATTCCAGCAGTTCATAGACTGTCAGACTGATCTGGCAGCCTGCGCCTGTGTCAGCCATTCATTCCATGGGACAGATTGAGCCTGTTGTGCTTGTCGTCTGTGATTACATCTAACTTCTCCAACATGTGCTCTTCAAGGATGAGAGGTGAAGTAGAAACTCCAGTTCCCTCACATGCATCCAAACCATAAAAAAAAAAAAGATTATTTTCGACATGACATTTAGCCATGCATCACCAACTTTCCCTTCAAGATTACTTGTCCCTACATACATTGACTTGTTAAGATCAGCGATTCCTTTGAAAAGTCTTTCTTCTTGCCACACTCAGTAGTGAGGCGGGGCACTTGGCAGTTGGCCCGATCTCTGAATGCATAATAGTCTGGCCACTCAGTATATAATATATATTAGAGGCCCGGTTCATGAATTCATGCATGGGTGGGGTCCGGCCAGCCTGGCCAGGGGGAGGGGACATGGGCAGTTGGCCAGTATGCCTGCTGGTCGAACTCCTGGTCAAGGAGACAATTTGCATATTAGCCTTTTATTATATAGAATATACACTGAGTGGCCAGATTATTATGTGTTCAGAGATCAGAATAATCTGGCCACTCAGTGTAAACATAAATGAAGATGACTGCTTCATGGAAGTAGAACACCCCTGAGTTTACAGCATGGGCTCTGGAGCTAGAGTGCGTGTGTTTGCATCCTGGTGCTAATATCTAGTAATTCTCTGACTTCAGTCAACTTAATTATGTGTGCCTCAGTTTCCATATCAGTAACTGGGAATAATAGAATTGTAGGATTTATCTCATTAGGCTGTTGTAAGGATTGAAATAAGTCCATGTATATGAAGTGCTTAGAACTTGTCTGGCACATGGCAAGTGCTTAATGTTAGGTAGAAGTGCTACTAGCCATTATAAAAAATGTCATCTATTGGACGGAATTAGAAGGCTGTGTAGATTCGGTGGTGTGCTGGAGCCATTCATATAGTCTTATGAGAGCTGATTGCACAATCATTTCTCAACTTTGTGTTAAGGGAGGAAACACTGATAGCTTAAAATCAGCCACTTTGGGAGTATTTACACTGTGGAAATTGGCAAATGTTGCAAATCTGGACACAGCCCCCTCTCCTGGAGAACTGGTTGTTAAACATGAACTATCGCACCACAGGTTATGTTTATTAGAAAAAGAGCCTTTTATCTTTAGCAGGTAATTCTTGGGACCCATAGGTATTATAAAATGACCAATTCTCCATTTTCTCCACACTGTGACTAGGATCAGAAGCTTTCCTCCATCAAGTAGTGTTATAACTTACATTGGTCTTAGGCTACTGGACTAGTCAGAAGGTCTGTGTTTTTGTCCTGGCTTCATCACTTACTAGTTAAATAACACTTGGAGAATCTCTTAGGTTTTCTGAGCTTTGATTTTTCTCTCCTGCAAAATGTTAACAGTAATGTCTAGCTTGCCTGTAACACAGATTTGTTATGTTTAAAAAAATAGATATGAAAGTGCTTTAATAAAATCAAAATCCTATGTGAATCATTTTCAACATATGGTACCACCTAAAGGAAAGCTAACAATAAGAATCGTTCCACTTTGGATTTTTGACTGCAGCTCTATTGGGAAAGGCAAAGTGCATACAATTTCCTGACAAATTATTTTATACTTACGGAAAATGCTGATAACATCTCTTAATGCTCATGGAGCAATCATGTAGACTTTTTTTTTTTTAAATCAATAGAAAATTGCTTTTTTATATATCCCTACAAAGACTGCTTCCTGGGACTACTGTGCAAAAATCCATTAGGTTTGAAGTTTCGTCTGGGTAATTTTATTTTTTAAAACTCAGCAGACAGCAGTAAGGGCCATATTATTTTTGTTCAGGTGAAACAGATACATATTCTGTAGCTTCACAGCAAATTTCCTCCACATCATGAAGAGCGAGTAAGCATGTCTCAGTGTCGTAGTCTCTGAGTTCAGAATGAACGGTGCACTGATAGAGACTGAGTTTGCTTTGCCTTTTATTTTATTTGTTACTAGAGGCGCAGTGCCCGAAATTTGTGCAAGGGTAGGCCTTCACAGCCCCGGCTTCGCAGCCCTGCCCCTCTACACCCCCCGCCCCCTGCACCTGCCTTGGCCTGGCACTGCCCATGTCTGCTGCCACACCCCCCCAGTTCCCCAGTTCCATGGAGCCCCCGATAGATTGTCCTGCAGAGGGTGGCCTGGACCTCCCTCTGTGGGGCGATCGCGGAGCACCGCCCCCCCCATTGATTGCCCCACCAGCTGATGGCCTGGGCCTCCCTCTGTGGGGCGATCATGGGGTGATGGTAGGGCCCCCCCGACCAATCGTATTGCACCCTCCTTGGCTGGCCTGGTGCCAGTGCATGTCATAGGGTGGTTGTCCAGATGGTCATTTTGCTGTTTGGCTGTTTGGTCCATTTGCATATTATGCTTTTATTATTATAGATAACTAAAAAATTTCCCTTACAGCTGACACAATATTAGTTTCACTAGGTGTACAACATAGTGATTAGACATTTCTATAACTTATGAAGTGATCACCCTGATAAGTCTAGTACTCACCTGGCACTATATACATTACAATATTATCTATATATATATATAAAAGTCTAAGGGACTGTTCGACCACTAGCTGTGATGCGCACTGACCACCAGGGGGCCGACACTTAATGCATAGGCATGGGAACATGGAACAGACTGATGAATCTCAGAGGGAATGGGGAAAAGGGAAGGGCAGGAAGAGATTAACCAAAGATCTTATATGCATACTAGAAGCTTGCAGCACGGATTCATGCACCGGTGGGGTCCCTTAGCCTGACCTGCAGGGATCGGGCTGAAACCGGCAGTCTGACATCCCCCAAGGGGTCCCAGATTGTGAGAGGGCACAGACCAGGCCGAGGGACCCCACCAGTGCATGAATCCATGCAGTGGGCCTCTAGTTAACTATATTCCCTATACTGTACATTACATCCCTGTGACTATTTTTACAAGTGCCAATTTGTACATCTTAATTCCTTCACCTTCTTCACCCAGTCCTCCAACTGCCCTCCCATGTGGTAAGCATCAATTTGTTCTCTGTTTCTGTAAGTTTGTTCCTGTTTTTAGATTTCAAATATAAGTGAAATCAGATAGTACTTGTCTTTGTCTGACTTATTTCGCTTAGCATAACACCCTCTGGGTCCATTCATGTCAGAGATAGAAAGATTTCATTCTTTTTTATGGATCAGTAATATTTCATTGTATATACATATGTACCACATCTTCTTTATCCATTCATCTATCGATGGATACTTGGGTTGCTTCCATAGCTTGGCTATTGTAAATAATGCTGCAAAAAACATAGGGGGTACATCCATCTTTTTGAATGAGTGTTTTGAATTTCTTTGCTAAATAACCAGAAGAAATTCTGGTTCATAAGGCAGTTCCATTTTTAATTTTTTGAGGTAGTTCCATACTGCTTTCCAAAGTGGTTGCACCAATTTGCATTCCCATCAAGAGTGCACAAGGGTTCCCTTTTCTCCACATCCTTGCCAACACTTGTTATTTGTTGATTTATTGATGATAGACATTCTGACAGGTGTGAGGTGACATCTCAGTGTGCTTTTATGTTTCCGTGATGATTAGTGAAGTTGAGCATCTTTTCATATGTCTGTTGGCCATTTATATGTCATCTTTGGAGAAATGTTTATTTGGGTTCTCTGCCTATTTTTTTTAAAGAATCAAATTGGTTTCTTTTTGTGTGTTAAGTTGTATCAGTTCCTTATAATATATTTTGGATATTAATCCTTTATTAGCTGTACCATTGGCCAATATCTTCTTGAAAGGGCAGAGCAGGACAGCACAAAATGTAATGTACCCTCCATCCCGTGTAACTATGTATATGACTCCTTTTTCTTAGAAAACCGCGAGAATATAACAGTTGCATAAACCTGCTAATAGGAATGTAGAGAAGTAGACTCAGTCCAAATTAGGCAAGCTGCACAGTATCCCCCGTGTAACCAGACCCTGCCCCTGCCCCCTGACCAATCAATGGGGCCACTAACGTTCCCCCCGCCTACTGCTTTGGACCCCCTTTTTAAGCCTTTGTTCTCTCTCTCTCTCTCTCTCTCTCTCTCTCTCTCTCTCTCTCTCTCTCTCTCCTCCTCTCTCTCTCTCCCCACCTCGCTGCTGTGCCGGTGTGTGCGCGCGTGTGGGACTGAGCTCAAGCTAGCTTGAATACAGACTCTTTGCTTTTGCATCAGACTCGTTTGGTTCCCTGGTGGTTTTTCTTGGGGACCCCGAATTCTGGGCATAACACTTCTCCCCTTCAGTGGGTTGTCTTTTCGTTTTGTTGGTGGTTTCCTTCACTGTGCAAAAACTTTTTAGTTTGATGTAGTCCAGTTTGTTTTTGTTTCCTTTTGCTTTTCATTTTTGAGGAACTTGTATTGTGAAAGCTCAGTTTAATGGTATCACATAAGATACTTGGTTCAGATTCACATTCACCTGAAATTTATTGTAACTTTATTTTGGGCCAGGCCTACTGGTCTAATTAGAGCAGTTTTTCCCAAGTGTGAATAGATACAATAATGGGTACTCCTTTACGGTATTTTTCATTGTTAAGTAAATGGGGAAAATAATATTAAGTTTAAGCAGGTGTTTTCTTTTCTTCTCTTTTAACTGTAGAAGCTTTAAAGTGTCAGCAGGCACTCTGGCTCTCCCAGAGGGAAGTGTAGTCTGGGGTGTTTTCCAAACTTAGCCAATCACAGAATCCCTCATTCAAGAACATTTCAGGGAACAGGTATGTCCCAGAATCCATGTTAGCAGACTCATCCTAGGCATTGTTGGGTGAGCTAACATCAGAGTGAGTGGTTCAGAGGAGGGACTGATCCCTTAAGGTTGGCGGGAATCAGGGGGGCTTCATGAAGGAGACCTCTGGGCTGCGCCATGAAAGATGAGGTGAATGTCAACAGGCGGGACTGTAAGCAGGAGCTGTTGGGAGTGGGGGTGGGGCATGAGCAAGGACAGAGATGGGAGGGCACACACTTTGTTCAAGGAGCGGCCGTGTCTCCTGCTATATCCACAGGGGGGTCTCCTTACGTTCAAGTAAACATCCCCCAGACGACCACAGACCACAGATGGCCCCAGTCTACTCAGGAGGATGCAGGACAGGAAGGAGGCGGCACAGGGCAGCACCAGGCTTTCTGCTCTACAGCTGTAGTCATGGCAACAGTCCACGCAGGTTGTTTATACAGCTGTCCAGTGTTTTCTTTCCCCTCCACCCCGCCTGACAGCTCTGGTGCAAAGAAGGAGTTCTATTGGGCACTCAAGGAGTCCCCCCCAGGCTTAGAAGTTCTATGTCTCATTGGAGCCAACAGCTCTTGTTGGAACCCCACAGGCATTGCTTCTAGGGTCCCCAGAGGGGACATGCTCAGTTACAAGTCACCACACTCAAGTCCCAACTATGGCGTATCTCCAGGTATTCAGAGCGTCTCCCCATCCCCATGTAATTTACCAGTCAGAGATCATTTTAAACACGAGCAATTGCCCACGGAATACAGGTGACATAATACTCTTCCTCGATGTCCACGGGAGCAGAGCTTGAATGTTCAGCGAAGTTCGAGTTCCTTTTCAGAAGCTGCGCCCTCCACCCTCAGCTCTGAAACAGGGAGCCTGCCAAGGCAATGGGGCACTTGATGTGGGAACTTGAGTTTGGATTTAAGGAACATCTAGTGACATGAAAAGACACTTAGTATTTTGGTGTAAAACTAGGTTCCTAAGGAAATATTGCAACATACAGATTTCGGTGTTCGTGTGTGGAGAAGTTTAAACGCAGGAACACCTGTGTAACCCTCTTCAACGTGACATGAACCTTCTGGAACAGAAAGGATGGTGCCTTTTCGGTCCATGGAAGGGACGGGCCCCCAGGTATGTTTATTTCCAAGCGCGCAGTGGCAGAAGAGACATTTTCTGAATGAGAAGGCAGGAAACGGAGGCTCAAAAGGCAGCGGGTAGAGAACGTTATTCCTGTATGGAATGCAAACCCTCTGCGGTTGTAAAAAGTCATGGCAGCTTGCACCCCACTTGCTGAAGCAATGACTGATTGTTCCTCGGCCTTCTCAGAGCCATCCCAGACTCCAGCCCCCAGGACCTGGCCTGCACGACGGGGCTGTGGCTTAGCAGGAAGCGCCTGGTGCCTCCCGGGAGGAGCCAGCCTCCTGCCTCCACTGCTCTCAGGCTCCTGCCCTCCTGCCTCGCGCCTCCCTCCGGCCGGACTTCTGTCTGCTTCCCCTGGTGACAGGTAGTTGATGTGTGACTGGTCTGGGAGAGCTGATTTCCTTCTGCGGGCGACAGGCTCACGCGCCACTCTCTGCTCACACTCACACACATCATGCAAACCGTAATGACCCACACATGGCTCTGGGAGCCCCCAAGGGTATAGACCCGCAGGCCAGCATGTTCGAGTGGGGTTCCTGATCCCTCACACAGAGAGAGAGGCCAGAGCTGCCTCCTCTGCAGCGATATATCCAGCACAGAACAAAAATCCCCTAATGTGTCTTACTTTTTATTGTCTTAAAATATGTTTTTTGTTGATTTCAGAGAAAGGGAGAGAGAGAGAGAGAAACATCAATGATGAGAATCATCCATCGGCTGCCTCCTGCACAGTCCCTATTGGGCATGGAGCCCTGACCGGGAATTGAACCCTGACCTCCAGGTTCATGGGTTGGTGCTAACCACTGAACAGCACCATCCTGGCGCCAATGTCTTTAAACCAACCATGCTCAGAGCCCCTTGCAATGAGAACTCGCAGTGTGCAGCCTGGGTAAGGACGCTTTTCATGTGGGGCCGACAAGAGAAGCATACCATCACGAATCCAAGAAAATAAATTTATTCAACTTTGAAGGAAAATAATCCACAGACATAAAGAAAGTTAAATATAAACTGCAGGACACAACTAGTCATACTAGTGAATAATGGCTTGTGTGGCCAGCAAAGTACCAAAACGACATTCTGAGACTGATTGAGGTATTTAGCTATTTTTGGCGATAGAAATGTTGTCAGCCTATTGTGAAATAGCAAGATAGTTTTCCCAAACACACAGTTTTAAGTTGAATTAGGTTCTACGTCCATGAAATTTATATGAAACTAAATTATGTAGCTCTTATCGAAAACCATAGCAGCAAGGTAGCAGAAAAATCTATGAAACATCTATTACAAAGTAACATGTTGAACTTTAAACACCCAATTCCAGCTTTTCACTGTCCTTGCGAGAAAGAGGGAATTTAAAATTACCAACCATTAGGCTATTTCCTAAAAAGGTCCGAGCTAAATGGCAAATACTACTGAAGTTAAAGCTAACTTTAAAGTTTTATTCACCTTTTAAAAAAATACTTAAAGTGAGAAGTATTCTTCATTGCGATAAGATCCTTCTCTTTTTTATAAACGTTTTGAGAGAGCCATCCCAGTGCTCCTAAGAATGATGTTTAGGCTACTAAGGGACTGAACAATAATTCAGAAATTACTCAGGCCCCTTGCTTTTCTTCAGACACCCTGCTAGGAGGCCAATCACTGCACTCAGAGGGGAAATTAAAACGATGAAACTTCTTTTACTATTTTAAATTAATCCTACACGAGGTTTGGTGAGGAAGGCGGTTTCTGCGTTTGGCTCGAATAAGCTGGGGGTTCTCTGTGGGGATTTAACACCTTGTTTCTCGTTCACATAAATAATGAGGATGTGTCTGGCTATCGTCTGTGAAACAAACACCTATTTCTCACACTTCTCACCCCAGGATGCGGTGGGCTTCATTGCGACCTGCTTCGACTTACAAAGTGCTTCCCGTACCTCTTCCCTTCGTAGGTACCCGGGGACGAAAACCCAGCTGTGCCTGAGGGCAGCCCGCTGCCCAGATGCTAGGGTTTTCTTCCCCCTCCTCGGTGTGGACCGGCTCTAAGTCCTACTTCTACTACGGAGTGCTCCGACACGAACCGGAATTTGGGAAAGGGAGGGGTTTCTGTTTGTTTGTGTTTTTTTTTGGTTCACGGTAAGGTGGCCTGTGCAAACATTTTCAAGTTTTCTACAGGAACACGTATTTGTTTAAAAATTCAGCGAAGACCAGCATGTTCCCATCACGTGGGTAACTGCAATCACTGTAGAAGTGTTCAAGGAGTTTGGGGAGGTATCAAAAGGGCTTGGTAAAGAAACGGACTTGTCGATTTGTTTTCATTAGGTGCGTGGACCAAAGCATTGGGTCGGCTTCAGACTGTAGCCGCTACATTCTTCAGATGGGTCCCCGTGACCTTCAGGACACAGCGGGCAGTGTCGTAAAAAACAGCCATGCTTGAAGTGTAAATTACTAAAAATATCTTCATCAGTTTTATGTCAAAATAAAATTTCCATATCCAAACTATCTTTTTTTGTTCTCTTACTTATAATGTTAGCTCCCAATCATGTAAAAAAGGTAGCCTGTGCTTTCATTCGCATTCGAGTTTCCCGAACTGCAGAAGCCACCTGATTTGTCACTTTTTCAAAAGCAAGCATGATTCACGTGACATTAAACGACACAGCCACTCGAAGCTCAGCATCACAGAATGAACACCCACAACAACAAGACGATCACTGCCACGAAACAGTCTTGGAGACGAATCTTGAGAAGTATTTACAATTCACAAGGGGAATATCTATCTCATTAAGTGTTTTTCTTCTTCTTTTTTTAATATCACGTTTCAACATTTCAGGAAAAGGCATTTAGAATCCACACTCTCCCCCCCCGGAACCCCCCCACCGCCCCAGAAGCTTTAAACATGGTTTTGGTTTAAGCATTTATGCCCCGGCCCTCTCTTGGCCATGAAATACTTAGCTCGGGGGAAATCAAAGGCTACGGCATGATGTTGTTGAGCTGGTCTGTGCTCACATAGCCGCACGCCGAGAGGAACTCCTTGTCGGGCCGGGGCAAGGCAGTGGCGTTGAGGACCAGGCCCTGCGGAGACTGGACTAGATGGATGGAGGTATAGTCAGGGACGGGCATCGCCGGGCCTGGGGCCGGCCCCGCTGTCCCAGACCTCCGGGCAGTAGTGGTAAGGCTTTCCGTGGTGATGTAAATGTCTTCCTGGTTAAAGCTTGGCTCTCCACGCGCTGCCACCTCCACGTGAGGGGCCACCGGGATGCACTTTTTGGCGTCTGCCTCGCAGAAGTAGGCGCTGTCCGTGATGAAGTTGGCTTGGCAGGGGACCACCTCTGGGTGCGCGTCGCCCTGGGCTGTCCCTGCCTTACTCTTCTGGCCCGGGGACAGGACCACACTCCCTGCCGGTGTGATGTCGCTCACCTGGGCGTAAAAGTCAATGTTGGCCAGTGGACTCGGACTGTGGAGCGGAGCGTGGGCAGCGTGGTGCGTTGCCTCGGTGTCACCGAGAAGAAGTGGTCTTGCTTTGCTTTCCTCTGCCAGGAGAACACCGGGCTCCTGAGCCGCAGGGGGCGCATCCCTACAAGGTGGGTTGTTTTGATTCTTCATGTCAAGGCACAAGAGATCTGCTTCCCCTTTTAACCTCTGTGGCTGAGCAACCTCTGAGGTAGCGTCACCCACGTCACTGGCATGGAGATCAGCCTCCAGAATGTCAGGGTCATAACAGCTGGTACGGCCGGAGTCGTCATCCTTCGCCCCCAGGATGTTAAGTAGTTTCTCATGGTCATGGCTGAGGAGTCTGTCTGTGTCCGACCCTTCAGTCTTCTCATCAGGGTCGTCAATGTCTAGCTCAATGAATTCAACCCAGGAGTCATCATTGTAGAACTCAGGCTTGTAGTTGTCATGGATGGCTAAGATTGTGTTCACCTCTTCTAACTTTCCTTCCTAAGGAACAGAAAGGAAATGAAGATCTATGAAAAGAAACTCACAGTGGTTAAGTGTGTTAACAAATAACATTAAGAGAATAATTATGGCTATAATAAAGGCATTAGTAACAGAACCACATAATAAAAATACATACTAGTGAAGAACTTTTAAATATACAAGACATAATTTTAGAAGATGTAATATTAAAATTTTTTTTTCTTCAGAAGAGGTACAAAAAATGGAATGTGTTACATGTAGCTTGCAAAAGCTCTCAACACAAGACAATGTTTTACAGATAATGCAATTAGTGTTATCTATAACTTAGATAATTTATTAATTACCTTGAAGAGACCTGGATCAATTCCTTTAATCTTTGGAACTGGAACTGGGGGCAGAATCAGCATCTTAATCCTTGAAGACAATTAAAATTTTGGTGTGATATATCTTAAAAGTTGTACCTTCTCTTATTTCAAAAGATAGAAATAAAACAGTGGCAGTGCTATTACTTATTCAAATATCCTACTCCTTTATAAGTGGAACATGAGAAAGAGCATGAAAATATTAAGCAGAAAATAAAGAGGAAAACCTATAGAAGAACAAAAGAACAAAACAATAACAACAAAAAGCCCCTATCTGAAGTCAATTTAAATTGCCCTAACCGGTTTGGCTCAGTGGATAGAGCGTCAGCCTGCGGACTCAAGGGTCCCAGGTTCGATTCCAGTCAAGGGCATGTAACTTGGTTGTGGGCACATCCCCAGTAGGGAGTGTGCAGGAGGCAGCTGACCGATGTTTCTCTCTCATCGATGTTTCTAACTCTCTATCCCTCTCCCTTCCTCTCTGTAAAAAAAAAACACCAATAAAATAAATATAAAAGAAAAAATAAAACATGGCTTTCCTGTAATCTTTTTTTTTTCTTAATGCCTTTTATTGACAGCCAGCATTAGTATTTGGGAGTGAGAAATTTGATTCCATCTAAAGCCAATTTCCATTTCAGTTATAAGAAAGGTAATGTTAAAGCACTTCACACCAGTAATTTGCAGAGAAAAGGCAGGCAGGGACAGAGAGAGGGAGGGAGACAGGGAGAGAGGCAGAGGGGGAGGGAGGCAGGAAGGAAGGAAAGAAGGAAGGAAGGGATCGCCAATCCACATGGAGCCAAATTAGGGTGGACTCACGTCAATTATGAGATTATGTAAGATGACCTCATTAGCCACAGTGTCACTGCAGGGCTCATTTCAGTTGGGACAGACTACATTTGGACTATTTCTAACTAGTCTGTATTGATTTACATACACAATTCCATGAAGCAGTTTAAATTTTCTGTCCCAGATATTTAAATTATTTTTTTACCATGATTCATGCCATTATCTATGCTGCCTGTTTTGTGCCTTATTGTATCACTGGCACTTAGGACTATTCTTGGCACATAGGTGATGCTCAACAAACATTTCTTAAGTAAATTTGAATAAATCATTTATCTGTTTTGTTACTAGTGTAACTGGAGTTATTTTTTCTTTTTGTTTTTTTTAATCCTTACCCTAAGATATTTTTCCATTGATTTTTTAGAGAGAGGGAAAGACAGAGAAAAATACTGATGTGAGATAAACACATCGATTGGTTGCCTCCTGACCAGGGGCTGGGCCGGGGAGGAGCCTGCAACTGAGGTACATATCCTTGACTGGAATCAAACCCAAAACCTATCGGTCCTCAGGCCAATGCTCTATCCACTGAGCCGAACTGTCTAGGGCTAGAGTTTGTTTGAAAATCAACATCGTAGCTCTAGAATAAAGCTCGGAGATTAAAAATTCCAACCAACTCATTTTATTATTTTTTTTTTTAAAAAAACTAAGTGTCAGAGATGTTACCACTGGGCAGGAATGGCAACCTGACTTTGGTTATCAGCTGATATTCCACTCAATGTTGATAGATCCTCCCTTCCCCCAACTGATGGACGGAGTATGATGTAAACAGCACCTGCGGCCTGGACATTCCTGAGCACCTAACCAGGCACCTTATATGGACTGCACATTGAACCAGCAATCAGCACCTGCCAAATACCCTAAGCCCCTGATTCCTAAGTACCTAATCATGTGCCTAATCATGTGCCTTGTATGGAACTACCAATCAGCGCATGCCGAGTACCCTAAGCCCCATCCCTTCCCATTCTTCCCCTCAAAAGGCGTGTTCACTCCTGCACATGTGCTCTCTTCCTTTGCGAGGCAGCCCAGCAGGGTCCTTCTCCTCTACTAAAGCCTGGAGTCCTGGTTTTCGGCCCTCTATCTCATCTTTCAAATGTGAATGGACAGTTTAGTCTATTCCACAAGGAGCTCCTTTTCTGAATATTTCCATTGTTTTTTTTTGTTTTTTTTTAAACCTAACTGAAGGGATAAACCAAATTCCATTTTACTAGTTGTTTTGACTAGCCTCCATTAGGGTTACTCAGTGGGGCAAGTATTAAAGCAAACTGTTACTGATGACTACAAGATAAAGAAACAATATAAATTGTTAATGATAATGTTTTGAATGCCTCTGATAAAGCAGGTACTGATGGATACATCTTGCACTAAACCATGGGTCGGCAAGTTATGGCCTGTGGGTGAACCTAGTCTGCTTTGTTTTTCTGTTTTCTTTATAGTTTTTAAAAACATTACATTTATTGGGATGATGTTGGTTAATAGGATCACCAAGTTTCAGTGTAGATTTCTGTTATGAGATCTGCATATTGCACTGTGTGCCCCCCACCCAAAGTTAAATCATCTTCCATCGCCATATGCCCTCTGTTTTTTTAAAAATATATTTTATTGATTTTTTACAGAGAGGAAGAGAGAGGGATAGAGTGTTAGAAACATCGATCAGCTGCCTCTTGCACAACCCCTACTGGGGATGTGCCCGCAACCAAAGTACATGCCCTTGACCGGAATCGAACCTGGGACCCTTGAGTCCGCAGGCCGACGCTCTATCCACTGAGCCAAACCGGTTTTGGATGCCCTCTGTTTTTATAAATAAAGTTTTACTGGAACATAGTCATATTCATCAGTTTTCATACTATCTATGGCTGCATTGGCTATGACAGAGACTGCACGACCCGGAGAGAATGCCTGGACACTCAGCATTCAGCACTTTATAAAACTGAACATTCCATGCAGTCCTTACAACTCCCAGGGAGGGAGGAGGCATTCTATGGAGAGACTGAGGGGTTTAGGGCAGGTGTTCAAGTCATGCACTAATATTTGGCACAGCTGGGCTCAAATCTAAATCACCCGGCACAACCCGGCCTTTGCCCCTGAGGTGCCACTCTTGTTCGGTTCTGCATCTCTAAATGGATGTTTCCAATGTTTGGAACATACAGAAACATACCATAACCCTAATCAGAGGAAGCAAAGAGTTCCAAATGTCCAGTGCTTGTTTTTATTTTATTTTATTTTATTTTATTTTATTTTATTTTATTTTATTTCTTTATTGATTATGGTATCACATAATTGTCCTCACCCCCCCATTCCCATCCCGAACCCCTCCCCATGTATCAGTGCTTGGTTTTTATGCGTGCCCCCCTTTTGTGAAGAGGCTGACACGTTGAAGCACGTGTTGGCAGTTAGCTTTCTAGGTGCTGCGGTTGACCTGATGCCAGGGTGCCCAATCCTGTGGCCCAGGATGTCACAGAGTGTCCTACCTGTGAATGAAACAAGACAGTGGGAATGCCACAGGAAGAGATGGGCATGGCGACAAACCAGAGAATGCATGCCCTACCCCAATGGGACGGCCGGGCCCTGCTTCGGTGTATGCTGCCAGAGGGTCCCATCAACCCAGTCTCCCTAGATCTTTTCGTTTTTTGTTTTTTTTTTTAATATATTTTATTGATTCTTTACAGAGAGGAAGAGAGAGGGATAGAGAGCCAGAAACATCGATGAGAGAGAAACATCGATCAGCTGCCTCCTGCACACCCCCCACTGGGGATGTGCCCGCAACCAAAGCACATGCCTTGACCGGAATCGAACCCAGGACCCTTGAGTCCGCAGGCCGACGCTCTATCCACTGAGCCAAACCGGTTTCGGCGATCTTTTCGTTTTTAAAGACAATCTGGAAACATGAATTTCTATGTGAAAATTCCATATTTTTTGGTAAAACACTCTGTAGGAAAATCTTTACTTTCAAAATCAAAACAACATCAAGTAACAAAACATGGGTCGGCAGGTTGACTGCGGCTTTCTGTTTGCCCTGCTGTTTCACGCTGATGCCGTTCTTTCTTTCCTGATTAGTAACAGCTCCAAGGCTGGGGGCGAGTCGTATGCTGGGAACCACAGAGTCTACAATGGAGGTGACCTTGGCATGAAGCTATGTTGTGACTTTGCTATCCTCTTACTGAAATCCAAGGTACAGTTCAAGTTTTGCGAGCGTGGACTCAGTTATCCGGACTTAAAAAAGGAGGAGGGGACTCAAAACTTCAAGCAAAGACACGGAGGACCTGAAGCGCCTCCCAGCCCAAGGCTCTGGGACGGCTCACAGGGCACCTCAGTCTAATCACTATTTTAATTGCTAGAACTACATGTTCTTTCCACACCTGCTGACAAATGTGGTCTACCATTTCCTACTTTCATTAAATCATGGAAATTTAGATGACGATAAGGATTTTATGGGCAAATGAAAGAAAACATGTAATTCTTTTCTGCAAAGCACTTACTTTAGCACAGGAAATCTGGAAGTACAAAACCATTTCTAAAACTGTTACAATTTGATGGTTTTGACCAAACTTTATAGTTAAGAACTTCATCATTCATAGAAAACACTCTTCTGACAGAGGTTAATATACTTTCTTTGAAATCCTATTTTTAAAAAAAATATTTTTATTGATTTTAGAGAGGAAGGGAGAGGGAAAGATAGAAACATCAATGAGAGAGAATCATTGATTGGCTGCCTCCTGCACGCCCCCTAATGGGGATCGAGCCCGAAACTCAGCATGTGCCCTTGACCAGAATGGAACCTAGGACCCATCAGTCCGCAGGGCGACACTCTAGCCCCTGGGCCAAACCTGTTAGGGCTGAAATCCTATTTTTGGAGAGTGTTATTTTTTCTTTGAAATATTATTAGCTAATATACTTAAACTACCTAACATTTATTTAGCTTTCACAATGACTCAACATCGACAGCTAATGTCAAGAGGAAATTACTTTATATACATCAGGGTTTTATCGGCTGCAGTTCCGTATAAACTAGCCCTTTAACTGTACAGATCAATGAATTAAAATTAATCAACAAAATAATTTGACTCCTTTGTTGTTGGTATTAATTAAACATATACATTACTTAAAGGTCTAAAAATGTATTTAGCCCAGCTGGTATGACTCAGTGGTTGAGCATCGACCTATGAACCAGGAGGTCACGGTTTGATTCCTGGTCAGGGCACATGCCCGTGTTGTGGGCTCGATCCCCAGTGTGGGGTGTGCAGGGGGCAGCCAATCAATGATTCTTCTCATCACTGATGTTTCTATCTCTCTCTCCCTCTCCCTTCCTCTCTGAAATCAATAAGATATATTTTAAAAAAGGTATTTATTCTTTTCCTATTTTCCCCCAAAGAAGTAACAGTTGTGTTTGTAAAAGGACATGTTGCTAGGAAGTGAGGTGCAAAATGAACGTCTGCAGTGAGAATTTTGCTTCCCCATCGGCTGACATTGTAAAGCTGGAGATGCCACTCTCCAACAGGAACCCTTTCAGATTCCCCTAGCAGGGGTCCTCAAACCTTTTAAGCAGGGGGCCAGTTCACTGTCCCTCAGACCGTTGGGAGGGCCGGACTATAGTTTAAAAAAAACTATGAACAAATTCCTATGCACACGCACATATCTTATTTTGAAGTAAAAAAAAAAAAAAAAGGCAAAAACACCCACATGTGGCCCGTGGGCCGTAGTTTGAGGACGCCTGCTAGAGACCTGGAAGGCTCACTCCAGAACTCCAGATGCTGAGCATTCTTCCTGCGACTCCCGTTCTTTTTGGATGTTGACAAATGCCATCCATACAACTTCAAACATCAAATTAGAAAGCTTTTACGTATCTTCACAGAGACTGCATTTTTGATTTGAAGATGCCCCTTGGCTTGTCCTGGGGAACTTGACTGCTGTTCTGGGTGGGGTGACTGACCGTCTCGGTTTGTCTGGAACTCAGGGATTTCTCGGGACACTGGACTTCTAGTGCTAAGAATAGGCAAGTCCCAGGCAAACTGGGAGTGTTGGTGACCCTAGTTCTAGGGGAAAGGGCTAGATTAACTCATGGGACTCTAAAAATATTCGAAATGTAAGAAAACTGGCAATCAGGATCAACAATTTTTCCTCTATGTTGTATGAAAATTTCTTGAAGTCTGCACCGAGTTTCTTTCAGGGAGAAACATAGAATTACAGATCTTACAACGCCAGGGAAATTTAATGGTCACAAAATTGAACATAATACCCATGAGAACATGAAGACCCAGAGAGGTTAAGGGATCACCCAGGTCAAACACAGTGGCAGAATAACATTTGGAACCCGAGTCTTTTACCTCCCAGAGAACACAGACAGGACTCTCCTTAGAAAAACTTAGAATTTAAGCTATGTTGACACATGCATTTGAAATTGCAAATCCTAAGTATCCAAATAATTTAGAAGTTTTTTTAAAAAATATTTTTATTGATTTCAGAGAGGAAGGGAGAAAGAGATAGAAACATCAATGATGAGAGAGAATCATTGATCAGCTGCCTCCTGCATGCCCGCCACTGGAGATTGAGTCCACAAGCCAGGTACATGCCCTAGACCGGAATCGAACCTGGGACCCTTCAGTACGCAGGTTGACTCTCTATCCACTGAGCCAAACTGGCCAGGGCAGAATCTAAATAATTTAAATAAAACTTGAAATTACTTGAAATTGCCAAGGGTGTATTAGATTAGTTTATCTCGGTGGCTTTAGTTTGCCACTTCAATTTGCTTGTACATCAGATTAGGACAGTGTGAAGCTCAGCCAAAGGCACAGAGCTCCCGACGGTCTTGTGCGAATGTGTGACCTTGTTCAGGACTGTGAAGAGGTGAGGAGGCGGCTCTGAGAAACAGCCTTGTTAGGAGGCGCATAGCCAGGTGCGCAGCCCCTAGCCTCTCCATGTCCTACACAACGTCCCAGAGAGAAGGCCAACCTGCGAACCCTCTCTGACGCACACATCCAAGTGGTAAATATATAACTGGAGGTGACATTTTCTTGGGTTAATTACGATTTTCACTCATGATTTGCAAAAGAAAACACACCAAATAACGAATGGAAAAACACATGGAAATCCAAACAACTGGGAGAAACATGAAGGCAGACTATGTCACACCTACCTCTGCTGCTTAGAAAACATGAATAAAAATATCACCGTCAGCCCAAACATTCCAAAAATAATAATTAAGAACCACGGAAACTGGAAATCTGAAACACAGGAGAACAATATCTCACTCACAGAATTACCAAGAGCTGAAGTTGACATTGCACTTTCTTTTTTCACATAAACATATTCCCTAATTTGTATTCGTTAGTAGTCAGTGATTTCACTGATAACCACTGAAAACAGAACACAGCAATTTAGAATAGAGGTCTGTTCTGTTCCAAGAACATGTCTTGAAATCCTTTCACATTAAAAAAAATCAAAATGAACAGCACACAGCTTAAGCATAGTCCATGTTATAAGGAAAAACTGCTGTATGTGTCTTATATGTTCAGGGGTGTCACTGGAGGCTTCAGCTCTAGCAAACAGGGCTGCTGAGCAACATGGGACTTTACTTCAATACCATCTACTTGGTTCCTTTTTTAAAAGGTGTGGTGAGAGTTTTTATCCTCCAGACTGAGGATGCATCAGAAAGATGGGGACAGAGTTTTTATTTATTTATTTTATTCTTAATATTTTTATTGATTTCATAGAGGAAGGGAAGGGGAGAGAGAAACATCAATGATGACAGAGAAGCACAGATGGGCTGCCTCCTGCACACACCCTTCTGGGGTCTGAGCCCACAACTTGGACATGTGCCCTGATCGGGAATCGAACTGTGACCTCCTGATTCATAGGTTGATGCTCAACCACTGAGCCACACTGGCCGGGCAGAGTTTTTATGTTTGAACCACAAAGGAAACTTTTTAGACTTGCAGAGCTAATCATTTCACAGCTTCAAAAACTCCTTGGACAGGAGATCACTACGGGGGCTCCCTCCTTCAGATTTTCATAAACTCTGTAGCAGATTTCGGGAAATCGGTTTGTACAATTTCTATTTGATTCCTTAAAAACAAGTGCTTGCAGCTGGTTCCCAGCCTTCTTACTGCACTGGCGGAGGTTTGCTGCGTTTTAATTAAAAAGGGCAGGTGGTACTTTAATGTTGCCTTATTAAAAGGAGGCCTTTATACTGTAACTAGAGGCCCGGTGCATGAATTCATGCACAGGCAGTGTCTAGCCGGCCCACCCTGATCGGGGCTGATCAGGCTGGGCTAACCAGGGGGAGGGGCCATGGGCAGTTGGCTGGCCAGCTCCGCCCCTGATCAGGGTGGGATAGCTGGGGGGAAGGGCCACAGGCGGTTGGCCAGCCGTCCCCACCCCCTGGTCAAACTCCTGATCGAGGGGACAATTTGCATATTAGCCTTTTATTATATAGGATATGCTTTCCTTATTTTAATGTTCTTGTTTACTTATTAAAATCGCTCAGGGAGATATTATGGGTGTTATGGAGAACCAGTGGGAAAGAGAACACCACTTGTGTCTGGTGGCATTTTTAGTTTTATATCAATGACATGTTCAGGAACATAACATAAAGCTGGTGCTTTGTTTTCTTCTTTTTTTTTTTAACATGGAAGAAGAAGACAGTTAAAATAATCTATGTTAATCGAATGAAATGCAATCACAATAAGCTTAAAGCGAGTGTGGCAAGTGTGCTTTATAAACCAGAATTTCATCATATCAAATTGTTTGAAACAGCAAGCCTATTAAATAGAGCTTAAAAAAAAAATGGAGTTATAGACATTTTGACTCAAGCGTTATTTAGTATCATGGATTCTACCTATACGGTAAATGCAGAAATACACATTTCATTTCTCTGTAGCCTGTGATTATTCTTTAACAAACCTTAGCTCCTCTCATGGCCCGTAAACCTTGTCCTTAATGGACATGAGCTATAGCCCATTCTCATTCAGGAGTGATAACATTTTATACACTTAATATCAAGCAGCCTTCTTGATTTCTGTATGCCAACACTTGAATTCTCTTATTATGAATTTATAGGCTTCATGTCTTTAAACTTTCATTATCTTTGTATTTCTCTTGTACATGATCTACAGATGTTCCAGGCCATTCTCAGGCATAACTGGCCACTACTCATTAAGACTTCTCCAGGTATGGGGGAAAAAAGGAGATATATGTACTACTATATGTAATACTTTAAACAATAATAATAAAAAAAAGACTTCTCCAGGTAAAAGCCACACTCGAACTTTCTAACATCAAACAGCACCTGCATTTGACTACCTGCGCTGACTCAGTATTCGGCTTCCTCTTAGATGCCACGTCGTGCATCTACTTTAGAGATGCAGAATTTCTCATTATGTATTTGAAAACTTTTTTTTTTTTTCTGATTACAAATGCAAACAACTCACTGTAGCAAATTTTAGAATTATAGAATCACCTGAAATTCTGATATCTGGAGATAACCCTCATTAACACCTTCCCCTCTCTACAACTTGCACCTATCCCACAACTTTTCCTGAATTAAAGGATTCAAACACTAAATCGTCCTGCTTTTTAATGGGTTATACCTGCTCTAGAGAGTGAGCTTGAGGTCACCCCAACATTAGCTGCTAATGTATCTTGATTTGGACAACATCCTAACACAGCTCAGCGAATGCATCACTATAGATCGACGAAAGCCATGGTGGCTGCCACTTTAATCTTTCATTTTTACCTTCTTCACAGGGCACTGGGCTCATCTGAGGAAGTGTCACATAGAGTACCTCACTGAACTCGCCATACTTTTCTGAGTTTCGTTGTCTGCATCTCACGCGCACTTCATACTCTTTATCCAGTCTCAGTGAGTACACTGGAACGGATGTTGACAACACAGGGTCCATCTTTCAAGACAAAACATAAGATGTATTGGTTAGACAGTCAACACACAATGCAATAAACTCTGCAAGTTTCATCCGTATTCATCTGTAAAATAGGTAATATTTTGAAAATGCACTGGGTGGTTGCTATTTAAAGAAAGATCAAGGCAAATAACTTTACAAAGAATCATTTGTTCTATGGACAACAGGCCTCAAACTTATTTTGGTATAAACACAGAGATTTGATACTTATGTAGAATAGGCTGTCACATATCCTAAGATCAAAGCATAATAAAATTATTATGGAAAATGACAGAACTATAAAGAAGATTACAGGTATGTTTGCCTACCCTTTGTGATATCACAGTTTTGTATGAAAACATAAGAACACAAAAACAAATCATAGTCATCCTTTGGAAATTCTGGGTAGTCATTCATATGATCAAAGAATTGGAAGGGGTCCTAGGAAAATTATAGTTGTCTTAATTGAACTTTCTCTTTTTTTTGTTAATCCTCACCCAAGGATATGTTCCCATTGATTTTAGAAAGCGTGGAAGAGAGGAGGAGAGACACACAGAGAGAGATACATCAATGTGAGAGAGACACATCATCGATTGGTTGCCTCCTGTATGCTCCCCAACCAGGGCCAGGGATGGAGCCTGCAACCAAAGTACATGCCCTTGACCAGAATCGAACCCAGAACCCTTCAGTCAACAGGCCAATGCTCTAGCCATTGAGCCAAACTGGCTAGGGCTTAATTGAACTTTCAAATAATTCTAGTAAAAGCAATTACATATAGAATCCGCATGTTCTAGAAGGTTCAAAGCCACTCCCAAATAATGTGCTATTCAAAATCTGCAAAGAAAAGCCACAGGAGTGCTTGGTAATTAACACCAGGGTCCCATAAGCCTTAAGGCCAGAATGTTCTTTTTCCTTCCAGAGAAGGGCAGGTGAGGCTGTTACACGTTTAAAACATGTCACTATCAAAGAAGCAGACCCAGTCAGTGAGGGTGTTCTCCTCTAAGGCAAACATTCAGACCAAGTACTCAGTATGTGCTTTTCGTGTATTTCCTGGTAGAACACGCCGTTCCTGTTTATAAAAGGCTAGGCACACTCACCTTTTCAACAGCATAGATCTTTCACATAAATATTCTCCTAATTTGTTTTGCTAAGTCAGAAGCTGGACCTTCAGTTTCTAAAACAAATTCTCCTTTCACCTCCGTTAGTTGCTCCTCACACAGTATCCCTTCTGTGTTCCCCTGTGTACATGGGACGGTAATTTTGCACTGTGTAAAGACGCTTCTCAACGTATGGAATGTTGCATGCCTAAAAGGCTTTTTAAAGGTGGAATTCTGCGTATTAAAGTTATTATTTTTCTTGAAATATTTTAAAAGCCCATGTTTTCATTCCTAATGCCCTAATTTCTCTGCTACTGTCACCAATGTTATTTCTTTATAGATTTTACTAATAACAAAAGCAGACAGGGGCTCTCAGTGATTGGACTCATGCCCCCTCTCCGTCCTCTCTCAGCCCTCCACACCCGGCACGCCACACTCCATCTGCTCACATCCCACCTGCTCACACAGCTCCCACTGCCACACGGAACTCCGCCACCTGCCTGCGAGGGAACGCCCATTCTTGGCCAAGCCTAAGTGTCAGCATTGCTGACATTCTAAGGAGTCTTTCCTGGCACTTTCCCTACCACCCTGCCAGATAATACACATCATATATTGCTTCTGGAGTTTTCCTGCTCAGATTTCTATATTAGACTGCAAATTCTCTGGGGGCAAACAATGCCTTCATTATCTTTAGGTATACAGTGGGTGAGCAAGAGATGGCCCATACGCTGTAGATAATTCTATGCCACTCATTAAGTTCTGAAAGGAAACCACCAATTCTTAACTTGTTTAGCAGGTAAATAGTGTAAGCAACTACATGGTCATTAGTATTACTTTTATATTAAAAATGCATTTAATTACCAAAAAAAAAAAAAAAAGACACAGCAATTCCAAATTCAACATTGCCAAGTGGTAACATGAATTCCCAATCTAAGCAATAAACACTAGCCTCTTTCCCTTCTACTTACAAACCTCTCCTCTTTTTACCTTAGGACATTCGTGCTCATAACCCATTTGACTGCGAGTTTCTTCCAGAGAGAGGGCGATTCTTATGAATAGACCCTTGATATTCACGACCACTTTATCTGAGACCCTTGCAAATGACCAGCCTTACAAATACTTTGAATATGTCACTTCACTCATAGAAGGTAAGCAAACATTAACTGACCCCTTGGAACTATCTAATGTGACGTTGAGCAGGGTACAATGAAGAGTGTGATGAGGCCTTGTTGGGAGGCAGCTCCGAGCATCACTGACTGAGTCCCAGGCTCCCTTGCACCTAGCTCAGAGCTCACGATGTAAGCTGCCTACTTGTGCTGCGGCTGAGACATGACTACGTGCCCAGGTCTTTCAGGCTTGAAAGTATGATTAGAAAATGAATGAGTTCTATTGTTCTGATGTACATCTCTGTTTTTAGCTTGCCAAGCTTTTTAGTCTCAGGATTCTTTGACACTCTTAAAAAATTATTGTGAATCGTAAAGATCTGGTTGATTTGGGTTATCCTATCATTATTTACCATATTAGAAATGAAAACTGAGAAATTAAAATGTGCTAATTTTAAAATTAAAATAATAAATTGATTTTATGGTAACATATTTTCATAAAAATTATTGTACTTTCCCAAACAATACGATTATAGTGAAAAGGATGCCATTGTTTTACATTTTTGCAAATCTGCTTAGTAGAAGATGGCTGTATTTTTACATCTGCTCCTAACTAAACCTGTTAGGATGTGTTGTTTTGGTTGACATGCATGATCAAAATTGAGGAAAAGGGTATTTTAATAGGCTTTTCAGGTAATTGTGGATATTCTTTAACACCAACACCCAAACTCAGCAAGTGGTATTTTCTTAAAGATTAGCTACAGTGTGGAATCGGAAACCATATCCGTGAATCTTCTGTACACTGTTCCGTTAGCATCCACCATTCCTTCTGATACTTTGAATGGACCATTTCCCCATGCGTGATTTTCATTACATCACGTACTGATCATTTGGAAAAGACTGGTTCCCTGAGTTATGCAGATTTTCTAAATGTACACACATTTTATTATGCAATACAAAAAGTCACTTTTGCTAACGGTATCACCATTCATCTCATCAGGAGTGTCTTCAAAGATAGGAAGCTAGCAAGTTCATGGTTGTACAAGGAGGTTTTCCAAAACTCCGATTTTCCCTCGCGAGCTCAGATTTTTCATTGGCAACAAACACTGTCAATTGTTTTTCTTAAAGTGATGAGCTTACTTCATTCCTTTTTCAAGAAATGTTTGCCAAATATTTGCCAACTCAAATCTAGCAGTCGTTCTTCCAGGTAAAACTGGCGCTCCAAACCACGGTCCCTACAGAATCAGCGAGTTCCGCTGGCAGCCCCGCTGGGTAAGTGCTTTTTCTCAAGGCAACCATCAGCACCGCGTAGGCAGTGACAGTGCTTTACGCGGACTTCCACGTGGCACACAGAATATTAAAAAGCTGGGACAAAATTGATAATTGTCAAAGCCTCATCAAGAGTGCTCTTGTGTGCAACTGGCTCCCTCCCTCCCCTCCCTGTGAGTGCTCGGTGACCAGCAGCACGGGTCGGTCTTACTGCCATGCTTGGTGCTAAGGCGGCCTCCGTTTCCCCACCACTGCTTTTGTACCATCAGGGCAAATCTCACCACAGTGAGAAAAAAAAAAAAGAAAGAACATTTTAGTATTATTATGAAAGTGGTCTTGACCTTGCAGACTCGTTGAAAGGGTCTTAGGGACCCTCCGGGGTCTACAGTTCCTGCTTTGAGATCGGCTGCCCTGGGGTACCTGGCACCGCGCCCCGAGTACAGTGGTTATTTCAATCCCTGGTGGCTGGCTACGTGTTTGATGAGCTTGGATTCAGAAAGTCTCGTTTGACTCAGCATCCAACCAGGCTTTTTTTTTTTTACACCAAGTTACAGAATGGATATCTAAATTAAAACGATGCCGAAAACAGAACCTCAAAGCCCAATATTAAACTGTTCAAAGCTGCTCCAAATTTAGCTTCCCCCCGGTGACAAAACCAGCCGCTTCTTCAGCAGTTCACTGAATGGACAGGGCCCGGTGTCTGAAGAGTCGGCAGTGAGGCTGTGCCAGCCGCTGGGCATGACTGATGCCCGGCCAGAAACCACTGGACTTGGCTGGGGCTGTGGCTGTGGTTAGACTGATTTAGAATTAGTTATATTGGGAACAGCATGATAATCCTGTTTTTCTTCGTGCTGTGTGCCATGCGGAATTTATCTAAGTGCCCGGTTCCCACACGCTTGGCAAGGAAGTGAGGAGTTCAGAGGTCAACCAGCACCATGCTCCTTGCAGACTTAAAAACCTCTTAGCGTGATTGTCCCCTGAGGTATTTAACCAAATATCCTTCTGAAGCCTCTAAAGGGCACATTCCCTCCCTCCGTTTCCCTCCTGGAGTCACTTAGGAACTTAATTTAACGAAGCTCTTGTGAGGAGGAGTAGCAACTAACATCATGGGAGAATATTTAGCCATAGCTCACTGTTGACCTTGATCATGACCCTTCCCATGTTTAGCCACATCCCCAAAGACAGCTAAGTGGCTAGAGTATACAAGTTTGTTCTAAAGTTAAACTGGACAGCAAGGATGACTGGGGACATAGTATCCTTTTCCTTCCAGAGGCTTCCATAGAAGCTCCATGCTGTTGGACAGGACCTCAAGATAATATTTTTCTGATTATTTTCCTCCAATAAGAAATGATGCAGCATATAGCATGGACATGTGGTACTAGGTCAAAAGGACATATATCCACGAGAGGGGGTGTTGAAATAAAAGGAAGCCAAATCAGAAGGTTTCCAGTGTGACTTGTAATGATATCTTACCATTTTCCACTGGGTCTCGTTTATCTCTTTGTATTGCAGCTCGTACTCCAGGACGATCCAGCCTTTCTGAACATCTGCGTTGGATGGTGGCTCCCATCTCACCTGGATATCCGCGTGAATCCCCGTCAGGCTGGTGTTCAGCAAAGTCCAGTTGAGGCTGGTGGGTGGATCTGGTTGTACTGTGCGTTTCAATGGAGAGTTAGCACACAGCTGGGCAGTGATGGAATGCTTTCTTCTGAAGAGACCACGTTACTTTACACATTTCATTATTCATACTCTCAATTCTTCTAATAGTCCTATCAGTCTATTCTCACTTTATTAGAGGGCACCACTTTTTTCTTAAGGGTGATCTGTGTGTAACTCTAAAAATCCCCTATAAAAGTCCTTTTCGAGCCGAAACCGGTTTGGCTCAGTGGATAGAGCGTCAGCCTGCGGACTGGGGGGTCCCAGGTTCGATTCCGGTCAAGGGCACGTGCCTTGGTTGTGGGCACATCCCCAGTGGGAGGTGTGCAGGAGGCAGCTGATCGATGTTTCTCTCTCATCAATGTTTCTTTTTTTTTTTTTCTTTTTTTAATATATTTTATTGATTTTTTACAGAGAGGAAGAGAGAGGGATAGAGAGTTAGAAACATCGATGAGAGAGAAACATCGATCAGCTGCCTCTTGCACACCCCCTACTGGGGATGTGCCCGCAACCAAGGTACATGCCCTTGACCGGAATCGAACCTGGGACCGTTGAGTCCGCAGGCCGACGCTCTATCCACTGAGCCAAACCGGTCTCGGCGATGTTTCTAACTCTCTATTCCCCTCTCTGTAAAAAATCAATAAAATATATATATATTTTTAAAAAAGTCCTTTTCGAGTTTGAAGTCTGAACTATAACTTTTCTTAAAGATCGTCTGGGTTTCGCATTTCTTTGAGCTCTGATAGAATTAATGCTTTGGGAGTTGGCAAAGGGATTCATTCTACCTAAGGAACAGAGTCAGAAAGACCTGGCATTGAAACACGTGGCTGTATTAGGAACCCGGGGTAGAGGAGCCTTTTTTCCTCCAAACTGTTCATGACCGGGGGCAAGGACCTTGCTTCACTGCTTTCTGTGTTGCCACCAGCACAGTCCTTCCCAGCACCCAGCCAGCGCTCCTTGGCTCGTCTTCCCAGCCACATGCGATCATTTCCCCAGACCTAAGGAGGCAGGCACTGCACGGCTCTCTCAGATGGCGACGTTGCCGTGTTTTCCTTCACTGAACCCATGTGAACAACTGGCAACAGTGTTTTGCTTGGTTTCTACCAACTGCACATTCTCGGGTAGATCTGCTGCACTTCGCCTATTAGCACCACAAAGACCACAATTTCCCAAAGGTCGATGAAGAGAAAGATGGATTCTAAAGCCAGGAACTCTATCTAAATGTACATTCTAGATCAGGGGTGGGGAACCTTTTTTTCTGCCAAGGGCCATTTGGGTATTTATAACATCATTTGTGGGCCATACAAAATTATCAACTTAAAAATTAGCCTGCCATATTTGGCCAAACA
Source organism: Eptesicus fuscus (assembly GCF_027574615.1). NCBI lineage: Eukaryota > Metazoa > Chordata > Mammalia > Chiroptera > Vespertilionidae > Eptesicus > Eptesicus fuscus. Next base: position 103,842,053 of record NC_072476.1, read on the forward strand.
TTTAATGAACTCACCCCCTACTTCCGTGGCAGGGCCAGACCACATGATTTCGAGGACCTTACAAGGCCCACGGGCTGAATGTTCCCCACCCCCTGCTCCAGACAGTCCCCAATAAATTGTTGCTATTTGGGTCTCAGTACCAGACACGGAGTGAAATTTACTTTTTTTTCTATGATATGGAGGTCACCTGGGATGTGGCAATGTCTGGGTCCCCAGGGTTGATCAGAGATAAGCCTGCAAACACCAGTATACCCCGTGAGGAGCGCTTACTGGGTGTTAACATTTGGTGGCCAAAGAGGGGAGCTCTTCTTTCAACCAAAGCCGAAACATTCTCTGTGAAGAAGGTTGCTATCGGCCACTGTGGAGTGAGCACCACTTAAAAATAAACAGAGAAAGTCCAAATTTGACTAATCATGACTACATTTGGGAAATTAAATGAGTGATATGCAAAACAGCTAAGCTACATATGCCACATACTGACAGTAATACCCTTCTTTTCTGGATTTGTTGGGGACTGATGTTCTGATAACCAAAGCTTAACCTTGTAAGTGACCAAACTATAAAACAGGTTTTTCATGGGAGAGTTTCTAAAACATATTACTCATGTGACATCTTTAAAATGTCCCTACTTTAAATAGAAGATGAACGGGCCCTGTTGAGAAGGCTCGGCGACCTCTCCTGACCTCTATACTTCCACGTGCCATACCTGCTCACTCCTCTGAGATGTTTAAAAGGCACCTGAGACTGCACACATCCCCAAATTGACCCAGGGCTAGTCATTTAACACTCTGAGCCTCAGTTTCATCATCTGTAAAATGGGGATAATAAGAACCTATCTCCCATGGTTATTAGATCTGAATCATGATAAATGCTTTGGAAGTGTTAGCTATTACTATCCTTAGGTCATGTCCCTGCTTAAACATCCTCAAATGTGTCCCTTGGCAGTAAGATAAAGTTCAAATTCCTTTGTGGGGCACACAAGATCACTGCTGATTTCTGTGGCTGACCAGTCAGGCCTGCCTCACTGCTCCTGAGTCTTTGAAATTTCTGTGCTATTTGTCACTTTTGGAATGTAGTAGTTGTTGGAAGACACTGTCCATCTGGTACACCTGGCAACTCCCACTCATGCTTTAAGGAGCAACTGAACTGTCACCATCTCTGTGCAGCCCTTCCTCAGTCAACCATTCGCACCTCTGGCTCCCACCTTGGCTAGCTATGTGTCCCACACACCTGGAGTCCAGCACCCACTATGGCAGTTATTTATTATTTATTGCAATTATTTGTCAACATGCCTGACTCTCCAACTTGACTGTATGTTATTTATTCTGTAGCCATCACACCTGGGCACAGTGTCCAATTAGTGCCCGGCTCGTGGCTGGCACTCAGTGACATCAGCCAGGTAAAAGAGTGGGACTGGCAACTGGCAGACACAGGGTCAGGACATGGGTCTTGACCCAGGATTCTTACTACTACCCACTTAGCCGCTCAATAGCTACACGTACGCGTGTTAGGACATATACTCAGTAGTCTCTCTAACCTATGCAGTTGGGTTCTCTTTTCTGTTTGTTTTCTTAATTTTCTCCCTCAAAGTCAGGCTATCAGATCTACTTGTTTCTGTCTGCAGCTTCTAGCCACTTTCTCTTTGTCTCTTTCCGTTTGCTGATGCCTGGGAAACCAGACAAGAACAGCCCATCCGAGAGAAGCTGCAAGGAATTCCTATACGCAACAGATGAGCTTTTGTGGGTAGATTTGAGGCACCGATGTCAGCTACTCAAAGTCCTTCTTTGATTTTTTTCTACTTAGCTGTTTATACTACTACAGTTTAAACATCCCGATTATAGCTGCTTGTGTTCTTTTGTTGCATTTCCCCTGTGTCCACGTGATGGGCAAGGGATAGTCTGTCTGCAGCTTAGTCTGTCTACGCTGATTATCTCCAATGTTTGTCTGGAGATTTTATAAATATGTCTTTAAATGAATTTGGGCTGTTTTGTAAATGTAAAACTCCTGAGTTACTGTGCTTTGTGTTAAAAGAAAATCTAGGCACTTATTAGAGCAATGGAAGAGATGAAGGCCAAGCTATATCAGTAGATACGAATATAATAATCATATTGAATGATTAAGAGAGAGGGAATCTTAAGAGTACATTGAGCTTGCCCCCTGCAGTGGCACACAATACAATCCAGCTTAAAGACCTCCTCAAGGAAGATTCCCATTCTTCCCTTTTCAATACTTGCTGCCAGATTCTCTTACAGCAGAGACAACTTAAGTCCCCCCTCCCCTGCCCTTTCCTTCTTGTTCAGCAGCTGATCTCATGCTCGGTCAAGTAGACCTCCATCCACCTGTCGGGCACAGGGACAAGGTCTTCCTACACAGATACACTTGGGCGTTGTAGACCTCCCGCTTACTTAATCTAAAGCCATGTCAAATGAAACACAAACCTGTGATTTACCTATTTCCTCAACAGAGAAGCACTTTTGATCCACAGTACCACCATTGTTAGTGAGCTTGATGCAGTAGGGCACCCAGATGGAGGTATACGATGTGTTAAAGTAACAGCTGTTTTCTCCCGCAGAGACGTAATCAGGGCATTCTTTCCATTCTTGAGTCCATTCTTGAGTGTTCCTGAAATGGAGGGTAAAAAAGGATGAATTGTTCCAAAACCATGCGATAGCTCAAGTCAAAGCGAGGTGCCTGACAATCAGATTCAATGCACGGGAACACAAATATTTATGAGCAAGAACTTTAGTGACACCATTTCCAAGATGTATCATATTCGTAGGCATCGTCAGGGTCTGCAGAGGATCAGGGGTCATTTGGTACTTCTGCCAATAGTAAGAACACTTACTCACTGACTGCATGTGACCTGCCAGGTCCTAAGCCAAGTGACTCATTGGTAGGTGGTTTATTATCCTCATTCTACAAAGGAGGGTTCTGAGGCTTAGGGAGGTTGAAAAATGTCCTTCATTAAAACACAAGAGACAGTTAACTAACTGCCAAACTGTAGAGATTCCCAGAGAACTCCTGGGTGTTAATCCTGGGTGTTTCTCCAACTCCTGGTGGAAGGAACCAGGGCACATGGATGGCATTCTCCAGGCTGAGTAACACTCAGGTGCAGGTGACCTTGAGGTGGAAAATCGGTTACCACCCTTCTCTGGACCACTGTGTCCCGTGTCTACCTCCCCATGGATGTCCTATGCTTGGGAGAGTTTTCCTGATGCCTTGAACTCCTTCCCATACTTCTGATTTTTCCCTTAATTATATGAAGAAGAGCCATGAGAACATTTCAAACATGCAGGACATTCCAGTGATATGCAGAGAACATGAAATCCTAGCCTCTTCTCCCCCACCCCTGAAAGAGACAGAAGGCATGAACCCAGAAATCTAAAAGTCTTTCCAAACCCAGAAAAGCATTTTTCTTTTCCATTTTGTAACTAGCAATTGACATTTAATGACAGAATATAGAAAAAAAAAAAGGGAAACAAACATGGGCTGAAAGGAATCAATGTATTTCCTTATGAGTTCCTTTTTTTGGTTTCTCCACAAGCAAGTTCCTCTTTTCCTAGACCTTGGATCTGATGAAAACAAACAAATGAACAACAGGACAAAGCACGGAGGACAGATGGACACACGGAGAACACTGAGTTAATAAGGAAGCTGGGTCTTCACATTTGCATTCCACCATGGAGTTATTCATCTCTGCCCCACTCTGCAGAGAGCACCGTTTACCCAGATGACTGCAAACCACAGCAGGGCATGTATTGAATGGAAAAGAGATGCCAGGAAGTTCCCTGCAGACAAAAGTCAGAGTTTTGGGAAAGGAAATTCCCTGGTCTGCTGCCATGGGGACCTGAACAAAAATGCAGAGCAATCAGAGCACCGCTCAGACTCGTCTCCCGCAGTGGGAATAGTGCAAACATGTGACAGGATGCGACACCGCTCTCCCAAGTCCCATCTGTCTGCCTGGCTGACTGAACCCAGCATGCCATCTTTGGGGCCCTACTAGGCAAGCACCATATAAGCATTAATTACACCCAGCATGAGCACTGTGTGGATGTGATAATTCATAAGATTCAGTCTCTACCTTTAGGTTGGAGAAAGAACTAGAAATGACTATCTCAGTACTTTTTTGGTCTCCTGCATTCATTCCATTGATATTTAGTAAGCATTGATTATATACAGAACATTGTGCTGGGCATATGGGAGAGTCATATGTGCCTAAGGAGTTACTCTTGCCTCAGGGATATGATTAAAAACTGTATTATAAAGGAGTGGGGGTAAGTGTTCATTAGGCTCCCTAAGAGTTCAGAAGAGGGAATGATTGCTCTGGTTGTTCACGGAAGGCTTCAAGGTGGAGGTGGTGTTTCTTAGCAACCTTGAAGGATGGGTAAAGTTTAATAGATGACAATAGGGAAAGGAAAGGAGGGAGCAGGGTGGTCAAAGGCATTTAGGGAAAGAAGTATGAGACTGAATGTAGTGAGGGGCGCAGGAGGCAATGGAATAACTGGGAAATACTTTCTTAAATTAGAAATGCTAGTTGGGTGGAGTGAGTCCTTATTGGTTTATTCTTCACTAGGCTATCCGCTTGAGAAGAGGGTTTATGAATCAAGGAGACGTAGAACCAGGGAATCTGAGGCAGAGGAAATGGGCAGTAGGAGTGGCCCCGCGCAGCCCCAGGTGTGGGGGCTGGCAGGGCAGACTGGAGGTCTGTGAGCTCTACCAGGCGTGGGGGGGTGGGTGGCACTGTGGGGAAGGCAGGGCCTGGGGGGAAGGAATGAGGCGCCTGGGGAAGACACAGCCTTCCTCCTTTCCAGCTGTTTCTCAGGCTGGTCTGTTGGCACCAGGAGGAAACTTGTGCAATATCAGGAGGTCCTTGGGACAGCTGCTCATCAGCTGTTGAAAGAACTTGGAATTCAAATGGCAGAAACACCAGGGTCCCAGAGAGGGAACTATCACTTAAATTCTGGTTGAGTTTCTTAAAAGTTGCAAACCCTTGGATGAGAGGAAGACTCAGCCCTGATGGGAAAAATGTGGGTAGAAGCAAGGATAAGTCATGTATGTATGTGTGCATTTATAGTAGGAAAAAGATTTTTAAAAATTAGGACTAGGTGGGTCATTGAACTGTAATACGGTTTATTGTATCTTGAGTTTAAAACTGAAAATAATAGTACATGAAAGGGAACGGTTTAACAAGAGAGCCCAGGGAATGAGGCTTCCATACACTGGCAGAAGGGATAAAAAATGCATTTAGCATACCCATAGTATTAAAGTTGGTACTAAAATGTCCTAAAGATGTGGGCCACTGCTTGCCAGGTCTGGATTTGATCTAGAGAGGTTAGCTCTGTGTGTTCCACAGCTTCTCAACGTTGGCATGCCAGGCCCCTGCCCCCATGGACCTCAAACCCTCTTTAGATGACCCCAAATCCATTAGCTCCAAAGCACGTACAACTGAAGCATGATGGGTCAGGAGGCTCTTCCAAACACAGCTCCCAACCCCCGCCCTCATGAACCCAAGTTGAATTTTGCTTTAAAGAAATATTTAACATTTATTTTTAAATGATTACATTTAGACAAAAAACCAAATGGACTCACAAAATAGGCACTCTGCCGCCTGCCTTCACTGGGGTGAGAGTCTACACAGCTACTCTCTCCTCTTATTCCCCAAGGTAAGTGCTCGAGGTTACTCCCAGCCTAAATCGTGAGACAGGAGTGAGAACTAGAGAGATCAATATCAATCAGAAGAAAGAGCAGAAGAAATGCTTTCCATCTACAGGTAATCAACTGGAAAAGAAATAAAACATCACTTTACATTTTAAGGGCAACTGTTTTCATTACATACAGAGCATGTGTTTTAAGCTTAAAATGTAACCTTTTCCTTAGAAAAAGACAGGAAAGTAACATGTCCCTTCTAATTTCTTCCATAACCTGGCATGGGAGAGAAACTTTCTTTTATATTTTAAAAAGTATATTTTTATTAATTTCAGAGAGGAAGGGAGAGAGGGAGATAGAAACATCAATGATGAGAGAGAATTATTGATTGGCTGCCTCCTACATGCCACCTTCTGGGGAATGATCCCACAACTTGGGCATGTGCCCTGACGGGGATTTGGTTCATAGGTGAATGATCAACCACCGAGCCACACCCAGCCGGGCAAGAAAATTTCTTTTTAAAAGGCCAGGATATGATGGAGGGGGGATGGTAGAGGTGGAGGGATACAGCCTCGGGGACTGGGTCTTCACATGCCCACTTCCTTGAGGAGCGGAGGGCACAGCATCTCTGCTGGACTCAGAGCCACCTTTGGCGGTGCCTGTTGAGTCCCCTCCAGTCACAGAGGCTGAATGTGGCACTGTCTCCATCACAGGGGGACAGAGACTGGCTTGGATGGGCTGCCCTCCTCCAGCTCACCTGGGGAGGTGGGTGCCAGCTGCCTCGCTCTGTCCTGTTGACAGACAGCTCACATGTTTTAGGTTCCCTTGGCCCTTACTGGTAGTTACCAAGGCCAGGCCCCTCCCCTGCTCTGGTTCTGGGTGAAATCATGTCGCCACTTTATTTGTGTGTCAGGGATGGGGAGTCATGAGTCTGTGGATCCAGGAGCTTCCTGGGAACTGACTTCTAAGAGACAGTGACAAGAGTCAGGGTGCACGGCTGTTGTCCTGCTACTCGTCTGTTCCCTCATCGGAGCAGCTTAGTCCTAACCCTCCCGACCCTTCGGTTCCCAGATAAACCGCGTGGGGCTTATGCTATTTTGGCTGAGATATTAAAAATAATTATATTTTTATAGAAAAAACACAAAATGCTGACTTTAACCAGTTTAAATGGGCAGTAATCACAAGGTTCTGCTTAGGGGGTTTGAGGAGGTGATCAATTTTCCCCCTGGGGCCCCAAACTCCACTAGGGCCCAAACTAATGGCGTCCTTCTGCGTATGTTGGAGATCTCCCCTCCACCTGGTCCACTTTCAGTGGCTTCCTGCTGGCACAGAGCCTGGGCTGGGATGAGGGATGCCGAGGGGCCTGGCTGCGCGGAGGAGCCCGGGGGCCAGGGGATGGGCCCTGCCACAGAGGGGGAGGGACAAACATGCACGTGTGAAGGCTTCACCCCTGGGGATTAGCCTTTTAGTTCAGGTTCAAATTTGGTGAGTCCCAGGCTGGTGAAACCCATTTTCATAAAGTGGGCCCACGTCCGCTCTTCTCCGTTCGTGTAGTCAACTGTCCTGGCTTACGAATAACTGGCTTAGGTTTAACTGAGCTGGCTCTCTGAGGTGCTGAAGCGAAAGCCTGAAACGGAGCCTCTGAAATCCCTCTCTCTTCTCTGAACACAACCCACAGATACTGGAAAGTGTTACCAAACATTTTCGCTTCCTCGTCCCGAATACAAATCAGCTTTGGTTACTGGCTCTTCTCTCTCTGCAGTGGCGGCATTAACAAAACAAACAAGAAAAGAGCATTTGGTACCCAACCATCTCATCTTTGTGAGCCCTTCGGGGGGACATCCAAGAGACCACTCTCACACCTGGAAGGTAGGTAAGGCCAGGCCTTGTATATCTTATTTGCAAACGAAGCACCCCAGCTCTGCATTAAACATGTTCTTATAGGATACGAAAAGTCACAAACAATTGTAAAGAATCAAAATCAATTTTGTAGCCCAGAATTGGAGTTTTACATCACTATTATTTTAAATTGTTATTATGCCACAGGAATAAAAATAGGCAGCCACCCACGGACTGTGTACAGTATAATAGGCAGCTACCATGTGCCAAGCACTGTGCGAAGTGCTTTTCACGTGTTAGCTAATAAAACCCTCATCAGAAGCCATGAGGCAAGGCCCATTAGCTCCGCTTTGCAAACGAGGCAGCTGAGCTTGGACAGACTGACCCATCTGCCCGCATCACTTGGTGAGCGAAGGCCAGAGCCAGGCCGCAACGCAGCTGTTGGCCCTGAGCTCACGTCCTTAACTGCTCACGGCACCTTCCTTCCCTCTCCATGCTGCTCCATGAAGATAGGGTCCTTCGAACCTTGCATCTTGCTTAAGCCTTCCTTGGGTTTGGGTGGAAAAGAGGAGCCGATAGAGTGCTTGAGCCCCCATATTAAAAAGCAAGCACAAAGGCACAACTTAAGAGTAAGTAGTATTGGAAATAATGTCAGGTGAAGGGTAAGAAAGAAACGACTTGGGTGGTGATTGTATTGAGAGATCTCTGTTTCACTGTTATTTTAAAGGATTCCTGGCAAAAGTAGATAGAAAAGTACTACAGTCCCTTATTGAATTAAGAATTTTCTATGTAGAAACCAAACTGAGACTTAACACATATATCTTTTCAAGAAAGCCCCATGAGTTCCCACCATAGACAAGGAAAAATAAAGCCTTCCCCTGGCCTACAGCCTCATCACACTCTGGCCTGGCTCGTCCTCCAGCCCTTCTCATAGCACTCTCCCCATCTGCCGCCTGGCACCAAGTGTTGCCTCCTGACAAGTCGGCCTCAGGGCCTTCGCACTTGCAGTTTCCCCCAGATATTCACTTGGCCCCTTGCAGTTTATTATGTCTCTGCTATGATGTACTACATCAGAGAGACCTCCTATCACCTCCGCATTCAAAAGATCACCCAAACTCCCTTTACACTTCCACACTCACGTACATTCATGCACATTAATGCACTCCCACATGCACACTTACACTTTCACACCCTCACCCTCACACACTAATGCACAACCTTGCACTCCCACATGCACACTTACACTTTCACACCCTCACCCTCACACACTAATGCACAACCATGCACTCACACATGCACACTCACACTTTCACACATTCACCCTCACACACTCATGCACATCCATGCACTCACACATGCACACACACACTCATGCACACGCATATAGTTGCACACAGTGCTGACACTCTGTCTTCTTTCCGGCTTTACTTTTCTTAATAAACCATAGTATCAGCTGCCATTTTACTTTGCAAGGTTTTATTGTCTATCCTCCCTCACTGAAGAGGAATCTCCATGAGACCAAGAACTTTAATGCTGAACGCAAGAGCTGCCCCCTGGTGGTCAGTGCGCTCCCAAAGAGGTGTGTGTGTGTGTGGGGGGGTGCTGCTCAGCCATAAGCTGGGCTGGTGAGTGCAGCGGTGGTGGCAGGAGCCTCTCCTGCCTCCATGGCAGCACTAAGGATGTCCGACTGATGGCTTAGGCCCATGGGGAGCAGGCCTAAGCCATAAGTTGGACATCCCCCAAGGGCTCCCGGACTGCGAAAGGGCGCATGCAGGGCTGAGGGGGAATATCCCGCCTCCCCGCCCCACACCCCCCCGAGTGCACGAATGTCGTGCACCGGGCCTCTAGTTGTTAAATAAAGGAGTGAATACGTTTAGAGCATCTAAAGAAACCATTTCAATTCCTACCACTGCCCAGGACTCAGCACACTTCAATCAGAAAATCTATGGAGATAAAAGTCAGAAAGGCACGAAGGCGGCACCTTCTAATGTAAAACAGCTGCACGGCGCCTGGGCTCCCGAAACCGTGATGCACCCCGTCTGTCCAGTAGCATGAAAACGTCTCTAGTTCAGGTGAACGGCACTTGGTGAACTGGGGCCTCCCCGAAGAGTCTGCAGAATAAAAGGAAAAGGCAAAGCATGAAACCAGGAGCGTCATGTACGGTCTCAAAGACACTCACATCGAAAGTGATGGAGAAGCATCCTTTCTCTTAGAAAGGCTGTTTTCCTAAATCACACTTTCAGAGCGTGTTGCTTTCAGTTATTTCTCTGTCAGCCCTTGATTCCACAGACACACCATTTTGTCTTGATTTCAGATATTAGTTCCTAGGGCCTGTTTAAGAAACCAGGGCTAGAGATGAGGATTTTGGAATAGGAAGTTTATTTGGGAGGTGACCCCAGGAACTAGAAGTGAGGGAACGGGATTGGGGAAGGGGAGGGAGCCCAGTAGATACAGGGTGTGTTATTCAGCTGGTTATCATGGTGGCTCCTCTGAGATCCTGTGGAGTGTGCCTCCCCGCTGTCCTGGACAAGAATGACAGGCTGGGTTAGGGTTAGGGTTGAACTGCAGACTAATCAGATAAGGAGCAAAAAACCCCCAGAACAAAACAAAACAAACAAACAAAACAAAACAAAACAAAAACAAAAAACACCACCAAACCAAACTAGACCAAACCAAAACTTGACCATCTCCAAAATGGCCATGGAAGTCAGAAGAACAATGAGAACTGATATACAACATCACTTTGTCCCAGATGTGCCTCTCACCCGTGTATAGCTGCAGATTTCACAGATGCAGAGAGTTAACCTAATACCCTAACATATAGGAGGCATTCTCCACTTCCCAAAATAGAATTGACCCATATGTACGCATAAGTTGTTCAGAGTCTGACATCTAGTTAGTGAGTTTACTGGCTGAATCTTTTAAAAGAATGCAACCGTGAGTGACTTTTTATTTAAAAATCTATATAAAGAGAAAAGGCCCTGTCATGGATGCTGTGGTCCCTACGTCCCATCTCTTTGCCCACTGGATGTCACACAGCCACCACTGCACATGGCTGGGCATACTTCAGGTGCCTGCCTAGGTTTCTCAGAAGTCAGGTGAGGACTCAGCCCAAGTGCAGGTGCAGTTGAGTTCATGGGCATTAATACCCCCAGGGCATCCTTCAGCCAGTGGGTGATGGGAGCTGTTACACATGAATTCGGTGAAAAACGTGTGTTTCCTTAGGCAACACCTGTTACACAGAGAGGACCTGGAGAAATTCCTTTTCTTAATAGCTGAAGCACTGAAAATGGTAATTTTTGGTCCTTCCAGAAAATCAGTGATTAGTAAAACATACTTAAACCACAACTATTTTAATGCCTGCACGTTTGAGAAGAGAATTTCTTTCTGACAGTTCTTTCACACAAAAGGTAAGAAGAGAAAATGCAGAGGGGAGGGGGCTGGGGGACTGAGGGAAAAGGGGAAGGGATTGAGAAGTGCAGATTGGTGGTTACAGAATAGTCAGGGGGATGTCAAGTACAGCGCCGGGAATATAGCCAATAATACTGTAATCACCATGTATGGGGCCAGGCGGTACTGGAAATATCAGGGTGAAGACTTTGAAAAGTATATGATTGCCTCACCACTATGCTGTACACCTGAAACCAACACAAAATAATACTGAATGTCAACTGTCATTGAATAATAGTTTTGTTTTTTTCCAAAAAGAAGAGGAACTCCACTGCATTACAAATGGAGAGATCTGGGTGCTAGGCCTGGCTCTGAGACTGTCTGCCTGTGACCTTCCAAAGCCATTGTTTGGGGCAGAAAGAAGAGGAGGAGCAGCTGAAGGGGAAGGGATGATTGGAGGGAACGGCCAACCCGACCTTCTCCAGAGCTGACCTTCTCCAGAGCTCAGGTGGGGAGTGACCCTCAGCGGCCATCTGCCCTCGCACGGAGGACCTCGGCCGCACCATGTCACCCAGCAGATCTGGGTTCTGCTCAGAAATCTGCACACTTGTGATCACCCCTGCACACAGGCTCGTGGGGGGAGGGGCTGGAAGGGACAACCGTGCCTCCTGGCCAGAGTGCAGCTCAGCCAGCACAGCATGTGAGCATTTCCTGTTGAGCTGAGCAGCAGTGGCAAACGACGGGGAAAGGAGGAAAACAAAGCCACGGGTCTCCGTGTGAGTAAGAACTGCAACTTGTCAGACAGCCTAAGAAAAACAATTTCATAGGATAGCTAGCTAAACTCGAAACATGGTTTTAATCCTAAAGAAGGAGAGAAACGGTAAGAGCAGAGCAGAGTACGGGATTATAGGTGCATGGAACATGAAAGAGGAAACATTGTCATGAGAGAAAAGCAGGAAGCTCATGGGCCCGACGACTTCTGGCCCCTTTTGGGTGGATCTGGGTTCTGCTCAGAAATCTGCAAAGGCAGCCGATCTCGGGCCAGTTTGGGAAGCGTTGCCACAGCAGCTCGGTCACCCCGATGTGGATCAAGCGGTTTACTGCTGAACATAAGCCAAAGTGAGGAAATACTTGCTGTCAGTGGAAATAGCTTTCATATGCTCTGAGGATTGCACAAGCACAAGGTCCGGCCAAGTGTGGAGAAACTGCAGTGTTCCTTCCCCAAACCATAAACAAGAGGCGGTGATCCCAGCGGTCAGTCCACGCCCCGGTCTTCGCCTGCACAGGCTTTGGGTGAGATCTCTGGGGACTGAGTAGCTGAAATGTACCAGGGATCGACCAACACCTTTGTATACAGCCTCTACGCTTGGGTAAAGCAACAGCATAGAGATATCCACGATCCTGGAAGGTCTGATGAGAGAGGACGTGGACATGTGGTTCCGCCGTGGTGGAGAGAAGCCACTGCATTCAGCACAGCGGATTTTCCAAGCCCCTTTCTCAGGCAAGGACCAGATGGAAGGGGACTAATAACATGGTCACAGCAGCTAAGACTCAGGGGTGCCACGTGCCAGGCACCATCCTGCACATCATATGTATTAACTCCCTTCATTCTCACAGCTAGGTACGAGGTAGGTACTGTTATCTCACCATCTCAGAGACGAGAGCACTGAGAACAGAAGTCAAATAACTGGCCTGCGGTTCTAGGTTACCAAGAGCAAGAATGCTCATTGCTACTGGGCAGTCTTACTTCAGAGTCTCATGGAAGCCACAACCCTTGTAGCCTTCAAAGTCTGAGAGTGACCCTCGGGAAGAAATCACCACCCAGTATGCACGTATTTACTTACGTGATATGTCAAAAAAGAAACTATCTCAAGATATGCTAACTCTTCATGCCTGCAATGAACTCGGATGTACTCTATTCCAGTTTATAAATGACTAGTGGCCCGGTGCACGAAATTCGTGCACATTAAAAGGGGATTAATTAGAGGAAATATTTTAATATTGCTATTTGCCCTTTCTCTATAATAGAAGTGTCAGAGATGAAAGAAAATTAGTAAAATGTATATGAAAATCTTCCTCCTGTCAGAGTCTAGGGCACACTGCGGGACCCAGAGTCAAGCCCTCAGCCACCCGTGGCACCTCAAAATCACATGAGACCCAGCCCCAGCCAGCCCCACCCCCATCAAGCCCCACTGGGTGGGGGGCACAGCCTCAGGTCCCCCGGCCTGGCACTGGGTGGGGGGGCGCAGCCTCAGGTCCCCTGGTGCCGGGGTGGGGGTGCAGCCTGAGGTTCCCTGGCCTGGGGGGAGCAGTGTGAGGTCCCCCGGCCCAGCTCCGGGGCAGTGGGCGCACCTTGAGGTCCCCTGTCAAGCTCCACAGGGCAGGGGGTGCAGGCTCAGGTCCCCTGCCCTGGCCCAGCGCCATGCAGCCTCAGGTCCCTGCTGATTGCTCCTTAAGACTCCTTATGGGAACTCGGCCTCTGCTGTGGGTGCAGCCATCTTGTGTTATGGAAACCCTGCCTCCGCTGTGGGCGCCAGCATCTTTGTGATGGTCAATTTGCATATCCCCTCTTTATTAGATAGAATGCTGCTCAAGACCCAGGAAAGTGGTTTCCTAATGGGTCCCCATGTTCAGTTTGAGAGACACTGCACACAAAGCTCTCCTGTGTCCCTGAAAGTTGAAAATTAATGTGCATCTCCTTCAGAGCCAGGCAAGACTGCACCCTTTACCTGGCACACGTTATGACATGGTCAACAGGACTGTGGTTTCCAGGTAACCAAAACTTATTCTTGAAATACTTTCCCCCGCAAATATATTTAAAGATTGTTTTGATCACTAAAAAAAGTCAAATGTCACATGACCTTTTTAATGGCTTTGCATGGGGCCAGGGACTATTATACTGAATTATGGTGTACATGTGCAGAGGGGTGGCTGGCCTCTTCTTGCCCCCACACTAAGTAGCTGCACTGCTTTGCTGGTGGGACTCATGCTCTCACTTCAGCTTTGCTTAATTCACAAGTAGTTCTTTCCCTGGAGTGCTGTAGTTTATTAATAATAATAACAATTCTCCATCTTGAGAGTTGCCTTGGCAGTTGATGAAAGTTACCGGGAAACAACTTGATGATACTGGGTAATACCTGAGAGCACAGACTCGGGAGCCGGCCTCCTGGGTTCCAGCCCCACCTCCATCACTTACGTCTGTGCGATCTTGGGCAACATGCTTGGCCTCTTCAGTTTCCTCACCGGTGAAACGGGGATGATGATGTCCCTCATAGGGTTATTGTGAAGATTAATAAGGTAATAATAGATGTCAACCTCTCAGAACAGTGCCTTACTCTCAGTATAAAGTAAGTACTGTTTAAGTGTTTGTTGTTATTTCCATCCTCACAGTCAGCTGTGATGGTCAGTGAATGATTTGTTGACTGTTGTTACCTGGGAAGTGCTGGAGATGGACACTGTCACATCTGAGACCCATCCTCATTTCCCAGGCTGATGGTGACAAGTCCTTCGGTGCTGGCTGGAACGTCGGAAGTGGGTGAAGTGGTGCTGTGACAGCGTGCCCCTCACTGTTCACAGGTGATTCTCTGTGGCTGTGCTCTAGATGGTCAGGGCTACCAACGCCCGAGTCCTACACGACTGGAGGAGGTCGCTGTATCCTTACATATTGGTATTAACATGTAAAGAATCCCACGCAAAGGCCTGCCCTGTGGTTCCTGAGGAACCATGCTGCAAGCCTAGAAGTTCCTGGGCAGGAGGAGACTCAGCAGTGACTCAGGCCCCGCGAGGTCCTCAGGGACATTTAGAACGCTGCCTGATGCTTTCCCTGGCGACCTGGGCTCTCTGGAGTCCCAGTGGGAACTGCCGAGGCCTCTTGGCCATGACCTTTTCAGAAGCAGCACACTGAATGGGCAGAGTCTGAACTGGAATTGGAGTTCTGGTTCTCTCACTAATGGTCCACCCAACTCTCCCACCCAGAGTGAAAACAGCTAACAGGAAAATCTGAATCCCCAACCTCCTCTCCTCCTTGTCTGTCCAAACTTTTTCTCTGCTCAACAAAGAAAAACACCTTCCATTTCTCGGTACTTTGGATTTTTTTTTTTTTTTTTAGAGATGTTCGCATCAGACATTCCATGTTTCAGTTAATCAAGAAGCATTTATGCAGCAGCTATCATGTGTGAGACACTTTTGGGTGCAGTAGGAATTATAAAAATAATGTGCAATGTGGATTCTGCCTTTGAAGAGCTGTAACCGGGCACCTGAGAGGACACCCGTGCCTGTGAGAATAGCTAACAGTAAGTTCACAGAAAGATAAGGGCTTTAGGGAGTCAGAAGAAGTGGGGGTGGAGGGACAGAGGAAGGTTTCACTGAGGAGTAAGGAGAGGGCGATGAACTCAATCCGGTTTGCTGTGATGGAAAATGCTGATGATCACTGACCAAAAGCCACCTGGACACATCAGCTTCTTCACCTTCATAGCCTCCTGAGCCAGGATGTGCGTTCTAACAAGATCCCGGGTGATCCGCACACACATTAGAGATTGAGAGGCATGGACGTAAGGCTCTGACTGCCAGCTAAGGACTCTTTCTAACGGGACCAGCTGTTCTCAGCTCCAGCCACACCATAGAGTCACCCGGAGGATCTTGAACCAACTACCTTCCAGAGACCTAATTTAATTAGATTGGACAATGCTTTACACAGTGTTATATGTTAATTATATCTTTAAAAAAGTAACATGATTCTCAATATATTGAGTAAAAAAAAAAAAAAAAAGATAGGGTGATGCCTGGGCATTGGTACTGTTTTAAATGCCCCAAGGAACTCTGGTGCACAACCAAGGTTGAGGTTCTCTGAATTAGAACAATGAGCTTCTCTGTTAGGTAAGTACAATGAATTCTTAAGCAAATAGTACACTGAAAGGCCCGTCAAATGCCGAGTCCTGTGAAAAACAAACCAAATAAGGATTAGCGAGGTCAGGCAGCAGCATCGAATCTCAGGGGTAGGGGCGGGTGGGGGAGCTGGACCAAACCCCGTATAATGAGGAAGTGGGGGGTGTCCTGCTAGCTCTCGGGAGGCAGCGTGGTGGACAGCACAGCCCCGCTTGCGGGTGATCTTCCTGGGTCCCCAGGAAGGGCCAGCCTAAATCCCACTTGTGTGGAGCAGAAACATATGCTCACAGCTGCGTTTCAGGGGCTCGAACGCTGCAGTTCTCTGTATAAGGCGGTGAGAGTGCAGCTGCCCTCATTGCGGGAGTCACGGAAGTGAGTGTTAGATTCTCCCCTGCAGATCCCGGGAGCAGAGCCAACTCTGAGCCCCAGGATGGCCCTGTGTGGGTCCACACAATAGAACAGCCCTGGTTGCCTTTGCGGAGAAACAAACAGCTTCTCAACAGAACACATCCTAGCAGTCCCCGGCATGGCTCTCCTGCGGCAAATTTCCTAAGCCCTCCTAGTTCTTCATTCATCTGCTCTTTCTGGAGCTCACTGCTGGAGAGATCTGTGTGCTTTAGAGAGATGCTTCTTGAACATCACTGCGCTGCAGAGCTTCACTTGAGGATCTTTTAAATGCAGATGTAAAAGGCAGGGTCTGAGAATTTGCCCTTCCGATAAGTTCCCAGATGCTGTTGATGCTGCTTCTGGTGACCACAGCCTGAGGAGCAGGAATTCATATCTGTGCTGTCCAGTAAGGTAGCCACGAGCCTCCTGTGTCTGTTAAGCATGTGAAAGGGGGCTGGTGCCACCAAGGAACTGAGTTTTTAATTTATTCAATTTTAATTAATTTAAATTCAAATTGAAAAATGAAAACAGTATAAATATTTTCCCTTAAATATAACCTTATTGTTTTAGTAGGTCTACACTTCACTTCACTGAAAATTCAGTGGAAGATTACATACCAAAGTATAGAGCTTACCCCCGATTCAATGACTCCATCCCCCTGGTCCACTCTCTTGAGAGAGCTCAGTTTTTCATGTAGTTCACAGACACTCAGCAGGAGACCCAATCTAACCTTCTGAGCAGAGCACCTAATATTCTAAAACTGCCTCTCCTCACTTGCTGCCTGTGGAATAGCCCTCTTCCCAATGTTAGACCCTTGGTAGGTAGGAGCAGTATGGAATAGTAGAAAGAGCACAGGCTTGGGAGCAAGCTGGATTTACGTCTGAACACCAGAGGTGTGCCTTGATAGAAATATTACATACATTTTCTAAGCCTTTTTTGGGGTATTAGGCTCAGTTTCCCCATGCGTACAATGAGAGCAAAATACCTCATAGTTGCTGGACATCAAATCAGATTATTTATACAAAGTGCCTGGCACATGGTTTTCAAAAAAGAACTACCACCACCGGCATGACACAGAAAAAGCTCACCAATTTTTATGGATTAGTAGATCCTGACTTCATCTATTGTGCTCCATGGAAATGTTTGAAATTTAACAGGGCCTTCTACATTGCAATGTCAGCCTACAGGCATGCCTCACAAGGAGAATCTATAGCACTGGAATGGGTCACTTAGAAAGGTATTTAGGACTAGCAAATCTTCCTAACCCGCCAAAATGGAAGCTACCTTCTTATTCTCGCACCCAGTCAGTCTTACGTGCAAAACAAATTTAGGTCAGAAGTAACGAACTCCCAAGGTTCTAAGGCAGGTTTCTAACCTCAGCACTATTGACGTTCTGGACCAGACAGCTCTTTGTTGAGGGGCCTGTACTTCTAGGATTTTCAACATCATCCCTGGCCTCCACCCACTGGATGCCAGCAGCACTCCTGTGTCCCCCCCGTGTGACAACCAAGATGTCTCTTGACATTGCAAATAACCCTCTGCTCTATGGGCATGGAGCACTGGCTTTAATACCTCAATTACAGATGCTCTGATTATGTTTATATTGCATGATTCCATGGAAACTGAATTTTTACTGTTGGTAAGTGAAAACATTTTACTTAAACAATGCACAAACATTCTCTGTACCTCACTGGTTGAGCTACCACCCAGAGCTAAGTTCTGCCGTGTGCCCTCTCATTTCTAAGAGTTTAAAACTCTTCTATATAGTATTATAATCTTCATTGTGTAGATAAGGAAACTCAACTTTAGAAAAGCTTGATAATTTTTAGCCAAAACACTGATTAATAAGTAGCAAAGCTGAGATTTAAATCCAGATTTTTCTTGCTTCCAAACTCTTCTCCATGTGCTGTGCTGTCTCTCAGTTTTATATGGGTTTTCTCGTTATGGTCATGATGCCTTTTTGGGGGTATTAGGTTCAGAGATGTATTGGCTTCTATGAGCTGTCAGCTCACAAACACTCAGGCTTAGAGATGAACTGTCCTATACCTGATTTGATATGACCTTATACTTCACATTTTACTCTCATTATGTAAAGCAAATAGGAAAAGCTTTATCCTCATTATGGTAAAGCAAATTAGAAAAATAACTTATTATCAGAACCATACATATTCCCTAAACAACAATGCCAGATCCCCTCATACAAAGGAGAACTAACAGTCCTTGCCTCTGTGAAATGTTCGGTCTGGTTGGGGAAATAAGATTCACACATATGAAATGACCTGAAAAATGGAACACTTTAGGATACACTGGAATAACTATATAGAACTGTATAAAGAAAAGGAAGAGTTACAATAGACCTATAACACTCATCGAGAAGTTAGCATATGAAATGGAGAGACAAAAAATAGAAGTGCAGTAGAGGAAGTTGATAATTTCTAACAGGTAGTACACTCCTAAGTTTGCCATTGTAAGTTAAGAGAAGAGGCTAGATGCATCTTGGTGAGTACCTATTTTTCCAATGGTGGACAACATTCCACTGGACAACGCTCAAGAAAAAAGAGAATAATAAAATCACGGTCCACATTTGCCTTTCCCTCATCCAAGTCAGAACTTTTCACTTCTAACCATACCCAAAGATAGAGAAACACATAGGGCCCAAGAAGCAAGTTTATTTCAGACATAAAAGAGGGTTCTGGGAACATGACTTGGGAATTTCAAAGAGAAAATAGTTTATATGCAATCACACACTCTTTTTCTGGAAGTGACCTTGCTCATCACCATTTCATTTTACAGATGAAGAAAATTATGTCCAAAAAAGAGAAGAGAATTGCCACACATCTGATAAGAAGTCAGGCAATGTGTCCTTCTGCTTCCATAAAGTGAAATCATCACCAAAGTTGGATGACCTCTTGATTATTATGTATTTACTTCAGATCTACCAACCTCTAAGGCTCTACCAAATTTCCATGTGTCATGTTTATAGAGTGAATGAGGCTCGATCCTGAGCCCTAGAGTCTATGACAATATTACGGTCATGTGCAGGGTCACAGTGGCAAGGAAAGCAGGTCTCTGATTAGGCACTTCTAAAACTTACAACACACCAACGTGAAGAATGATTTAAAAAAATATGTATTTTATTGATTTTTTACAGAGAGGAAGGGAGAGGGATAGAGAGCTAGAAACATCGATGAGAGAGAAACATTGATCAGCTGCCTCCTGCACACCTCCTACTGGGGATGTGCCCGCAGCCAAGGTACATGCCCTTGACCGGAATCAAACTTGGGACCTTTCAGTCCACTGGCTGACACTCTATCCACTGAGCCAAACCGGTTAGGGCTGAAGAATGATTTTGAGTACTGACATTCAACCATGTAATGAGTTCAGAATTCTATGCATAATCAACCTATTTATTACACTAGATGGCAGCAAATAGGTGTCTAGGTATACGGTCAATTAACTAGGAAATTCAAAACAAAACAAAATCACACACAAATGGACTCCAAGTTTGCCTGAATAAAGGTAAAGTTTCCACGAGTGTTAAGCTCTTTCATGTTCTCACAGATTCTTGAAGAAGTTGTGGTCATTCTTGTGTGTGTGTGTGTGTGTGTGTGTGTGTGTGTGTGTGTGTGTGTGTGTTTAATGGAAAAAAGGGACTAAAATCATTGTCCTCATTTGCCTCGCCCTCATCCAAGTCAAGGAGGAGGTTCCTCATTATATACTTCCTTACTCCTAGAATAAGCTTTTGGCAAAACTGATAGGAAGTAGACTTTCAAAATGGGAAATTATCCTAGAGACTATTTGGAATATAGATCAACGCCTACTATATCTATTATTCATTTTTGAACCTCTAACTTGGTGTATATTGTGCCCTTTTCAGATGAGACAGATTCACAATTAAAACCAAATACTGAAATAAATAGAGCATAGACCCAACCTTCAAACTATGTTTGATCAACTGTGGACTTTTCATAAACTTTGGACATTAAATGGGGACTTCCCCCTCCAAAAAGAAGGAACCTTCTTCCAATACATGAAGGAAGTACTTTGTTCTATCAAACACTGAAATTAAAATATTTTGTAATACTGCTTGGTTCAACTTTATTAAGACTTTAAAATTTGTATGTTCATATATGTTTTATAATGAACAAAATACATTAGATCACTGTACATATACATGGTCACACAAAAGTAGGCTTACAATTGTTCATATGGAAAAATAATACAATAATTAATAAATAATAATACACAAATAAACTGTGTTGCACATACAACTGCAAACCTACTTTTGCCCCACCCTGTATACAATTTACAAATATGTAAATATGCATCGTGTGTGTTTGAAAATGGTTTTAATAATGGACATAAAATTCAAACTTCTATGACCTACAATGGAGCAGATCCCTTTACAAGATAAAAGTGTAAAATGAGGCAAGAGGCACTGCCAATGCCACCACTCAGCATCAATTCCAAAACTGTTAATACTCAGACTCTGTTTCATTCCACTCTGCTTTCACCCCCCTCCTCAGGATTAACTTACCAGCTATACATTTAGGTCCACTGAGGCAGGGCTCAGACCTGGGCTCCTTATCCTGTTATAACCCACTCTCCAAGTGCCTTCATCCTTAAAGGATGGCACCGTTGGAAGCACAAAGGTGAAAGGAATAACAAAGAGGAGGCATCTGCCCATCAGATAACACTCGCAAGCAAGAGAATCACCAAAACGATGTTCACTATTTTGAACTGGACAGGAGAATGAGGAATGGCTTAGAAATGAGAAGTTGACGCAGGTATGAAGAACACAGCCTGGCATTTTGGAGCAGGCCAACGGGAGTTTCCCCTCCCAGGTAAGGGGTTTCCATGGCCCCGACGGTTTTCTTCTGTGTTGGCTCCCCTTCCTTTGCAGAGCTTGGCCGAGGCCATGGTCAGTGGTCTGCATGAACGCTGCTACAGGGGGCACACCCCTTTCTACAGGTCAGTGTTCTCAGCCTGTGGTCCTAGGGGTCTGCTCTGCCCACACCAGGACACCTGGGAGCTGGACAGACAGCCATGTTCCTGGGCTTCACCCTAGACCTCCCACAGCAGGTTCTCTGGGAGGGGCTTAGGAATGGCTATTTTTCATTCTCCTAGTTGATTTGTACACTATTGGCCCTCAACTCTCAGGAACGACATGTTGTCTTGTAACCGGAAAAGGAGAAAAGACCAGCTCAGAGGTTTTCCTGCTGGCCCTGGCCTCAAAGGCTCACATGAAAGGCAGTATTATGTTCATGTGGTGAACTTCGGTCAGACACAAGACAACTTCAGGTTCATAAAGGAAATTAAACACACAAATTGCATACATTTAAGGAGAAATGGTAAATCTTCATCTTGAAAAGAACAACTTGTCTTGGGTCTTTTGGGATATGGCTTTGCTCACGTGTGGGGCAGGGCAATGGGTCAGATTCTGCTAACATCGCATGCAACTATGTTCCAGAAACTCATACATTTAATGCTCTAGGCAACCACAGAAGACTATTATCCCCACTTTGTAGATGGGGAATAAAAGCCTCTAAAAGGCTAAATGTCTTACCCAAGTTCATTCAGCCGGTAAGAGGCAGAGGTAAGATTTGACCCAGATCTCTGAAATTCACAAGCAGGGCATTTCCAACTGCCCTCTGGTTCTAAAATTCAGGTACCATTGGTGAAAAGATGACAGGAAAAGTAAAAGTACAGAGGAAATAGGAAAAAAGAGGGGCAGGCTAGCGTATCTGTCCAAAAGGAAATATGCAGGCGTTCCTTTTGAACACTTAATAGAACCACAATATTTATAACCAAGGGGAATAAAGGAACCTTTCTATGCTGGTGATTTAGAGCTCTGGAAGCTGTAGGTCAACACATAGGAAATACTCATGTGGTTTGCTAGAACACAGAGTTCCCATCTTAAGAGAAGTTTTATAGGATTGTCAGCAGTGACAAGTGGTCAGGTCAGCTGTTGAGTTTCACATCATCCATGGATGTGAATTAATATCCCCCTGGAGCAATGGCTCAGCACTGATTCAAGAAGCAACAGCTCTCAATTAGGAGCCCTAGCTGCCACTTCCTTTATCAACTGAGACTTCCTGGGTGGTCTCTCAGCATGCCGTAATTGTTAATGGACTTGAACAAGTCTTCACACAGAGCAGCACGATTGCTGTCCACTGAGTCAACAGAGCTGCATCACATTTGTTGCCATGCCCATGACGAAATTTCACAAGCTTGCTTCTCCCCCTTGGTTTTGCACTGATGTTTTTTGATTAGTGAACAGGCACTGGCTGAACAAACCTGGATCTAGAACAAGACGGGGTGGTAGAAGAAGCTGAAGCTTTGCAGCCAGAGTGCCCTGAGTTTGAATCCTTGCTCACTGGATTTTAGGAACATAACATCTTTTCTTGTAGTCTTGAGTTTCCTCCAATTCCGTGAAATAAGAATGGTAAGAGTAATCTTGCCCTGGCCAGTTTTCTCAGTGGTTAGAGTGTTGGTCCATGGACTGAAGGGTCCCAGGTTCGATTCTGGTCAAGGGCATGTACCTCAGTTGCAGGCTCAATCCCCAGCCTGGTTGGGGTGCATATGGAAGGCAACCAATGGATGTCTCACATTGACATTTCTCTCTCTCTGTCTCTCCCCCACTCCCTAAAAACCAACAGAATAAATATCCTCAGGTGAGGACTAACAACAGCAACAGAAAAAGAGTAATCTTAGTTCTTGTGAGATAAACTCTAAAAAGTGCTTGAACTCTAAAAAGTGCTGGTTTAATAAGTGTTTATCAACTCCCACCCAGGAAACTTGTGAATTATGGCTACCATAATTCACAAACTAAAGTTAATGTATTTGTCATGATAATAATATCTAACCTTTATTGGGTACTTTCATCTGTCAGGCTCTGTTCTCAAAACTTTTAGTGTTTTATCTCATTCAATCTTTTCAACAAGCAGTATGACATGGGCATGGGTATCCCATGATAACGATGGGAAAACTCTGGCCCGGAGATGGGAAGCACCGTGTGTAGAAAGTCCTATTTCAAAGCCCATACCCTCACCCTCTTTATGACATGGCTTCCCATTATTCTAGAGCAAGGGCTCTACATGAAGAAGACATAAAGAGGCAGCATAGCACCATGGTAACAAGAACGGTGCCTGAGCCAGGATGCCGGGGCTGGATCGAGGCTGTACACTTTTCAGCTGTGTGTGTGCTTCTGCTAGTCACTTACTCTCCTGTGCCTCAGTCTCCTCATCTGTTAAATAAGGAGAACAGGACCAACCACATAGACTTGTGATAATAAAGGGCTTATATCAGGTCATGGTGAACATGATGTAAACACTTATGATGATAAAGTATTTTCAGGTGGTAAGTCTAATGATGAATGTCTTCAACACTGGAAATGAAAACAATATTTTTTTCTTGTTTCTTTCAATAATTACGAAACTTCCTTACAATTCTGCATCAAATAATAACCTTGTTAGTGTTTTGTGAACTAACATATCTTATTATGAACTAACATCATCCATTTTGGCTTCTCTGTGACGTAAATAGTCCTCAAACCCATTTAGGTCAGTGAAATCACAGGGTGAGAAAAAAGACGAAATAAAAACCTGGTCTTTAAAAGTAGGTACTTGACAAACCAGAGACCCCATTTGACACCCTAACTGTAATTTTGAAAATTCACTCTGTAGAAGTGCCATCACTTTTAAAGATCATGTCAAAGACCTACTTTTAAAGACCATGTTTTATTTCTCAAGGTCAAAAACTCAAGTTCAGGATTTGAAGTTTGAAAGTTGCCATGACTACCTCGGATACAAAAATCTAGTACTTTCATTTCATCTGTTTGATGTAAGATGCAGGGTGTGTGCAGTATTTTACTTAATTATTGCAGCTGGGATTTACCAGGTTCCAATTTTGAATTTTCCTCTGACCCTACAAATTTTGGTTTATGATTTGTAATCTGAAAGCTGCATATCAGCACAGCTATACAATAAAGTATCATCTGAAATAAAGTATCAACAAAAATAAACACAATTGATTGATGGCCCCAAATAGTTTAAAATATAGCTCATTTATAGAACTTAAAACAATGCCCTTTTTGGTACTTTTTTGACTATTTTTTAAAACCAGGAGTTTAATTCAAGAGGGAGACAAATATACCATCAGGTTTAAAAACACGCTTCAAAAATACTTGTATTGGGACATAATGCTGAAGTTGAGAACACAGCAGAAGTCTCACCAAATGAAATCAGCTAATACAACTTTTATGTTTTAATAAAAAACTACCATCCATCTTCTTGATTGATATTATCAGTCTAGAAAATATTTTTGAGTAAACACATTTATTGGAGAGATGTGTCTAAGTGGAAATGGAGGGGTAAAGGAAGGAGAGACCAAACAATTCAACGTGTCACTCAAAGTGGTATCTCTCATTTCTCATTGCTCTGGGATACACTATGGTCCAGTTGAGATTGAAGTCCATCCCTTGGTCCATGTGTGTCTACTATCTTGGGTCCCTGGCTTGCTCGTCTTAATCCTCTACTGATAAAAGGCTATCAAGTACCAAAGCTTCTGTTTCATTATCAGGCTATCCACTCAAAATCTGGTCCAGCCTTGAGAATCTGGGGGTTCCCTAACACCTTGGAATTCTCAAGATGCTGGGAAGGCGATGGAAAGATGAGAGATGCGGTTGAGTAGAGACTGAAGGTTACCTGGGACCAAACTATAATAAAATAGAAAGACTTTTCCCCTCAGATGTGAACTAGGCACACCACAGGGGAACACGTGAGCAGTGTGGCTGCTTTGGCATTCCATTCAATCATAGAAACCCAAGCCTTGACACCCTCAACATGTGTGAGAGTCTCCCAGAGTCATTCTAGGGGTCTTCAATACCCAAGCAGGGCCCTTTTACTAGGCTTGGAGACATCTGGCAAACCCTGTTCCCATGATCTCTTTCCCCTATTTAACAACTCCACTTTCTCCCAGCAAAGTCCCCACAGAGCAGGTAGATGGCAAGTCCAGCTTATTCTATGGAAGATTTATAACCATTTAAAATCACTTTGGAGTTCATAGCTGTGTGGCTACTTGCACTCATGAATTTGCAATGCTTGGAAAGGTGCTAAAACGAAGGTTCTGTAACCCACTTATTTGGGGAATCGGTTCCGAGTCAAGGGACAACCACAGATATAGCAATGACGTTTCATAGAGCCAGACTTCCATGTGCGGTATATTATTATTGCTGTCACCAACCTCACAGATTTTATTTCAATTATTAGTGCCTGATGTGCTCACAAAGTAACAAAACATAAATTTAATCACTATGCCAGCACTCATATATTTAAATAACATCATCTTTAAAAGTGAGGACTCTGAGAAGTTTTAAATAAATCCCAATAAAGTCGTTACTGCTCAAAAATTTGTTTTAAATCTTCCTTGGGGATTATCTTCAGAGTTAATTAATTCATGAGCCTCATAAGAACCTCAACCTTATTACTTTTTAGTCCCAACTGATCTAATTTAATAACACAGTGAAAATGTTTGGAACAAATGACTTCATTATCTGGAACTGGCTGGTACTGGCATTTTCCTGTTCTTGCTTGCAAATGCCCCAGGCAACGGCAGGTAACTGGGGTAGTGAATGGGGAGCATTTTAGTGTCACAATTTCTTAGTGTCACCATTGCTCTCCGTAATACTAGAGAATCTGGAGGTTCCTTAATAGTTTATGTGGCCTATGACTTTGAATAACAGTCACAGTGTAAAGAATATGGGGACAAAGAACCCTCAAAAAATTGTAAGCACTTCAGGTCTAGGAGCTATAGCTTCTTTCTAATCCCTGGGCCCCTAAACCATCCACTCCCTGGGCCTCTTTCATTGTATGCCTCTAACAGGTGCTCAGTAAGTACTCCGAATTCACTAGTAGGTTGAAGGTGGAAACCTACCTTTGTTTCCTCCAACTGAAATCTACTTTTCTTAAAGCGAGGGCCTCTGCTTTCAACTCCGGATGGCTGGCTTACCACCAAAGTGAACAGGATTTTCAGAACATGCTCCGCTTTCTCAACCTGTCACATCGCTTTACAGCAGTCAACCCGAACCCTTGCCTCGGGGTACATTATTTAAAAAATGTCTGCAACGATCACCCCACTCCAGGCCCAGGATCATGCTTTTTGGATTTGATTTTTTAACCAGTTCTGAGAAATCATTTCTTTAGTTACTCTGGCTGTTCTATTTGTACACGAGGAGGTTGCTTATCGAGAGTGAGACATAAGGCCCAGAGAGTGGCCATAGTCTTCCGAGCACCAGCCTTTCTGGCTTTGCCTCTTACACGGGGTGTACAGCTTCTGAATTAACTGCAAACACTCGGGCCCTTTAATAATTTCCTCTTTTGCTGAATATTTATCTTCAGTCCCCCCTCCCCCCGATATAATAATTAAGGTATTTTCTTTATTTTAAATCAATAATTGTTATGATTTTACAAATACTCCTATTCCATTCATACAATTTCAAATTAGTACCCCTTTAAAAATATTCTGAAAAATATCAGATTTGGGGTTTGGTATATCTGTATACTTTTTTCTTGTGTCAATGAAATATTAACGACTTCCTATACCACATATTTTCAGACCTAGAGAGAAAAGGGGAGGAAATTCATAGCACGCTCAGTGGGAATTTTCATGCAAGCTTGTAAAGTAGGTGGTATTGGTCCTTGTGTACAGATCAGCAGCCTCTGAAGGCTCAGGGTTAAGCGACCCGTCAGACACCCCGCAGCTGGTAAGCAGCAGCGAGGAAGCAGGTTCTGCCGGAGTGGCTCCTTTGATTTTCATTTTTCAAATACTCCTGTCATTTGAGGGAAGTTTTAGGAAACTCAGTTGCACTTTCAGAGCCTCTAGATGGAAGAGGTGATCATTACTGATTCCAGGAACGGAAATATTGGTCAAGTTTAAGAGACAAAATCTTAAGGACGGGAGGTATTGCAGGTTGTCTAGGTTGTTGATGAAGCCACAAAATAAGGGAAGTGAAAACAGCCCAAATCTGCAGGCAGTTTCCGTACAAGCTGTTGGTCAGATGCAGGAAGTATTTATATTTATTTCTATTTCTCCCCCTTTCTTAGTAATAATAAAAAGAAAATTACTACTATTACTACTACTACTACTACTATTGTTATTATTATTATAATAATACATGTAGAAGGGTCATGGACCAAGGGAGTGGGTGAGACAAGGCAAAGTGAAATCTCAGTGTTCTGATGTTTATTAACAAAGGGGGGTGAGGCGTCCCCTTTTTGAGGTGGAGGGTAAACACAGGAAGAGTTTAAGAAAAGTCAGAAATAGAGATGAGGTCAGAAAGACAAACTGTCTTCCCTTTCATCCTCCATAGTACATGTGCACACTACACAGACTCCTTGCTCTGTTGGTCAGGCCCCCCTGCACCAGAGTAATAACGCCAGAGCCTGGTCACATGGCGGGATGCTCCCCACCTGCTCCACGGCTGGGAGCAACCCCTAATCTGCTCTCCTCGTGGAACCTCAGAATTCCGCAGGGTTTACAGAGCCCCAGACCCCTGGCCAGGACCGTGCACATCGCTGTCACACCTCATCCCTGGGAGGGTGAGAGTGGAAATACAGATATTCCCACCTTTGAAAAGAAGAAAACATGCTTCAAGAAGTCTGTGACTTTCACGTGGTGGGGCTAGGCCAGGCTTCCTGACATTGCTCTTTCTACTTCTTTATATTTCTTGTTGCTAGAAATCTCTGGTCTTTAAATTTTTAAATTGAGATAAACTTCACACACAGTGAAAAGCACACATTTAATTTCACATTCCAATGACTTACAAATGCCCAGGGCCACCCATACCCCAGTCAGGACAGAGAACACTGCCCGTTTAAATCCATGGTGGCCTCAAATCAAGGACCATTGGACAAGTCGGTGAAAAAGAGGAAAGAAAGCCATATTCAGGGAAATAAAACTTGAGGCACATGATACACCTGTGTCAGGTGCTTCTGCCAGGAGGGGCGGGGAACCAGCTAGAGTGCTGATGTGCTAAGCTAGCTCCTCCTGACCGTGCCACGCCTGTTCACGTTGGTGAGCTTCTCTGCCCCGCATGACGTGTTTATACAGACTCCTAGGAGCACATGACAATTCAGAAAGGCATCCGTTCCCCTTCATTTTTACTTCAGCCCTGAATCTTATTATTATACTATTTAAAAAATATTTTTATTGATTTGAGAGAGGAAAGGAGAAGGAGAGATAGAAACATCAATGATGAGAGAGAATCATTGATCGGCTGCCTCCTGCACGCCCCCTACTGGGGATCAAGCCGGCAACTCAGGCATTTGCCCTGACTGGAAATCGAACTGGGACCTCCTGGTTCATAGGTCAACACTGAACCACGGAGCTACACCAGCTAGGCTGGGTTTTATTACACTATTAATGTCATACTACAAAGCTCCTGGTTGCAGTTGGCTAATTAGTGTCATTCATATTGAAAAAGGACCTTAATCCCATCTTAAACTTTGCACAGCACAGCTCAATGTTCTCAACAGTAATGTTATAATTACACCATTTTCTCAGCAGCATCACCCACACCCTATCATTACAGTCAAAGCTAAGGCTGTGTATGGTGCACTAAAGAGGATGGAGTTGTTTCATTTTAAGTGATTCAGTTACCTCCTCTGTTAATAACAAAAATGCTTGGTAATGGAAAAGTCGTGGTCTTAATATGCTTATCTGAACAATTTCAGATACCAATAAACCAAAGAAGAAAAAGAAAACCCCCAAGCCCCAATATGAGAACGTATGGGAGTCATGGTTCCCAGTCTGCTTACCACCATGATCTGGTAATCTAGGATGGGCAAGGCAATGAAGACCAGCGTGCCGCCGGCCACTGTGGGGTCTCAGCTATGTCCTCACTGGACTTGCCTTGCTGCAGGGCATCCCCGAGCACCTCAAGTCAGTTTGCAGGAATATTTTCTATCTAGGCTCTGAGCCTCTAGGATAAGGACTCGTCCAAGCACAGAGAACTTCTGTCCTGCAGGACCATTCATTCCTTTAGGATGTATTTCATTCCTATCCACCATGGGCCAGTCCTCAGTGCCAAGTACACTGCAAGGGACAAAGCAGAAATCTCTGTTCTCATGGAACTGAACTCTAACGTATTTTAGAACCTTGTTTTGCTTATTTAGCTGGGCAAAGAAAAAGAATGCTTTTACTTTTACAATGAGGATTGTAGACTCATCTATACTAGCTTGCATGCCAAAATCTCACCCAGTCAGCTGAAGACTGAAAGTCACGATTTTTGTTAACATGTGGGCATGAACCCAGTCTGGCAAAGAGAGGAATGGGGTGTGAGTGGAACATGCTGGGTTACATTTGCTGGGTGCCTTGGTAATCATCTATGAGAGAGCACCTGTCCACTTGCTGACATAGATAGGGGCAGACAGGTAATTCAGTGCACCTCTCGCTTGCTTGCCCAAAGCCTCTGGTTTAAAATGTTTCATAAAACCTTGACATCTTTGATATCTCTTGCTCCATGAAACGTTAGTGGCAGGAGGAACAGAAGATACACTGAGGGGAACCATAAAGGATGACTTGGTGGGAAGACATATCTAGGCACATGCTTCATGGTTTTATTTTAGGAACTTTTCTCAAGTGTGTGATTTTCTTTCTTCTTCTTTTAAGAGTAGGCCAACTTATGAACCAATTTTCATGGTTTTCAGGCCAATGAATGGATGCATGTGGTGCAAATGATTCCTCTCTTTGTTTCTGGGACATCTGAGCACTGAGCCCAGGGCTCCTAGAAATCAGTCAGCAACACCAAGGGAACGGAATTGTCTTTGAAATAAAGTTCTGTTATTTTGGGTTACCATTTGGATTTCTTCTTACTTTGTGAGCTTGAATAATTAGGCTACCTGTACTGCTCTTAGTCTCTTAAGTCCCTGGCCTGGGACACAGGTGAGTGGGAGGAAAGCAGGCCCCATGGCATGGACACGGACAGGGTGGCCATATGCCAAGTGTTCTCTGTAGGCTTATAAATGGCAAGCCTTCAAGTTGTGGCTTCAAGAGCAAAGAACTAGAAAGTAGAAATAAGAAAAAGGCTCCATTTATAAAAGTGCTCCTAACTGGTTCCTCCCTTCTCTCTCTGGTCAGTAATTTAATCAAAAGCCTACGGGTGATCTTACCTTGTTTCCTGTTTTAGGAGTGGTGAGAGGCTAACCCAATGGGACAAAATGTAAATTCTCTATGGTCACATTGTCTTGAAATCTACTGGGACACAGTAGTATTTACTGCCTTCAGTTCTAGGAGATTGCTTGCACCAACATTAGGCCTACAACAGAGCTTATGTGCAAGCTATCACACTAGCTATCATCACACTAGATAATAGTGGCAATGAAATCTCTAGCTCAAACATGACCTAGGGCCATAGCCTGAAATTCTAGCCATGTCATTTACTTTTTGTTGCCACTAAAGACAAGGATGTCTTTCAACATTAACCCTTTAGGCCCACACACTTTAGCACAACTCATTCAATATCTATTTAAGCCAGAACTCAAGCATTTTCTGGTTTTCCACAGCAGTTCTCTAACTGTTGTGTTCTTATGTGGGTTTGCCCTACTTTTCAGAGATAGATCTTTGGTCACTAGTAAGGATAATTTCATGGGCCCACGGGGAATGTGAATTGTCTTTATTTGGGGACAGGTTGACCATCTATTCATGAGGAATTACTCTATTTTTATTATTTAAAAATATACACAAAAATAAAGAGCATGGTTTAATGAACCAGTCTATGTTCCTCACTCAGCTTCAACAATGATCAGCATTTGACCAATCTGAATATCTCCCCTATCTATTGTTTCATCATCTTTTTTCCATCATAATTACCATCTTTTGTATCTCTAAAAGCTAAGGACTCTTTTATCACACCTAACAAACTAATAATGATCCTACAATATCATCTAATGCCCACCCTGTGCTCAAATTTCCAAAACTATCTAAAAAATGTCTTTTGACAATGCATTTGTTTGAATCAGAAAGCAAACTAGGCTCCTACAAGGTCTCTTAGGTCTGTTTAAATCTAGGACATTTCCTCTCCTTTTTATTACATCATTTTTGTTTTTTGGAAGATAATTTCCTTTAGTTTATTGCATCCCCAAAAAGTCATTTAAAAATGTTCCTCTATTCTTGTTATTTCCTATAAACTGGCAGTAAGACCTACAGGCTTAATTTGACTTGGTTCAACACTAATGGAAAGAATCCTTCTGAGGGATGCTGTGAAGTCTTGTATCACAGACATGTCATACGAGGATAACATTGATCTGGGTTCAAAATGTTATCAGCCTGGTGCACCCAGAATAGAGTATTTTGTCACTCACTAATGATCTTACCTAACTCCATTATGTCATTAGAGGTTCTAAAGTGGTTACTTCTTGAATCCTACCACTTTATCTGCATTTTTTATCTAGATTATGTCTATGTAAAGAGAAAAAATAACAACAAAAATAAAGCAACTTTCCTTCACTAATTATTCAGTTACCCTGAAATGCAACTTGTACAAAAAATGCAAGGTAATTGCTTGATTTTGTCCTTTAATGTATCAATTTTTAGACTCGTGAGTAGATGTCCTAGTAATCTCCAAAGGTGATTATTTAAAAAAAAGTATCATTATGAACTCACTGATGCATCATGTTGATACCCCCTTTAAGGGGCTAGAATGACCAGAATAAAAATGGTGAAGTCATTTCTCCATTTTGAGTTATTCTGGGCTGTTTTCAAAGAAAAAGCACACTGTGTAATCTGGGCTACCATTCCCCTTCCACTCCCTTTTTATATCTGCTCTATCACCCTCATATTTTACCAGGCTCCCTCCAGAACAGTGGCTGAAGTCAAGACTGGAGACTAGGTGGCCTCTGAAATCCATGTACACGTGCACATCCGTGGAACCCTGTGGATATTTAACAGAGGATCTGCGCACACTCAGGGAAGGATCAGGACAAACGTCCCCAATCTGAGTGTGTGAACACTGTGGTAGACTCACATGCCCACACCCCTGAGCACTAACAGCCATGGAGGCAGTAATAGATATACCCTTGAAAAGAAGTTCCCTGGTCCACTATTTTCAGGATGTGCTGTGGTTCCTTTCTTTTTCTTGGATATTCACTGCTGTCTGGAAAGAACGAACATCTCCCACACTTCGGGTGGGGCCTCTTGCCTGCTTTACTCCACGAGAAAGGAAGGAGGTAGAAGAGAAAATGCATCTATTGCTCTCAGAGTCAAGGAAATAGTTACATTACTCATCTGCGTCAGCCTTAGAGTTGGGGGAATGGCAAGTGCAAACACCGGGAAATCCATGCTCAGGGCTCTCTCTCCACTCCCTACATTTGCTCTCACATAATCCCAGACCTCACTAAGATATTCATTGAGCAAATATGAAGCCCTCATGTTGTGTCAGACCCTGTAGAAGCTGTGGGAGAGGGAGCAGAGCATATGAAGATGGGGAAGATCAGGCACTGCCTTCAAAAGAACTTACAATCCGGAAAGGAAGCTACCACTGTACACAAACCATTTGAGTTCAGTGCAAAAGGCGTACAATTTTAACAGCTTTTGGAGTTCAGGAAAAGAGTTCTGTCACAGCGAGGATGCTGCCAGGTGTTTCTCCATTTCCTGCCAGGAGCTTTGCAGTGACAGGTGCACATAACCATCTGTGCTGACAACGCCAGCTCAGGTGGCCTCTCCTGCAAATATTTGCTTTCCCATTAATCCAATTTGGAGGGGCAACAGCAAAGACTTAAAGGCTGCTTCTCCATGTCACATGGAGACCAGAAGATAACCTGCATTCGTACAGACAGGAGTGCCGCCTGAGAACCCCGGGGAGTCATGAAGGCCGTTCATGGGAATCGCAACGTCTACCGTGATGCGTGAGATTGCAAGCTGAGGAGCCTTTGGCAGCGCAGAGTTTCCTCACAGGAGAGTCTTCTGTCTTTATTCCTCAGCAGGAATGCAGTTTATGAAAACCCTACAAATTGCAGCGTCAAGCTTGCCCTCATATGGAGTGTGTGTTACACCGACTACTCTTCATAAGGCAATATTACGTGATGACTGCAGATCACTGCCCACCCCACTCATCACCAAGCATTTACAGAGGCTCAGCTTTCATTGGATGGAGTACACTGAATAATAACAATAACAATAACAAATGAATTTGTTAATTTTACTTTACAATATAGGAGTTTACTGTGAGTAAATTGTGAAGTGAATCCTGTATTCTCATTACTGTCAGCTACCAAACTGAAGATGATTTTCTGCAGAAGACCAGTAAAAACATGATCACTAGCTCC
The DNA here is from genome assembly GCF_027574615.1 of Eptesicus fuscus. Classification (NCBI taxonomy): domain Eukaryota; kingdom Metazoa; phylum Chordata; class Mammalia; order Chiroptera; family Vespertilionidae; genus Eptesicus; species Eptesicus fuscus. Next base: position 103,875,520 of record NC_072476.1, read on the forward strand.
ATACACTGATTCATTACAGAAATAAACTTTTTCCTGTTTATAACAGGGGTTGGCATACTTTTTCTTAAAGGGCAAGACAGTAAACATTTTCAGCTTGCAGATGTATAGTCTGTTTCAGCTACTCACCTTGGCCATTGTGGTCCCAAAGCAGCCGCAGGCAATCTGACAAACAGGCATGGCTGTGCTGCAATAAAGCTTTATTTACAAAAACAAACATCTGGTCTGGGGACCACAGTTTGCCAACCCCTGGTTTAAATAGTTGTTGACCTTCAAAAAAATTAGCTTATTTCATATAATATATTGTGAATTACGTGCAAATTAATTTCCTACTAATCCTATATTTTTTAAAGCCCTTTGGAAGTTGTATACCCTCTTTTCTAAGTGATACATTCTTTATTGAATAGTTAATCACTTCTTGAGTTACTTCTGGTTGAAATATATATTATCTCACATGTGTGCCACGAGGCACACTATTGAACTACTGCTACCTAGTGCCTGTGTTTGATTCCCACAAATCTTTTTATAAATGTGATGTATAGCCTGCTTTCCCAGTGTACGCAGGTTAATTTGTAGCAGGTGCAGGGAACCTATACAATGAATTCAGGTTTTGTGTCCTCAGGGCAAAAACGTTCACTATCTGAAAGCTGTTCGCCACCGGGAGGAGCTGGTGTGAACAGAGGCCCTTCTGGACTGACGGTCAGGGCCCTGTCTTTGGAGAGGCGTCTGTGTGCGGAAGCCAGGGCTCTCTGGAGAGCAGTGGTAACCCGCTGGTTTGAGGCTGCAGCGCTCAGCATATCAGAAGGCCGCGGGCCAGACGAACTCAAAGGTCACAACCAACTTGGGGACGCTTCCACTTCCAGGAGCCACTAAGGAGTGTTCGCCACCCACGGGGGTCACCCCGGGTGAAAGAATGTTTGTCTTGGATCTCATCCTTGAAAACTGTGTGTCACGCCTTGGAAGAGAAACCGCACCAGGAATTGGTATATGGAGAACACACAGCCCCACTGGAATTTTTAGAGAGATGCTTAATCATCCTTCTCAGACTAAAAAAAAAAAAATAATACTTAGAGCAAAGATCAAGGCTTTTAGAGGCCTATGCCTGTAGATCTCTAATGATGTTCTTACTGTTTGGGTTCCGGAAGAAAAAGAAGACCTTGAGGTCTGTTTACAACCAGAAAGGACCTGCAGGTACCTGAGGAGGCTGACCTTGAGCTGTGAGCTCACGGACACAGGCCGAAGCTCACAGAAGAACAGGTCTCTTGTAAACTAAGTGGTCACTATCTACTTCCCTCTGATGACGGCTCAGCGGGTTGCTGGGAACTGGAGGAGGAAAGGTTAAGATCCAATATTTATCTTAAAGGAATCTTAACAGACACGTGCAAGCAGGGCCGCGTGTAAGAAAGCACAGACACTGGAAACGCTGCAGGTGTTCTCTGGAAAATGTCACTGCCAAGTCCATATTTTAAGACAACTGAACACTGTTGTCTGAATTACCAATAGTATTCATTATCTACTTTGCAAGCTTTGCACCGACGGTATCCTCTTTACACTCTTCCTAGTTAGAGACTCAGGAAAGCTGTTCTCTCTATGCCTCCGTTCCTTCCTGTATAAAGCGGATAATTCTACCTGCCTCCTGCTACTTCAGAGACGCGTGGAAGGGGGATAAGCAGTATCTGTAGGATGTGGGGCATTAACTGGAGATTAGTGCTGCTTGTGAGTCAGGAAGGGCTGCCCCAGTGTGGGTGCAAGAGAGAGCCAACAGAAACACTGGCTCCTTAGAAGGGTCACAGCATCTGTGCTTACTGACTGCATCCTTGTGGAATTGTTTATAAACAGCGGACTGTCAAGAATTCAATGTCAGCTTCAATGTCAGCACCCAGTGTCAGCGTGGCTCTCTAATGCAGGTCAAAGCTCAAGTTCTCTGCAACAAATACATGCTGCACATTCCCGCTCAGATGCCATCCCTGCACAGACACGCTTCTCTTTTGTGCTTATTTTAGCTGTGTTGTCAGCTAACAAAATCCTTAAGGTTGAAACATCTGATGAAAAAGAATGCGTAAAGCTGAGCGATCCTTTGGCTCTTCTGGAGGCAGTGATAGGTCACAGGCAGGCTGAAGTACCAACGGGATGCCATAGTGATGACAATGGAGATGTCCTGTGACACGTCCCAAGACCAGACCATGACGCCAGTGCCATGACCTGAAGCTAAGGTTCTGTGGAGGCTTGTGGGAGAGACTGTATTTATAGTAATAGACAAGCGAAGTTTCTCCGCCTGTTTCTCTGGGCCCCTCTCTTTCGTAAAGGCCGGCTGAAGGGCATGGAGGTACTCCATGGTGGCCGAAAAATGGTTAAGATATTAGGAAGAACCTGGCTTCTATTCTTTTTGCATATTTTTTTGTGTAGTCTACAGGATGGATAAAATACAACCCCTATCCTTACAGACAGCACAGTCTATTCAGAAGGAAAAGAGGGCACACAAAAGTCTTCATTCGGTTCAAACAAATGACAGTGATGCTAAGATGCAAAATAGAATCAAGATGGGAAATTTCATATTCAATTCTAATACTTGCTGGAATAAAATAAAAGCCACGAGAGAACACAAATAAACAGCCCAGGGCCAGACACTATTCTCATTACTTCAAATGTATTACACCTGTAATTTCATAGTAACTGTATGAGTTAGGTACTATTAGCATCTCTATTTTAGAGAGAACAAAGCAAAACAGAGCAGAACCAAGGTGCAGAGAGGGTGTGAAGCTCAGGGGAGATCCCACAGCGTGCTGGGAGCATCTGGGACTAACCCAGGCTGGCCTCCTGAGGCTGCGCTCCTCCTGAGCTGTGTGCACTCTCCCCGGAGCGAGAAAGAAGGGGTTACGATTTCCCCTTGTGCAGGGAGGTGAGTTCTGTGTGATACACCACACAGGAAGGATAATTAGCTAGTATTCTTGCTTATCACAAAGAACATTAGCAGATGCCAAGTGACTGGCAGGAGTTTCACCACCACATCCGCCACTCTGCAACCTGTAGTTGCAACACGGCTCAATGCTTAGCTCCTCGGACCCCATGACGTGACGAGGACAATGGCTTGGGGAATCACTGCGGCTCTGGGGGAGTCTGCAGGGCAATGCATTATGTTTGTGCGTGGGGAGGGTTCCAATGCGGGATGGAGCACACACCCTCAGCAAAACATTTTTCATGAATTCCTTCTCACTTCCTTCCATAAAGTTAAGCTGAGTGAAGAGTGTGGAATATACCAGCTGGGAAAACCCAGACCTAACCAAACAGCCACCCCTCTCAACCCCTCACGTTAATGAAAAAACAGATCAACTTGTCAGATGCTCTAACTTGGGGGGTTGTACAGTTTGTGTTCTGACACGACTGACAAGCCCATTAGCGAAATGAAGAAGTAGCCTCACAGAGAAGTTGACAAGAGACATTCTGACAAAGAATCTTTTAGTTTGCCTGTGCAATTTCAGTCATTCATTCATCCAGTTACTGTAACCCCAATGAAAATAGGGAAAGGACAATAGCTTGAATTAGCAGGGGTGGGGAACGTCCAGCCCCCGGGCCATATAAGGCCCTTGGAACCACTTGGTCTGACCCTGCCAAGGCAGTAGGGGTGAGTTAATTGAATGTTTGGGCAAATATTGCAGGCCAGTTTTTAAGTTGATAATTCTGTATGGCCCGTGAATGATGTTATAAATCTCCAAATGGCACTTGGCAGAAAAAAGGTTCCCCACCCCTGAATTACAGTAAAGCATAGATAATATCGCTGAAGGCGGAAAAAGGACTACAATTCTTACTTGTCATTGGGCCAGGATTAACTCTTTGTAGACTCTGGGATGCTCTGTCAAGGATAGCTGGTATGGCTGCAACAGAAAGAGAAGAAAACCATTAGTCATCTCTCCAAAATGGTCTGAGGTGACCCTGTTACCACCTCACTTTCAAATGACAAACGGTGAGGTGGGCCAACCTCACCATCATCTTTTTCTTTCTTTTAAAATTACAATCATACCTGCCTTCTAAGAAACCCCCATCAGTGTCAGAGCAAATGGAAACATTCTGCGCGTAGTCCCCTCTAGACTGGCAGGAACAATGAAAGAAGTCTTCCTGTATCATTTGAGTCTTGCTTATGAAAAGGAAGCCTATCAATTCTTACATTTTTTAAAAGTTCCTTCAAAAAACCTTATTCTTAGCCATAAACACATGAACCATCCTGGGAGCAGGGAAGGAATGAGGGGGAAGCAAAAGTTGGACGAGAGACACTGAACTTTATGATGTGAGATGGGCAGTGAGTCATCTATTATATAAGCAGCTATAATTTTATTGATACTAGTATTCGGTTGCACTCAAAACAGGAAAAATGGAAAATGATCAGGCGGTTGTCACTGGGCTGCCGAACTGGGTTGCTTTGCAAGCATCTCGACTACAAAGTACGCAACTGCTACCTGGTGAGGAAGGGGGTTCCTGCGGGATTCCCCACCCCGATCACGTGATCTGGGGCTATTTTTAGAGAGGCAATGGGGTCCAGGCCCCCAAAGAACAGGGAGCTTTAATCACAGCAGGGAAACGATGTGCTTTGGGCCTCAATAGAAACCAACAGTAACAATGCTAAGAAACCTTTCTCTAATACGAAAAAAGGAAGAAGAAGAAAATGAAGATGCATGGGCAGTAAGCGAACCCACTCCCATCCCCCTAAATTTCAGAGCTGGGAGAACCCTGCCCACCTGCCCTGGTCCACGTTTCAACCTGCTTTTTCACACCTCCCCACTGAGCTCAGCGGGCCTGTAGTTCATAATATAGAACCTCACGGATGATGTTAAGATCCTCACCCGGCCAGCGTGGCTCAGTGGTTGAGCGCTGACCTATGAATCAGGAGGTCACGGTTAGATTCTTGGTCAGGGCACATGCCCAGGTTGAAGGCTCGATCCTCAGTATGGGGCGTGCAGGAGGCAGCTGATCAATGACTCTCTCATCATTGATGTTTCTATCTCTCTCTCTTTTCATCTCTGAAATCAATATAAACATATTTAAATAAAAGATCCTTTTGTTCAACCACAGTCCTGGAAGTGTTTCTTCTTATTCTCTCTCAAAATTTTACTAGTAGCATCATATGTAGAAGCTCATTTACTTCCAAATGCAATAATGGATTATGACAAAGAGATAATCAATTACCCCCTGATTTTAACGTGACCAGAAAGGAAAATTATATCTTAGGACAAGTCCACTTGCTACCTTGTTACCCTGAGTTTAGTATGACCATTATCTAGAACCCACCCCCACCCCAAGTCCTTGCTAACATTGGAGAACACTTTTATTACCCCTTGGGCACTAGAACATAAAATATTTCTGGTCAAGGTTTGGCAACTGTAGACAACTTGCAACCATGAGTGGGCCTGTATCACTGACAACTATGTGCTCCTTGAGAAAGTTCCAATGGCTCAAAGGAAGAGGAAAATTAAGTCAATCGTGGCATGGCACACAAGCGCATGTGTCATTTTGGTCAGAGTTATCCAGCAAGGGTGTCTCAGTTTTCAGCTGGAAACGGAGAAAACGAGCAGACACCAGTTTCCAGGCTCGGATCAGCGGTACGGCTGACAGATTTCTCCAGAATGGTGCCTGAAATGGAATGTGGGGGTCAGTTATGAGGCCCCGGGGGAGCGCGCAGAGCCAAGCCTCAGGCCTGGAAATGCTTGGGGAGCCGGCCGCTGGGCCCCTCGCGAGCCAGGAGTCTGCTTTCCTTGTAGACAGACATCTGGTGCGCTCCCCTTCTTGGTGTTGGTATTTGGTAACATTTTCATGAAGCAAAAATTCTCACTCAGCTAACACCCTGCACAATATGTGCCGAATAAAGACATGAAAGGAGCAGATGACTCCTGGGGAAGGAGCACAGACCTAGGCCAGCGCCGGGAAGGTACTGGTTACCAAAGTAAAGCATAATAAACACTATTGTGCCATCTTAGCGATGGAGGTGTCGCGCCCAGCTGTCAGTTTTAGTGAGTGTCAACGCTGTCCTTAATATCTAGAAAGGCTGGGCAGTGAGGGAGACACTAATCAGGGGTGACAACAGACCGAAGATCCAATCCATTACAGAGGGGCTTTGAAATGTGGGTGCTATAAACAAGGTGGCTACAGCCCCTGGCCTCCGGGAGCCCAGTTTCTGGGCAGGGATCTTTAAAGGAAGGAGTGGTCCTGGACAAGCTTGAGGGGGGGCTGAACTTGAGATAAACAGGCAGTGAAGAGGAAGAGAAAAGGAAGTTGGAGCCCAGGGAAACACTGCACAAACATAAGACGTAAGACGGCCAGGGTATGCGAGGGGCTTTGATCTGTCGGAGGGAGTGGAGTGCGGCTGATCTGGGATGGGGGAGAAGTCAGGGTAGTGGCGGAGCCACAACAGTGACAATGATAATGAAAATGACAAGACTCTCTAACATTTACTAAGCACTTAATATTTTGTCTATCCAGTATTCTGCAGGTGCTAACTCATTAAACCTTACATGTAGATACCGTTACTGTCCCCATTTTACAGAGAGAGACACCAAGGTCCAGATATGCGCCCTAGTCGGGAAGTGGAGTACAAGGTCGGACATAACTGCTTTTCATTAAGGAGAAGAACAGAGGTGTCAACACCAGGCAGTGGGCAGTAAGCTAGCCTCTGTGCCACGTGACAGCAGGGGCCCAACGTCATCACAGCCGTGCTCAGAGGAGCGACCAGAATCGCAGGTTGGCTGAGCTGACATCAGTCCGAGGTAGGCCAGTCAGGAGCATAGGACTGAGACCAGAAGACCAGAGTACTGAGAGGTCAGGCTGAGGTGTGGGGAGGACAGAAGGGTCTCTCCCTTTATAATGGGGTTTTAGATGTTCTTAATACCTGCGAATTCATTCATTGAAGCGACAGAGTCAGAGGGATTTTGACAGTCCAAAGCTCAGATGGCGACTCACAGGCAGTGTGCTGGACCTGCCACCTCTTTCCAACTCTGCGTTCAGTGATGTCACGCCATTAACTTGAAATCAGCCATAGCGGGAATATTTACCCCATAATAATTGGCAAATGCTACAAATCCAGGCTCTCCACCACTGAAGCCTGTGGAAATTCCACCTGCCCTTCAAGATCAGTTTGGGTGTCTTCTGCTCCATGAAGTATTTTTTATGTTCTCCCAGTTGAAATCCATCTCTCAGAACACTTTTTTGTGCTTTGTGCTTTCAGAACACTTTTTCTTAATACCTGGACCCGGGCACATAGGATTCCTTGCCTAGTACCTTAGTTACCTGACTTGCCCAATGAATGATAAACTTGAAGTTTGAAGACAAAGACCATGTCTCATTCTCCTTTGGATCCACCAAAGTATTAGCTCAGTCCCTTAAATGTATGCTAAATGCATATTCATAAAATTACTGAATATCTCACTAGGAAGTCTTTCAGGAAGAGCTGTGAGGCATGATGATTTTACTTATATAATTATTTTAAATTTATCATTTTGTGGCCTTTGGAGTCTCAACTTGCACAAAAGAAGATTCTAAAGTGCATCATCAGCTCCATGACAAGTGTTCTCCTGGGACATTGATGCTCAAACTTGAGGCACAGGCAGCATATTTTACCACATTTTCATGGTAGTTGGCCCCTTAAAAGTGTTTGGTGAAGGAAAGAAACAATGGAAATAAGATTGTTTTATTTCCTTACCCCCTTCCTGTCACCCAGAAGGATGCATCTGCCCGGTTCTGATCACAGCAGAGGGCCACCTTGTGGATTTCGAGGTATACCATCCTTGTTGCCCATGTACTGGGCTGAGACTGGTAGGAGTGACTTGTAAGTCCTGTGAATTGGTTGCTTTGGCCAATTCATGAGTCTCCTTGCTGAGACCGGGCAGTGCTTCAGAAGCATGGCGTGTCAAATGTGTCCTAAGAAAGCATACGCTTTGCCAGAGGTTTGGAGGTGTGTTTTCCCCTCCCCGGGCAAAGGCATCTTCTATAAACAGGTTGGTCTAGGCTCCTGCCACCCAGCCTCTCGTTTCTTCCCAAGCTCCACTCATCCATTCTCATGTAATGTTTCTTGAACAAAATCCTGTTCTCTTGGTAGGTAGGTACCTGAGAGCTAGAGAAAGTGACCATCAGTCGAAGCTGCAGTGTGTGAGCAGCTCTGATGTGCCAGACGCTGTCCTAGATGCCAGGAACACAGAGGCAGAGAGAGGCCTTTCTGGGCCCACGTTCTGGGGCGTGTGCGGGCACCGTCAACAGATAAGCAAACAGGTAGCGCAGGTAGCAGAGTGGAGCAATAAGATGTGGGTGAGTGGCTACTGTGGCCCTGCAAGCAGAATGGAAAAATATAGGCCTGAAGGTGGGTCTGAGGAATAAGGAGGAGTCTAGTGTCGCCGGAGCGGAGCGGGAAGGGGAAGGGGACAGGCAAAGGAGCTGAGACTGCAGAGGGCCAGGGCCAGACCTGGCACAGTTTAGCAGGCCAGGGTAAGGCCCTGTGGAGTGTTTACCATGTCAGCTTCCATGAAAGGGACCCCATTGAGTTGCAGCTGCGATTGCTGCCAGACCTGTCCCATTGCAGCGTGTCCTTCCCACTTGAACCCTTCACTGTGATCCATAGTTGGGAACTGGGAGGTGTTGGCACTGGGTCAGGAGGCTGTCTGGTGTATGGTTTTAATTCACTCATTACCTTGATTCCACTGTAGTTGGTCTAGGTCATAGACATAACCCAGAGGGCCATTAGTTGATTAAATACATATGTATTGAGCACCCATTATGTGCAAGACACTACACCAGACACTGGGATATGGTGGTGAACAGACTCACACAGGCCCCAAGGCTCACTGCTCTCTATTCCCCTAAACGGACCCTCCGCCCCAGACCACTGTGTCTGCGAGCCATCGGGCACATTCCTGATTCTAGGTCTCCGCTCACCTATATCATTCTCTTTGCTGTCTCCAGAATGGGGAGAAGACCAGAGGTTAATTTATGCCTATAGAGTGGGGGTAACAGTTCAGAAAATAAAATAATGTGCATACAGCGCTTAACAGCATGTTTGACGCAAAGTGTTTATTTGTGTGTGTGTGTGTGTGTGTATATTAATATACTTTTGATTGTTGACGGTATTACAGATATCTCCCCTTTCCCCCCCTTACCCTCCTGCTCCCAGCCCTTACCCCCCCTTCCCCCAATGTCTTCACTACCCTATTGCCCATGTCCATGGGCTGATGCATAGTGTTTATCATCACAATGGTCTCTCAATTAGTGGCATTTATTATATCTGCCACTCAGCTTATAGTTACTAATGTCCTACGCTGTATTTTGCACTATTTTGTGTTTACTTTCTTGCCCCCACAATTAGATTACAAGCCCCTTGAGTGTAGGAACCATATTTTAACCTTTTTAAACCTGCACACAGTAGGCCCTTAATAAATATCTGTAGTATGAAGGCTTATCTGGCCTTTCAGACCAGCGGCCTCTCCTTTGGATTAGTTCCTATCTATGAGTTAACCAAGGGTCTCAGTGGAAGGTTATGTGTAATTACAGATGTATTTGTCACATCTGTATGTAATAAGAGAAAAAAGAGGACTTTGACACAGCTTCTCTCAGATACTTGACTCACAATTTTTAGATTCACTTTCTGAAGGCCAGTTTTGGAAAGAAATAGTTGAAACTCTGCTTTGTGGCTAGCGTGGGACCAGCTCCAGAAATCATTTTGCAGTGGAAAATGGAAGCTCTACCCAACAGTGAATGGAGATGGATAAGGTGACAAGCCACCATAGGCACATACCTTGGCAGCAAGGTACCCGGTGCTTATTTTTTTAAACTTTGTCCTTTTCATTGGGCTTTCTGTAGCTTTTGGCTCCAGTGAGAAGAAACCTTTATGGATGCTGAAGCTTAACTCTAACTCTACATTCTGAGTTTCCAAAATGCACAATTAAAAGTACAGTCAAAACAGTCAATCAAATCATACAACATCCATTTAAAGTAGAAAATTATACCAGGTGTGAAAAAAAAACAACATATGACATCTTTCTGGAAGGAGTATGTTTAAACTGAAAAGGAGCTATATTTCTTTGTAGCTATAGGGCAGGCAAAGTCTCCCAGTCTAGAATATAGGTTTTGCTTCCTGGCTTGAATTACGTTTCCTGGGATGATGATATGACATAAAGAAAAAAAAAATCACAAGCCTTATTGACAATCCGTATGTGGCCACTGCGCTGGCACAGATGCCCGGGACAGTGAGTCTTTGTGTTGGCCTAGAGAGGCACCCTGCCCATAGGCTTTCTGGCGGGACGGGGACACTGTATGGCTTTAAGTGTTCCCTGATCGAATGTGGGAAATGCAGCAGCCAGCCAAGTTCTGAACAGAGTTTTTATTGTGCGGAGGCCAGGAGGAGAGGGGGAGGGAGAGGGACAGGGCTCCCACACAACTCTGCCCTGCTCTGCTTTCTGGTAGATGTATGTTTAAAAGGCCAAGAAGGACACCTTTGGGGCAAAGGAAGATACCTGTGAGACTTTACATAGTTCAAGTTTAGGATCTGCAGTAAATGTGATTGATATTTAATTGGTATTAATTAATTTACATGCATATTTAGATTTAATGAACTTCCTAGCATCCGCTAAATGCAGCTGAAGAGCAAGCAAAATAATAGGTGTGACCATTTAGATCTCAACGGAGTCTTGTCTGCCATTAGCCCCTGCCCTGAACTAGAACTCTGAATGGCCTGGGTTTGTCTAAAGGAGGATCGTGCAGGGGAAAGGGATCTATAGAGGTCAGGAATTGTTGGGCCACCAACATCATTTCAAATGAAAACCACAATAGGTTCTGCGTAATTGGACATTTCTCTTTCTCAAGAATAACATTAAAAAACACTGAAAAACTCATCTGGAAAGTGAAGTCTATTTTTGGTTTCTCTGGAGTTGTTCTCCCAGAATCTTCTCCGCTATTCCCGGATCTTGTCAGCGCTGCCCAAATGGCTGCCTGCGCTTTCTGGTTCCTTCTCTTCTGAATCCACTTCAGCTGTGCTTCTGATCCCTCCCCTCCATGAACTCTGCCTGATCAAATCCCATGGGCTCTTCCCCTTCCCTGTACTCCTCACTTTTTGAGATGTACTTGACCCAGTGGACCATTTCCTTTTTGAGACATGCTCCACCTCGCTTCCATGACGCCAAGTTGGCTTGGTTTCCCTTTCATTTCACAGGCTGTCCTTCCTTGTTCTCTTCTTCTTCTTGAGCCCTAAATATTGTAGTGTCACAGACTCTTCACTTCCCTAGTCTCATGGCTTTAAACATTACCTACATGCTGATGGCTCCACATTTCTACCTTCAGCCTCAGCTTCTCCACTGAACTGCAGTCTCTGTTCAGCCTCCTTGGCATCATCACTAAGTATCCTATCAGTGTCTCAGTCCTAACACAGAATTCTTGAGTAATCTCTGATCAAACCTGCTCCTGCTCAACTCTTCGCTATCTCTGTAAATTATTTCACCATCCACCCTGGTATTTAAGCCCCAAACCTCTAGGTTATCTTTGTGTCTTCACTTTCCTTAACTCCTCTTTTCCCCTTTAACCCATTGACAAGTATGTCCATTCCATCTCAATTCCCTTCTCTCCATTTCCTTTGCTATTATAATAGTCCAAGCCTCCAACACATCTTGTCTGAACTCTCAAATAGCTTCCTAATCTTTCCACTTGCATATTTGTCCCACTTCAATTAACTATTGAAACATTAAACAGGGTGACTTTTAAAAGCATAAACAGATCATGTTACTTCAATGATCTAAAATTCTCCAATGCTTCCTATGTGATCAGAATAAAGTCCAAACTCCTTACAATGGCCACCAAGATTGCTTCTACCTTCCCCTTCCTCTTTACTAACAGAATCTTGATTCTCTCCAGGTAGCCACTCTTCTCTGGGCAGCTGATGTGCCTCAAGGAAAGGTGATCCAACCCCAGCTCCACGAGTAGGTATAATGGTATGGAGGGTTATTCCCTTCCTCTTCTGAAGTCCAAGGAACCCGGACTTATTTCACCCTAAGTCTATTTGCCATCTCAAATGATAATATTTCACTTTTTATAGCCAAGTAATATTCCATTGTCTATATGTACACAGCTTTCTTATCCAGAGAAAGGCAAATACCATATGATTCCACTTATATGTGGAATCTAAAGAACAAAAAAAAATGAACAAAGTTGAAATAGACTCATATATTCAGAGAGAGAACTGGTGGTTGCCAGAGGGGAAGGGAGGCTGGGGCACTGGGTGAAAGAGGTGAAGGGACTAAGAAGCACAAATTGGTAGTTGCCAGGTAGTCACCATGAAATAAGTAAAGCATAGGAATACAGTCAATAATATTGTGATAACTATGTATGGTGTCAGCTCAGTACTGGAATATCGAGGGGAACACTTTGAAAAGTAAGCTGTATACCCAAAAATCAATACATCATTATCATCATCATCATAATCATCATCATCTATACTAATAAAAGGGTAATATGCTAGTTAGACCAGGAGACCTTCCAGGAGACTGGCCAGGGAGGGCAGTTGGGGGCCATGAGGCTGGCAGGGGAGGGCAGTTGGGGGTGATCAGGCCAGTGGGAGGGGGGTGGGCGGCAGTTGGGGGTGAGCAGGCCAGCAGGCAGAGTGGTTAGGGGTGATCGGGCAGGCAGGCAGGTGAGCAGTTAGGAGCCAGCGGTCCCGGATTGCGAGAGGGATTCCAATCAGACCTAAATCGGCAGTCGGACATCCCCCAAGGGGTCCCAGATTGGAGAGAGTGCAGGCCAGGCTGAGGGACAACCCCCCCGCCCCATGCACGAATTTTGTGCACTGGGCCACTAGTCATCATCATAATAAAAACACCTAGAAAGCATGTGACAATTCTTTAAAATTCGCAACAAATAAATGTTGCTAAGTTGCTTAGCTGGGCACAAAGGCAGTTAAAGCAGGAAGAATCTTTGAATGCAAATAGCTGGCAATCTAAAAAGCAGCTAGTATCTTTTCCCTATCCCACCACTATTTTCTTGGACTCAAAGACACAAATTTTTGGACTTGTCTATGATTCCCCTTTCCTACTAATTGTCAGAACATGTAATTGGCCGCTGCTTCACGGTAAATGTTCCTTAGGCTCTGCCTTCTTCCTTTTTCCATCTAACGCTTCCCAAACAAGGGCCCTGTCTTCATCCAGGCCTTCCTCTGCCCTGAGCTAGGATCCCAGTCCATTCTCCTGCTGGATTAATCTTCCTAAATACCCTTTTCATTTGCTACTCCTCCACTTATGGACTCAAATGGCACCTCTCGTTTGCTGGATTAAGTCCAAATTCTTCAGCCCAACATTCACATCGCTCCTCCAGAAGGCACTGCTTCATTACTCCGACTTCTTTCCCACAACGTGTTAGTGTAAACCCATGCGTTAGGCAAGACAGGGCACTTAGGATCCTCAGCCTGCGTCCTCTGTCTCCTTAATTTTTTTTCTTTTTCCTCTTCTGCTGAAAGTTCCCATCCTTTCTTCCCAAAGCAAACTATCCAACTCCCTGGAATCATCCCTCCTTCATAAAACATTTCCCATCAGTGGCTCCATTCTGACAATTTTTGACATTTACCCCTCCTGGAGTTGGGCACTGAGGTTCTCCATCAGTCATTTTTCTTGGAAAGATTGCTGAGGAGGAACATGGAATGCAGACTATTTGTATACAGTTATTATCATTAGGCTGATCTCTCAAAACAGGAAAATGTGCCCGGAGTACGTGCTGTGAATGTGTAGCCAAACAGCGTTAGAGGACCCAGAGACTTCCAAAAAAGTCCTTGAAGTCACACTGGAATGCAGACTACGTGTAATGCTCACTTCCAATGATTAGGATCTACCCATAGCTTCCAGGAAATAATTCACATTGTTCTCTGTCCTTGAGCACTTTCTTACAGTTAGATTGGCACAAATAGGTATATTTTAGAAATATTACAATGTATAGTCAAGTAGCTTTCTTTAATTAAAACCCAGTAAGTATATGTTTATTTAAAATTTTTTCTACTTCTATAGTGTAGTTTTAGCGGGTAATCTACTCTGTTCCAGCTTTACCACAAAATCTATTTATTGTTCATAACTGGTGGCATGTAGTATAAAGGTAAGCGGATGACACGGCCATGTGGTGTAAAAATATCTTCTCTAAACCCATTTCTTGCTACTGAGAAATACTGAGATGAGAAACAGGTTATACATAGTCATTTCAGTCAGCACATCTTTAAGTGAGCCCTGCCTACGTGCCCACGCCTAGCTCTCTGCTAGGTTCTGTGCACAAGGAAAAGTAGTTGGATACTTGGCTACTGGGATCTGAAGTCCCAGTCTAGGCAGGAAGCAAACCTAACAGACCGGATACCACCAGAGGCTCCTAAGGGCTAAAATGTTTAGAACTCATCGATGCATAAGGAGCTGGGGAAGTGGGAGGTGGACACAGTCAGGAGTGACTTGATCATTTTAACGCAAGTGATAGGACTGCCACCGATTTTTCGGCTAGTAGAATGGAGGATGCAGATGAATGGGCAGGGGGGGAAACACCATGGTCCAGGGCAATGATGGCAGGCAAGACTGGCTTAGAGATGGCGGCTAGGGACAGCTCTGGCTGTGATGGGGGCTGTGTCCCAGAGGAGATGGTGGAAGAGTTGGACATTTAACGTGGAGCCAGATGGCCTCAAAGCACAGACTTGAAGCACTTGGCAGTAGGAGCCACAGAGGCTCTTGAGCTGGAGCATGGCGGGACGAAAGGGCTGTGTCAGGAAGCCGGGCTCTTCAGCTGCGTGCCTGAGGGGTTAGCAAATCCACGGGGCTCTTGCAGTGGCCCGGGAATGACCTCCGAGAACACTGAGCTCATACCCATTATTCTCGATGGGTCCTGCTTGTTCCGAAGACCTTGACAAAATAAGGCTTTCACCACATGACTTGACTTTGATGGGAAAGTTTCCTTTTCCATCCCTCCGCCAAGTCTTCCAGGCTCATGCCCCTCGCTCTCTCCCTGCAGTGGCTGGCGACCTCCTCTTCAGAACCATCCTCATCACACGACCATTTAGTGATAAAACACACAAGAGTGAAGTATGGTAGCAACCATACTTGGGTAAAAACTGCTGTTTGAATTTTAACCCTGCTATTCTGGCTTCTGCACGCACTTGCTTGCTTGGACAATAGGGTGGTCACCTCAGCTTCCAGACTGAGACCTGGAGACTCACAGAGGTAATTTCCTGTGCCTGTGGACCAGGACTACAGGAGATTGATTCCCACTGACTCAGTGGCTCCAGGAGTAGAAACTGTAGATAACCTTTAGAGATTACTGAGTCTGCTTGGTTCTGCTTCTGTAAAACCTGCTTTCGCAAGATAGGGCCACATTCCAATAATGTCCAGCAGGGGCTGGGAACCCCCCTGCAGGCTGTTCTCAGCCTTTAGAATTTAGAATTTAAAAAAAAGGAAAATTTTTGTGGTTTGGACCTTTAAAAGGACTGCCTACACTTGGGACGGTGCGGTCGTGAGGGTGGCCACCTGCGTGTGGTGCCCTCGCGGCCATCCTGGCCAGTTCAATAAATCCTTGCCTGCTTTTTTAATCAATCAGCAGCCTCCGGTGGTCTTATTTTGACTCCTGGGTTTGACCCCACAACATTGAGATAATCACATTGCATCAGCTGGAACTTCAAACCCAGCAGGGCCCCCAAATTAACACAAATGTTTGCTTTGAACAGATTTAACTTGAGAAATAAAAATAACATATTAAACATTTCTATTAGATGTTCCCCACCTTGCTGCCAAGTGGGCTACGTCAGAGCCCCCCGCCCCTGCAGCTGGAGTTCCTTCCAGGCCACGTGCAGAGGGTCCAGAAAATCCCAGACGCTGTCACTGAACAGAATAACCTGGTTCTGATCTGAAAGACTGGGTCTGGACATCTGAGCGTAGGGCTACGCTGACGGCGGAGCAAGCAGACGGCCCACATCTGGCCACCTGGCAGCATTTACTCACTTCCTCTTGGCAGAAACCACGGACCAAAAAGCCTCTGGCAAAAGGTTAAAGATGAAAAAATAAAATATTTGATTGAAATGATAATATTTCAGGCTATCATTACTGATACCTGAAAATTTATGAGGTGCTTATGACGGCAGAATAAAGAACTGTTCCTAATGAACAACTGATGAACAAAAATAGAGCCAGAGACATCGAAGCATCGAACAGACCATCAAACTTCAGAGGGAAGGCAGGGGAGGGGGGTAAGAGATCAATCAAAGGACTTGTTTGCATGCATATAAACATAACCTATAGATACAGACACTAGGGGGGTGAGGGCATGTGCTGGGAAGGAGCGGGTGGCCGGGGAAAGGTCGATGGGAAAATATTATGTGTAATACTTTAAACAATAAAGAATTAAAAAAAAAAAGAGAACTGTTCCTACTTATTCATTAAATCGGTAAATAATGATCGATAACATACTACACCTGCTGAATATCGAGCAGGACTGACAGCCCTGAGGAAACATCACTCAGAGTCCCTAAGGCACAGCCGGATGCTCTCTGGCTACCCTGTCTCAACAGGACCAATCTGGTTAAAAGTGCCCACGACAGTATCTGTCTGGTGACTTTAAAAGTAATCCAGTATGTTTAGTGAGCAAAGAGATGAAATTGTGGTGATGAAAAAACTACAAAATGAATTTGGAAGATAACCCAAATCTTAGTCAGTTAAATCTTCACTTACAGAACCCAGTAACAGTTTCTGGGGAATAGGCAATGCATTAACCCAAGCCAGCGATTTCAACCGGTGTGCTGCAAGAATTTTTAAATGATGCAATACCTGACTGTTGAATCAGGGGCACTGACCTCTTTTCCCTTAGACTGTCAAATAAAAAAATGACAACAGCCAACATAACAATAGCCATCTGGTGTGAATGCCCTGTCTTGAACCATAAATATCTAGGTTATAGAATAGGGTTGCATCTTATTGGTCACATCTCATAAGAAGGTTGTGACTGATTGGTTAATTCTTGGTACCAGAAATTCTTATATACAAGAATAGGCACCTGATTTTTTTTAAAAAAGTCACGCTGGAACAAGAAGGGTAGGTAATCTCTATTATTATTATTTTTTTTGTAAATCAATAAAAATTATACCTATTTTTTTTTGGTCAAATCAGCAAAAAATATAACCTTTTTTTCTGGTGTGCTACAGAATTTTAGTAATTAGTTTCTGTGTGCCATGAGATGAAAAAGGTTAAAAATTGCTGACCTAAGTAAGTGTCAGAAGTGACAGCATTATGTATCAATGCATGTTACTAACAATGAAAGGTTTGCGTTTACTTGGTGGGTTACTTATACATCCTTTACTCATTTCTCAGTTAACAGCTGCACATCAGTGTGTGTACACAAAAATATCCTTATTTTCTTTTTAGCCTTTTTTGTTTTTGCTGTGCAGTTTAAAAAACCTTAAGAGCATATTCTTACAAACTCCCCAGGTGTAGATTTCATGTGAAGCAGGTAATGAATTTTCTGCAAAGCCATCATTCGGGCTGCAGAAAATGCCACATTATTGCACTTCTCTAAAATTGATTTTGTCTGAGGTTGACAGCCAAGTTGGTGGGGGTATTCAATTTCAGCTGTTTCTGTAGGAAACAGAGCTATTTCCGTTTCTTGGGTTGCGGGAGGGTCTTCGGAGTTCTTACACAGAGATAAATATCTACCCTGGATGCCCCCCCATCCTGAAAATATCCATGGTCTTTCTTCTCCTTAAGTCCCAACTGTCCTCAACTCCAAAGATGCTCACCTCCCTCCCCAATATCTATAAACAAACTTAGGGAGAGAAGTCCAGTCCTAGACCTGCCAATCCCCTGGAGCCAAGGGGATGAGCTACTTGGCTCCCTTTTGGAAGAAAACACAAGTGAATGCAACAATCAATGCTCCAGCTACTCTGAGATGTTACGTGGCTCCTGTTCACCTCCCATTCCTACCAAATGACTCAGAAGTGTTGAAAGACAGCATTTTTTAGTCATCATTTCCTTAGAACTGTGACCTAGAATAGAGCAGTCATTTGTATTACGTGCAAAAGAACATTCTCTATAGAGCTGGCTCCTCCAGGCAGTGTGTGGTCTGTTGGCCAGTGGCTTTAGCATCTCTGGGGGCTTTTGAAATGCAGATGCTCAGGCCCCACCCCAGGCCATCAGAAGAAGAGCCACCTGCCTTTTAACTAGCTCCCCAGGTGGTTTACCTTTAAGTTTGAGAAGCACTTCTCCGGGTGGCTTTTCCTCTCTTTTTTTTCTTTCCCACTTTTCAAACACCAGGCATCATGATCCTTGCATTTCTCATGGACACAGAAAAAATACCTTCCAAATGAGTAATGAAGATTAAGCTTTTAAACGGGGGTTCTTTCTGTTCTGCAACCCTTGGATGAAAAACTGTCACAACATCTGGGATGTGGTAACCAAGAGACGTCCCCAGCGGGAAACAAGTTCACATTTTTCTTCTGGAGGGAACAAGGCACAGTCACACTCTGGTTCTACGTTTACGCTGCTAATTTCTAAATTGTGCTGGAGGGACTTCTGAGCCGGGATCACGGAGTTGTAATTTGAGAAATGAAAGGCCAGCATTTGGTCCAGCTCCCAAACACAGCTTACTGACTGCTTACAACAGACAGCAAGAAAAAGTCCTCTGAGCCAGGGTACAAGTACTTTTCAAAAGTCATTAGACTTGCGAAAATTCTAGTTGGCCTATAAAATTTGCACTTGGCTGAACCATTTACACTCTGCAGTGCCAATTTATTTTCCAACCAGATATCCCCAATGTCCCCAACTTTAATAAGCCAAGAATCAGGAATATTTGCTGGTTATAAATACCCAGTTTTCCCCCACTTCCATCTCCAGGGAACACTATTAGAGAAGAAAGACAGATTAAGTTAACTGTTTGAAAAAGTCTTTTCCACGTTTTATGGCATTTAGGTACATCATTCACTCATGCGTTCACTCATTTCCATTCTCCCTCCCCCCAGTATAAGTAGCTGTTTTTAAGGCAATTTTATGTCTTCAAGATAATGTTAAAATCAGATACCTGAAATAATTTACAAGTGATATTTCCTGTTTTTAAAATGATGCTTTACAAATTCCATAGCTTTCCACATTGGTGCCTGGTACAGAGTGTTACCAAGAAAGACTTGGTTTGTTCATTTCTTTTTAAAAAAAATAATATATTTTTATTGATTTCAGACAGGAAGGGAGAGGGAGAGATAGAAACATCAGTGATGAGAGAGAATCATTGATTCTCTGACCAGGAATCAAACTGTGATCTTCTGGTTTATAGGTCGACGCTCAATCACTGAGCCACACAGTTTATTTCTTAAAAACAATTATCAAGTGGCTATTATGAGTTTAATCAGTTATCAAACACAGATTAAACAATAGAAGAGGTAAGGATTCTGAGGAGTAAACGTATAAGGTAAATCCCCAAACTCAAGTCAGTTACAGCTCCACTGGAGAAGCCAGATTAGGAACCCACACACAGTGAAGCAGCAGGGGTGCTGAGTCAGCATTAACAAAGCATGACTAGCTGGCCTGGGAGACTCACATGGATAAAGGATGGCAAGGTAGGCATCAGAGGGAGAGGAATGCAGGGGCCACAGTCATAGATAATAGTATACACTTATTTTGACGGTGAAACAGCTCTATCTGAAAGAACTAGAAAAGGCAATACCTTCTCATTAGGAAGAGCAGTTTGGAAGTGATTCCCTGCATTTTTGAGTAAATGAGGCTTGGTTTGAAGAAGGTCTAGATCCCAATCCCATATAGATGCTGGATAGATGGAGGTTTTTTGACTGGGCGCCTTTATAGATGACACTGTTTGTGAGGCTCAGGACCCTGGAGTCAGAGGGAAACCGCCCCAGGAAGGTGCAGACTTCAAGCTTAGAGCAAGTGTAGTTCTAATTTAATCCAGGGAGGACAAACAGCTTCCTAAATCTTCATTCAACCAAATGGCTTGAGCTGAAATTCCTTTGCACAGCCAAAAGTTTCAAAATACTTTTAAAAACCTAAAAAAATAAACCACCACCACCAGTAAGTTAATACCAGCAAAGTATTTGAGCAAAAATGTCACCACCTCAGAGATGTCCTGGTTCAGGACCCAGAACCCGGTAGTGAGCAAATGCAGTCCTCAGTCTGGTCCTCCCATTGCCCATCACCATTCCCATCAGCTAACACTGCCTGACTCGCCACCTGCCCTGCACGAGGTTAAAGCCACCGCACTCCACACTCTTGGCCTCTAGCCAAGGAACTTGTGTTGTTGTTGTTGTTGTTTGCATTTCCTAAAATAAAAATGCTAGAAGAGAGTTTTATCTTTATCTATGGGGCTGTGTCTTGTAAAGGAATCAAAGAACAGTTGTAAATTTTTCAATATGAATCTTCCATGTGTGGCAAATCACTTAATGTGAAAATTGTTAATGCTACAACAAAAGGAAATGGCTTTCCCAACAGGATTACTGGCAGAACATTTATGAGAAATATTATGCCTGTAACTTTAGGTCAGACCAATGACATAGCCCATTTCCCCAAAGTGAAATGCTCCTTTTTTGAGTTTCTGTAAATCGTAACACTATGGAAGAGCCATCCTGATGCCTTCACCTGAACTTTCTTGTAAGGGGATTTCGAGACATTCATTCATTGTCGAGGCAGAGGAGCTAACTCTGTATGTATGTGTTACATATTTTCTTTTTTGAAAATAAATACTTAAATACCTAAATTGGATGATTTTCAGTCAGTCCACTGTTTCTCCGGCAGATAAGCTATTAATGTTGATTTATTTATGGTCCCAAATGAAACTATTTAGGCTACAAAAACCAGTACAGAAGTCGGGTAAGTACCCATCACTTTTGTTCTTTTAAAATAATGCGCACGGCCTCTCCAGCTGTGGACTGAGCCTGGCCCGCATCCATCTTTTCAAGTTTTCCACCATAAGCAACTTTGGAGGTAGTAAGACTAGATATGATGGCATTGCATTTAGTATGAGAAATATTCCCAGACTGGAGTTTCAAGGCACTACAATGTGAAAAGCATAGTTCTACCTTCTTGAAAAATCTGTCTATATAGTAAGAGTTTCCTGCTGCTGCTGCAAAAAAAAATGACACCATTAAAATAGTCCTTGTCCTGGTGAAAGGTCCATATTAAATCAAAATAGTTCTCCAAAATAAACTTTGAAATGAAGAATTGCGATGTCAGCCTATCAGAGGCACATTATGTTCCTTCTCTTGCTTGTGTTCTTTATTTCTGAGAAGATAGGCAGGGAAAAAGATTTTTAAAATCACAACAACTGTTAAAACTTCATATCTGCATTGCTATGGACCGGACTATGAGTCAGAAGGCTACTCATCTGAAAGGTGAGGTTGCATTTGAACACACGTGGTATAGATATATTAAGATGACCTGTCCCTTCTGTCTCTCCCTCTTTTCCTTCCTCCCTGTGGTTTCTTTCTTCTTCACAGGGGTCAGACCTATGTTCTCTCTGACAGATCTCCTCTGGTTCCTTCCCCATTCCTCCTCACAGGCATTTCCTCTAATATACACCCTGCACGTCTACTCTCCCAGTAAATCTCTTACCAGGTCTGCATCTCAGAACACCCAGGCTGCCATAGCAGCCGAACCCTGCATCCCCAGAATCACAGCAGCTTGAGAAAAATCTTTGCTTCCCACTGGCCAGCCCAAGTAAGCTGCCGGAGACCCAGTGCTGCACCGTGAGTGTGCGAGCCACCCGCCCTGTTTCTTCTCCTAAGACTGAAGTGCACCACTGACTACAGAGGCTGGCACGCTTGGAAATAACAAGAGTCTCAAGGACTTCGAGGGGCTCAGACTCAGGCCAGAGTCACTGCCGATGGGGGGCCTGCCAAGAGGACCAGCGGCTTGAGGAGCAAGGCTGATCTCAGCATCTCCTACTTCTCACTTTCCCCTCCAACATGCTACCCTCACATGTCCTCTCTTGTGATTTCTGGCTGGTCTTCTTCCTTTGGAAATTTCCTTTCCCTTCTTTGATACATGAATAAAAAAGAAGAGTAACATATCAAAACACATAGAATCCCCCTTCCTGCCATTCAAGGGCTTCCTGGGAGCCTTGGCTGACAAGGGCCCCTCTTGCCTCCTGACTTACTATGTAAAGCCATATTTGCATTTCAGTGACAGCCACTCAGGCCACTTCTCTTCCAAGGATTTGCTTAGTCACTAGACCATTATGTCCCCTTCTTGAGCACTGAGCCAAATGGCAGACAGAGAACACAGATGTCGAGGGTTGGTTCTGAACAATACAAAAGGAGGGTGAGATTTCCATTGGTATCTGAGAAAGATTAATCTTGAGAAAGCAAAAGCACGTTCACAGTAGAGTGGAAAGGAATCTGGCCAATTCTGTGCCCTCCTACCTTACTGATTCATTGCCTCCTCTGAGCCTGTGATCTACAACCTGTCATGTCTATGGAGTCAACTGGGACACTGTGTTCTTGCCTCAGGCTTTTCTAAGAAGTTCCTGTGGGCGGACACCATTGGTTGGCTACCAACAGCCAGCAAAGTGCCCCACCCATGGCTACACCAGGATGTGGCTAAACCAGTCAAGGTATCCCTTTTGTCTGATGCTCTCCCTTCCAAAACCCTTTGCAACTGGAGGTGCCAAGTGACAGAGTTCTTACTAAAGAGACCTAAGTGGAAGTTGGCTGAGGACTTCTGGAAAACCTTTAGGTGCCTTAACAAAGTGGACAGGTATAAGAGAAGAGCTTGCAGACACCACCCCCTCTTTATCTTCATGCCTTGAATGTGAGGGCTGGGTTTTTAGCTGCCATCTGGCCAGCATGCAATGACAGTCATAAAGCCAAAAGGCCGACACACTAAGGTTGGAGCAGAATTCCAGGGACAGCCTGAGATCTCGATGACATGCTTAAGCTGCCTCACCAAACCCGAGACCACTTACTTCTGCATTTAAGTGAGCAGTAAATGTCCCCATGGCTTCAGCTACTGTTAATGGGGTGTTTGGTCACTTGCACCAAAAATAATTTAAAGGCCCCTCTCTGCCTCTCTCTATGATGTATCACGTCAGGCCTCTCTCCCACTGCTCAGAGCCCCGCTTGGGATCTAGAACCTCACCTGGGATCTAGAATCCCGCCTGGGATCTAGAACACTATTTCTGTCTCTTGCCTTTGTGGCATGGGGGCAGTAAAGGCTCTCAGGTATTGCTAGCGCTGGTCCTTCATCATCCTTGGTTGTTGTTGTTGTGTGTGTGTGTGTGTGTGTGTGTGTGTGTTTATGTTTTGTTTGTTTGTTTACCTCTATGGACTCTTTGGTAATGAGAGGTATCACTACATGCTCTCCAGTTAAATTCTTTGCATATGCCATCTCTTTTCTCCCCTCGGTCCTAGACCTAAAAAATGGAGTTCTACACATACTGAGTTTTATGTTTTGATTCCACAATACTGATTGAGAGTTTTCTAAAATAAGCACTTAAAAGCTGCCAGAAAAAGTAGGGTACGATGAGGGTCTAGCCATGTAGATTTTAATGGAAACAAACACTTTACTTTCTACACTGGTTCATAGGAGTGAAGATAGAATTTGAATGTCAGCATCAGACATAAGGAAAAAATGCAGACTATGTAGCACCAGGCCCCATTTCTTCACAATCTGCATTCTTTCCATAGTGTTATAGCTTATCAGTGAAATATATCTTTTTGGTTAGTTTAACTGAGGGGTCAAAAAATGAGGACTGAATGTTTTGTACTTACAGTGCTATGTTATTAACCAGTGGCTTTCAATCTTCTCTGACAACAACCCCCACACACAAATATATTTACATCTGACCTATAAGTAGATCATTATGTCTCTGTTTGTCACTAAATACCTACAATTACTATGAACGGCACAATCTTCCATGCTGTAGAATACAATATATGTCCTCCTCTTCTGTTTTATGCTATTTAATTAAAACACACTAGCTGAGTCTTACTAAATACATTTCATGGCAGTCTGATGACTGCTGCTTAGAGCATAAAAAACATTGCTGAGTACACTTAACTTTTTAGTGAAAAGACCCTAAATCCATGACCTAAAGCTGTAGTTTAGTGGAGAGGATAACAAGAATACTAACAAAAATCTGTACTGTTTAATAGTTTACAAAGAACCTTCACAGTTATCAGTACAATTCAATAGCCACGATAACCAGCAAGATAGATAAGGCTCTCATTTGTATTCCTAGGGAAGAAAACCAGGGCTCCCAGAGAGTAAACAATTTGCTCATGTTCACCTGCCAAGCAATGCAGAGATTTCCATCTTCTGACCCTGAACTGCTAACTCTTTCAACTCTTCGGGGTTACCAGTTGTAGTTAGAATCAGCCCCAATTGTAACCGAGAAAGTTAAATAACCTTAGTTGTAAAACAATAAAAACACTCTGCCAGAGAATCCTGAAAGTAGATGGAGGTGTTGGATGCCTTCAAAACTTGGATTTCTTAGGAGAAAGTTAGTAGTAAACTCCTATCTACATCAAAGCTCTGCTACTCCCACCGCTGTGCATGCTCTGAGCCTCTATTATCGTTATTCTACTGAAATGAGCTGCTTCCTTTTGTCTCTGAATCCCAACCCTTCTGTGATATTTTAGATTCCTTCTCTTCCGTGCAGTCTCTCTGACCAACTCTTATCTACCCCGCCCCTTTTCAATTCTCTGGGTACCATCATCATCCACACCCTACCACAACATTTGGCAACTGATTATGGTGCCTTGTTATTTTGCTTGTATTTTATAGTCAGTCTTTTCTCCTGATTAGACTGGAAGCTCGCTCAGAGTAAGGGTAACAAAGCCTCGTGTGTCTGAGTCTTTCTCAGCCCTGAACACTCTATGGACCACCCAGTTGGTGTGCTTAACAAGTTGGGTAACAGTTAATAAGTGCCAGACTATTTTTAGAATTTTTGTTACCTTCCCTTTTTCTTTTTATAGTTTTTAAATTTTCAAACCAAAACCCAAAGATTTTTAAGCTATAAATCCTATTAAAAACAACCCCTGACACACAATAAGTTTTCATTAAATGTTTATGAGGTGAATAAAAAGCTGAATGAGAGATAGGGAAGATAAGAACCCCCACAACTAAAATAGTAGCAGATTCTTTAGAATTTGACATCTGAGGGTAATCACTTTAGGTATTTTTAATATAAGACAAAGTTATAATAAATCAGATTAGATTTTAGTAATTAATGACATTAATCCTGTCCAGATGAGAGAAGACAGGGGAGAAGTAGGAAAATTCCATTTGCATTAATGCTTTAATGAGATTTGGGAAAATAACAGACCTGTGATGTGTTCGGGACTGTGATTTCTTATTTGGTACAACTGCTTTAGAACCACTTAGAAAAAATATCTATTACTGGATCAAGGTCCCTAAAATCCTTTCTGCAGTGACGTGATATATATATTTTTTTCAAATGCCTGGGACAACAGTTCTCACGAATATATTAAAATGAAATATGTATTTAAGAGTAAAGAGTTGTCCCAGCAATTAAACAATCCATTGTGTGATAAACACAGTGAGTTATAGGTGTGGGGAAGAAGAAAGGGAAACATCAAAAGAAAGGAGATTTCTGGTTCTTCTCAAAAAGCATCCAAATTCTCAATCCAGATATACAGAAATATGTTTCCTAAAGATAACAAAGAAAATGTCTAGAACTTAAAGGCAGAATATGTTTCCTAAAGATAACAAATGAAATATCAACTTAAAGGCAGAATATGTTTCCTAAAGATAACAAAGAAAATGTCTAGAACTATAGGCAGAAGGTGGGTTTGCTAAATTCAAGATGCAAGCATCAAGAGCTCTGGGGGCTCACTTAGCGCATCAAATTGCCTTTAAAATTGAAGGGCAGTGGACAGTTACTTAAATGATGAAAGCTTAACTCTTTTCACTAAAGGTATATGGCTTTTCTAATTTTGGGAAGGATTAGGATAACTTTAAATATGAAGACTACTGTTTTCAGTGAGCAAACATTCCCTTTAAGAACAAGTTAGGCCAAAAGGCCCCGGTGTTGAAATAGGCAAGAGAAAGCCTCAAGCAGTCACCAGCAGCCTGTGTGCTGACTTGCGAAATTTTACCCATAATCCCCAGGTAATCAAGTGGTGCCCAAGGGTGTTTTAGGAATTCTTTCCAACACATAAACCTGATTCTTTCAGTGCCTTGCATATTCTAAGGTCTTTCTGTTACTGGAAGGAAAAAACTCAGAACTCCTTAACATGGCATGAAAATGTCCTTGGCAACCTGGACCTGAATGTCCTCTTCCACTATGATCTCTACTGGCCCTGTGGGCTAGAGAGCACTACGGGGCCTCTTATAAGAGCACTAACCCCAATTATGAGGCTCCACCCTCATGACCTAATCACCTCCGAGGCCCACCACCTAATACCATTGCCTTGGGGACTGGGATTTCAACATACACATTTTGGGGCACACACACACTCAGACCATAGGAATCAACCACCCAGGGACCCAAGGAGTAACCTGGACAACAGTGAAACACCCAACGCTCCTTCATACTCCTCCCTTTGTCTACCTTGCTTCCTCTGCCAGGAATCCCCATTTGTTCATTTCTTCCCTCCCACTTCAGTGATCAGTCTTCTCTAGTCATCATTATTATTTTTTAAATTATTTTGATTGATTTCAGAGAAGAAGGGAGAGGGAGAGAGAGATATAAACATCAACGATGAGAGAGAATCATTGATCGGCTGCCTCCTGCACTCCTCACACTGGGGATCGAGCCTGCAACCCGGGCATGTGCCCTGACTAGGAGTTGAACTGTTACCTCCTGGTTCATAGGTCGATGCTCAACCACTGAGTCTCGCTGGCTGGGCACATCATTAAATACCCAATTCAAGGACACCTTCCTTTCTCCACTCTTCTTTGATACATTGCAGAGCTATACTGATTTCTCCTTCATTTGTGCACATTGCCTGTCATGCACTTGAATCCCTCCAAGAAAAAGGTCATCCAGGCTGTTTTGAATTTCTTGGTGGGTCCTCAGTGAATGACCCCTGGGTTTCCCACTTGGTACTGGGCATCACTCTGTGGCTCTCAGGGCCTTCCAGCCCCCTGGCAAACCTCGTGAATTTCCATCATCCAGTACCTGCAGATGAAACTGACTGTCAACCAGGGACACCAGGGCCTGGAGCTCAGTAGGCCATTCATTCTTCCTCCAATGACAGCTTCCTGGCCACTGGGAGAGACGTGGGAAGGACTCTGCAGGCCCTCGTTAGACTTCCTCCAGCCCGAGCACTGGAACCACGGATGCCAGTGCTGGCACCGTTCTTGGCAGGACAAAGTACTTCCTTCCAGGTTGTTCTGACCCAGGGATATGCTGGAGGTAGCTCTCACCAGCTCAGGGGAGTGAGTTGATTGGCAAATTTTCAGGAATTTTTGAGCTGGTTATTAAACAGGGTCACTATTAAAAATGAAATATCAACTTAAAGTGAAACAAATTACATTGCAAATAAATGTGATAAGTACTTAAAACCTATCTCTTCATAATTATTTTACCACCCTTGTGTATGATCTTGAGGAGATCTGTGTCTGTTTTATCTGTAGGGTGGAAATGCTGTGCAAGGATGGACTGCTGTGCCTGTCAGCTCAGTGATGCTGGTAGCTGGAAATGAGCCATGTGGGAGTATGTATAGCACAGATATCAGCAAACACTACAGATCTCTGCTTCCCCTCCCCCAAGCCTCACCACCCAGGAGCAGCTGGGGAACACTTACCCGCACACCACGAACAGCCCTCACCGATCTACCTTGAGTGACATAACCTGCACCCTGGAGGGGTCACCCAACCATTTCTAACCACGGCAATGTCGCTGACTAGCCTCACAGGTCTTGCAGGTTGAAGTGGAACAGGGTACTAGCAGAGTGGACTCATTACAATGCTTAGAAGCCACCCTTTCAATTAGGCTGGTGAGAGAAGAATGAAGGACTAATTGGCTCATACTGACCTCCCTGCCAGCTGGCCTCTACGGACAGGAAATGGCTGCCTGCAAAGCTCTGTGTAAGAGCTCTACCCCAATGCTTAAGGCAATCAATTCCATTCAACCGGAAGGCTTGGAGCTCAGGCGCTTGATCCTGCCAGGAGGGAGGCTGGTGCTACCTGCAACCACAATCACTAAGCTGGCAGCATCAGGCTGGAGCCAAGGTTCCCACACATATTTCTATTGTATCCTGGCTCCTGATCACACCGGGGAGGAGCCGATGCTTCCGTAGTCAGGTGACTTAAAAATGCCACAGTCCAAGGGCCCTGACCCTGCAAGCCCACTTGTGTGCTGCCCAGGATGTTAAAAGGCGGAGCAGGGGCTGTGTGTCTGCCTCTGTAGCTGTCTTCGTGGGCTCCCCCGATGACCACTGCTCCAGCCTTTCCGCTGGGAACGCTGCGTGTCCTTGTCTAGAAGACCCTCTGGAAGTAACCTATCTGGACTTCATTTATCTCTTTATTTACCGAGCTGTCCGCCTTCTTTTTCCTTGGAGGTAGGGTCCCATTTGATTCACTTAACACAACATCTATGAGGCACCTACTATGTGCTACCCTCTGTGGTAGGCTCCGTATACAGCAGTGAATAAAGCAGACCTGGTGAAGTAAATACACAGTGAATTAAATTCAACTGGAACCAGCTACAAAAGCTGGCTGCAATTCACTGAGTCTTCACACTCTCAACTGCTCCTTCCATACTTTAGCTATGCCTTTCCATGCCCATATATATTCCATCAGCATCTTCTCCTGATTGGCCTCCCACACCACAAACAGCGCTCACCGATCTACCTTGAGCGACATAACCTACACCCTTCTTTCTACCTTCTCATCTGTTATAGAAACTGAAGTGAGGATCCTTCCGTGCCAGGAAACTGCACTCCCCTTCTCCACAGCTCCTCTCCTCAGCGGCCTCTTCAATCCAATAAAAACACAAGGAGGCAATCAACTCCGTACAAGACTCAGGCCGGCTCCTTACTGCCCTCAGGGCATCACTCACTCACTCCACAGCTGCATCTCTGTCCCAGCCAATCTCTCACAGAAAACACCCGTCCCCAGCCACCCACTTCCTTTCCTCCTAATCTCCACTTAAGATCCATTTCATTCATGAATCCTTAGCCAGCTAAGCCTACTTGGTCTGCACAGTCCAGGTCCTCCAACCAGCTCTCCAAGCTGGATCACAGTTCGTTCTTTCTCATTTATTCATTCATGCCCATTGGAGATTCAATAGACAATAAAACATATTCAGAAACGTACACAACAAAACAGATTAAAAAATAAATCAGAGCAAAGGAAAACCAAGATCCAAGGACTAAGATAATTCCAGGGAAAACTTCATGTAGGAATAATGAATGCCATTGGGCCCTGCATAGTAAATTAATAAAAGTTGGATTTTCAGCTCTTGTTTTCATGGTGGCTGAAGCAGACCAGAAAGGACAGGTACAAGATTTACAGTGGCCCTAAGACAACATCATACCAGGTTCTGAGGAGAAGCAGAGCTGTTACGATAGCATTGGGCATTTCTCCCACGGATCATTATAAAAGGGAACAGTGCGTTCCACATCACTGCCACGATTCTGGTGAAACATTTCACAGGGCTGATTCTCATGGAATGAAAATCACTGAAGCAGTGCTCCAGGGTGGGTGCTAAGAGGAGACAGAACCAAGTGGCTGATGACTGTATTCTGGCTTCTAAGGATCTAGACTTTTAGGATTATTGCAGGAAGCACTGTTAAACCAGAATTACTAGTATTTATTTTGGGCCTTAGATGGTAAGTTTCTAGATGTTAGGGAATGTTTTATGGATATACTGTATATTGGTTGGTCCACAAGTCAAAACTATTACTATAGCCAGGCTGGTGTCGTTCAGTGGTGGAGTGTTGACCCATGTACCAAGAGGTGGCCAATTCGATTCCTGGTCAGGGCACATGCCTGGATTGCAGGCTCAATCCCCAGTAGGCGGTGTGCAGGAGTCAGCCGATCGATGTTTTTCCCTTTCTCTTCCTCACTGTTTCAAAGCCTCGAGATGGTTATGAGCCTACTCAATTCAAAAGAGGAAGTGGGGTTTTGGGTCAAGTGGGGTTTTATTTTCACTTACTTTAATGAATTTTGGCAAAGGTCTGAAGATAAATGTCTCCTAAGACAACGTGACTGAATGCTATAACTTTAAAAGGAATATCTGGGGAACTGGATGAGGAATTCCCCCACAGCATGGCCTGAGGGATTGAGGGAAGACTCCCTTGGCCCCCAAAATGTCCATACCAGCTGACAAGGAACAGAAATTGTGCTGTTAAGAATCATGTTTGAATCATGTTTCCCAGGGAAAATGAACATACCCTTGAGAGAATGATCCCAGTCACAGAATTATCACAGAATAGTACCCAGCTACTGACACTCCGGCATAAATTACTTCATCTGATTCTTTCCATGGTCACGGGTATCTGAAACCATCCACTTCCAGCTAAGGGACTTCCCCCCACGGTAGAAAATGCGGATGATCTCCTGGGGCCTCATTTTAGATTCCAGGCCCAGGCGTTACATTCCAGCGAGTGGCCTTCGGAAATATCCTCAGCAGGGCCTCCTTAGGAGGTCACTCTACCAGTGTAAGTCTAGGATCCAAGCAGGCAAGGGAGACTGAAGTACCAGTGCCTCGCACTTCCTCACTGCCCCCTGCTCAGCACCTTGCATACAGGTGGGCTCCGGAGCTATATCTATATATACCTGTCTACCTGTTCACCAAAGTAGCTGATGCGCTTCTTTGTTTATGCAAGCATAGTTACTTTGATACCAATATTCACATCTAAGAGCTTCTAAGAGACAGCTTCCGTCGGCTTAACCCCTACATCCTAAGGAAAACATAGCAAAATCAAGCAAAACCAAAACTATACTGGCTCATTAACTATGCACTTATTAACTGCCTGCTTTACACAACACACTTTGCTAGGTGCTAAGTAGACTTAGAGATTCGGTACTTGTCACGAGGCATCTGCATCTAAGAAAAGGATAGCATGGAGTCACACAGCTGGAAATCTAAGTCCAACATGGGTTTCTAGAAATGTTTCTGCAGCACCTGTTGCTTTGTAACAGTACATAATGCTTGCATAATGAACTGGCATCTTCACAAGAATGATGTCCCCATCACTCATTGCTTCTAAACGACAAACTGATAACAAAACTTCGAGGGCAGAAACCAGGTTTTCCACTTGGAAACTGGTTGGCCTTCATGGAGAATCTCAGAACTCATTTCCTTTTGATTGTCAACTGAGGTATCTCTCTGTACCAACTCATCCACTTGGTGTTACTTCATAATTTCGGTTAACAGACGTTTCCTGAAGTTTGAGAAGTCTATACGTAAGGATGTCTGAGGTATCTTCAGTTCAAATGGAGGCTGGTTTAACAACCTGAAATAAAGTGGCAGCTAAAAACCCCCTCTTTTTTATTTTCACCGATTTCAATGAATTTTGGCAAAGGTGTCAAGATAAATGTCTCCTAAGACAAAATGACTGAATGCTATAACTTTAAAAGGAACATCTGGGGAGCTGGATGAGGAATTCCCCCAGAGTATGACCTGAGGGGCTGGGGGAATCCTCCCTGGGCCCCCAACATGTCCATGCCAGCGGACACAGAACAGAAATTGTGCTGTTAGAAATGTATTCACCTGGATGAATCATGTTTCCCAATGAAAATGAACATACCCTTGAGAGAAGGATCCCAGTCACAGAATCATCACAGAATAGAACCCAGCTACTGACACCTCGGCATAAATCACTTCATCTGGTTCTTTCCATGGCCATGGGTGGGGCACAGGCATACAGGCGCTGAGGTGGAAAGAAAGGCCCGAGTCTGGAGGTCTCCTGGGAGGGCAGGCGTGGCTGGGGATGGCACGGGGAGGCCTGGTAGCGAGAATGCGGAGGGCGCTGAAGCAGGCAGCATTGGGGGGAGGGGGGGGCAGGAGGCAGAGTCTCAGAGAGAGATGCAGAGACCTCCGATGCTGAAACAACCCTGCCAACCCACAGTGCTTCTTAGATAGCACCCCCAAAGTTCAGTGCCACAGTCCTGACAGGTTTCTGCCACTGGGGTGGGGCATGGGGAGGGGGGAACCGGACCCGGTACTGAGAGATGATAACAGGGTGCACCATCCTCACTCATCTTCTCTCCGTTAGCTACAGCTGGAAGAGCATCTGCCTTTAATGACAGTGAAGCAGTTTGGAAACCAAAGCTCCTAGCACTGCTTCTGAGAGACTAGCCTGGGGGCGACAGGACAAGACCCACCAGAAAGCTGGGGGCCTCAAATGGGTCTTAAGTCCACACGATGAGCCAGCTCCGCCTGCCCTTTGACCTGTGTGGAAAGCGCCTGCGCCTTCCTAGGCCTTCCAAGTTCTGTGGCAGCCTGCACAGCTCCCACGGACACCCAACCATGTTTCAGTAGCTTCTTGCCTGCCAAACCCCTTCCCCTGCAGGGCTCCCCATGTCTCTCCAAATCAGGCTGGAGGCACCCCTTCCCCTGCAGGCTGCCCTGTGTCCCCCTAAATCAGGCTGGAGGTACCCCTTCCCCTGCAGGCTGCCCTGTGTCCCCCTAAATCAGTCTGGAGGTACCCCTTCCCCTGCAGGCTGCCCAGTGTCCCCCTAAATCAGGCTGGAGGTACCCCTTCCCCTGCAGGTTTCTCTGGGTCCTTCCAAATCAGGCTGGAAGCTGCAGGGATGTGGGAGGGTCCCCCAGAGTGGCCTTTCCAGACCGTGAGCCAGTGGCCAACGGGAGCCTTCCTCCTCCGGGACTGACTGTGCTGAACTGAAACACAAGTTGCTGGGCTCACATCCACCGCAGCCCCTGAGACGTACACACCGCTGTGCGGAGGGGGCCCCCAGGGAGGGCAGCAGTCACCCAGCCACCTGGGCACGGCTTCCTCGGTTCCAGGCACCCACACCCTGTTTCTGATCCCGGGTGTCCATCCGAAGTCACCGCTGGCACAGCAGTGAGCAGCTCTTCTGGTGTGTCACCCCGCTTCTTACTCAGACTCTTTCCTTTCCATGCTGGTTCCGTTTCCCACAGCAGAGTGTAAGGAGCGAAAACCCAGGAATAACGGGTTGTGATGTCCTGTAGCGGGTGAGCAATTTGAATCTGTGGCCAAAGTGGATGGACTGTGGTGAGTTTTCGGGGGACAGGAGCCCTCAGATGTTAGAAGGATCTGGGGTTCCCATCTCCCCATCGCGCTTCTATCAGGCTGCCAAGGCGGCAGTCCCCCACGAAAAGTCCCCAAATTCACACAGCAAAGGAAGGAAAGAAAACATTTTCAGCAGCTCTGTGGCCAACACTGGTCTTACAACTTCCCCCACAGAAACGCGTCTCCCTGTCTCATTTTCACCCCAAGCCTCTTTAAATGGCCGCAGATCGGCTCTTCTGGGGTCTTCTGACTGCGTTAAACATCACGGGTCAATGTGGGAGCGGCCTGCAGCTCTCCCTCTGGCCAAGTGCTGGGCTGTGTGTTCAGAACAGAAAAGCAGATGGACAGGCCCAGCTGTGACTGAGGGTGGAGGGCTCGCGCCTCTCATTTAGTCTCAGCTCACTTTGTGTTTCCTTCACTTTTTTCAGTGAAACTAGAATGGTGCCATGCATGCAACGTGCTCCCAAAACATTTATCATCTGACGGACGGAACAACTGGTTAGTGCTGCCTTTCTCCTCCCCGACTTCTGATGGTGTCCTGCTGACTCCCAGGGTCCCAGGGCCTCCAGCCTGCCCTCCCGGCCCTGAATGTCTCCCCCCACAACCCTCCTCACCCAATCTTGATGTGGGGTTTACCTGGTCTTGCCAAGTAATAGTGACAAAGCTCATGATTTGCTGTTTGCATTGAAATTTTGAGACTTGTTGTTGCTTCCAAGGATAAAACTTAATCCAAAGTAATAATCTCCACCTTAAATTAAGCCTCAAGCCTGGGTGGCCTGTCAATACTCTCACATGTAGCACAAATGGCCTTTAAGTAAGGAGGCATGAAAGATAGAAGCCAGCTTAATACTGAAAACACACACACACACACACACACACACACACACACACACACACTATGGATTATTAAAAACACACACAACGACGCAATAACCAATAGTTCAGAATTTTACACTTAAAAGGTAAAGCTATAAACTGAGATACATTTTTCTCATCTCACAAGAGTCTAAAATACTATGAAAGCAGCAAGAAAAGATGATTCAACTCATCAGGGAAGGGAAGGCAAAGGGAGACTCAGAGAATTTCCTTCTTCTCACGGTGAATTCCGGGAAGTCTGGAGAGTAGTTAATAGAACTGGAGCCTGAAGCCAGTGAGACAACCTCAAAGATAATGAAGACTTCAAATGTTAAAAACAAAACAACAAAACAAAACAGAAACAGACGGAAGCATAGAGCAGTGATGGGCAACCTTTTGAGCTTGGTGTGTGTCAAACTTCGCCAAAAAACTGAGCATAACTCGGGTAGTGTGTCACTTTGAGGAAAAAACATTATTTCGCAAATGTTTCATCCTCAGGAGCAGCAAATGTTTCATCCTCGGCATGCGGCCGTGTGTCATCAGAAATGGCTACGCGTGTCAGTGCTGACACGTGTGTCATAGGTTCGCCATCACTGGCATAGAGGGACCAATAAGCCACTGTTTTTTCCTGGGGATTTTCAGAGGACAAAAATAGGAGACATGCCCATGTCTGAGTAGGTTAAAAAGGTGGATACCTTTAACCTCCACCCCCAGGAACATTCCAGAAGGGACTGTTAGATGGCCCGTGAGTCACTGGGAGCCAGCACAGGCTCACAAAGAACCAATCACTAGGAGCTCTGCTCCACTTCCTGCAGGAAGGAGCTACCTGACTGTTGTTGGGGGGAGTGTTCTTCATTTCCGTGAGGCAGGGGGTGTCGTCTCTCGCGGTATTCTGTAGACTATGTTACTGTGGCCTGGCCTGAGTAATTAGAAACATAAGCGAATCCACTGATGGTTAAACAAATGATCCAAGCCGTCAATGAAAGAATCCTGAGCAGCCTGGGTATGATTTTTAAGGAAGAGCAGGATTTCCAACCGAATAGATCACATTAGATTCCACGAATGGACTAAAATGAGCTCAAACCCTCCAATTACTTTGGAGAGAATGTAAAGTCCTGAGTTCAAATGTGAGGTTTTCCCGCAAAAGTACGGGGCACTCCCTCTCGCCACGCAGGCCTGCCTGCTCCAGCTGCCAGAGCCCGTGCCCTCGCAGGTGCTTCCCTGGCACCCCAGATGCTGCAGCGGTACCGTCCCACTCGGGGCATCGTGTTCATTTTGAAAATGACATTCAAAGCAGAGAGCCAGTGATCACAGCCTTAAACCATCCACACGTTCACACTGGACATCTTGGTCTCCCTGGCTCAGTCCGCTCTGGCCAAGACAGAGACAGGACGGTCCTGGCGAGGAGAGAGGACAAGCTGAAGAGGACTGGCCCCGAGTCAAGGGGCTACGCTTCCTGGGAGATTAGAAGTCACAGTGAGGAGCACACACGTGACCGCAAAGTGTGGTGGGGATGGAGGAGGCGTGGGAAGAAGGGATGGTGGACAGGAAATGTGGTCTAGCTCCTGGCGAAGGCCCGTGGTCCCCTGCGCCTGAGCGTCTCATCTTGTTCTTTCCTTAGCTGTGGCCTCCCTGTGCCAGGGAGAGGGTTTGTGAGAAGAGCACACCATGTCTCTGTTTCTCTAAAGAAAACAGCAGCAAAAGACACCCCCCAAAGTCCATATCCCCCCAGAAAGAGAAGGAGCGAAACCTCGGCCACCGAACAGGAAGGCCAGCAGTTGTGTTTGCTCAAGGCTCCAGGGGAGGGTGGGGGGAGGGAGGGGGAGGGCGGGGACCAGCGATAAGATCGCAGCTCCCAGCCTCTGGGTGGCCTTCCCTGACCCTCTGGTCATGGGAGTTCTGGACCAGAACTCAAATCCCTTTTGGTTTCGAGACAAGGGGAAAACAAAGCCAAAAACAGAAAGGGAGGAAAGAAAAAGAAAACTTTCCCAAGTTCCTGACTTCCTTTTCTCCTCATTCCTTCTGTGTTAGGTCCGTCCACCCCCCCCCCCCCGCCCCCCACGGTGGGTGATTTAAGGGAAAAGGAAACCATTTTGGTTCGATCCCTAAATCTTCCTGTTTCTGTAGCATCGCAGCCTTAGCCCATCCTCAGAAAAGCACAGCCCTTGTATGGGGATGGTTTCTTGCTTTTGCTTTGCTTTCATTGGTTTGCTTGAAAATTACACAAGTTTTCCAACGCATTCCGAATAAAAGAAATCCCGTTAAAAAATGCTCACTGCCAAACCGAAAGGCATCTTGATAGGAAAACAAGTGAGCCCAGGTGGAGTTCATTTCATCCAGGGCCCCTTTTGTTAAGTGTCTCTGTCTTCGGGGTTTAGTAGTAGAAACGGTGAGACTGACCTCAAGAGCCGGACAACAACTTATTATTCTGACCCTCTCCCCCTGACCCTGGCCGCGTTATTTATAAACCACGGGTATCTGCTCTTCGCAGCGCCGCGTGCTCAGGCTGTTTTTAGTCACACAGTTTGCACCTTCCTTCAGATTTGGCTGTGATCCCGGCCCTCTGGTCAGATGCGCTCCGTGGCCTGGCAAGAAAGGCCCCCTGAGGTCAGCGGGGCCGCGCGGAGGAGGGCGCAGAGTGGGGAGGCTGGGGAGAAACACCCGAGGCACGTGGGCCCGAGGGGGACCGTGCTCCTGGGCTGTGACTTCCATGGGTGCTCGTGAGTGTCCCCCGCACAACGCGCAGCCCCTGACAACAAGCGTCGGTGAAGGAAGACAAGTGCGCTCTTCTTTGTCCACTTCCCTCCGAGAGTGATGGCATCATCCATTAGATCCCTGCCCCACGGTCCCCATTCATCATCGAGCCCACTCAGTCTTCCTGCCCGGAGACCCACCACTTGTCCCAAAGTTAAACCATTTCTTAGGAAAAACGCCTTCCGTTGTCCTAAAGGCCACGGCTGCTGGAGAGAGTCATGTTAGCGGAAAAGTGCGCAAAGAGCTTGGCACCTTCTAAAGGCTTCCGCTGAAAATTCTGAAGCTGGGAGGAAGAGACAATGGGGGGCAGGGTGGAGGGGAGGGAAGCAAAGTGGGGTGAGGGAAGGCAGAGGAGGAGGAAGGGAGGGAGACATCGTCCGTATCCCACCGGACCCCATGACTCGGTTCTCTCTCTTGAGTTTTGTAACAGTGATCGCTGACATCTGCTGAGCTTTTGGTGCCGATGGATCTGAATGCGCTTACATGTACTAGCTGATCTCATCCTCACAATAACCTGTATGCTAGGTGCTGCTATCATCCCTCTTTACATCTGAGGAAACTGAGGCAGAGAGAGGGGACGTCGCTCCCCCAGGTCACAGGATTTGTAGGTGCCAGAGGCGGGTCCCATGCAGTCGCTCCCTGCACCCCTCTCTGCTTTACCGCCTCCCCGTAAACAGCCACCTGTGACACCGGGCGGGCCAGCACGGCCAGCTCACAGCGTTCTCTCTCCGCCGCACTAACGCCCTATTTTTCATTTTCAAGCTTGTTACAGGGATTATCTCTGCACATTTCTCTAGTCATCAAAAAACAAAGAGATTTTTACTCCTTGGGATCCTGGAACTTCAAGGGCGGCAAACTTCGGGGGATAAAGTTCATTTTAGTTGTGGTTTTAAACACGTGAGCTATGAGAACAGTAATGACTAGATAGGTTCCCAGCCACAGGCAGGCTGTCGCACTCACACCTTAGCTGTCAGTGCGGGGCTGTGGCAGGAGGCACAGAGGGCGGCGGGCACATGGGATCCTGACGCACTGCCCTCCGGCCACACATGGTCCACACCAGAGACCTTGAACTCCCAGCAAAATGAAACCAAAAGAAGAGCAAGGTGCCATTTACAGAAGCACACTTGCTTTGTGACGGCTCAATCGAGGGCTCTACCTCTGTCAGAGCAGTGCTTGTGCATCGACCAAGAGTCAGGGAAAATCACACAAGAGTGAAAAGATGGGAGGGATCCTCTCAGCCGAGGATCAAAGGAAAACAGAGCATCATGCATGCGAGGTGTGCCATTCAGACACAACCGATGGCTATTGTTTTAATTGACATGGTTTTCACTGACCTATTCAGAGGTTTCGACTGTCACATCAATGAAGGCGCCGCTCACAGAGCTGGGGGAGCCCCGAGGAATCCCCCGGACAAGACTGCTCAGGTCAGCACATGCGTAATATAATCTTGACTTTACAGGGGAAACCGAGTCTCACTGAAGTTCACTTCTCTGGCTGAGGTTAAGGTAAACATGGCGGGAGGGCAGAGAACTGCGGTCCAGATCTCAGTATTGTGCTTTCCACACTGTACTGCTCACCCAGAGGCAGGCGTGCGCCCGGGACCCACAGCAACGGCTCTCATCAACACAGAGCTGGGTTTTCTGTCATTACAGCAGAAAAAAGGCAGTTTGTGTGTGCGTGTGTGTGTGTGTGTGTGTGTGTGTGTGTGTGTGTGTATACACACGTGCACACATTCAAGAAATGAAATGGATGGTATGACAGTATTCCAATAGTAATCATATACAGTAGTAAGAAAAGACAAATCAGTCCAATAAACTCTTATACTGTTTATGTCCCTTAAGAAAAAAATATTAAGAAAAATCACTTACCCAGATACTAACAATCAAGGCTAAAAGAAGAGTGAAAAACTACCCACATAAGAACGGTAAACTCTGTGTGTGTATCCATCCCCCACAGGATCCTACGTGGTCGCTATATCTGCATGAGTTTATCCTTGTTTTGGTGTTTGGCCTATGGGCTCTGCTCTCCTGGTTGATATAGGTAACTCAGCTTCACCACAGCTTATAGCAGCATACGGCATCTCCCTTGTCATATCTCTTCTCAACTTTTGTGGCTTTTGTGGCATCCGTTTGTGGCTGTTGCTATCCCCGCCTCTACCCGACCTTACCCACCTGCCAAGTTCCCTTGGCGAAACAATTTTGGATGCAAGAGTATTAAACCGAGGAATTGAGGACCGTGCAGAGATGCACTGAGGATTAAACATCAACGAAAAGAAAAGCTGAATGATCTTACTATGAAAATAGTCTCGTGAGACTTAACATTTACCGTGAATGCTATTATTTCTTTACTCCCAAGGAGAAGACTAAAGAGACACTGTGGGGAGCAGGAGAGCACAGGACAGAAGTCCCTGCGGCTTTCCATCAGCCAGCCTGAACTCTGGCTCCAGCTTCGTACTCTGCGTGGCGTACCGCAATCTCTCCACCACCCGGGAAAAAGAGGGTGGGCTCCCTCCAGGCGCCCCCGGGGTCTCGGAGGGCTACAAGGGGAGCACATCACCTCAGTGTCCATTACCCTGTTAACACGGAGCTCATGTCTGCCCCTTTCTCCTGGTAGCCAAACACTTCTAAACTGTAAGGATTAAATGAACACACCCTTCCAATTTTTTGCAAGATTTGGAAAGTCCACAAGGTTGGGAGAGGTAGGGAAGAACACCCTTCTTTTTTGCAAGAGGTGGAATGTGGGTAAATGACAGAGAAAGAAATGAAGGACAAGGAAGCAAAAATATCCCAAGGTAATCTTTTCCAGGTAAATTTCTGAAACCCGGAAATAAGCCATAACCAGATGCTGAGGTCTTCCGTAAGGCTCTGTTCTAAATGTAAGCTGTAGCCCGGCTAGCTCAGTCGGTAGAGCATGAGACTCTTAAATGTAAGCTGTGTGCACAGTGTCTGAGCAGCCTGAGGCTAGTGATTTTTCCCATAGCTGTGTTCTGTGGACATCTCTGTGAGAGCTGCCCGGACCCTGGGAGCTCACCAGCTGGGACCCTCCACCACCCGCCCCCCCCCCCCCCCCCCCCCCCCCGCCCCCCGTGCTGCCATTGAAATCGTTTGCTGCTTGTCAGCACCTCCACTAGAGGGCAGCAGGTGGAAGGGAGAGGATGTCAAAATAGATTAATGTGGGTGCTTGGCAACAGCAGCTGTCAAGGTGGGGTGCCAAGTAATGGGGGTGCACGGAGGCAAGTGAACTGAGTAGGAAGGATGAGCGCCTGAGTAATTACTGGTTTTCCATTTCTAAGTGAAGCCGAGGATGGAAAGAGGAGGTCAGCTTTAACAGACTGTTGGAACAAGGTTTCCCAAACCAGCTCATCTCAGACTCCTGTGGAGTTTTCCTAAAATAAACAATCACAAACGTAAAACATACAAACAAGCAAGCTCCAGGTCTCACTCGAGGTCTTATGCATCAGAATCTCTGGGCGTGGAGCTTATGAATCTGTATTTAAAAAATGAAAACAAAAAAAACCTTCCAGCTTATTCTGAGAAACAACCAAAGTTGGTCCCATTGGATGTTTGAGGTCCCTTCCAACTCTCAGAAGACCCATCACACCAACATAAAATATGCCGGAAACAACCTTCAAAGAGATGGCAGACTTGTCCATCCCTCTACCAACCTGTCACTAGAGAGAGAACAGGCTGAAGTAACTGAAAGTGCTTGAGTGTGAATAGTAATTTTTGGAGTGTTATTCCACACACACACTCTCTTAACCTTTCGACCCTCACAGCCAGCCTGTAAGTAGGAAGGTTTAAACCCCTTTTACAGCTTGGGGAACCAAGTTCCAGCGAGGCTGCCTTAGGGTGCTGAGTCTATGCCATGGCCGTTGACTTTGGTTTATTCCATCACAACATGTGGGGTCTTTTCAATTCTGTCCTTAACCGGGATTTATACACAATTAGACACAATCAAACGATTTAGTGGAAATCTAAGAATGATGCCAAGTCCCAGTTACATACAGAGCAGGGATGGAGACAGGAATAAGAGAGAGCCATGATGGCAAGGCCAACAGACCCACCCCGCCCATGTCTGCTGGTGCTCCAAGAAGCCCGGGAAATGGTCAGTGGTCATTTGTGAGTGAGACAGACGAACGAGGGCGAATAAATCAGGGGTCTCACTTCTGTGGCTGCTTGCCACATGGGACAGTAGAGTGATTTCTTAAGGGTCTTGTCTCAACCTAATTCACACATCTCAAAATCCTTCTGCTGCTGACCACTCTCCCGGGAGGATGCCACTCGGCATGCACCTGAAGACATGTCCGACTTGGCAATGTTCCCAAACAGATTTTCAAGGAGATTCCAGCAGCGAGGTCCCTAGCTGGCAAGGCTGGCCACAGCAGAGTCTGCCTCTGGGCCCCACTCCTGCTGGTCACTGCTGGGCCGGGGCTTCCTCACCAGTCAACTGAGGGTTGGTGACGCGGCCTCCAGACAGACCCCAAGTTTAGTGTCCAATTATTTTGAATTGGTTTCTAACATTTCACACCTGGGATTTTCATATAAAATACTCAAAGTTAACTTTGGGGTACATTGCAATGAGCCCTTCCCACCCTCTAACCTACTAGATAATTGTCATCTTCAAGCACGCACACACACACACCCTGCTAAGGAAAGCTTTATGACTATAGGTTTTTTTGTTTTTTTTTTTTAATCTTTTTGTTCACAGAGGCATTCCAAGCACCTGGAGTAGTGCCTGGCATATAGTAGGCACTCAAAAAATTTTGCTGGATAAATTGACTCATGGTAACTTTATGAAAAGTATATATTTTTTTCCAAGTGAGGGAGTCTGAAGACAATCAGCTCAAACCGTAGATAAGATATGAATATATCCAATAAACTTCTGATTTATAAATCATAATACAGACTAGGTTTTATAATGCGCTGCCAAGTAAGGGCTATTGATACATGCATATGCCCATATATGGTATGTTCATTTCTCATAAATATAACCAACTTGAGATTTAAAAATGGTGGGGACACTTTCACAAGGATTCTGAATGTACCACAAGACCCACCTGTCAGCTCTTGGTCCGTTTCACTTGCGATACTTGAAAAAACAGCATGGCAAGATCACTCCAAAGGCATGTGACAGTCAGTGCGTGGAATGTCCTCTATTAATGTAACCTTCAATAGGGAGATTGATTTCTCCGGTGCTAAAAGGCAGGTCTTAGATGGAGGAAATTTAATCTCACACCAATGATATGAATTTCAAGAGCTGGCTTTGCAGCGATCACACTCTCCACGCGTCTGAATAGATGGTCATGTCTGTCTCCCAGTTCCCCCCGGCAGCCTTTAGTTCTGGAAGGGAAGGGACAGGAAGCATGTGGTGGAGGCACTCAGTGTGGCTGTGCGTTCACGGGGACTTGGTAGCTGATGTGTAAGCGGCTGCATTCCTCATAAATAAGCGTGAGTGACAGATTGCAAGGGTGCCCTTCTAAAACACTGACTCATAACCTAACAACCCCTGCTCTATGCACCCTAGGAGGACACGGACCAGGTAAACCTGCAGGGCAGACTTAGAGGGGTGGTGCTGCGGCCTTTAATGTACCAGTTACATGTGGCTCCATCGGGCACCCCGGCTTTTAGAGGGAGTTTCCTTGTTCATGATTATTTGATGTAGAACACCCTGGTCTTTTCAGGATGGTCAACCCAGTCTCCTTGGACTAGCAGCTAGTCACTTCGGCAGAATTATTTCTATCTGAATGTATGTCAGATTTAGTCTATAACAGGTGTTCATGGAGCTAAGCACATTTCTTTTTGAATCAAGAGACCCAAAGTGAGTTGATCAAGTTCCCCTTGAAGAATATATTCCGGAATGAGCTTCTGCTTGGACATGGTGTTATCTGGTGTCGCTGCGACTCTACTTCAGGAGGTCTGGGTCGGAGTTTTTATCTTTATTTTACTGTTTTTGTTTGACTGTTTGCTATCACTGGAGCAGGTATGAAAAAGGACAGGGGAAAAGGACAGATGACTGTGACAACTTGTTCTCAAGTTGCTCATTCAGATTTCAGACGCTTGAAGAGCAGCCCTAAAGAAATGATAGCACTGTAATTTGTGCTGAACAGCTTGTCAGAGACACCTTAATACTTGTGGCAAAACGGCTCGAATACATGGCATCCCATGATAAGGAATTAGCCCCAATTAGTCAACTAGTAATTGCTACATACTGGCTCTCTGGTCCAACTGGCTTTCTATGGTTTTGTTCAAAGGCAGCCCCACTTTTCTTGGGGCTCCCACCACGTTTGTGCATGTTACATACATGTGCTAATTATGTGATATCTCATATGATCTCTCTTTTTCTCCTACCCTCTTTGTTTACCTAGCAAACCTTGAAGTCTCCCAAGGTTTATTTATTTGTGGGTCTCTAGCACCCGGCGCACAAAGGTCTCAGATGAACAAACAAAGGAAACCGTGGAAAGATAAGGGGTGTACTGTTACTATCTGTCCAAATATTGGTTTAACTTTTAAAACTACTAAAACATGCTTATCTAATTTGACCACTTCAACAACGGAGGGCCCTGTCATGTCAACATGCAGTCACTGGATCTAGACCTGTGGTTCCCCACTGGGGGCCATTTGTTCCCTGTTAGCAATGTCTAGAGACATTTTGGTTGTTACAGCTGAGGGTGCTGGGTGCTACTGGTATGCTACTGGGTGCACCCTAGGGGGTAGAGGCCATGGATGCTGCTAAGCACGTTACAATGCACAGGACACCTCCCACCACACACACACACACACACACACACACACACACACACACACACACAGTTATCTGCCTATAATGCCTATATATATTTTATAAGAAATTATGCAGTGCACCATATAAAACCACTTCTTGCATTCATTCATCTCCCTCAAACATATACAAACAAACTGACCAAAACCCCTGAGAAGG
Source organism: Eptesicus fuscus (assembly GCF_027574615.1). Classification (NCBI taxonomy): domain Eukaryota; kingdom Metazoa; phylum Chordata; class Mammalia; order Chiroptera; family Vespertilionidae; genus Eptesicus; species Eptesicus fuscus. Next base: position 103,919,204 of record NC_072476.1, read on the forward strand.
GCAAGCTCATGGTTTGATTACTAACTGATGACCGGGGATGAACATTTGGTTCCCCAACCCTGTGCCTTCAGGGTGTAGCACCTGGTACCGCCATGCACTGGAAGGAGGAGGAATTCACTGTCTGAGGTATTTCAGGACATTTACAGCATCAGCTGTTGGTGATGATTAAAGCTCCTAGGAGGACAGCTAGAGAGAACCAGGTCAATGTAAATATCACCTGTTTAAAGGGGAGCCCAGGGTTAGATACTGGCAAGTCAATTCCATCTTTTGTCTTTGAAAAAACCTTACTTGAGTGGTTGGGAGCAAGCAGGAAGTGAGGGAGCTTTGTTTTTGCTTTTGTAAGTTAAGTGTGTTGGGGTGACCTTGGCTACTACGATTATATAGGCTTCAAGTGCACATTTCTAAGATACATCATCTGTATATTGCATGGTGCGCCCACCCTTCTTAAATCTTGATGGCTGTGACTCATCAGATTATTCTAGATACCGTACACCAGGCCAGTGCCAAGTTCAGACGACTGGTGCTTCCATTGTCCCTGTTCCTCCCCCGCGCCCCCCTTTCTAGGAAGGCAGCCTGAGCTAGTTTGCTTTGGCAGCTGCATTGTAACAGTTGAGTTCATTATATATGCAACCAACTAAATAACAGTCAAGTCTCTTAGAGGACTTGCTGTAAGCCAGGACTTCCACTTCCTTCATTTGTGAACTTGATTAAAAAAAACCCCACAGACACAGGACTTTACACTTATCCCTATCAAACACCCCTGGGCATCCTGGCCCCGGTGGTTTGGACTACAGGAGGCTGTCAGGATATCCTGAATGCCCGTCCATCCGGGAGCACGTTAGCTGCCGTGGGCTTTGCATCAGCTACAGGTTGGGCTAGCCCACCTTCCTTGTCCTCACGTGAGTAACTGACTAAAAAACCAGCGCAGGAGACGAATGTCTATCGCCAGGGCTTGGTTAGGAGGAGTCCCTTATAGAGGTCCACCTCCATATCCAGGAGCGACAGAAAAATATTTTTGGAGTTGAAAGGGACAGACTCAACTTTTCTCTCTGTAAAGTTTTATTAATAGATGAGCAACGGTGTCTAGAGAAATTAAGAGGTTTTGCCCCTAACCACAGAGCGGCTTCCTGACAGAGCCCAGGTTCCTGGATTCATGGCCCAGAGCTGCTAACTGGTTGATGTTTCTTCCCATCACCCAATCGATGGGATCACCAGCGGCAAAGAGGGCATCCTGATTGGGTTTTGTTGTTGTTTTTATTTTTTCCATAATTTATTTTTTTATTGTTGATAGTATTACAGATGGCCCCTATTTTCCTGAGCTCCCTTTGCCCCTTTCCACCCAACCCCTGCCCCATCCCAGGCCTTCCCCACACTATTGTCTGTGTCCATGGGCTATGCATATATGATGTTCTTTGTTTACTCTCTTCCCATCCCCCTTCCCCACCCCCCTGAGACTCATCAGTCTGTTCCATGCATTCATGCCTCTGTGGACCTATTTTGTTCATTAGTTTATTATTTCATGAGATTCCACATACAAGTGAGATCATGTAATATTTGTCTTTCACCGACTGGCTTATTTTGCTTGACACAATGTTCTTTGCTGACAATTTGCCTTTCTCCTAAAAGAGCAACACAAAAAAGAAATTCCAGTGAATGGAGGACGTTTACTTTTGTGAGTGTGATTTCACTCCCACAAATTCATGTGGACAAATCCCATCAGAAAAAAATGGTATGAGAACATTATGCCCAACACAAGTCCTCTGGACAAAATAGGGAACGTTAGTCCTATGAGGACAGGCAAAGCTTTGGACAGGGAGGTATAGATTGAGAAACAGGCAAAAGCTTACAGTGTAATAGTGAGTGTGTGTGTAGTATAATCCTGCAGACAAGCCAGTAGAGATGGGATGGCTTCACTTGGACAGATTCTGAGTTCACGAATAATCCATAAATCATGCAGACAAGAAAACCGAGAGTTGATCCCATCAGGCGGGCATTGGCCCTCCCTAGAAAGATGGGGGAAAGCCTGGTAGCGAAGGGCTGAGGATGCCTGAGGGTGTGTTCACAGTCCAGCAGGTACTGCTCATGAAGCTATTTATTTCAAAGGTGAAGCCATGGCTTCTGTCCCCACAAACCTGGGCTCCTGATTTAGCCTCAAGAAGAGATGCCCATTTACTCTGAGGAAATTACCTATAGCTTGTAAGTTTTATATATCACATGTACATCTACTCAGTATTTATCTATCTATCTATCTATCTATCTATCTATCTATCTATCTATCTACCTATCGAGAGGGGGGGGCCAGTGCATGAATTCATGCATTGGTGGGGTCCGGCTAGCCTGGCCAGGGGGAGGGGACATGGGTGGTTGACCGGCCTGCCTGCTGGTCGAACTCCTGGTCGAGGGGACAATTTGCATATTAGTCTTTTATTATATAGGAGGATATACACTGAGTGGCCAGATTATTATGCGTTCAGAGATCATAATAATCTGGCCACTCAGTGTATACATACACACACACAAATATAACCCCTCTACATATATATAATATGAAATAATGAGGCTCACACTGAAAGTCTAAGTGCTCCATTAAACATAAAAGAATCTGCATCTTAGGGGACTTATAGAAGTTCATAAAATCACCACCTATCTTTCTGACACAACCATAATTCTTTAGCTTCATCGTGTAAAACATGACCATGTGAAACCAATGCAGCTTCCACACATCAGCTAAAATGCCCACAGAGGTGAGCTACAATTATTCCGTCAGCACAGGAACCAGACACAGAGGCAGTGCAGTATCAGACTGCTTGGGGTCAGATTGCCTGGGCTGAACTCGTGCTTGAACTTGCCTTCACCAGTTATGTAAATTAGTTACATAATTATCCTTGGTGCCCTTACCTAAAACAAGGTAATAATGAACTTTCCTCTTAGCACTGCTGTGGGAATTAACTGAGGGATTAACTATAAAGGAGGTACAACTGGATCCACTAAAATGCTCTAGTATTATTGCTGTAAGTTGGTTTTAATTCTGTCTGCCACATGCCCAGTGCACCTGGTGGCTAAGCTGAGGGACTGTGCCTCACCAACTCTTGGTGTCCTGTCTGTCACAGGGCGAATGCTCAATGAATGATCACTGACCGACTCACCAGTATCACCCCAGCATCAGTCAACGCACTGCAGACCCACCTGCTGTACTGATCAGATTTAAATTTATTAGCATTAGAAGCACAAGAACTAGATCACTAAGGTTTTTTCAAGTAAGGTTTTTTCAACCCTATCTTTTGAACATTCACCATTAAAACCACTAATATAGTAGTCCTCTTACTTTATACAAGTTTATGCCACCGTGTCTTATTCCTATTGCTGAAAACATCTTAAACAGTAGAATCCTCTTCTAGATAGTTGTCTGGACTCATCATGTAAAGTACTCTAGCTTCCACAACTTCCTTATGCAATGGAACTGCTTCTTTTAGGCATATATTGCTATAAATCCTATTCCACATGTCTGTTTAGTTTGTACGTCTGTTTAGGCCTCAGGGTGTACAGTAACTCAACTTGGAGCCAATAGAAGTTACCAGTTATGTGCCTTTTCTATGGGATCTCAACAAGTAGATTACTGGTGTTTCCTCCCTAATGGCTTTAAACAATTACTCTCCTCCCATTAAACAGATGAGAGCACTGAGGCCAGTGTACTAAACTACCAAGGCTGGTGCTGCCAATGCTGTCAGCGCTTTGCTGACATTGACACCTGAACCATTTCTGTGCACAGATCCCCGTGTGCCTTTGGCCCCAGCACCCGGCACCGTGTCTCTGCTGGCTGCCCCTGGGCCGCTGGAGCCCCCTGGACCTGCACTTGGAGAACGAAGAGGGTCTAGGAACTTGCATCCTCCTGGGGTCAGGCCTGATCTGGACAACTTGAAACACTGCTTCCAAAGTCACTGAGAGAGATACCTGCCCCCTGCAACCCAGCCCAAGGGACACGACCGGATAGCGCATCCTTGCTTGGTGTCTCCACCCGTCTCACTTCCCTACTCCCAGATCAGTTTTTCCCTGGAACACTTTCCAATAATTTACTTGCATTTGGATCTTTGTCCCAGCATCTGGTTTCTGGGGAACTCAACCTAAAAAATGGCAGAGCTGGGACTCAAACACAACTTTTACAAAGTCCAAGGTTGATGCTCTTGACTGCTTTTAAAAAATATATTTTTTAATTGATTTCAGAGAGGAAGGGAGAGAAATAAAGAGATAGAAACATCAATGATGAGAGAGAATCATTGGTTGGCTGCCTCCTGCATGCCCCCTCCTGGGGATTGAGCCCGCAACCTGGGCATGTGCCCTTGATTGGAATTAAACCCGGGACCCTTCAGTCCACAGGCTGACGCTTTATCCACAGAGCCAAACCAGCTAGGGCTTGACTGCTTTTCCTGACCGTGGCAGAGGAGAAGGAAACAGGAATTGGATATGACCGGTACAGAGACTTGCTTACTGGCCTACGCCCCACTCATCTCTGTGGGTTCTCTGAGCACCAGCCAAGGCCATCTGACCAGCTTCTCCTCCCCTCCATGGCTCTTCCATGGCTCTCTATGCCCTCCCAGTCTAAGCTGCTGGCTGCTCCAAGGAAGTGATAGCTATGGGCGGGGTCACAGCAGCAGGGGACATCATGCATAACCAAGTCAAATGCAGAGCTAACTGAGCTCCTGGCCACTAACTGCAGAAATCAATCAGTAATCTACGCGGACGTTACTGAATGCCAAGTGTGGGCTCAGCGGTGGCCACAGTCTCCTTACTTCATCTTTGTCTTCCAACTTCTGTATTAAGGTGTTAGTTGACCCACTCTGAACCAACATATTGAAGAAATCACCCCCAAAATTCAACATGGAATAGTTTCATTTTAGATACAGCTCATGCTAATGAAAGTGCTTAAAATCCTTCTATTTTTGTCTTTAATATCCTCTTAGTTTCTCCTTAAAATAAGTTTTTACACCTCAGAATACAGGTATTTAGCACTCATCCAATGAAATAAGACAGTGGGGTTACAGTGGGGAGTAGCCAACCTTTTTGACTTTAACACTCACAATGTGAGCTTGACATGCACATATGGCCAGGAGATAGAGGCACAGAAGTTCATCTAGCTCCTTCCATTCCTCGACAAGAGCTTTTCAGGAAGTCAGGCTCAGACATAGCTGCACAGGGGACTGAGACCTGGTCAACCATGCTTATGAGGTTCAGAGTGAACGCCCACACAGCGTGGTGCTGGCACGCTCAGAGGGGAAGTCAGGCACAGTTATATAACAGCGTGTAAACCTAGCCAGGGGTGTCTGAGCATGGCACATAGGGTGCTTCGCTGCATTTCATTCCCCGAAAGCTGATCTGGCCAAACAGGGCCGCAACACTAGGCAGGGCTTTTTGATTGACTTCCCCCATCTCTCTGTTGCCCTACAGTCATCACAACACATCCTTCATCAGCTGTTGTTCAGAAAAGCTTGGTGCCTCTTGCTCCAACCAAGGAAGCAGCTGGGTCAGTGGCTGGGTATAGGAGGAGATGTCCTAAATGTGAGCCACAAAACAGTCCTTTCCTATAAAATGACCTCTCATTTTTAGAGAAGCCAAGGGTCCCCAAAATACAGCATGGTAATATCACCAATCTCCACTAATGTGAACCTATTAATACATACACATGGCAATGGCTATCTAGAGGCCAAATATCCTACTCAATATTTTCTCCTTACACAAATTTGCAGTGTTCTACTGGAAGATTAGGGGACACACAAAATACCAGTGTTTCTCAGATTCAGATATTAATAAATTAAGGATTATATAAATGTAACTTGGGTTATTAATTTTGAGAGTTTCATACTTTAAGATGGGCTCTCATTGGAAAATTGGAAAGACCTGCTATTCAAGGAATGGGGCTGGGAAATGGAACCAACTATTCATGTAATTCCTAATCAGGGCCTTTCATAATCTGAAGCTCAATGTCCAAAGGGGCAGAGAAAACTTGGATTTGAAATCTGCAGGTCTCATGATACCTCACTATGTCTGTCAATATTTGAGGAAATTTAATCAGGTACGCAGGGCACAGATAAAGGTGCTGCCTGCTGGGGAGGGGGGGCGGGGGGTGATGGTCCTGGGTAATTGGTTCATTCAATGCAGGATGATGGCCTGTGGCTGGTGCACGGGGTACAGAGTTCAGTCACCTGGGCAAAGGTTGACAAAACTTAGGCTGGGCATCAGGCTCCCTGGCATTGGTGGGGATGGCAAAGTTCTGGCCCTGGTGGCATCTGAAGTAAATAGTCGGAAAATAAGATCATTCCTTCGAAAGGGCAAGTCCATTAGTCAGGGCTTAGGGTAGGACACAGGGATGCTTGGGGTTTCTTGGAGGGCACTGGTCCTGGATTCTATCAATGTACAGCTATTTCCAGACCCTCCTCCCCCATGGAAAGGGATGCTAATTCAACCCAGCCCTGCTCTAAGACTAGAGATAGAGAGCATCAGTGACAATTGTGGAGTACGACTAGGAAAGTCCCAGGTCAGGATGTAGATGCTGGTTCATTCATTCACTTAATAAATCAGTAAGGATCTACTCTATATGACAGAATGCTAGAGGATATGGATGCAGGGATGCAGAAAAATCCTCGTGGATTTAAAGGTCTAGTGAGTTTTAAATCCATAACAATTTATGACACAGGGTATGCAGTGGTGGTTTTGTCAATCACTTGAAAAAAATGACATTGCATGTATTTCAAGCTTAGTCCAGACTTTGTCACACAACTTGAAACGCAGACGTCATGACAACTTCATCTAGAAGAGGGACACATAAGAAATATCACCTCCTTCCTCCTCTCCCCCTCCCTCCGTCTACCCTCTGTGTCCTGCCTCTAGGTGAGAGCTTCTATATCAACACCCCGAGACATTTCCCCCTACATGGTCCGCCATGCTCTGATACCTACCAGCCTGCCATGGAGATGGAACATAGACACTGTCATTAGCTAAGGTCAAGGCTTAAGGCCAGTAAGTCATTATGTAAACAGAAGCAGAGATGCCAGATGCAATCTCTGATGAAATAGCATGGATTCATTTTGAACAGATTTGGTAAATGGGAAACTCAGACTTGCAGCTGAGGGCGAAGAAGCGCTCGAGCCCTGGGCCTCCTGGTCTGTACAACAGGCACCAGACAGGGCACCACGGGCTCCTCTGTGTGTGATCAGTTGCATCTGATTTCAAAGCGTCACGTTCCCCATGACCACACCTTTAGGTTTCCAAGGCCTGATGATGAGGAAGCTTCGCGTTGGGTTTGAGAAGACACTGTAGACAGCATTCCTTAAACAGCCATTTGGGTGTTCCTGGAAAAGCCAAAATGGCATGGGGGATGCCCACTACTTGTGAAGATGAGGATGATCCTTGGGGTTGTGGCTGCTGGTGACAAGTTAGGTGCACAGTACCTTGGGTAAGCAGACAGTTACAAGGAGCAAGGCTGGGCTTCATTTTAGCCTCTGAAACGCCTAAAATTCTTTATCACATAGAGATTAAGGTTGATGCTTAAACAAAACGAGCTCTGAGAAAATAACCCATTGACTCAAGTTCACAGTGAGGAGAAAATCACCAACCACAGTGTCTTCCCAAGAGGGTTTTCCTGGGGGAAGGTGCTGAGTGCTTGAGGGACCTGGGTCCCTTGTTGTGGAGGGTGATCTCAGGCAGAAGCTGGCTGGCCGGCCTGGCCCAAGCTGGTGGGGATGTCTGCACAGATGAACCTGAGTTAGCCTTAAGCCAGATGCAAAAAACTGGGTGTGGCCATGAACAAGAGCTGTGGCCAGCATTGCACATCAAATGTCAACCTCGTGCCCAGCCGGTGTGGCTCGGTGGTTGAACACTGACCTATGAATCAGGAGGCCACAGTTTGATTCCCACTCAGGGCATGTGCCCAGGTTGTGGGCTCAGTTCCCAGTGTGGGATGTGCAGGAGGCAGGCAATCAGTGATTCTCTCTCATCATTGATATTTCTCTCTCTGTCTCCTTCTCCTTTCCTCTCTGACATCAATAAAAATATATTTTTTAAAAATGTCAACTTCGTTCCTGTCTACCCCATGACCAAAGCCCTAGTTTAGGCTACTGAACCCATTTCCCATCCCAGCACTAGCTCTTGTTCTGTAACGGTCGGGATCTAAGGCGGAAGATTAAAAACAGTTTATAGTTGGCTTGTATGTGTGCATTGAACATTCAAGGTTCGGAATATCCTTGAGCCATCCTGATCCTTTTATTAGCAGCTAGCTGAGGCACAGACCCGATCACTCACATTGCCAGCTTCTTTTGGGGGTGAGTCACTTAGTTACCGTTCAGGCCTAGCTGACCTCTCAGATTCTGCCCACTGCACAGTTCTGCTTCTCCCAACTCATCCTACATATATTTGGTTGCATTCAGTGAGGTAACGCATACTGTGGAAGTATATGTCATAAATGTCCACTGACTTCATGGGGAGGAAGCTCAGGCCTGTGTCTGGGCTGTGGCCCCTCAGTGCACAGCAGCCTAAGCCATACCAGAGCCACACTGCAGAGGTGAGCGATGGCTGTGGGACCCGGGCTAGGTGCAGGTGGGTGTTCTATTGTGTAAAATAAGGTGCTTGGGTTCTATGCTGTCATCAGACTCAGTACGTTTCCTCCTCCAGAGAGCTGTTGCGTGCAAGAACCACCTCACTGCTAATCGGCTGAGCTGTGCTCCAGGACTTCACTGCATTAAAAGTGAGTCATTGCTGATATTGAGAACATCAACGAAAAATGTGGAAACCTAGCACTGGACGGAGTAGGAAAGCTGACAGTTCCTGAAGTCAACATCCACACGGAATTGGACTCCAAGCACTGGTGATGTGTCTCTTCAACATCTGTCTGTGATCATCTATTTTTCACCACCATGGTCACACTTACATCATCTCTCTCCTGACCTATTACACCCATCTTCCTCTACATCCATCTCCTTCAAATTCACTTTCATTCTATTACCAGTATGAGTTCCAAAGTGAAAATCAAACAGTATTGGTACGCTGCTTAAAACTCTTCCATAATCTAAGGGGACCAGAATTAAAATGTTGTGTTTTTTTTTTTTTGTCTTTCTTCTCTTCTACAGACCATAAGCCTCTTAAAGGAAAACAAAAATATAAATTCCCCCTTGAATCCATTACAGTGCTCGGTAAAAACATGCTGAAAGAGTGTTCTGTGTTATTATCTCCAAAGGTCTAAGCTCATATTCCATTGGCACCAGACAGACAAGATCAGAAGCTCCATAACCTGGCCTGCTATGGCCTGCTCAAGTCCGATGTCAAAGCTGTTTGTGATACCAGGAGGACCAGGTGATGTGGGGTTGCTGATGTGCATGGACTCAGGCTCTGGCACTGGAAGACACTGTAAGATTGCTCCTGGCCTCCTGGCGACAGGAGAGACGACAGCATCTAAAACTCTGTGGCGTCTCCGTCACGTCCGGTGAATGGGAAGCCTTGGATTGTTTGCTCCTCCTTGAAAATATTTAAGAGGCACACTCTTTACTGTCTCCCCTCTACAGCCATGGCTCTCATACCTGCTGGAAATAGATCCTGTATGTCTTGGCAGCCGCTCAGGGCTCCGCGAGCTGCAACTGTAATGGGGCAGGGTTTATTTAGAAAAATAGATGTTCCTTCTAGTGAGCCATTATTTCCGATCTATTAGCAATGAGAACTAAAGTGTCTCTTCTTTCATACAAGTGCTGTGTCAGTTTGCATAGGTTTATGGAAATTGTCCAAAGGTATACAGAGAACATTGTTTTGGGGATCCTGGTTTCTTCAGGACATGGCATCTCACTCCTAGTATATGGTTCTTATCTTGAAAGGAATAGAACAATGAAGAACCTTTAAATCTTTAGAGTGATAATAATTATGTGCTTTGCCTGCAAGCCACACCTAATATATCCTATATAATAAAACCCTAATATGCAAATCGACCGAACAGCAGAACAACTGGTCACTATGACGTGCACTGAACACCAGGGGGCAGACGCTCAATGCAGGAGCTGCCCCTGTTGGTCAGTGTGCTCCCACAGGGGGAGCGCTGCTCGGCCAGAAGCTGGGCTCATGGCTGGCAAGCACAGCAGCAGTGGTGGGAGCCTCTCCTGCCTCCACAGCAGTGCTAAGGACCCCTCGGGGGAATCCCAGACTGTGAGAGGGTGCAGGCCGGGCTGAGGGATTCCCCCCCAGTGCACGAATATCATGCACTGGGCCTCTAGTATATATATAATTACATATTTAATATAATATTTATATATAATGTACGGACAGACATACATATATTATATGTAAATATTATATATACTATATATAAATATTACACACATACACACAAATGTTCTATCATGAGCTTAGCACTTTTGGCTGGCCTACAACTCTGAGAAAAACCATGACTTGCAGGATGTGGCATACACTTCTTCTCTCGTCTCTTCCTCTCCAAATACTAGCCATGGTGAAGGCCCAGTAAGTCTTATCTTCTCCACGAAGCTTTTATCACCTGTAGGCCTTCTGTAATTTAACTCCAATCTATTGACCTAAGTTTACTTCCAAAGGGAATAGTTACAATTACAGTGCTCATGTACAACACAATCTGGCAAAATTAATCCTATTCCTTTCACAAAGTAGAGGCTCAAAACATATCTTTGGATATTGAATGTGTGAACTGGAACCATGCATTGCCTGGAACAGCGCCCTGTCCAGAGTAGAAACCCAACTACTCTAGAACCTGTTGTCTGTGCCACCTTCTGTCGATTCCTGCGCATGTCTGTTCATGCTGCTCCCTTATCACATCAGCTTCTCCTATATTCCAGCTTCTGTGAAGTTCTCTCTACTATGCTACAGTCAGAAGTGACCTTCCTCTCCTCACTCGTAAAGACTGCAGTTTGGGCTACTATTTCCGTAGTTAATCAACATTGTTTCCTACTGTAATTCTTTTAAAATATATATTTTTTATTGATTTCAGAGAGGAAGGAAGAGGGAGAGACAGAAACAATAATGATGAGAAAGAATCTTTGACTGGTTGCCTCTTGCATGCCCCTTACTGGGGATCAAGCCCGCAACCCGGGCATGTGGCCTGACCAGGACTCAAACCGTGACCTCCTGGTTCATAGGTCAACACTCAACCACTGAGCCACACTGGCAGGGCCCTACCGTAATTCTTTGTGTATATCCTGATCTCTTAACTCATGGTAAGCTCCTTGAGGGGAGAATCACTGTATTCCTCAGAGCCCTAAGTGCAATCTTTGAAAACATAAAGCTCTGAAAAAAATATCTGTCCATTGAATTTGTTGAATTAACTAGTCCGGTCCACCTTGATTCTTTTTCAGAGCACCTTCACCATTAGTATCCGTCACACCATCTAGACCTTCAAGCTCTACATTCTCTCATTAATTCCTAGGAGTTCCTCACATCCCAACTAGACTGAACTTTTCAGGCAGGCCAGCTCCCGCCTTAGGTTGCTGAGGTGGGAGCATCCAGCAAAGAGGATGCTCAGGGGTGGGCTAACAGAAATAGAAGAGATAAGACTCATTTATAACAGGCACTCCTCGGAAGAAAATTTCCATCCATCAGATCTGTAAACACACTCCTCATTAAACTCAGAAGGGGCAGTTCTGAAGCGGCCAGTTGACAGTTCGACCCCGCGAAGACCCCCGGAAATGAGGCGTTGCTGGTCACTCCTGATTCTGGAATAAGAAATCTCCCCGAGACTATAACCTGCCATGGGGAGCAGGTGGAGAGACTAATGTGCAGGATGAAAGACGAGGCAGCATCTATTGCAACACGAGCTAAGACAATGGTGGCACTGTTCAGTGTTTAGTTCTTGTTAAATTTCCCATAGGGCAATTAGACTTAATAAAAAAGCCTCTCAGGGCCAGTATATATCTAATTGCTCATCTGCCCAGGCACGAAAATCCCTGCTCAACACTTCAAGTGCCAGCCTTCCCCAGGCACACACATCTGTCATCTCCCCCAGCTCCCGGGCGCCTTTCTCCGGGTGCCGCATCCCAGATCCCTCACCCAGCAGAGCGCTTCTCTGACTGACCAAACGGAATTCAGATGAATGGGTGGCGAAGTACACTAGAGTTTGTTTTGTTTTGTATTCCATTCTCACCTGTATTTTTAGTCTACCTTGTCCATTGGGAGAGGAAATAAAAATAAAATGATTTGGCTACAATCCGGCCCGGGCAGAAAAAGAAACACATGGCCCATGGATGTTATCTGACATTTAATCCTCGTTCTGTCATGTGATCGCTTTGGATAAATCCATCAGATAAATGGCCAGAACGGCACACTCATGCTCAAACACGCCTCTCCACACCTCCTTACAGAAACATCCAGCACCATCCCTGACAATCCCCAGGCCGTTTTAAGGAAGAATTCTGGAGTAGCCACGCACTTCAAAGGAATGCTGGTTAGCCCACTGAGAGGGAAAAAGGAGCAGGAAGAAATTTGTTCCTTTGCTAAATTCCTTACCGTGTGCAAGTGCTGGCTGGCTGCCGGATTGGTGTTTATTATCAAGCATTGCATTTTCTCATGCCCTGCTCCTCCCAAACACAGAAACGAAGCAAACCTACAACTACCAGAAAGCAAAATCAAAGGGCACACACGGAGCCAGCTAATGGTGCTGCTTTCCCCCACTTTCCTCATGAAGCTAAAGGTTTATGTCCAAGCTAAAATGTCAAAGCCACTGAAATAGAGGCTCTTTGCAGATTTTCTAGGTCTAAAGTGTAACTTGAGTTCATCTTTCAGCTGGGGATACATTTTTAAAGATACTTCTTTAGAGATTTCATTTGCCATAACTTTCCATTTCACAGGTTTTTAAAATCCCCCAAGCCTTGCCCAGTGGTGTGAAAGTCACCTTAATGAAGAAAGTGGAGAGCAAAGCGCTGTGATTTTGGAATGGCGAGGAGCCCGCTCGTAATGCCTTGGCTCGGAACCAGGGTCTAAAGCCGGCCCTGGGAAAAGCTGCTGAAACGCGGCCTGCGATCCCTCCATGTCTGACTTGCACAATGTTGACATTATGACACCAGAGAGACCCAAAAATATTTCAAACAATTATGACTGCTTTTCTATAAATATTTCTCCATTGCTTTAAGAGATAAAGTAACATATTTTACCTTGCTTGTGTTCTTAGTTACCCTGGTCGCCCTCAGCAGCTCACTACTATGGATTTATTTTGGGCTCAAAGGTCAGGGAGGACTTCTGAGGGCACCACCTCTGCTCTGAAACTCTCGTTTCCAACACGAGCTGCCCGGTGAGCAGAGGGGCTCAGCTACTCTTAAAGCAGCCACTGCATGTGGCGTCACAGCCTGGAGACAGAGATGGCTTATGCCCTCTGCGGAAGCCCAAGCCGGGAAAACAGCAAGTACAAGACAATCTCTGAAGAAGTTCCCCACCTCCTTCTGAGCACAGTTTACTTTCTGGACAGAAAAATTCTACTTCTTTCTTCCTCCCATTACCTTTTCTTGGTCCAGTTATTTCTGCTCTGAGACATATGTTTGCATAGTTTGACTTTTCCACCAGGAAACGGGTAAAACCAGGAAGAACTACAGGGATGGCCCAGCAGGCCCGGGACTTCTGAGTGTCTTATTCACTATTTCAGGTGTCTCTTCCTTCAAACATAGCCAGATGGTCCCCACCCAGAGAGTAAGAGGCAAAATGTATTTGAAACCTGCAATTTACACTCTCAGAGAATATGACTAAGAGGCCTTACTTCTGAGCTCTGCAAATAGACTATGGTATCCTTAATCACACAGGAGCTAAGTGATCAGTAGGTTAATAACCCCTCAGTGTAATTTCAGTGTCTTTCCCGGAGCCCGAGGACCAAGAGACCTGGTTTGCCTTCACATAAATGCCTACAGCATGATTTGGGGCACTTATTTTTGATGTGAAAACACCAGATGCCAAAGCTGGCTACTGTGTTTCCTGTACAACATCCACAGAAAAGTCCTCCGAGTTTATGATTCTAAAGATACGCTTCCTATTTGCCGCTACTTAAAACGTAACACACTTTGATGACATCACCCCAAGAACTGAGATTTAACAAATAAAGTTCACTGTTATTTCAAAACACTGCGGGTGGGAACAGGGAAGTAGAACTCACCTTCACTCCCAGAAAAAGCATCACTTGAGCCAGCCACTGCCAAGGTCAACAGCAGCTTCCAGAGATCCATACCTGTAGGACCTGCAATCACACAAAAAAAGCAGAAGATGAAGCCAACGCCGAGCAGACCATGATCGCTAAATGCCGTGTAAAGGCTGCGGAAACCGCACGTGAGCTGACATGCATGGCAGTTCTAGAGCAAACCCTAGTCATCTCCCAGGGTCCCTGAGTCTCACAGTGTCATTCTTTTCCTGGGAGCCAACAGCAGGTTGTAATCAAGTTTCCTCCCGGTGGGTGCTGCCCTCAGGAATCCACGGACACTAGAGATCTTCATATCCTGGCCCGCAGCCACAGAACCACCCCACGCATTGCTCCTATAATGGGGCCAGTGTGGTTCGCTTTAATGGAACCAGGAAATATAAAAACCTTCCATCAGTGTCACCAAGCACAGGGCCATAAAATGAAAAGTGAAACAACCTCCTGCAATCGTAAAAGTTCTCCAGAGTGTTTCCCAGTGAACAAAAGAGCTCAGTGAACACTCACACTACCCAATACCGTGCTAACAAGCCATCCTGCGGAGGTGTAGCTGGAGGGCGGCACAAAGAAGAGAAGCAAAAGAAAACAGAACCTGTGCGCTGCCTCGGGGCCCTCTCCAGCATCCTCCAGGGGCTCTAAGGAGTTTTAGGAGGAATAAGAACACCTCAGGCTCACAGAAGGAGAAGGGTCCGTTCATGCCTCTAGCCATTGGGAATCCCACGTGTGGCCACACCTTGACCCTCCAGTTGGATGAATGGCGGAGCAGATCAGCATGCCTGGCCAGCATCCACCTCTGCCCGGTGGAAATAAGCTTCTTTGGGGTAAATAAACAAGGTGTCCACTTTAAGACCTCTCAAGGGGCGAGTTTGGGCTGATTTAAGTGAACTCAGCAGACTGCCCTTTGGAGAGCTGTTGCTACATCTGACCACTAACTAACGCCAATATCTCCCTGAAATCACCGAGGCACCTGATCACCACACGCAGAGCTCCATCAGGGCCCTTACTGGCCTCATGCTTGTTACTGTGCACTCTCGGCAATAATGAAACAGCCCTGCTCACTACCCCGCACCAGGCAGAAATGGTGAACAAGAATGTTTTCATGGGTAATGGGATGGCGTGGTCCCCAGGAATGGCTGCATCATTCTGAATCGGTATAGAGTGTCTCAGGGTCTATACTTTCATTTTCAGACAGTGGGTAACCCACCATTGTTTTTGTTCCATATGCTTTTTTCCCCCTTAAATATATTTTTTATTGATTTCAAAGAGGAAGAGAGAGATAGAAACATCAATGAT
This sequence comes from Eptesicus fuscus, assembly GCF_027574615.1. Lineage (NCBI taxonomy): Eukaryota > Metazoa > Chordata > Mammalia > Chiroptera > Vespertilionidae > Eptesicus > Eptesicus fuscus. Next base: position 103,934,661 of record NC_072476.1, read on the forward strand.
GAGAGAAAAATCATTGATCGGCTGCCTCCTGCACGCCCCCTACTGGGGATCAAGCCTGCAACCTGGGCATGTGCCCTTGACTGGAATCGAACCTGGGACCCTTCAGTCTGTAGGCCAAGCTCTATCCACTGGGCAAAACTGGCTAGGGCTGTTCCATATGCTTTTGTGCTCTTAAAAAATTCTAAGAAAACACATCTCTACATACACCGTCTGAATATGGATGTGTGTGCCAACATGCATGAAGATCACTCATACGCTGACCCGGGGAGTCCTTCAGAGGACTGAGTGTGTATCTTAATTCTCCACCACTTCGCCAGCAGTGAGATTTACGACATCCATGTTTTAAATTCCTAACCTGGAACCCTCTGCCCAATGTCCTTGCCTCATCCCTGTCTATGGTGCCAATGGAACCTCTGAGCATCTCCCTGTAGGCCCTCTGCTCCTCAGTGAATAGTTTGAAGCCTCAGCAGAAATGCAGAAAAAGGCTAAAGACAAATATGTTCTAGGCTGAAAAGGCCATCCTGTTGGTAACGGGATGTTTCCTTTAAATGTTTATTGTTAAAGTATTCTTTTAAGTAGAGAACTTATTGAGGAGCTGCGCCCTGAAGAGTTCCTTTGAGCCCTCATCCCTCACACACTTGGTGGCAGGGAAAGGTGCCTCCGGGGCACACCTCTCTTGATGTCCGGTTGCAGCAGAGATTCCCAATTCTCAGGCGAGCGTTTTGCTTCCTGAGATAAAAAGAGGTGTGTGGTTCTCAGAAGGCTGCTTTCACTGGTTTGCAAGTCACCTCTCCAAACAACTCAAAGAGACTTGGCAGATGCCAGACACCTGTGAATTTTGCTTCAGGTGAATAGTTGTTGACCCCTTCCCATGGCCTGCACATGAACTTCACTTCTCCCAGGGTGGGTTGCTGGCTCTCTCCGACTCTCTTCATTCTAGCCTGCGTTTCTCCCTTGGCCTTCAGGTGAATAGCTCCTGCTCCAGATATACTAATTATCAGAGGTATTCTGCTTGAGGTTGGAGCTTTTGGTAAAGATTTCAGGGCCTCAGAGCAGCAGGGGTCAAGGACCAGGGGAACAAACAGATTTAGAGATTTCGTGCTCTTCCTTGGGTCCCTGCTGGTGCCTGGAAGACACACACCTCTCCTCTTGCCCTGCCCCTCCTCCCTTCTCCCAACAGAAAAGATGCCTGAATTCTGGGCTCTCTTAAGATGGATTTGCAGAAACTATAAGGCACCCCTCCATCTTCTCCAGTTGGCACCTTCTCCATCAATAAACCTTTCCCTACTTCAAACTCTGACGTTTTGAATATTGGCCTTTGAAGCATCTGGCACGAGAACCCGAGAACCTTGAGCCGGTAACAAACTGATGAGCACAATGCCTCTATGAGCCAAACATATCTCCATAGAAAACATTCCATCTCACAAAACAAATAGATCAGAATCCCCCGAAGCAAAATTAAGCAGAAGTCTATTTTCACACTCCTACAGCAAAACAAAGGATATTTAAAACTGCCCTTCTTCTCCCAAACAGGAGGTGAGAACAGTTCACTGCCACTGAGAGAATTGCACAGGGACCCAACTCTCACTCTCCAGCTAGGGTGGCAGCAGAGAAGATGAAGAAATGTGGCTGGATTCTGTAGGAGCTGGGCTTCCTTAGAGACTAATGCTCTCTCCTTGCACTGTTGTTGCTGGCTCAGGGTGTGGCAACTCCAAAGGCAGCCTGCTGCATTTCCCCAGTGAACTCTCCACCACACAACCAGGCCCATGGGCATTCTGTTCGATTTCAGTGTAAGCTGACCTCTTCCGCTGGGCAGGCTCCACGTGGCAGCTTCTACATGAGAGGACCCTTCTCTGGGTTCTAGGTGAGATGAAATGTGGAGGACAGAATGCAACACACAGTGTGGAACTTTAATGCAATCTACCAATGACCTGCCAGATGTGAGCTGGAGAAAGTCCCATGATTCCCCTCCCCTAGTACAACCATCCAAGTACAGGCAGTCATTGGCCAGAGGATTATACCAAATTGTACCTTAGCCTATTGGCTTTAAGTCTGCAATATTTTTCTAGGGAAAAATCCCTCTCTAGATTTCTAATGATATCTATACATTCTGTGGCTATAACCTCATGGCAAGATTTGCATTTGCAGGGGGAAGACAAGCTTCTACTCTTGCATAAGGAAACACACCATTCCCACTCTCAGAGCCCAAGGCATTTTGCCTGTTCTCCCCACCTCAAGGGAGAGCCAGTTGAAAAGCAGTGAGATCCAGCTGGCATGAGTTTTAATTCTGTAGACTGCCCAGCAGAGGAGGCCTCCACATTAGTTAGGCCTATGTTATACTGACTTTTATTTCTTGGCTATAAAACAGACCATAAACACATGAGAAGAGATGGAGATTAAACATAACATTTTTTCCAACCTGTTATAACCAACTTCAAGCAAAGAAAACAATTGGTTCAATTCTCTTTAATTTAAAATTAGCAAGTATGTGTCGAACAATGAGTGCCTGTTAGCATTGTGCAAGGCACAGTGAAGAAAACAAAAGCAATGCAAACCATGGTTCCTGACTTTGGGAGTTAGGCAAGATAGGCACAGGAAACTGGGAAAAGAGGCATACCTACAAATGGAAGGTCAGAACTGGGGAAAACCAGCCGCTGACTTGATGGGTCTTAAAATTAGAACTAAATGACAAATAAGATTGTGATCGGTTAGAAAAAGTAAGAGGGGATGGGCGAACTTTTGCTATGGCAACAACAACAAAGCTCAGACAGTGCAAATGTGGGTGTGGATCTGAGTTCTGACTAGTTCATGGTAGTGGTATCAGGGAGCTGGTGAGCTGGAGAACAAGGTTCTGAATTATGAATAAAGGGAATAAATTAGATTGCAACTCATACTAGTCAGAAACTCTCTGGAAGTTTTGGTATGGGCAAATCATGTGCAAAAGTGAATTTTCTCAGCAGAAATCTGCCCCTTATACCTTCTTAACTCAGTATCCCTGAGAAGTACTGACAAGATTTGGTGATGACTGGATGACTACACGGAGATGAGAGAGACACGTCTATCACAATGACTGAGGATATAGCATATGTGCGAGTGAAAGATGGTGCTATCGACAGGAATCAGGAATTTAGGATCTGAGCTGTTTTGAGGGAGGAGAAGGTCACATGACTGTCTTGGATACTTGGTGTTTAAGACAATTATGAGACTTGTGGAAATGTTGGAAATGTCTAGTGGGAAGTTCAAGGTAGGAGAGCAAAGACTGGAAGAGAAGTTATTATTGGATGGCAATGGGGATCAGATGAACTTAATGTGAAGACAAAACACTTTCATGAAGAACCCTACATCACCCTTATTAAAAGTAGTATTTAAAAATAGGTTAGATCATATAGGGAAGAATGTGCTCATTTCTGGTTTGTAATTTGGCACAGACGAAATGAACCACCACCCAAAACTACCTATACCTTCTTATTTGTATCAGGCCTTTAAAAGAAAAGTGCTCAAAAGCATCCCTAGAAGTATGATGTTAGTGTATTAATATATGGGGGGAATAAAATAATAGATTTCATTGCTTGTAGTCCTGTTAAGGCAAAATACCAAAATGGCAGCTGAATCAATCAGAAAGAATGTTTCCCCAAATTTTTGCTTTATTGATCTAGCTATTGTGATACCAAAAATGCAAGAGCTGATGAAAAAAAAATCACCACAGAAGCAGAATTGTTATATTGCTAAACCAAGACTCCAGGGAGGTAACCTAATAAACATGTACTTTCCGATACTGGTGTTGATTGCTAATGAAACATTGCAAAATGGAATCTCATTGACTATCTGGTGAAGCTTTGATAAGAACTCAGTAGTAAAGAAGACAAGGTGACTCCAAAAAGGTATTGAAAATGCCCCATTCTAATTAGCAACAGGCATTTTATTTGAACAGTTTGCCTTTGGAGTTCATTACCCACTTTTTTTGGTGGTGGCCATTTGAGAACTGGTCAGACTAACATACCTTAGGTCTACTTATTTCCTTCCCATGAGTGAGGGAGTAAAAGTTCATAGACATTATCAATATAACTACTTTTGCTGAGATTTCTCTTTTCTCAGCATCCAGTAGGGAATACAGGATGAGAAGGCATTTTAAATGTGTGAGGAATGAGGAGGGAAAGTCTTTGGGTATAGTATATATAGTAAGTGTCCTTTTTAATAAAACAAATCATACATGGTATGTACCGATGCTGACCAATTCGGTAACCACCAGTCACCTGTGGCTATCAAGCACTTAAAATGTGGCTAATGCAACTGATAAATTAAATAAGCTAAAATTTAATTAATTAAATGTAAATTAAGTTTATTTGAAACAGGTTGGATATATGGATCTACTTTTTCAGCTGTAGATTTTATAAAATCTAAAAACAGATTAAGTATTTCTGATGAAAATGTAGCATTTAAATTGAGATGTGCTGTAGTGTAAATATACATGGATTTTGAAGGCTTGGAACAAAATGTTTGCAAAATATTTCAATAGTATCAATGTTGATTGTTAAAATCATATTTTGGATTTTGGGGGTAAATATTATTAAAATTTAATTCTTATTTCTTTTCATTTAAAAAAATGTGATCAGTAAAAATTTTAATTTAAATTTAGAAATATATGTCTTGCATTATATTTTATATTTCTATTTTACAACATTGATATATACATTTTAAGGTTTGTATGTTTGTGCTTGCATTCATAAATATTAAACTGTTACAGTGAGCATATTTGATTCTTTAGAAAAAGAATAAACAAAAATAATCTTATATAAAAGGCCCATGGCTGTCATGCCATAATGCTGTCACAATCAAAAGAGCAGTGGCTCTTGCGGCGGGGGGTGGGGCACAAGCTACGAGTGGCGGAGGGCGGGGCGGCCAGCTGAGGCAAGTGTAAGCGAGCTACTCACACACAATTTCATGCGCGCTGGGCCTCTAGTGACATATAAAATCATTATAATTAAGCAATCCTTCCAAATGCAAAATGATGGGGACAGAAGAATCACTGTAGAGTTAGGTATGATTGTATTTGTAGGACATTTTTTGGGTGTGCCTTTGCTTACCTTCAAAAGTGTGACAATTCACACTGTATCTCTTTTTGAGTCATACACAGTGGTGTACTGATAAATATTTAATAATTGTTTCTCTGGAGTAAAGGGCCATCATATGTAGCACTTGCCAATTTCTGTGGTGTAAACACCTCTACCAAGGCTGATTTTAAACTACCACGTCATGAACCTGGACTCACCCAATCACTGGATTCACTGCAGTCACTGAATGTGGATTCACAAGCCAGTACCAACTGGACCTGGCACACCACCAGCTGGGGAAGTGATGACGCTATCCATGCAGGTAATAGGTACAAAGATTAAGCAATCTGCTGACACTGATGCGAGACGCAAGTGCTTCTGAGTGAACCCTGGACACTTGGTTTCATTTGATGCCATCTATTCCACTCTCAGTTGATCACATTTAGTTAATAATCATTCACAGATACTTCCCAGATCTTTAGAAATTAACACCAGCCTCTACCTCAGATGCTATCCTTGATCCTCACTTATAGACAGGGTAAGCTTAGGGGTAAAGAGCATGGGTTCTGGAGTCAGAGAGCTAGGTTCAAATTCTGCCTTTACCAAACCTCCTATTACTCATCTCGAATATGGGGATGATAATCATATTACCTTTTCCATAGGAACATCAGGAGGTGATTAAATGAGATGATTTATTCAAAGCACTTGGCATGCCCTCTGCCTGAATTCAATAAATGGTAGCTATTTTGACTCTTTCTTATACTCGTCATGAATAGACTATGTTTTGTAATATGTCCAAGGAGTAGATTGAGAGTGGGGCCCCATTTACATATCATGAAATGGAAGCCTAAGGAGATAGCAAAGGGGTCTGCAAATGTGTTCTTGGGTAGCCACGATATGTAAGACTCCCTTCTTCAATCAAGCACCATCACAGGATGGAAAAGGGAGGCTCACATAATGCAATGTCTGCATCTCCTAGGTCAGAGCCAAATTTTTTAAACTAAAACTTCTCCTAACGCCACTTCTTCAAAATAGACTCGCCCAGGCCATGGTATTTTGTGGAAGAGCCACACTCAAGGGGCCAAAGAGCCACCGTTTGCCGACCACGGCCCTAGGTTAAGGCAGGAAAGCCACACATTTTTGCTTAGGGGTATGGGGAATTATACTCCTTCGGAGGCCCAGTTGTGTGGGAAATAATACAGAGGCTGATTTCCCCCCTAATCACTCTGTCAGCTACTGTAAGAAAAGTCTACGCTGTTGTGACTGGGTACAGATCATTTGTTGTGAATCATAGATTTCTAGAGCTGCAAATTGGGTAGGTGAATTTTCATGATGAGCAGCTTGGTGTGACGCCTTCTCTAGCAATGTTCTCTCCTTGTGAGAACAGAGAAGACAGCCGTGTTACAGGAACCTGGGTCTACCGCTTCCTTTCTGGAGGAGTGAAAGAATGAGGGGCATTTCAGTACTGAATGCTAGGTGCTGCTCCTATCTTGGAATGCAGGGGTATTCTGTTGGGAGCGGGCCATTCTCAGGGCATGGGCATCCTGTTTGAGTTCAGTAGGACCCCATGGCACTTTACAACTGTGGCAGTTCACCACAGCAGCTATTCCTATGGATGGTTGTCAAACTCACCCAGCCTGCTCACCCGGTGCATCCCATGATTCACAATGCAGTGTGCCTCTCACATGGAAGAGAACACCCATTACACAGGCGCTTATTTGAACAATATGTTCCTTTTCACATCATTGCACCTAAAGTCATTTTTTTTTTCCAAAGCAAAAATTGAAAAAGCAAACCTCTTATTGCATTTCTGCTTTCACTCTCTCTTTCCAAAAGGCTCCTTTTTAAATCTAATTTTTTCTTATTACCGTGACGGATCTATAACATGAAGAATGTGCTTTAAACAAACTTGAAGATATTAGAGGAGCTGCAAACTCTCAGAAGGGAATGGGCTTTGTTGAACCGAATTTAATAGGAAATAGACAAGCTGTGAAAGACATTTCATAGAGTGAAGTCTTCCCTTGTTGAGATGATAACCTGACAACGATTAGTACAGTAACTCATAGTCTACCAGCAAATCCAGATAACTCATAGAGCAAACACTGAGAAAAACTCTTCTTTCCTCTGTTCTGGTCGCAAATGGTGAAGTTCTTCTGAGGTCGACAAGTTGGGAAACCAAGCATGAGGCAATGTGGTCTCCTGGGCAAGACAGAGCTAGGGAAGTCAGCAGTCCTGTGCCCTGGTGCCAGCCCAGCATCGCTGACCTGGTGACTTGGCAGTGATGTAATCACCGTGGGCTTCAGTTCTCTCACCCACACCGTGATTCTCTGCTAAGCTAAATCCCGCGCTGTGCCATGCAATGAAAAGCGCCATTCACTGAGGACCCGTGTCCTGAGGCTGTCCGCTCCTGGTCTCTCTTCTCTCAGCCGGAGCACACCGAGGGCTGCGTCTCACTCACTGCTGTATCCCCAACGTCTAGCCCTGGGCCTGGCACAGAGTAGATGTCTCCCCAAATCTGCCCACGGGGGAGTGTGCAAGGTGCCTATTCCAGTGGTTGGCAAACCGCGGCTCGCGAGCCACATGAGGCTCTTTGGCCCCTTGAGTGTGGCTCTTCCACAAAATACCACGACCTGGGCGAGTCTATTTTGAAGAAGTGGCGTTAGAAGCAGTTTAAGTTTAAAAAATTTGGCTCTCAAAAGAAATTTCAATCGTTGTACTGTTGATATTTGGCTCTGTTGACTAATGAGTTTGCCGACCACTGGGCTATACTATCCATCTCCAGGCCTTAGGGCCTCCAAGAACACCTGGCCTGCTTTCGGTACATTACCTCAGAGCTATGACGTGTGCTATTTCCATGACACAGGGACACCCCTCCACCTCCTTTAAGCCTATACGTATAAATAGAAAGAAATCTATTTGGCCAGACTGACTGGCTGCCAGATAGATGGCAAACACAGGGCAGATCACTGTCACGTCTTATCTCCAGGACGTTTATAACAACCGCTTCATTCTTTAAGATCATGGAGGTCCAATAGCTCGGATTTGCACCGTGCATTGTTAATGGCATTCAAAATGCTCTCTAGAAGAGTATGCATCACAGAAATATAATATGAGCCACCAGTGCCAGCCACAGATGTGATTTTAGTTTCCTAGTAGCCACATTAAACAAGTAATAGGTAAAATTAATTTTAATACTATATCTTATTTGACCCAATATACCCCAAACATTACCATTTCATCATGCAATAGCGATTAATTGCATTAATGAGATATTTCACTCTTTTTTTTTACACGGAACTTTGTATCTGGTGCATATTTCATGCTCACAGCACCCCACAATGGGCACTAGCCACATCTCCAGTGCTCCATAGCCACAGGCGGGTAAGTGGCTATGGCATCGACTGCGCAGCTGGGCACGGGGAGATTGTGGATGTCCATGTGACCAGCTCCCCGGCTCCCACAGAATGTGCTTACTATTGCACATGAGCAGGCCACGCTGCTGAAAAGACCTTCAGTTCTTCTGCAAGGCCTAATAGTTTCTCCGAGTCCGAGGAAGATAGTCTGCGATTGAAGCAAGAAGCAGGGTGTTCCAGACCTTCCCAGCACTCATTTTGCATATAATTGCTGAGCACTGATTACACTAGAAACCTGTTGGTGGCACAGAACTGGCACAGAACCCAGATCTGTCACTAGTTATGGGACTTGAAGTAAATCACTTCTCACCCTCGGCCTCCTTATCTGCACAACAACGTCTGCAGCCTCTCAACAGTTCCCAGCCGTGGCTTTCAATGACAGCTGCCTGGGTTACAGACATGCCCTGGCTCAACACTGATGTCAGGAGCTCTGGGCCGGGGCCTGAGTATCGATACTTCAAATGTTGGTCATGTGATTCTAAAGTGCGGCTAGAATTGAGAATTACGGATCTAGTGCAAACCAAACTATGATGATTTTTAAGTTTGTGAAAACGGAGTTCACTGGCCCCAACGAACCTTCCTCTGCAGCATGGGGGAGAGAAAAGAAAGATCAGTCTCTCCATGCGACCAACCATTGATGCACTTTTTGCAAAAGAGAACCTTCTATGCCAAGCAGTTGAAATACTAACTATTGAGGTAGGAAATGAAAATACTGTCCTGCCCTAACCAGTTTGGCTCAGTGGATAGAGCTTTGGCGTGCAGACTGAAGGGTCCCAGGTTCAATTCTGGTAAAGGGCATGTACCTTGGTTGAGAGCACATTCCCAGTAGAGGGTGTATCCCTCTCCCTTCCTCTCTGTAAAAAATCAATAAAATATATTTAAAAAAAAATACTGTCCTGTGAAGTGGCAAAATCAAAAGAATCCACATAAATGAATGGCATCAGCCGCCCACAGATAGGTCACTCAAGTAATGACAAAGTAGGACTGCAAAGTGCTGCCGCTGAGACCAGGCCAGCAGAAGGCTGAAGCGGTCCCCCAGGATTCCCGTCTCTGGTCACTCAAACACACTAATCCAGGCACTGCTCTGAAGGGATTCTGCAGACATAATTAAGGTTACTAATTAACTGATTTTAAAACGGCGAGATTATCCTGGATTATCTCTCCGAGTCAATGTAATTGCAGGAGCGTGTAAAAGCAGACTGGCAGTCAGTGGGAGCAGACATTTGAGAGGGGCTTCACCCGCCCTTGCTCTAGGGGACCTCAAGCCGCAACACAGGCAGCCTCTAGGAGCAGAACTGGCTCCTGATGACAGCCAGCGAGGAGATGGGGAGACCGTCCTACAGTGGCAAGGAACGGAATTATGTCAACAACCCCGACGAGCTTGACAGCAAATTCATCCCCAAAGCCCGGTGTGTGGTGCAGCCCTAGCGACCCTTCAATTTCAGCCTCGTGAACTTGAGCAGGGAATCCAAGCAGTTGTACCATGCCGTACCCAGACTTCCTATCTACAGAACTGTGAGATGATAAAGGGGAGTTGTTATAAACTATTAAACTATGACAATTCATTATGGAAGTGATAGAAAACTAATACGGTTTCTAAAAATCCATTATAGAGTCCGAGGTTGACTTCCTAAACATCAAACAAGAAGATAATTATGTAAAGTATGTGATTGTCTAACTACTAAGCTGTACATCTGAAACCAATACAAAATACAATTGAAAAAAAAAGAAAGAAGGTAATACCTAGTCACTACTGAAACAGGTCTAGAAGGAGAGGGTTTTTTTTTTTTAGCAGAGCATAGAAATTTGGAGGCAGAAGGGCCTTCAGAGACAGTCTAGTCCAATCAATTAATGATGGATGAAGAATGCAAAAAAAAAAAAAATTAGATGGTAAATAATTTATGGCTTTGTCTCCTCCAGCTACCTCTGGCGAAGAGTGCTTTGACCAGCCACGAAGAATGTCCCAGTGCAGAAACGGTAAAACAATCTCTCAGAGCTTGGCGAAGCACTCTCCTGAAGTCATTCTGTCCCTCCATTCCAAATCTGCAACTGCCAAAGGGCCTTCTCATTCTTATCCTGCCTCCTGGGTTTGCTCTCTTTCTGGAAAACTAATCCAATAACCAACCAAAATGAAATGGCTTGACAGTGGAAATGGAGAAGAAACAAATGCATTGGCATCCTGATATATTCGCCCACCTCTTGAATTTGGCTGGTATAAATTGGGCTCTTGAGTCTGATCACCTCTAGGTCAGGTGATGCACCTATTTTTTTTGAACACATAAAGCTGGGCACGAGATGACCCAGGGAAAGTGAGAAAGCCAGGGAGAGCCTGTCTCAATCAGCTGCTGGCCTTGCTTCTCCTCTTAACCTCAGGCCTAACCAGGAAATTAAAAACACAGATGATGTGTCAATGGAAAGGCAAATCATAACCAAGGTCAAAGTCTCCGACAGACGAGGGAGGGGAAGATAAGGACAAGGAGCATGTATTTATGGAAAGAAAAGGTGGCGTAGAAGGGGAAAGGGCAGGCTATCTTTGTCCTCGTAAATCTAGCGTGTCCTCGTAAATCCAGCATCTTGGCTCAAGAGAGCTTGTTTTCTGTACTTCCAAGTTAAACGTTCAAGTCCCAGGAGTCTTTTGTTTCCCACCATGTGGGACCACCGCAGTGTAAATCAGGAAATCGGCATTCAACGGCCCGGCCGATTTCTCCTGTATCAGTGGGCTGGTTGGGGGAGGGCTGGCATGAGCTGAATCCCGAAGCACTGCTGAGTCACGGAGACTGTCCATCTACCAAGTCCAAGAACAGCCACCTGAATGCTTTCCACTGCAGTTGGTCAGAGGGAAACCAGTTCTTCTATATCTCGTAGAAGAGGAGTAGTAAGGCCTTGGTCTTCCCATCAAACATAAAAATGACTCAAATGAATTTTTCACTTTCAGCCACTTGTGATCATGCTACGAGTTAAAACTTTGCTTCCAAATGAGGCAGAGAAGCTCCAGGGAACCCCAGGCTGGCGGTTTACATGGAGCATCATGGGAAGGCTAAAGAGCCAGAGGGCAGGGGAGATAATACAACTGGATGCCCCAAAGCATCTCAAATGATTCCTGTCCAAACTGAACTCAGCATCTCCTACCAGCCTTGCTTCAAACTGCCCAGTATAAGTGATAAACTCTGAGAAGGTACATCCAGCCCTGTGTGGCCAGACCTGGCCTCTCCCTACCTCTCATTCCCAAGTTCCACCAACTTCCTTCCCACCCCACCTCTGTCCAAGGAGGAATCTTCTCAGGGGCTCCAGGTTTGTCACACCTCTGGCCCCTCTGCCTCCTGACCTCTTCCCACCTCTGTGATGCACCCCCAACCTCAGCTCCAGGTCACCTCAACTTACTGTGTTTCTAATAACATCCCTCTCTCCCGGCCTGCTCTCTGCTTCCAGGACAACCTTGGGGATCCTCCACCCTAGCACTGTGACATCGGGGCTTCTCATCTCCCTCCTGGGGTTGTCTCCGCACCCCCCACTCCCTCGCTCAGTGCCCCAAAAGCTTGGTTTTACATAAATTGTTGAAGGAATGAACAGAGACCCCGGACGCTATTAAATAGGTGTGTGGAGGAAGCGGGAGCATGTCCTTCCATTGGAAGTTGATCTGAATGCTCTCAATGAGCTAGAATAAGCGGTTTCCCCTCACATCAGGTGAGGGGACAGCTTTCATCAGGCCTGCAGTGAGCAACCCTGAGCATCAGAGAAAATCAGCCAGGAGGTCCGGCGAGGAGCGCAGAAGGACAGTCTTGTTTTTCTCCTCCTCCAAGTGCTGAGTCCCCAGGACTTCAGAAGAAAAGCCAAGCAAGCGTGCAATTGGGCTGTCACTTCCTCTTCACAACCTTCTCCGAAAATATAAACTGACTGCTCACATGTAAAACACGGACCGAATTAAAACCCCCAAGTGCTTCCTGAGAGCAAATTATAACCTCTGTGGACTTTCTCGAAATGGACCAGCTCCTGACATACTCCAAACACTAGGCTCTCATTCAGAGAACACACTTGGGAAGCCCAAATTACAGCTCAATGCTGACCAGACAAGGCTGGCCGTCTGGGGCTTTGCCTAAAAGGAATACTTTATAAACTCCAGGACAAGGAAGAGAAGTGTTGCGGAGAGTAGAAAGAAGCGCAGGGAAGCAGGGGGAAAAGGCAGCACAAATAAATTAAGCCAGAGCGGGAAGAATGAGATGGGAGGAGGAGAACCACGGCCCAAGCCATGTTGGAGATTTACATCTAAAGGTGCGAAAGCCAGTTAAAAATAACAAGACACATAACCGTCAGCCTTTGGATCAACGTCAGTAAGACGGGTGTACTAACCAACAGCACAGCAGACATTCCTGAAGGAGACTGGATTTTCCTATGGTTTCCCTGGGCTTTATGAAAAGAACCTTTTCAATTTCCTTTTTCATTCAGTCTTGTGTGCAAGCAGCCACATTACACTAATCTGGTTAAAGTCTGGCAGAGAGCATGGGGTTGAAGGTAGAACACCATGCAAGTTTCTTGGTCACTGCCAGGCATGTCTTACTCTCTAGTTTCTTACTGCTTTCATATACAAACCTGTGCAAAATTCTCCCCAAACCCAAATCAGTTATACTCTTTCTACCTCCCTCAATTTCTTTCTTTCTCCCACCTCTCTCCCCCGCCCTCTCTCTCCCTCTCTCTCTCACCCACCCACTCCCGGTAGCAGAAGAGTAGATGTAGGCACACAGCGAATTCCCAATTGCCTCACAAAATGCCCCCTTCCCCCCCCCCCAACCTTTCCTGGTACTTCCTTGCCTCTGCCAATGGAAGTGGAAGCCAGGCCTTAGAGGCTGGAGCCTCAACAGACCCATCACAACAGGGCCAGCCAGAAGAAGAAGGCCAAGCACTGCAATTTGACGACAAAACTTTGGATGACAGCGACAGGTTTATTGAATCTGACTTCCTGGCTCCTAGGAGTGCAAGAATGGAGCTCCCAACGGCAGAGGCGTCCACCCATTTGTCATGCTCACTGGACTCTCTCGCTTGAGTATCCCATGTGGCCAGACTGCAGCACTTCATCTGTTAAGTGAAGGATAAATGAATGAACTCCAAACACCAGTGCCCATTGGAAATCCTAACATACTTAATTGTAAATGTTTAACCACAGCACCCATCAGTGGTGCAAAACGGTCGACTAGCATATCACTAGTACCGCCTGCACGTCAATTGCAGGATGTTTTGGTCAGTTGGGCAGGAAGACATAGCACTTGGACAAAGTAGGCCCTTCTAAGAAAAAATATCACAAATCAACTAAAAGGTGCAAAACACTAAACACTTAGTGAATTACCTGACAAGCAACACAAGAAACAAAACACCCGCGTCCTGGCTCTGGAGCTCTGTGGTGGTTCTTGCAGCTCCGCACGTGGTTAAAACAGTCATGACGATGCCCATCACAGAATGTGGGCTGAGCTGCCGCACACAAGTCCATGTGACTAATATTCCTGTGTGACCAACGGTCCTCTCCTTACTATCAACACAGGGAGACTGCTCATGATTTATGACGACAGAGAATTAGCAAGGCCTTTAGCGGGTTAAAAGGCTCCCTCTGCCTGGCGGGTTTTCCTACTTTTGTATGTGATTAATCATTCTGTGACATGCGATACAACCAAGCCTGTTACTACTAAGAAACCCTCCCAGAGGCCCATGCATTTGAATAGATTAGTTAACAATGACTAGACCTGGGGCTCTCACCTGACCGTGAATGGGTGGTTAATTTATTAGAAGGCATATGTTAGATGCGTAGAAACAGCCTGTCTGACAGATGCCTCTAAATCACATTTCAAAGTTAAAGGCAGGGCCCCATAAACACCTCCTCCTGAAACCTGGTCTCTCTCCAGCATTTGCAATACAAGCCAGAAACCTGGGAGTTATCTGGCCCTTTTCTGCACCTCCTCCACCCCGTTTCCTCTGTCAGTGTCACTCTGCAGCATTTCTGAATTCATTTTCTCTATCCTCTCTCTAGAGGTGGTCCTAGCCACCATCTCCCATCGCCTTCAGGAATGGCCTGCCAATACCCACTCAGGCTCTCTTCAATCCACTATTTCATAGAAAAAGTACATTTTGAAGCTTACTTGTTGTCCCCCAATATTCACTCTCCCCACTTTCATTGAGTAATAGAATCCAATGAGAGAAGGCAACTTTGCAGTTAACTGTGGTCACATGACTCTATTCTGGCTCACGGGGTGTGTAAGTGGAGGTGGCACATGCCTCTCTTGCAGGGCAATGCCCATCCCTTCTGCTTCCCCTTCTCCACTCCGGCTGGCATGGATGCTGACAGGATGGCTCACCAAACACACGGATGAGGGTTACCGAGAGCTGTGTACACTTTGGAACTCACTATGATGAAGTCGGATCCCAGATAATCAAGGTTTAAACATGGGCAAAGGACCAATGAGCCAGTGGTTTTGTGGCCAGCCAGCCCAGATCTTTCTAGTTCAACTGAAAAAGTAGTGTGAAAGAATAATCACACGAAACGTGTGTAAAAATATTAGCTGAAACTTTATTCTCAATACCTATAGAGAAAGAAAGAAAATTTGCCCGAACGCATGACATTCTGATACGACTTTTTTATAAACCTTCCTAATAGAGTTATGAGTCATCCTAATGTGCTGGACCCAGAAGCATTTGGAATTTTAGAACTCATGAATTTAGGGGATTATTCAAGCCCACATAAATGACCATCCTAGGCAGACAGGAATATTATGTTGGTCTGATTAATAAAACAGGTGACACCCTGGCTCACCTTCTCCCAAACCAAGTTTCTAAACCTCAAGTTATTAGGGGATTTATCCTATGTAATAAGGAGCTAATATGCTAATTAGACCAAACAGCAGAATGACTGTCCAGACAACCTTCCAGATGAAGCCGGGGCTGTGAGGGCTGAGCCCCTTGCACGAATTTTGTGCATCAGGCCTCTAGTCAAATAATAAAAACAGGCAATACATAATGGTTGTACAAAGATAGTAGGGAAGTGCTTAGAAAAAGGAGTCTGGCTTATTACCAGGTTATAGCTGTCCAGATTTTTGACACACATGAGACTTTCTGCTCCAAACACGATTTTATTCCTAGACACTTTATATTTATACCAAGATGATGAGCTGAATGAAGAGTAGGTGTAATACTGGCCTGAAAATGATCCTTTTTCCCAGAGACAATTCTGATTTTTCTTCTGATTATAAATGCACAAGGCTTGCTTATGTAGAAATTTGGTAAATATTAAAACAATGTAGGATAAAGTCTGGATTCCTTTTATGTTACTCTCTCTCTAATGAAAGTTCTAAAGAAAGTTGAAAGCAGGCCCCACACAAACAGTTATTTCATTTTTAGTTTGTTCTTTATTTTTTCATCGAATATAAAACAAAATAAATCAGAGAGCTCTGAGTTTATATGCCTTCCCAGAGTAAAAAATAATAATGTCATAAAAACATATACAGATATAAAGATAAAGGAGATTCATGACTTTCCACATGTGGGCATCTACTCTGGCCACGATACTGGGAGGAGGGAGTCTGAGGGGAGAGGTGGGGAAGCTGGAATGGTGACTCAGGTGAGTCACCGGGTTATAGCTGTCCAGGTTTTTGTATCCTGACCCCCAAAACCAAACTGTATACTGAGCAATGTATTCTGAAATGGTATAAGTGGGACATACATGTTATTAGGGGATTTGTCCTATATAATGAAAGAGCTAATATGCTCTGGCACTGAATCTGTGACCATCACCCTTCTCCCCACCCTCTCCACCCTCATGGCTCAACCACTGACCCTCACCAGACTTTGTGTTGTATAACAAGGAAGGGGAGCTTTCTCAATCCCAGCTTCTGGGCTGAGGAACATTTTCTTCATGGATTCCAAGAAGAAAAGCAGAGCACACGCGATGTTACACAGGGCAGATCCTGTCACAAGACTTCCCAGAGGTCTGCTGCCAGCAGAGTCTGGTTAATGCAAAACAAACAAACAAACAAACAAAAAAAACGTCACCAGCCTTCCAGTAGCGTGTGGTGCTCTGGCCATGACCATTTTTGCTCATTTAAGTATTCCAGAGAAAAACTCTATGACTGAGGAACAGTCTCTCTCCCAGAAGTCACAAGTACATTAACAATGTCTTGGTAAGCTGGACCACGAAGTGTCGGTTAGTCACCTGAATTGCAACAAATGATGACAAAGGAGCTGGTTCCTAAATGACTCAAGTGGCCCATTGTTAAACCTGCACTGCAAATACCCATTTAAACAAGAACCAAAATATTTCACATACTTCAATGTGATTAAGTTGATTGAGAAACATAAAAGTAACCATAAAAGGACAGCACGAGGCAGGAGCCCTGTAAAGGACATAATGGTCCAGAACTTCATGCATCTGTGGTCATCTCAGTTCAAGTGCAAACACACCGCAATGCCACACCTGAGTGGTCACAGAGCATATCCTGAGAAAGTCCATAATTCGTTTATTTTTCTGCCACTGCTATGTAATAACAATTAAGAATGAACTCAGAAGTCCCTGCTGAGAATTCCTTAGAGACAGAATCAATGGTTTAAATAAAATGATTTTTAACAGTTAAGAAATAATATAACTGTGCCAATAGGTTTCCATTTATATTTCAATGTATGTATGCAGATGTGTTTCCCTTATATATTTATTCTGCATGTCACATAGGAATATCCTTCACATTTTCCAATGAATTGATGAGAGCAGCTTGAACTGCTTATCAAGAAACGATGCATTTAGCCCCCCTCATTGAAAGAGGGGAACACCAAGAGAACAGGTGACTTAGTTTGTGCCAACAACCTATCTCTGCGTATGACACAGCTTGTGAACAACTGGTATACCTCACATGTCAATCCAAGGTTTAATTTCCATAGCCACAACTGAATTACATCAGCATCTAGAAAATTAAAAGTCCTTCTAATTTTTTCCCCATGAAAAGGGCAAAGCAGGCAATAGATTACATAAAAACATCACAGTTGCCCCTCTGAGTTACTCCCAGGGCTCATCTTGCCCTTTGAACTCAACTGGCACGTGAATTATCTTATAAGACAGTGTGGATGTGTATTCCATGACAATTTCAGAGGCAAGTGCTCCCATTCATTCATGCATATTTGACTGCCTGAGTTTTCCTCATAAGGTTTGGATTTTTAAAAAATATTGTAAAAGTTTAAATTTTGTCAGTTAACATTTCCAAAACGGAACAGCCACATGACAATTTGTCTTCTTCCATCAGAATTTTAATTTGCATTGTAGGCTGTAGCCAGTGTCCAAAGCAAACATGTTCACTCTCTCTCTAGTGCTAATTCCACATTCGGCTTGTTTCAGGTGAAGAACATGGGCCAATGTCACAAAGTCGGGAAGACGGACTGGAGTCCCTCTATTTGTTCCTTTTCCTTTTGGTCCTGAGAATGAGTTTTGGTTCCATTTTTAGCTGATAATGAGGTATTTAAAAATCCTAGATCTAGAAGAAGTCTTAGATCTTATATCTTAGAGATGGAAGGAATAACACCTTAAGCAAGTAGATGCGAAACCTACTGATGCCTCAACTATAAGCAGGAACTAAGTGACTCGCCCAAGAGTTCAGCTGTGTCCCTGAGAATGAACTTCAGTTACACAGTATGCAGCATCCTCTTTCATGCAGGCTTTCCAACTCAAAATTGGCTGGCTGATTTACCCTCAGGACTCAGACATCTGTCGTTACAGGCGGAACAATGGGAAATGGCCAAGGCTGCCTTTACGGTGGGTCAGGGCATGCAGCCCTGCCAGCTTTAATGCCACAGATAAGAGTGAGATGGGCACAGTTTTAACAAGTAACAGGGGATTCATATTGACGTATATATTTGAATATACACTGAGTGGCCAGATTATTATGCGTTCAGAGATCATAATAATCTGGCCACTCAGTGTATATCCTATATAATATAAGGCTAATATGCAAATTGTCCCCTCTACCAGGAGTTCGACCAGCAGGCAGGCCAGCCAACCGCCCATGTCCCCTCCTCCTGGCCAGGCTGGCTGGACCCCACCCATGCACGAATTCATGCACCAGGCCTCTAATTTTATATATATATATATATATATATATATATATATATATATATATACACACACACACACACACACACACACACACACACACACACACACTCTGAGTGGCCAGATTATTATGCGTTCAGAGATCATAATAATCTGGCCACTCAGTGTATGTCTTATAGCATTTATCAGCTGTCTGTGATCTGTGACATTAGATTTTGCTCCTAATTCCACAGTTGAACCATCCAGACTAAATCCCATTACAAAGAAACAACATTAAATTGTTCCACTTCATTTGTGTTCTAAACTGTTACTATGCCTTTGAAAGACACTAATCTGCTAGGAGGTTTTGTTGTAATCATAAATGAGAATGGATCTCTTTGTTCATTTTAGCGACTATTGCTATACAGTCCTCATTGGTCTCCCTATTTTCCAACTCTCCAACCCATCTGGATTTTGCTGCCAGGAATCAAATTCTGTCTCTAAACATGACATTTTCTTGTATATTATTCATCAATGACTTCCCATTGCTTAGGGGAGAGGGAGAGGGAGAGGGAGAGGGAGAGGGAAAGGGAGAGGGAGAGGGAGAGGGAGAGGGAGAGGGATCCCCTACTGGGGATCGAGCCTGCAACACGGGCATGTACCCTGACTGGGAATCAAACCATGACCTCCTGGTGACAACTACTGAGTCACACTGGCCAGGCACTCCACTGTACTTTCTTCTCACTCTTGTCCTCAGCTTATCACAGCCTGCCTATGACCCTGAGGTGAAAAGTTGTCTTCTCTTTTCCAAACTATAAGTTCCTTTATGACAATAGAGGCTTAATAAATACATTTAGTGTTAAACTGACACTATTTCCTATTGGAAAGGGTGCCTAATAAATGTGGGCATGTGGTTTACAGAACAAAGTAAATTTCAAAATCATCCAGAGCCGTTCAGCTTGGCTTTCTCATTCTCTGGTGCCCAAGGGGAATTAGATCTAAGACTTCAGAAGCAAGACCTCCTCTATTATTTCGCATAATGCCTGGATAATTATAGGTCCTAATAAAATGTACTTTTTCTCCTCCACTAAATGCGCCCTGGTTGAATGGAAGCAGAGCCAACCACCTCACCACAAGGTACATGATCTTTGGGTTTTGATACTCTTTCTTATAAGGGGAGAAATAACCTTGGGAGTGAGAAAAATTGCCCAACCAGCAACCATAATGCCAACCCACGTTGGCAGCAAAGACCAGTGATGACTCAACACTAACCTCTTTTTCAGGATGAGCTGGGCGTAGGGATGGGTGCTTTTTGACCTGTCATCTTAAGATGAGAGAAACATGTTTTTATATTTAGCAGTTTTATGTTGATCACCATCGCTCATGTTGTTGTCAGAGTGAAAAAAGTTGTCAAATAATGGAAAGACCAATCTACTAGAAGTGAATTTACCTGTGTTTATACTGTCACTTTTAAGCTTCAAATAGAAAATGCCTTTGATCAGGCTATTTCAACAGACTGCTGCAAATGAACAATATCTGCCATTTCTTCTGGTAAGCACCAACACACATAAACTTCTTACATAATGGATGAGAAAAAAATGTTTGACATCTGAATGTTTTTGCTTGAGTTGACAGAAATTTGGCGATCAACATGCAACACCCTTTTCCATACGAAGTGGCTCAATCAAACCACTGACCTTTTCTTACAAATCTGGGAATCTGTGTCCCCTTAACAGAATAAGGACAGGGATGTTTTTCCTATGTGCAATACAAAACTATGAAACAATGGAGTGTTTATTTTGGCCAATAGTCCTATCTATGTTCCCCCTTCAAAAAAATCCTGTTTATAAATTCGTAATGCCCAAAAAGTCAAGCTGAGAAAAAAACACACACATGACTTTAACCTTTCTTTTTTGCTGAAATTTTTAATTTGAACAATGCAAATAAGTCTTTTAAAATTATTTTTAAATAGCTGAGAGAACCCATAAAAATGCCCAAACCTTTTCACCCCAAATCCCAAACTTTTCTATTAGCTCCATTTTTTAAATTCAGTTAAGAACTAGAAAAATATATATATATACATACATACATACTGTACACACACACTTGGAATTTTATTGATTTTAGAGAGAGAGGAAGGGAGCAGAAGAGAGTTAGAAACATTGATAAGAGAGAATTATTGATCAGCTGCCTCTTGAATGCCCCCTATTGGGGATCAAGTCCGCAACCCGGGCATGTGCCCTGACTGGGAATGGAACCAGAGATTTCTTGGTATATTGGATGACACCCAACCAACTGAGCCACACTGGCCAGGCTAGAGAAATACATTTTAGATAACCAGAACTCTCAACCTGAGTAACATTTTCTCTTTTAAAAAGAGAAGTCCATTTTTTTCTCTTCTTTTATTAGCAGGTTTCCCAGTAAAGAAAAAAATTAAAACAGAAGCAGCCTATGTAACATGAGAAAGATGGGCCAAGTGTCTTCAGCAACCTCCTTTCTAACTAGACAAGCTCTTTGGCAGATGGAAACCATTAGCAAGAGAAACTGGAACGTTTTGGACAAGTTTCAGAGAAGATCTACAGCATAAACAGCTTTCTAACCTAAAGCAACGTTTTAGATGACACCTGGAGCCCAGTGCATCCCATGCCTGAAAGGCTTAGCATGAGCATATGGATTAAATCCTGGAAGATGCCGGCCTCCGCAACTGTAGCTTCGCAGTATAGACTATAGGGAGCCTCTATCCCCGACATCTTTCATCTGGAGAGCATGGGTACAGACGCTCCTAGCGCCCGCTGCTGCACCAGTAGAGAGGAGGTTTGTGCTGGAGCCAAGGCAGAGGCCCCTCCCGAACAGCTGATGTTCTTGCAAGATGTTTTCTTCAAAAAAAAAAAAAAAGCAGAATAGGCCCGGCTGGCGTGGCTCAGTCAGTGGTTGAGCATCAAACTATGAACCAGGAGGTCATGGTTCAATTCCCGGTCTGGGCATGTGCCCTGGTTGCGGGCTTGATTCCCAGTGTGGGGCATGCAAGAGGCAGCCAATCAATGATTCTCTCTCATCATTGATGTTTCTATCTCTCTCTCCCTCTCCCTTCCTCTCTGAAATCAATAAAAATATATTTTTTAAAAAAAGCAGAATAGGACTCTTGAGTGTTTCCCTCAGCCTCTGGCCATTCACACACTCAATCAGTCATTCAGTAAGCATGTTTCAGCACCTATCACACACCATGCACTTTCCTGGGCACTTACTTCCATGAAGTAAGAGACTAATAAAGATCTCTTATTTCTTGGGACTGACACTGAAGTGGGAGAAAATTGACAATAAAAAGTAAACTGGGGAGTAAAAAGGAAACTGTCAGATGGGATAAATGCTATAAAGACAGCATAAAGGGTGATGTGATAGAGCTGATGGAGACGGACATGGGTGGGCTGAGGGGGTTACTTTGAAACTGGGGTCCAAGAGACCTGTCAGGTGAACTGAGACCTGAATAACAGAAGAAACCAACGATGCCAAAATCTGAGGGTGAAGCATTCCAGACAGGTAGATAGGTTAGAGGACAGAAGAACAGTCGGTGTGGCTGGAGCTCAGTGAGCTGTTTGTTTCAATTCGATCACCTACATCACCCATGATTACATACACTCATGTAACTATGACATGTTCTTCACACTTGGAATGAAACATAGACGCCCAGAGACAACACCATACCCAAGCTCATACAAGCATAAATAGGTCTTGGACTCTTGTGTACACAATAATGACCCTCATGATCTGGATGTCAAGCACTTGACCTTCGTTCTGGTTTACTTCCCAGTACTGATAGATTTGACCAGTTTCTTGCAGTTGAAGACACACAGAGAGAGTGCATATGGCTAGCAGGGGAAGCAGTGCAGGATAACTATGAGAGGGACTAGACCCAACTGTCTATACTCCTGGGGCCTCTGACCACAAAGGGAATGCCATAAAGCTTTTCCTGATTCTTCAGGACATTTGCACAAGGTCACAAGGTACAGTGGTATCTCTGCTGCAGTTGTCTCCTGCCACCAATTATACTCCACCATGAATAATAGTTATTTCAGAATTTGTTTTCTTGCTGCTGTCAACCTATAAGCAACTTCTTGGCTGAGACTCTTACTAATTGTTCTCCTTTCAGTACCTAACACAGTGCCGGGCAAATAATCAATGCCCAATAAATGATAAATTTCTTTTGACTGGCTTCAGCTTTAATAACCCAATATTCCAATTTTAGGTTAGCAATGGTATTGGGTTTAATAGCCCAATATTCCAATGTTAGGTATAGCAATAATATAATTTTTTTATTTTGGAGAATCCTCAAGAACTTCCATGCTATCTGCCCAAGGAAAGCCATGCATGGCATACAGTAGATACTCAATGAGGCTTGCTGAATACACATACCCATATCTGAGTGGACAAATCTATGATTAAATTCCAACAAGAACACTGTACTTGGGGCCATTTAATTTACTCAGCAATGAGTTGCTACGATATGCTCTGTATTTACCTAAGTGCCACAGCCACAATGGTGAGTACAACAGCCATGTGTCCTGCTGTTACAGAGCTGCTGGCCTCCTAGGGAAGTAGAATGAAGTCATCACACATGTATGTAATCATGTTATAAGAGCTACGAAGAAATACATGATTTAATTTGGGGCTCACAGAAGGCTATTTTGTTGTGTGTGGGTTTTTTTGGCTAATCCTCATCCGAGGACATTTTCCTGTTGATTTTGAGAGAGAGTGGAAGGGAAGGGGAGAGACAGAGAAACATCAATGTGTGAGAGACACATCGATTTGTTGCCTCCCACATGAACCTCAACCAGGGGCCAGGGATCAAGTCTTCAACCAAGATATGTGCTCTTGTGTGGAATTGAACCTGAGACCCTTCAGTCCGCAGGCCAACGCTCTATCCACCAAGCCAAAGTGGCTAGGACCAGAAGGCTTTTTTGAAGGGAACCTGAAAGACCCAGTCAACTTCATTCCCAATGTAGCCCAGGGTCAATGCCAGCACCTAATCATGGGGTTTCTTTAGGAGCCAGGACTGAAAGCAGGGACCAAGTGATCAAGAAATATGACAACTGATGGTGGTCAATGTTGCCTCCCAGTGACTGGAATGGTTACTGAGCGGATTTGTGGGTCGTCCTTTTGGCCATCGTTAAAAGTGGATTAGAGCTTTTTATATGTGTCCTGCTTGTGTGTGGTCTTGTTTAAAGACAGGAAGATGCACTCAGCCACCTAAAACTGTCTTCCGCAGACATTCTTTAGCATACCAGGATTCTTTTTTTAACTAAACACTTTCAATGTCACAGCCCAGCAGTTTCCTGGGGTATACCAGGAAGAACTAAAATTTATTTAATGAACTGAAAAACAATGCGCGGCCCCTTTTCTCTCATCATTCAGGAAGAACCGCTACGTAAAACTACACTTACACTTTCCAAAAAGCTCTGGGCTGAGGACGAGCATGGAAAAATTCAAGCCCGAAGGAGAAATTTCCAGAAATTTAGAAGCAAGTGAAAACAGGGGGTTATAACAGTTCAGGCCTCGCTGCCAGGAACAAAGTATATACGATATTATTTATGACTGAGAGCTGTTCTGAGAGGCAGCATCTGGTTTCAGTGAGGCCAGCAGCTGGACGAGCACCGCAGCCCAGGGAGATCAACCAATTTGCCAATTTGCCAAGGTGACACAGTCAGCGACTCTTTCCAGATTAGTCCACAAGGGCCCCCGGCTCCCTAATGCCAAGAACAAGTCACATGACCAGCAGAGAGTTTTAACACCTTTCATGGACTCCAAGTGCATTTTTCGGTTTTCATTTTCTATTTGGGTTTATATTTCCAGAGTCCCAGAGGATCCCTCTTCCTCACTTTTCTCCAGTGGGCAGATCAGACAGCCACTGCGATGCCAGTGACGATCCCAACCCCCCGGGCCTCCACTGGGATCACTCATCCGGGAGGAGCCGGCCCTGCCATGTTCCACTCCCATTGGGAGGGTGAAGACGGCGATCCAAGGCCAGCTCAGAGCCCAGGGCTGGGCACTCCACTTGGTCATTCCAGAGGGGCCCCCCGAGGCCCAGGAGAAGCTGGGAAGACGGCGAGTCTGCCAGGAGAACAGGGCCGTCAGCTCTCACTTCTCCGAGCCTGTTTCTTCAGTGTTACTTTTCACTCAGCCCTGGCTACAGGGTCCCTTCATTCCCTGGCACGTGACTTCCACACCCACCGGGGAAAGGAGGCCTAATTTCTGATGCATGTTTTTCTCCACATCCCAGGAAGACAATGTTGTTTACTACACACTCATCTGTAACACTTGTTTAATAAGAAATTTCAGCATTAATAGAATACCAAATCAAATGACCCCCCATCAATCTCTCTCTCTCTCTGTATATGTCTGTGCACACACATACACTTTTCATTATTTCTAATGCTATTAATAAAATTATTAAATTAGGCCAATTTTAGGGAAAGAAAGAAAAGGGAGGGTAGTGAAGAAAGAGGATTATAACCATTCTTTCCAGTGTCTAAACATCTAGCTGGTGGAGAACATTCTAATGAGATCAGAACGGAGGGAATAAGCCAGTTAGCTGTGTGAGTGGACCTGGCACATTCTAAAATGGCCAAAAGACTATCAGGAAGGAAACAAGACCATGGAATCCTTAGATTCTGCAATGGCAATGAGGCACAGCATCGAGAGAAACATGCGAGCTCTGGGAGAGCACGCCTGCGCCCAGAAGATATGCCCTTTAATAAGGAGAAAAACATGTCCACTCTGAGTGGCCACAAACTACCTTCACTTTAGCTCTGAATAAACAATACCTCTAAGAAACACATGGCAATGTCAATATAATAGGATTTGGGACATTTTTATTTAAAACTTATTGCAGATGTCAAAACACAATATGAATATAGAATATTTCACTTTATGTTCCTTTATATCATGATTTTCTTTAATTGAAACAAAAATGGGTCCTGACCATAAAAAAAAAAAAAAAGTGATGCCATTTCGAGCATAAGGACTTCTGTTTTGGTTTAATAGGAATTCTACTAGAGGCCCGGTACACAAAATTTGTGCACTGGGGGGGGGGGGGTCCCTCAGCCCAGCCTGCCCCCTCTCACAGTCCAGGAGCCCTCAGGGGATGTCCTACTGATGGCTTAGCCACAGTCTGGCTTCCCTCTGCAGGAGGCGACCAGACTGATCAGGGGAAGGCGCCACCCCCATCACCCTGCTGCTGCTGCCACTGCCAGCCGCCACAGCCGCCAAGGTGTTTCCATGAACACGGACTCCAGTCCCTTCACCACGAAAAAATGACAACTTTCGTTAGGCATTTTCAAGATGTCTCTTTCATAGGATATGACATTTTTTTCTTTCTTTTTTTTATCCTCATCTGAGGATATTTTTCCATTGATTTTTAGAGAGCGTGGAAGAGAGAGGGAAAGACAGAGAGAAACATCAATGTGAGAGGGACACTTCAATTGGTTGCCTCCTGCATGAGCCCTGACTTGAGCCCTGGCCAGGGAGGAGCCTGAAACCTAGGTACATGCCTTGATCAGAATTGAATCCGGACCCTGCAGTCCACAGGCCGAGGCTCTATCCACTGAGCCAAACTGGCTAAGGCAGGATATGACATTTCTTATCCCCTCCAGCAGCGGATCTTCGTTTTTTCCTCCAGGAGTGAGGTGGAAAAACCCTAGATCACCTTCTTGGATTCTTATTACCCAAGTTACCAAGAACACTGCGAGTGGTGTATGGGGAGCATAGCCAATGAGCAGTCAGAAAAGGTGTTTCCTCTGCAGCTCACGTGCAGAGCCGGGACTGCTGGTGTGTCCACTCTGGGCCTGCTCCAGCCACGCAGCGGCGGCTGGGGCATGCCCCCCTGTGTGTGTCCGCTCTGGACCTGTGCCATCCGTGGCTTGCCTCACCGCGCACACAATCCCCTCCTGCCCATCTGTGTGCGCAGCCTCCTCCTTAGCCAGTCTTGACTGTTACGGCGTCTCGGCTAATTTGCATATTCTCTCTCTCTCTCTCTCTCTCTCTCTCTCTCTCTCTCTATATATATATATATTTATATATATATATATATTCCCCTTTGACTTATTATCCCAAGGGACAGCTATGCTAATTTAAATATCATACCCATCAATTCAGCATGTGAGTGCCTACTCTGAGCTGCATATGGATTTAGGCCCAAAGACTACAGTTATGAACAACACAGATGCATTCCTACCCACCTGGAGCTTCTAACCAAGTAGTGCAGTCTTATTTCAAATTCTAGTTACTGTTTTGATATAGCTCAGTTCATGTTTTAGAAAGGAAAGCTCCACGTAAGGAACATTCTTAAGCTATTACTGTCTTTCCAAAATGTATTTTCGTAGCCCTCCAATTAGACCACTGATATGAAACCCACATTTAGTGTCACTCTTAGAGGAAAGAGCTATGGCCTGATAAAGTGAATTGAGAAGGTGAATTTCTAAGTAATAAACTTCTAATGAGTTAACCAGTA
Source organism: Eptesicus fuscus (assembly GCF_027574615.1). Taxonomy (NCBI): domain Eukaryota; kingdom Metazoa; phylum Chordata; class Mammalia; order Chiroptera; family Vespertilionidae; genus Eptesicus; species Eptesicus fuscus. The sequence goes on from NC_072476.1 coordinate 103,961,676, forward strand.
GGTTTGGCTGCTCCATGCCACCCTAAGTGCTCTAACAAAAGCCAGGGCAGACCGCCTGCAAAAGATGCCTTCAAATATTAAACTTCATGCTTCTTCTGCCAGAAATGCTAAACTGACACCCTTAGCCAGCACCAGTAACTAATTACACATTGTGGCAATCGAGTGCAAATAATCAGGTCTCAAAGTTTGCCCCAAACACATGTCCATAAAGTCCCATGTGCCAATAGGGAGCCATGGACCACAGGGTCCACCACGCAGCTGGCCGGAGCAGACATCACCCAGGCCACACCTCGGCTTTGACTCAAGCTCCCATCCTTTGCTGGTGATGCTAGGGATTCTCTCTCTCTTTTTTTAAAAAAAAATATTTTATTAATTTTTTACAGAGAGGAAGGGAGAGAGAGTTAGAAACACCGATGAGAGAGAAACATCCATCAGCTGCCTCCTGCACACTCCCTACTGGGTATGTGCCAGCAACCAAGGTACATGCCCTTGACCGGAATCGAACCTGGGACCCTTGAGTGCGCAGGCCGACGCTCTATCCACTGAGCCAAACCGGTTAGGGCGATGCTAGGGATTCTCAAAACCACATCAGCACATCTGTTTCTCTCTCCTTGGGAAAAATTAAAGGGTAGCCATTTTATATTTGAGGTTCTTCCACTTCCCTTCTTTCTTTCTCTCACCTACCCCCGGCCCCCACCCCATGCTCCACCCCTGGACTGTCCTGTCTCTTCCCTTCACTGTTTCTCCCATACTTCCCCTACAGGGGAGACACTGTTCTAGCTCTTTAAATGCATTACCTCATTTCACAACCCTAAGAAGAGGCTCTGCAATCATCTGTTGCAGAAGGGGACCCTGAAGCTCAAGGTCACACAGCTGGGAAGCAGCAAAACCAGAATTCCAATAGCCCATCTGACTCCAGAGTCCTCACCCACTGCTCGGCCTCTTTAAGGGATTTTTGGCTTAGGTGTTTAAGATAAAGGTGAACTGTTTTTTGTGGGGTTTTTTTAGGCAGTAAGTAGAAGAATAGCTGTGACATGTAAGAATTTAATCTTAATCTTTGGTACGCTTGAGAGAAATCTAATAAACTCTCACTGTAGTAAAATGCTTTGAAGGTGGTGAGTAATGGGCAATTGATTAAGGTTTTATGTCTTGACTGTACTAACTTCAAGCCTTTTGCCTCTCTCAGGTGGGAGCACATTGACAAAAAACAAGGTTATAATGACTCAAATGAATAAACAAAAAGTAAATAACAACAAAAATCTACCCGGTCACAGTCATTCTCTGGACCTACTCCAAAAATGAGCCAAAGAGAGTCATCGTTTCTATTAACACATTATTGTCATTCGTTTCACGGGTCAGGAAGCGCTTTCAGTGGGCACAGCTCATGGATTTAAACTAAACTTGATGGGGAGAAGGCTAACGTACTAGCTCCTAGAAGATCAACACACCCACTGAACTAATTTATAAGCTGTGATAAAGCTAAAGAAATGGAAAGAGTGTTACTGGCCTCCTTTACCCGAGTTTTTACGGCTCAATTCTGTCTTCACCGGTTGCGAAGGCTAGGCCACCCACTAAACCTGCTCCAGCTAAGTAAACAGCTCCAGCCGAGAGAAGTGCAAGCTTCTTGGCTTACTGTTTTTACATCCACCGAGTGTTAGCTCCAGCCCGCGTTCCAGCAGGTCCCAGACGAAATCCAACAGAATGGAACCGGGATCTTAATGAGGCCTGACTGCCAGATGCATGAAATCATGAAGCCGGTCCCCGACCTGTGTCCACCGTCACACCTCTCCTCTGAGCAACCACCCAGGGCACATGGGCCAACGCTGCTGAGATGACACAGACACAGCAACGTTGATCCCACGGAAAAGGGGAAGGCAGTGGCTCAGAAAGCAGCTCCCCCAGTGAACTGGCGGTAGTTAAGGAAAGAAGAGCGCTTGCGGAAGAGGGAGAAGGAAAAACATGATAAGAGCTGTAAACAGTAGCCGTCTGCAGGAAAGAGACACTGGCCTCTGCCAAGGTAAACCACGCGGAGAAGAAAACTGTTCTCACCAGGAAGGCAAAGCTGCCTTCTGGATAGGCAACCCTTTTCCCTTAGAGTCACCTTTGGCTTTCCGCAAGGGACCAGGTTCAAGGTTTCTATGGAACTCTGATGAGCTCAGGGGGGTGGGGAGGGCGGGGTGGGGGGAGGGCGTATGGCAGCAGCTAACATGTGATTAGCAAACATGCATTTAAGTGCCTACCTGTGTGAGAGACTGCATGTTGGTTAAGCCTGCATCATGCTTGATGACCCTGTGGCCTGGCTCTTCCCAACTCTTTACTCTGTGCTCTTGATAAAAGGGAACTGCCTTCTCAAGGCCTCCTTTCCTAAGACTGTCTAAGATTTAGCTGTCCTCATCCCCTGTCCCCATCAGTCAGCCTCCTCTGAGATGTCAAAAACTCCCAGTGACAGGGAGTGTCTCACTGGTCCTTAAAGGCCCAATTTGCCTTCGGGTGATGGAGACTAAACAAAGGAAACCTTCTATAGCTCCATGATCAAATGGAACTGGGATCATATGACTGAAAGGGACACCACTGACCCTCCCATAATCTTTTCTCTCCGTCCATCCCTTTCATTCTGTAATGACCTTGAAACCTCACCAATGTCCTCACCAAGACAGAGTTCCAGGGCCAGACTTGAGCATTGCCTCAGTAGAGATCCCAGGCCAGTCTCTGCCTTAGCGCCTGCCTCACTTACCCTGTGCCCCAAGTTTCCACCTGTAGTTCTCAAATCCAGCACCTTGTCCACTGGCTACCCCACTTATGTTGGTCTCACAGTTTGCCCATGTCTCTGAATAGTTTCCTTCTTTGTGCACCTCGACCCATTTATGTCCATCATCACATAGAACTGGTCATTTGCATAAATCCAGATAAAACTTGCTTTTGAGGACCATAAATCCTAACAGGAGGGAAGAGAGACCTGATTATTAGAGAAGCAAAACTGGAGATCCCACCAAGAAGTATAGTGTGAGTTTATCTTCTCAATGTGGAACCTCAATGTGGGTCTGCCCACCCAAAGCCGTGCCCTTGCTCCTGGGGGATCTGCAGAATAAATCTGGTCTGGGGACCTGCATCAGGATCCACTTGTAAGCAGCCAAATTCCTGCCTACAGAATCCAAAACATAGGTCAGAGGCATCCACTGACTTGAGCAAATCTTTTACTATAATTAGCCACTTGTCTTCAAGAGCTTGCCAATTTTGACTGAGAAAAATAACATTCTGAGCAAAGTAGGTCTTATTTTATTTTGATTTTCCTGTAAGTAATAAAATCATTTTTTCAAGGACCTACAGGATAGTAAAATATTTTTATATTGGCCTCATTAATGTTTTCAGCCAACTCATGCTTAATCGTTAGAAAAAGGGAGGAGGGGAAAGGAGGAAGGTAACATCCATAAACTAAAGTCACAGATAATCCTCAAACCTCTTTAGTAGAGTTTTAACCTCCTGCTGCTAAGCCTTTTATCAGAGCTGCTAAGAAATAACCAATGTGACATATTTAAGCTTCATCTCATCTGTTTCCTCTCCCCTGGACTGCTAATGAGCTGTGAAGCGGCCAAAGATAGCTGGCCTCCACACGGAGAGAGAAGCCCAGAGGCGGGACCATTTACAAAGGCATTTACGCAAGAAGTTGTGTGCTTCTAATTCCAGTCCTGGGAAGTATGATTTAAAAGGCTAAATGGGCATTTTTCTCCCAAATAACGGCCCCTCCACAGTTTTTAAAGCTCACCAAAGAGGTACATTCAGGGGGTTAAAGCATCTGGTCTCTAGAGATCATTTGCTTATTAAAATTTGGCTACATTAGTCTACTGAGATGCAGAAATGTGGAGGAACATGGTAATGACATACGCCTGTCAATGGCAGAACCCCACGTGGCTTACTGCGGGCTATTGTTTTCATCACAGACCCCAACTAAGGATCTCTCTCATTCAACCTTCTTTCTCAGATTATTTTTAAAAAAAAATCTCACAGAGCCAAGAGTTCAGGACACCAAAGCAAGAATTTCAGGGTGTTAAAAAATGTTTGGAGGGCGATTATCACCTCCAACTGAGAGGTGGGTCAGCACTGGTAAATGAGAAAGTGTCAGAGCGTTTAGGTCACATCAAAATATGTTATGAAGTGTCAACTTGTGCCATTACCTTAAGAATCTATGAAGCTAGTTTTTAATGGACAACTTGCTAGTCAAGGATTTAGATACAGAATTAGTTTGTTGTAGAGAAAATGTAGAAATATTGATATATTGATAGATCATTCATATATATATATATGCATACAAATGTACATCTGTATATAAATATATACACCACATGTATATACATATGTATTCATGAAACCAATAGGTCTTTCTATACATGCCAGGCACCCATCTATGTACTGGGCACAGGCCACATAAGCTTACAGTTGACAGTTTCAAGAAGGCTGGGATTGGTTGGGAAAAACGAGGAGTGGGAAGTCATATCACTTAGAACTCTCTATGGTATATGAGCCCACCTCTCTCCTCAGCTAGCCTACACCCTACACTCCTCCCCACCCCTTGCCTGTGCTGGATGATTCACCACACTCTTCCCCAAATCTGGAACTGAGGGTCCTTATAACTTTGATTAAATTTAGCTTTTAATCCTAGCTCTAGAAATCATCTCCATGTCTCTCCCCTCCTCTCTTACATTCTTTCTCCCCTCAGAGACCTAGCCTCTCCCCTCCCAGCCCCACTATACTCAGCAACACCCAAGGTAGCAGAAGACAACAGCCCAGTCCTGACAAGTGGTCACACCACCTGGACCTCTGCAGGCTAAAGAAAACATCTTGACCTAAGTTATGTTTCAGCTCCTGAGCCCTAAGGTGGAATGACCCCCTGGCCACTTTCCTATGAGACCAGATAGAGGGATGCTGGAGCAGACCTCAGAGCTGTCCTCAAGACCTGAAGAAATGATTTATTACCCTTACTTACCTCCAACCAATCAGCTCTCAGTAAGAGCCTGAACCTCTAACCCACGGGGTTCTGTGACTTTGCCCTAATCTGTAACCCCGCCTCTGGGATGGCCAATTCAATATCAAACTATTTTTCTTGCTCTACTGCAAACCCCTGCTAGTGCATTTCTTTGAGCCAGGCAGACAGGTCAAATATTGGGATCCCAGTAACAAGCCCACCAGGAACCTGTCCATTTCTGTGCCTTTTAGCATGTTGATTCCCCCACCATTCTCTGTATCAAGAACCTCTGTACTTATCATACTCACCTCCCCCAACTGCTCCCATCACCACTCTTGTGCAGCCTTGCCCCAAATAACAGGGAGCTACTCACCATGTCCCTGTCCCTATAGCATCAGCACAAACCTGCAGCAGGGCCACCACTCTGGAGTGATGGAATGACCTACTCTATGACCAGACATTGAGACTGGCTATGCGTGTGAAGGCAATGTGTTCAAATTCTCATAAAAGTATGATTGTCCAGCCACCTATGAGCAGCTAGCGCACAGGCAAGGTCTGAAAAGCCTGCGGATTGAGTTTTGATTGGCAGCACAAGAGCTTGGGTGGCTAGTGGGAGAAGGAGTTCTTAGGTTGGTAGGGGGGTACAAGTAGGCATACACAACCTGCATCTTACATTTTCCCAGGACACCCCTTTAATAAATGACTAAGTACCAAAGCTGTGAAAGTTTGAACGAGCCCAGCATGGCAGGCATGAACCAGCATGCAAGTCTGACGCATAACAAAGAACATAGGAAACCCAGGTTTGAAAAAGCCACTGTCCTATCACATACAAACATATACCCCAAATCAGAACAGAAACAAAAGCAGATGGACTATTTCTTCTGCAGGTAAGAAGGAAATTCAGATGAATTCTAAAGAACTTAAGAGTTCATTCATTCATTCATCCCACAAATCCTTACAAAATGCTTTGCACATGCAGGACCATGTTCCAGGCACAGAAGATACTGCAGAGAAACACAGAGGAAGCAAATGAAACAAACCCGCCCAACCCTTGCCTCCACAGAGCTCATGTACTCATGGCCGTGGGTTAGGCAACAAGTGAGTCATCTATCCCAGGCGACGCTAAGCAGCATGGAGAAAGATCCATGATATCCTGCAGAAGAGAATGTCTGGGCGGCAGTGAGGGTGTTGCCCTTTTAGACGGGCTGTCGGGGAAGCCCACGCTCCCCAGGAAGAGTGTGAATAAGGATCTGAAAGAGATGCAGACCCCCGGGAGGGCTCTGGAGGGAGGGCACTCTGGGTGAGGACAAGAGCCAGGGCAAAAGGCTAGGTGCTTGCCTGACACATCTGGGAACGAGCCAAGATGACAGTAAGTGAGGACAGGCTGTTCTGTTACATGTGTCTCTCAGAACAGCAATTAGCTCAGAGGCTATTGGTAAATAGCAGGGTAATGTGGGTATCACACGGAAACAAGGTTTTTCTTAGGCAAAAGGAGCCAGAAGAGCAGGAGTAGAAACCCAGCCGAAGCAGAAAGGAGGCAGCCCTCAGGTCGGCTGCTACACAGGCTGCAATGATTTTGGCTCCAAGTAAGAGAATTAAAAATGTGCAGCTGCACCCGAGCTGAGTCCCCAGAAATGTGCCCCCTTCCCCGGCTCTCCCAAGTGCCCTGCAGTTCTAAAGCTGTATAAGGCAGGTGAGGTCTGCTCTAGTCTCAATGTTCTCATAAGCCCTGCATTTTTAGAGTACATATTGCAGAACACAAAGTTTTACAAGACACATACATAGTGTTATAGCAAGAACCTCTGGCCAAGGGAGTCAGGGATTACAGGGGACCAGATCACCAAGGGCCTTATAGGCCACTGAGCAAGGGGAGAGTACTGGAGGGCTCAGAGCAGAGGATGTGATGATGCGACGTGCAGAAATGCACTGGTGTAGGGTGGATGGAGAGAGGGTGGGCAGGTGCAGAGGAGACAGACCAGCTGGGGCCTTTACAGTAATGCAGGTGAGAGAGGATGCGGCTTGGATCAGGAAGGTCGCAGAGGAAATGATGGGAACTGGTTAGGATTTTCACATGAATAGGCTTTGGGAAATGAAGAAAGAGAGGAGTGAAGATGACCCCAATACATTTTAGTCTAAGCAACTAAAGGATGGAGGTGTCACCATCTGAGATGGGGATGACTGAAGGGTGACCCAGTTCAGGGCGATGAGTTCCCTTTTGGGAGGGTCAATTTTGAGGGACTACAGAGCCTCGACTGCGGATTTCAACTGGGAAGCTGAACAGACAGGTCCAGACCCCAGGAGAGATTAACTAGGAAGTTTTCATTGTATAAAATATTATTTAAAGCCACAACAGCAAATGTATTAAAATTCCCACCAAATACTGATTTTCTAGCAACCCCACCAGGAGCTAGAACACAGGTTACAAAGCCTTTGGAGTTCATGTTTAATTCTTAGCACACGAGCTTGGGTTCCTGGGATGGGAGGAGGGGTGCCTTTGGTGGCAAAGGGGTACAGAAAAAAGGGGCCTGAGGCCTGGTTCCTGGGTCATTAGAAAAGTTAGAGGTTGGAGTGATGAGTGAAAACAACACGAGAACTTACAAGGAAGACCTGTGAGGTGTGAGGAAAAATCAGGTACGCGTGGCATCCTGGAGACCAAATAAAGAAGGGCAGGTGATCCAACAGGCCATGAAGGTGAAGGTTGAGGTTGTGCTACTGAATTTAGCAGCCGGGATCATCCCAGTGACCAAGCCCAGTTTCCAAATGCCATCCCATCACAATCAATGGAGTACAGACAACTTGCCCAGGGGGTTTTGCTGAAAAAAAGATGTTCAAAATAGGGCAATGGCTAAAGAAAGACATAGAGTCAACAGCCGAATGTTTAGTTTTTATAACATTGGGAGAATATAGCATTTTTTTGGAATTATGGGAATGATCCAGTGGAGAAAGAAAACAGATTAATACAAGAGGGAAGGAGAAACATGGCTGGGGTAACATCCTGAATAAAGGCCAGCGGGAAAGCAAGTGTCAAGGAGAGGTGTGTCTTAGAAGTGCCTCGTCAACAGGAGGAAGGCACAGCTGTGGCCACTGCTCTGCGAGATGAGCAGGTGTGGTGGGAGCTGGAGAGTCTCCGAATGGCCTCTGGGTGGTTTTGTTCTGTTCTGCAGTAGTATTGGAAGAAAAGCTATCTGCACAGAGGCAGGATGTGGGGAGTGAGTGTGAGAGGCTTAGGAAAGAAGACAAGATGTGCAATAGCTAAGTAGGAGGGTAGGAAAGTGAACCAACCAGGGAGCGATGGGCGCATTGCCAGTCATGACTAAGGGCTCAGTGAGGTGGTGGCTGTGAATTTACAGTGAAACCAGTCAGCATGTGTGTTCTCTCCAGGGTCATTTTGCTCTCAGGTACAGGCATGGTGTAGGCAGAGAGCTGGATTGAATCTCAGTTGGGATTTTGCCAGGTTAAAGTATGATGAAGCAAGAGAAGCACAGAAGATTATGATAATGAACTGCTATGGCCTGAATGGTGTATTCCCCACAAATTCACATGTTAAAATCCTGACACCCAAAGGTGATGGTGTTAGTAGGTGGGGCCTTTGGGAGGTGACTAGGTCATGAGGCTGGCACCCTCATGAAAGGGATTAGTGCCCTTATAAAAGTGACTCCACAGAGTCTCCCTGGCCTCTTCCACAGGTGAGGACACAAGGAGAAGTCTGCAACGCAGAAGAGCACTGTCACCCGACCATGACCTCAAACTTCCAGCCTCCAGAACTGTGAGCAATACATTTCTGCTGCGTATAAGCCACCCAGCTGGTGGTATTTTGTTATAGCGGGAACCATGGAATATGGTGTGATAAAGAGGTTTGGTTTTGTCAGCTGAGAATGGAGAGTCAGCCAGCACAGGCTTTAAGCAATTGTCATCCAGCAAATGAGAAATACAGATATACTTTTCATCACATAGTGCTATCTGTTCTCCCTTCTTTATCAATGTTTCTTTTCCCCTTTCTAGTGGGTGAAACCACAGTAACATCGAACACAAACTTCCCCTTGGGAGATGAATGAGATGTGTAATAACCCCAAAACACTGAGAGTGACCATCTTTTGAGGCTCAATATTTATAATGAAGAGATCACCACCCCTGCTCTCAAATGAGGCTCCAGGAGACCATGGGGGCTGGCAGGCCCTGGGAGCGAACATGACCACGTGGCTGCGAAACCATCTGCAAGTCATTTCATGCACAAGCCTCCTCTAGGCTTCCCTACAACTCTTCATTCTATCCCTAGTTATTGAACTTCCTGGAGAGAGTCTCAACAACTTCCCTCTTTATTTTTTTCTCTCTAGACCAGTGGTTCTCAACCTTTCTAATGCCGCAACCCTTTAATACAGTTCCTCATGTTGTGGTGACCCCCCAACCATAAAATTATTTTCATTGCTACTTCATAACTGTAATTTTGCCACTGTTAATGAATTATAATGTAAATATCTGTGTTTTCCGATGGTCTTAGGCGACCCTGCTAGCGATTCTCAACCTGTGGGTCACAACAAGTGGATTTGAAAGGAAGTTCCAGAAAGTGGATGCTAACTCAAGGTCAAATGAGGTCAGGGCCTGGCTATCCTTGAATATACCATTCTTCTGAGAACAAAATGGTGGCGGAATAGGCAGATGTGTCCTGATCCTTATCCAGGAGGAAATAGAGGGAGCAGCTGAAACGAGAGGAATCCAGCCCGAATTGGTGAAGGAGACGCGGCTGGTGAGACAGTTTGCAGCTGGGAAGGGCAGAGATCTCCTGGAAAAAGGTAAAACAAGGATCTGTGCGATAGAATCTGCCGGATCTCTAAGCCCAGAAGGTCAGGGGAAAACTACACGGCGCCAAGCCGCGTCCCTGAGGACAGGCAAAGCGTCTGACTGTGAGAAAAAGGGTCCACGGGACTGCGGGAGGTAGTAGATTTTAGACCTTGGAGTCTGATTTGGGATCTGAGCTCAAAGGCAGCCCTGAAGAGCTAACTGCCCGACCGCGCAGTGCCGGCAAGAGAGGAGCTGGTAAAGACACGGTCCCTCCTCGCGCCGGGGCCTGCGTCTTTCTCCACTGGACCTAGTTCGTAGGACCTTTCACTTACCCACAGCTGGGGTGCAGGAGAAGGGGTGGAGTTGTGGAATCTAGGGAGGGTAGGCAGCGAACAGGTCCAGGAGAAGTGGAAGCGTGTCTGGTGCTGACTCACATCGGATCCCCGGCCGCCATTTTATCCTGAGAAATAGCCCCTCCCTCCAGTCTCCAGGCAACCAATATAGCCACACCCTGATTCCACCCTGATTATCCCCATAGAATCTGAATACTCCCTGAGGCCAGGGGAACTGCCAAAAAAAAAAAACCTTTAGCATCTAGGCACTTCAATTATGCAGTTACACTGCCAGTGCTCTCCAGAGTGCTTCAGTGTGCCTCGCTGGCAAACTTTCCGCGGGTGCTCCTGTGACCGCCACTGGGAGTAAGCACCTATCCACCACAGGTACAGCAGCAAAAGCTGAGTCTGCCCACCCCACAACTACAGAATTTGGGGCAACACAGTCACGCCTTTCCAGGGTGCAGGCCCCCTGAGCCACATCACCCCGACAGATGGTTCCTTGGAGCCACTGTGAGTCCCCACTGGGAAAGGGTAATTTCAATTTAGGGTGCAAGACAGAAAAGTTGGGATACTACCCTCCACGACTGCTGACCTCTAGACACCACAGCTGTGCCTCTCAAACTCGCAGGCCTACATCAAGAGAACCTAAATAGTTCAAGTAGGGAACTACACTTGATTACCAAGCCCAGGAGAACTGAGAGATTACACCAGTAGCACCATCACCAAAAGAACCTGGGTAGCAAAGCAATTGGATCTACAATTAAAACATTACAGGAAAACATGGGGAGACAGAAAGGAAATTTCCAAAGGAAAGAAAAAGAGGAATCACCAGAAAGGGAGTTAAATGAACTTGAGGCTAGCAGCTTAACAGAGAAAGAATTCAGAGTATTCGTTATAAGGATGTTTAAACGGATGGATGACAAATACACACAACTCAATGAGAACTATAAGGAGCTAAATGAAAATGTCACCAACATAAAAAGAAACCAAGAGGACATGAAGAACAACATAGCTGCAATAAAGAACACAATGGAAGGCTTAAAGAGTAGAGTAGAAGAGGCTGAGGACCGCTTCAACGAATTAGAAGACAAGGTAGGAAAAAACACACAAACACAGCAGCAACTGGAAAGAAGACTTAAAAAGCAAGAGGAGAGCCTAAGGGAGCTTCGGGACAACACAAAAGGAAACAACCTTCGAATAATAGGGATAAAAGAAGGAGAGGAAGAGAAGCAAGGAATAAAAAACCTGTTAGAAGAAATAATGACAGAAAACTTCCCTGATATTGGCAAGAAAAAAACTATCCAAGTCCAAGAAGTACACAGAGTCCCAAACAAGTTGAACCCCAAAAGACCGACACCAAGACACATCATAATTAAATTGACAAACACCAACGACAAAGCAAGAATCTTAAAGGCTGCCAGAGAGAGACAGAAAGTTACCTACAAGGGATCTCCTATCAGAACATCAACTGATTTCTCAACAGAAACACACTAGGCCAGAAGGGAATGGAATGAAATATACAAAGTGATGCAAAACAAGGGACTGAATCCAAGAATACTATACCCAGCAAGGCTATCATTCAAAATTGAAGGTGGAATCAGAAGCTTCACAGACAAAAAAGGGCTAAGGGAGTTCATCACTACCAAGCCAACAATGCAAGAAATGCTAAAGGGGCTGCTGTAAAAAGAAGGAAGAAAAAGGCAAGAAGAAACACAAACACTAAGGAAAAATATGTCAACAAACAGGTACTTATCAATAATAACATTAAACGTAAATGGATTAAATGCACCAATCAAAAGACATAGGGTAGCTGAATGGATAAGAAAACATGACCCATATATTTGCTGTCTACAAGAGACCCACCTTAGAGCAAAAGATTCACATAGACTGAGAGTGAAGGGATGGAAAAACATTTTTCAGGCAAATGGAAATGAGAAAAAAGCTGGGGTTGCGATACTTATATCAGATAAAATAGACCTCAAAGTAAAGGCCATAATAAGAGATAAGGAAGGCCACTACATAATACTAAAGGGAACAATCCAGCAAGAAGATATAACTCTGGTAAACGTATATGCACCCAATGCAGGAGCGCCCAAATACATAAAAAAAATCTCCTGGAAGATATCAAGGGAGAGATCGACATCAATACAATCATAGTAGGGGACTTTAATACACCACTGACATCAATGGACAAATCCTCTGGACAAAAAATCAGCAAAGAAACAGCAATTCTAAATGACACACTAGATCAGATGGACCTAAATGACATCTTCAGAGTATTTCACCCCAAAGCCATGGGATATACATTCTTCTCAAGTGCACATGGGACATTCTCAAAAATAGACCACATATTGGGTAACAAGCAAAGTCTCCCCAAATTCAAAAAGATTGAAATTATATCAAGCATTTTCTCAGACCACAATGGCATAATATTAGAAATAAACTACAATAAAAACATTCCAAAAAATTCAAACACTTGGAAACTGAATAGCATGCTATTAAACAATGATTGGGTTATCAATGAGATCAAAGAAGAAATTAAAAACATCCTGGAGACGAATGACAATAAAAACACAACATTGCAAATCCTATGGGACACAATGAAAGCAGTCCTGAGAGGGAAGTGTATAGCTCTACAGGCCTACCTCAAAAACCAAGAAAAAATGGTAACAGATGATCTAACTCAACACCTCAAGGAATTAGAAAGGGAGCAACAAGAAAAGCCCACAGTGAGCAGAAGAAAGGAAATAATAAAGATCAGAGCAGAAATGAATGACATAGAGACCAAAAAAACAATACATAAGATCAACAAAACCAAGAGCTGGTTCTTTGAAAGAATAAACAAGACTGATGAACCTCTAGCCAGGCTCACCAAGAAGCAAAGAGAGAGGACCCAAATAAACAAAATCAGAAACGAAAGAGGTGAAATAACAACAGACCCCACAGAAATACAAAGGATTGTCAAAAAATACTATGAACAACTCTATTCCAACAAACTAGACAACCTGGAGGAAATGGACACATTCCTAGAAAAACACAACCTTCCAAAACTTACTCAGGAAGAGACTAAAAATCTCAATAGGCTGATAACTATGGAAGAAATCGAAGCAGTCATCAAAAAGCTTCCAGCAAACAAAAGCCCGGGGCCAGATGACTTCACAGGGGAGTTTTACAAAACATTCAAGGAAGAGCTAAAACCTATCCTCCTCAGACTATTCCAGAAAATTCAACAAGAAGGAACACTTCCAAGCTCCTTCTATGAAGCCAGCATCACCCTAATACCAAAACCAGATAAAGATAACACAATGAAAGAGAATTACAGGCCAATATCCCTCATGAACATAGATGCCAAAATCCTCAACAAAATTCTAGCAAATCGAATCCAGCAGTACATCAGAAAGATCATATACCACGACCAAGTAGGATTTATCCCTGGGATGCAAGGATGGTACAATATTTGCAAATCAATAAACGTGATACATCACATAAACAAATTGAGAGATAAAAACCATATAGTCATATCAATTAATGCAGAAAAAGCATTTGACAAAATCCAACACCCTTTCTTGATGAAAACTCTCAGCAAGATGGGAATAGAAGGATCATACCTCAACATAATAAAAGCCATATATGACAAACCCACAGCCAACATCATACTCAATGGGCAAAAACTAAAACCATTTCCCCTAAGAACAGGAACAAGACAGGGATGCCCACTCTCACCACTCCTGTTCAACATAGTGTTGGAAATACTAGCAATTGCAATCAGACAAGAAGAAGAAATAAAAGGCATCCAAATTGGAAAAGAAGAAGTAAAACTGTCCTTATTTGCAGATGACATGATACTGTACATAGAAAACCCTAAAGACTCCATCAAAAAATTATTAGACTTAATAAATTAATTCGGCAGAGTAGCAGGATACAAAATAAATGCTAAGAAATCTATGGCATTTCTATACACCAATAATGAACTTACAGAAGAGAGACTAAAAAAGCAATCCCATTTACCATCACACCAAAAAAATTAAGATACCTAGGAATAAACTTAACTAAGGAGGTAAAAGACCTATACACAGAAAGCTACACAACACTGAAAAAAGAGATAGAGGAAGACATAAACAGATGGAAGAACATACCATGTTCATGGATTGGTAAAATCAACATCATCAAAATGTCCATACTACCCAAAGCAATCTATAATTTCAATGTACTTCCCATTAAAATACCAACGGCATACTTCACAGACCTAGAACGAACTTTCCAAAAATTCATCTGGAATAAAAAAAGACCCCGAATAGCTACAGCAATCCTGAGAAATAAGAACAAAGTAGGAGGGATCTCAATACCAGATTTCAAGCTATATTACAAAGCCATTGTTCTCAAAACTGCCTGGTACTGGCACAAGAACAGACATATAGATCAATGGAATAGAATAGAGAACCCAGAAATCGATCCAAACCACTATGCTCAATTAATATTTGACAAAGGAGGCATGAACATACAATGGAGTCAAGATAGTCTCTTCAATAAATGGTGTTGGGAAAATTGGACAGATACATGCAAAAAAATGAAACTAGACCACCAACTTACACCATACACAAAAATAAACTCAAAATGGATCAAGGACTTCAACATAAGACAGGAAACCATAAAAATACTAGAGGAATCTACAGGCAGAAAAATCTCTGACATATGCCAAAAGAACTTCTTTGCTGATAATGCTCCTAGGGCAGTGATGGTGAACCTATGACACGCGTGTCAGCCCTGACACGCATAGCCATTTCTGATGACAAGCAGCCGCATGCCGAGGATGAAATATTTGCTGCTCCTGAGGATGAAACATTTGCGACTAGAGTTTTGGAGTTAGTTTTTTCCTCAAAGTGACACACTACCCGAGTTATGCTCAGTTTTTTGGCGAAGTTTGACACACCAAGCTTAAAAGGTTGCCCATCACTGTCCTAGGGCAATGGAAGCTAAAGAGAAAATAAACAAATGGGACTGCATCAAAATAAAAAGCTTTTGCAAAGCAACGGAAACCATCAATAAAACAAGAAGAAAGCCCACTGCATGGGAAAACATATTTGCCAATGATGTCAACGATAAGGGTTTAATCTCCAACATTTACAGGGAACTCATGCAGCTTAACAAAAAGAAGATAAACAACCCAATCAAAAAATGGGCAACTGATCTAAATAGACACTTTTCGAAAGAAGACATAAGAAGGCCAAGAGACATATAAAAACCTGCTCTAAATCACTAATCATTAGAGAGATGCAAATCAAAACAACAATGCGGTACCATCTCACACCTGTCAGAATGGCCATTATCAACAAGTCAACAAATGACAAGTGCTGGAGAGGATGTGGAGAAAAAGGAACCCTCGTGCACTGCTGGTGGGAATGCAGACTGGTGCAGCCAATGTGGAGAACAGTATGGAGTTTCCTTAAAAAAGTAAAAATAGAACTCCCATTTGACCCAGTGATCGCACTTCTAGGAATATATCCCAAGAAACTGGAAACATCAATCAGAAAGGATATATGCAACCCTATGTTCATAGCAGCACAATTCACTATAGCTAAGATTTGGAATCAGCCTAAGTGCCCATCAGCAGATGAGTGGATTAAAAAACTGTGGTACATCTACACAATGGAATACTACGCTGCAGTAAAAAAGAAGGAGTTCTTACCATTTGCAACAATATGGATGGAGATGGAGAACATTATGCTTAGTGAAATAAGCCAGGCAGAGAAAGATAAATATCACATGATCTCACTCATTTGTGGAATATAAGGAACAACATAAACTGATGGGGAAAAAAATAGATCCAGAAACAGAGAAATATCAATCAGAACGCCAAACCTCAAGGAAGAAATTGTGAGGTAACCAGAAACCCAAGAATGCCTGAGAACGCCTTTCTAGCCACGCTAGCAATCATCAGATGTACGGTAATTTTACCTGGGACAAGAGGGTAAGTATTTTGGACTTATGCTCCTGATCCTTCATGGGTAAGATCCCTTACGTGGGCTGATCCCCTGACTAATGTAGTTACCAATAATACCAAATACCTTGGTCATCCAGGAGGTCCATGGGTGGGGCAAGAAAGTATAAATACACAGGGGTCTCCACCCAGCTTCCCTTTTGTATGACACAAAATCAAAACAATGCCCCTTTGGGTGTACAATTAAAGAGAGGTTTCTGGCTTGTGAGGACACCAAAGAAAGGATGTCACTACTATCACTACTTGCCCCCGGAAGAGGTGCAGAAAATGTACTAAGACCTTGTCTATATAAAAAGAAATGGACAGCCAGTTTGAAAGGGAATTGCCATGGACTAGAACTAAGAATATCCTTATATGATATTATTCTACACTGTCATTAAATTTTTTCCCAGATTTGGATCACCCCCAGTACTTATAATAGTTCCTCGCACCCTTGAGGATAAAAAAAAAAAAAATCATCTGTTTGGTGCTTGGAGACAAACGTAACACATCTGTTGATATTTTAGAATTACAACAGCATAATATACAATTATCCCAAGCAAACTTACAAACTGATTCTTTGAATGTCTGGCAGCAATTTCCAAAGGACATGTAAAGATTTAATCCCTTTCATTGTGTAGAGGGCCTCTTGGGTAGGCACCTGAGCATTCTATATTGGTCCCTCTTACCCTTTAGGCCAAGAGGGACCCTCTTTTCACAATTCAATTGCTCACAGCTGTTGCAAGAGCTGTCTGTTCATGTCGAGGTTGAAGTCTTGTGATGACTGGTGCCATAGATCTGTCTCTCGCCCAGTGGGACGAACTGAGCCCTCCCTGGAGAAGAAACCTGGGTTCCCCAAGATATGTGATCAGTGCTGGGGCCCCGCCAGCAGGCAAGGGGATCCCAAGGCAGGTGCTGGGCATGGAGGCCACGGGGGCATAGGCTACCAAGGAGACAAAACTGAAACTCACATCACCCTGCTTGGCCCCGGAAGATGGCTGGTTAGCCAGAGACGGGTAAGATTCCTCAGGGGAGGAACAACCTAAGACAGGCACAGTCGCAGAGGGGCCATCAGGAGAGAATTTGGGGGTCAACAGAGGTGGGGCACAGAACCTTACCCCCCCAACATTGCAGGGGCCTGAACCTTAGCCCCTTCTGAGGGAGGTCTCCTGCCCCCATGGCTGCTTCATGCTTCCCATGCCCAGCTCAGATCAGGTCCCAGGTGACCGACAGAGACTTGGCCGACAGCAGCTGTCCTCTCACTCCAACAAGAATTGTTTGAGTTGTCTTGTACCCATGGTGTGGGGAAATGGGTTTATGATATCTAAATCCAGCCTACTACCAGGAATGCTCAGGAACTACTCAAGAAGGCAAATAATCATTTCCACTAATATTTACAGGGTAAAATAAGATTGTTGTTAAGAGTATTAAATTTGACAGTAAAATAGTAGTCAAGTTTTCAGGCAAACTTAAATTGGCTAGTTGAAACAAGCGAATATACTAGAAAAATTAATTGTACTGGATAAAAAGGTGTTCCTAAAGTGTTGACTAAAATTTTTATTGGTAGTTCATCTCATGATAAAATTGCGCACCATGTAATGAACCTAAAACAGTAATATTATAGTGCAAAAAATTAAAATTTAAAAGCCATCAAGACTACATTATAAAATTTTCAAAAGCCTCCTAATATTTAAATCAAGAAAGGGGGGGAGAGTAGAAGAATATCATGTAAGGAAAAATATCCTGTAAGTAAATTACATCTAGAAAATTAATACTTTAGAAAATTAATTGTAAGGCTAAAAGCAAGACACCCATGAAAAACACACAAGGTGTCAAAACAAGCCAGAGGAAAATCATTTGGGCAAAAAATGAAATAGGATCCCAAGTCAAATTTATAGAAAATATTCCTTTATTAACTTTTGGTCGAGAATATGATTGTATATTTTCAGAAAACAACTCCGAGATCATGTGGATTCCAGCAACAGAGAGGAATCGACAGGACTACTCCAGCCATGAAGACTAGAGAAGTAGTCCAGAGATGGAAGATGCCGACGTCGCCTTGCCATTCTAGCAGTTAGCAGCTGTGCTTCACTGCAGGTTGCCCAGGACCAAACCAGAGGGAGTCGGACCTACATTACCACCATTTGTCCACCATCCAGAACTGAAATGTCATTGCTGATATGTACACATAAGGAACTGTTTGACATTGAAGTTGGGTCTCAAAAGAACTGTTGGCCCAGAAAGAAACTCACTACAGACTGACTCATTTGCCTGTCAGCATAACCATTATTGCTTTTCTCATTTTCGGTTCTTATAAGTTATTTCTATTAGCACATGATCTCACTCATCTAGGGGAAATAATGAACAACATAGACTGATGAACAAGAACAGACCCAGAAACAAGGAGGCATGGATCAGACTGTCGGGCCTCAGAGGGAGGGTAGGGTGAAGGTGGGGGTAAAGGGGAGAGAACAACCAAAGGACTTGTGTGCATGCATATGAGCCTAACTAGTGGTTAAGGACAACACGGGGGGGGGGGGGCATGTGTGGGGAGGGGTGTGGGATGGGAATGGGGGGATGAGGACAAATATGTGATACCTTAATCAATAAAGAAATTAAAAATACATATATATGTATATATATATATATACCATTCTTCTTTGGCAGTTTGTTTTGGCAGCTTGCATATACCATTCTTTGGGGCTCTAAAATAGCATTTCCCCTCTGGGCTGCTTCTTCTCTGTCTGGCCCTTCTCCCCTGACAGATCCATTCTAGGTCCTTCCTCCTACACCCCACACCTTGACAGCTAAGACTGACTCTCCAGGCTCCCTTCTGGCTGACTTCCTATGGGTTTGAACAATGGCAATTAGAAAGTTGAAAGAGAGGTCAGGATGACTTCCTCCCAATCCCTGTGGTCAGGCAGAGCCCAAGTCCCCCCTCATGGCTCCTGCTCTCCTAGAACTAGAGAAGCACCATTTCCTCCTACTGCTGCCCGAGGTCTAGGGCTGGTGACGGCCTCCCATGGCCTCCCCAGTGCCTCAACGTGCCTTGTTGGTGACTTTAACCCCATCCACCCTTCTGCACATCTCCCCTTCCTTAAGGTCTCTCAAACCTCCTAAGTTAGACTCTGTGTCTTGCCAGGACCCTGACTGACACCATTTTGAATTCCACCGATTTTACAACCGCACTTTGGTGCTCAAACTGCAAGAACAAAAAGCAAATTCCAAATAGGTGCAATATATTTGTTTGTTCATTCACTTGTTCATTCATTCATTCTTTCATTCCAGGTGAGTATGCTTACACCCATGTTTTGTTAAAAATAGAAACAGAGCCCTTTATTTTGAGAACTTCAGAATGACTTACCAGGGAACCAGGTCTACAAATAGCTTTTTTTCCCCCCAATACAACTTTCACTTCCTGAATCAAAGGACACTTACAAAGGCTAGTGGTCACCTGTCATTCAAAAGACTGCTGAAATCTTGTTCTATTAATGGTGACCCTGGAACTGTAATTATTTTTATGACAGAGCTGATTTGATATCCTAGACAATTAATCAGCTAGTGATAAGATGGTTTGGGAAGGTCTCCTAGCTTGAATAAAAGGCCCTGAGATTCTTTCTTCCAAGAATAAAACTCAGAGGAAACGAGAAGAGTTTTAATACACTTCAAAAAGTTTTCAACAGTAACAACGGGCCTGTTGGATAGCTAAATTGTGCCAAATGTCAAAAGATTAGTAATGCAATCTTATATTTACCCAAGATTAGTTGGGCTATAAAGACTGGGGTCAAAGAATACTGCTGTTAATTTTCCATGAGCGTGCTTAATGATCAACCTTGAAGACTGCAGTCCTATTTCCTTGTGAGGACCCAGGATCCTGAAAAGCCTGGGGAAAAACCTGCCGCAATTACGCAGGTAAACTCAGGTCAGAGTGAAATTTCTAAAGAAAATCTATGACTCCAGGAGGTTCTTACCTTGAGGAAAATAACTCTGCAGACTGACCAATGGCACCGATGATGCAACATCAGACAGACGTCAACATACCTTGCACAAGATCCACAGTCTATCAAGTCCTGCCAGCAGGACTCAGAGCATATTCCTGTTAAGAATAAACAGGCAATCTGCAGTTCACCCAAGCAAAATGGATCAAAAGTATTTTGCTTTGGAAAAATGAAGTCAACAAAGGACTGTATGTTAGCAACTTTTAATTTTTTTAAGTGCATGAATCTCGTGCACTGGGCTTCTAGTCAATAATAAGAGAGTAGAGTATCATTGATTGGCTGCCTCCTGCACACCCCCTACTGGGGATTGAGGCTGCAACCCATGCATGTGCCCTTGACCGAAATTGAACTCAGGACCCTTCAGTCTGCAGGCCAATGCTCTATCCATTGAGCCAAACCAGCTAGGGCTGTTAGCAACTTTTTAAACCTTTGTTCCTAAGAAATATGTTAGAGTGGACAAAACAAGACCAGTATCAGTCCAAATTCTGGCTTTGCCTTAGTGACTCCATTAATCTTTGGCATGTAATTTAGCATCTCTAAGTCCCAGGTTTATCATTCAAAATATAGGAAAAAAATATTCATTTCCCTTGCTTTACAGGTACATCTGTTATAAAGATGCCCTATCTCACTCTGAAATGGCTTTTGGGAAAGAAAACAAGAAAAGCATGATCACATCAAATATACTAATTAATTCCATAATATACCCCGTCTTTAGAAATATTAAATTAGGCCAAATATAGTCTAGGAAACAGGACAAGGTTACCCCTTTCCCTGAGTGTGTCACATAAGTAAATAACAAAGACTGCCAAGCCCATCACGGCTCCTGGGACAGAGCAAGTCCTCATCAACACTGAGGTTTTGTTGTTAGCATTAGTATTAGAATTAGAAGGAGAAGCATCTGTTAAGGTATTTGCTCAACATATTTCAGTTCAAAATACCATGGAATATTAGAGGTAAAATATATTGTAGAAAGACTGTTCTCCTTGGTTTATAGGTAATCTGCACAGATGGTGAGATAAAGTTAAGTGACTTACCAAAGCCCTCTATTTGTCTGACTAATAATAGTAATAACAATAATAATAGAAGTGCTTACTGTGTGCCAGGCACTGTAGTAAGTGCTCTATGCATAATATTGAATCGGCACAGCAGTCCAATGTGACAGCATACCATACTAGTTACTATTATCCCATTTTATGGACTAGGAAGTTGAGGCCCACACCACACAGTGTAAGTGATTCAAACCCAGGTCTACCTGACACCAAAGCCTGGGCCCTTCCCACTGAGCAATGCCTCCTACGTGGCTTGTCACTTGCTCCTTCTTGGATTGCTTTATGACTGGAAGCCTTATCTTTTCAACAAAACCAAGTGCAAGGACAATGCTACCTGTTTCTTTTGAACATGCATGGCACAGGACTGGGTCCTGGGCAGATGCTCAAAAAACTGTTTGCTGAGTGTACAGCAGTATTAAAAAATGCCTTGTAACAGCACAAAACCGTGAATGCGGAAGCACTCGAGACGAGCCAACTCTGGACAAAATTGCTCAGGTAATGACTTGTGCCTGGATTCCGTCCCTTGGCAGGGAGTGAGTCCTTGCTTCTTTAATTGCCCTTGGTTCTTCAGTTCAAGAACTGGGCTTGAAGAGAACTGCTCCTCAGCTCTAAGAAGCAGAATGGTAGCATGTTCTCCGGCTAGGCCTACGCCAGTGCTGCTTTCGTTTACAGTCAACAACACCCAACGAGCTTGCTCAAGCACCCCCAAGGCAGGGCACGCCTGAGAGGCGTGCAGGTGAAACCAGCTGTCCTTGAGAACAGAGCCACTTCCAACTGCTCTGAGTGACGCTGTTGAACGTTGGGCACTTAGGAACCTGGAGCCATGCTTAGCTAAGGGGCAGCACTAGCTGATGCTTTTCTTTTCACATTGAAAGAGAATGAAGCCCCTCTTGAGAGAAGGAAGAGACCCAGAATGTAAGACAAGAATTTCCCACTAGTCTCTGGGGAAGGCGCTGTGATGGCAGTCCTTGCATCCTGGCCCTGGGCTGGAGAAGACACCTCAGCCTTTGGCATGTGTGCCGAGGAAGCGAGCATGACACCTCAGTCTTCGGGAGAACACAGGGCTCCTCGTACCGAGGACTGAGGCAGGAGGGTCAATTGAGGGATGTGAAGGCAGGTTACATGAGTTCTTGACCTATTTTCTTTTAGAAGCTGACCCCCTTCTTCCCTCCTGCCTGGCCCAGCACCCTCTCTTCCCATTAAAAATTGGGCACTGGATCTGCTGAATTGGACCAGGGCCCACAGTCAGCCTCAATCTGGTTGTGTTACTTCCCAAACCAGATTAGTAACATCATTAACCTGAGAAATGTATACAAACTATTGCTTCGCAAGATAACTCCAAAAAGACAATCCCAAGTTCATCACAACTCAGCTAAAACAAAAGACCATGATGCTTAATAGGGCCATAGGTCTCATATTTACAAACCATGTAAGAGACATGTGGACACATAATCCAATTTTATGGTCTACCCAATCAGAGTTGTGTACACATTCAGTGTATACATTTAATGTGTCCTTAATGCTTCCCCACAGCTCACCCCTATCTATCCTCCCACCCCCTTGAAGCACAGATAGGCTTGCTGTTCTGAGTTCTAATAAATTTCCTGTTGGAACATTTATAACAGTTTCCAATATCTTCCATCACCCTCAAGTCCAAAACAAGGTCAAAGGCATTTCCTGACGTCTTCCAGTGAACTCATACCATGCCACAGTGGGAAGCTTTCCTCTTATTGCTCAGAAGTTTGGGCACAGGGAAAATTCGGAACATGGCGGGTGAAGAATGAGAGCCATGCCTGACTCTGGAGAGTTCTGTTCCAGAGACCCTGGCAGTCACAACTAAAGTTAGACAGAGCTGAGGCACCACACCAGGCGGCACACCTTGTAATCAGAGTGTGCACATACCAGAACATGTTGTACTTTCTCTCCGTGATGTGCTCATCTTCCACTTGAGCCCCATCTGAATCCAATCATTTGCCTGCCTTCCTTTCTCCTTTAGATCAGGAACTGACACCAGGGAGAAAAGAACACTGTATATATTTGTAAAACATCTCTAAAAATCTCAGAAATTGCCATAAGAGTATAGTTTTAGCATTTTACTCAATAATGATTCTGTTGAAAATTCCAGGATAGTGTCTGACTCACTGAGGCTTATCATGAAAAACTGTGCTACAACACAGAGTCCCTAGACCTCAGTGTCTTATCCTATAAAACATGAGGCATGGACTTGAAGATCTCTGGTCCCTGTTTTACGAATCCCTTACTTCCAGCAGCTAAGTTTTCATGTAAAAACGCCGATGGACGAGCAGCGTACCTTCTCAGAAGTGTGGACGAATGCTTTAAGCATGATCTGGATGAGACCTATCCTCTCAGTCTCACAGCAGTTAACATGATACGTGGAAAAGCTGCTGAGCTTAGCGAAATCACCCATGGTGCTTCCAGATCTTTCTCTAAGCGCTTGGCCAGTCTAGCTTGCAGAAGAGGTCGTTTTCAGGACTTGCCCATCTTTAGGGCCTTTTTTTGCCATGGCCCCTCCCCCCACTGTTGTGTTTACAAATCTGGCTGCTTTTCTTAGCCTAGAGCAGTGGTTCTCAACCAGGAAGACTTTTCTCCCCTGGTGGCATTTGGCAAGGCCAGGGTTAACTTTTGGTTGCCACAAGTTGGGGAGGTGTGTTACTGGCCATCCAGTGGGTAAAGACCAGGGATGCTGCTAAACATCCTACAGTGTGAAGGGCTGTCCTCACAACAGAGAATAGTCTGACCCCAAATGTCAATAGTGCCAAGACTGAGAAGCCCAGGTGTAGAGAGAGGAGGGATGAAGGAAGGGAGGGAGGACAGGAAGGAAGGAAGAAGGGAAGGAGAGAGGGAGGGAAAGAGGGAGGGAGGAAGAGAGGGAGAGGGGACGGAGGGAAGGAGGGAGAGAGGAAGAAAGGAAAAAGGAAAGAAGGAAGGAAAAGAAGGAAGGAAGGGAGGAAGAAAGGAAGGGCGAGGTTAGAACCAGCATTCCTCTCTGGCCACACTTTCTCCAGAGGAGCCACATACTGGCCTGCATGTAGCTGGCTCATTGCACACATGTATGTTAGCTGCCAAGATGCTATAGGCTCCCTGAGTTTGTGACCTCTGAACTCTATTACACGTCTGGCATTCTGTTTTAAAATCCCCTCCCTTCTCCTCTAAAAGAGGGTCTAGTCACGGTGCTTCAACTAAGTTTCAGCCCCTTTGCAGAGCAACAGAAAGCCAGTCCAGCCCTCCTGAGCTGATTGATTCTCTCAGGTGACCAAACAGGGTGGACTGTTTTCTTTGCAGGTTGAAACTCTTTTTTCTTAGGACACACTGTTCTCTTGAGGCTTTATGCCTGGCAGCAAAAAAGAAAAAGAAAAAGGAAAGCAACCACACAACTTTGCTGTGGGTAGTCAGATATGCGGCGAGGATTCAGGGTCTGATAACTCAGACACTTAGAGAACTTCCTTATCAAGGTGAAAACCCCTTACACCTCAGAGGCCTCACCCAGGCATGAAGCTTTTGGGCAACCAACAAAGAGCCACAAGGGATGGCAAATGGAGAGAAAAGTGGCTGCTGACTCAACAGTAGTCAAGTGGTAGGTGTCAGGCCATTTCCTTACCTGCTAGGGCTCCGTAGGTGCTACATTTGTCTCTGCCAAGCTAATGCGACCCAGTAGTTCCCAGTGGCCTTCCCCACCGAAGGGACTGCTGGCTGGTCTACGAGACACCTGTTGGCAATACCCAGCTCGGAGACATGGGCATCTTCACCTTCTCCACACTGACTGAGGCCAGACAGCAGCGGCCGCTCCTCCCTGGCATGGGCCCTGTTTTACCACGGAAGCCCTAAGAAAATCATTCTTTGCCCCATACCAGGAGATCAGAGAGGTATACTAACCTTTATTCTATCACATGAGAAAAAGCAAGATCCAGAAGAGTTTAGACCAGAGATTTCCAATCTTTCCATGGACCAGAAGGACCTCTTGGAGGAGACCCTACGTTGTCTAGTTAGTAACAGTTCTCCCCCACTCTGTTCCTACAGAACACATTTTTATGGGGGTGGCATTGTGCCTACCTTAAAACAAACAAACAGAAAGCCCACATTCTCCAGATTCCCTTGCAGAAAGGGATGGCCCTATGACGTTGATTAACAGTATGTACCCTGGTCACCAAGTAGGACATTGAAGAGAACAAACTTGGCTGGGTAGCTGTTTACCTTTTGCTCTCTACCCTTCTTCTGGCCTGGAAGCATGTGCCTGGATCCCCTGCAGCTGTTTCTCGAGCACAAGAAAGAGGGCAGTGTAGTAAGGATTATGAAATGAAGAGAAAGCTCGAAGAAGCTCGCGACACTTGCTGTTATGGAGACTACAATACTTATACCATGGCAACTTTGCAATTTATTTAATTTTTCTGAGTCTGTTTCCTGAAGTATGTTCTTATCTCCCTTGCAGGGTTCTTATGGGGATTTAAATGAGATAATATCTGCTAAACTGCCTCAGAATGGCTGATAAAAATCAGTTTCCAAATCAACAAATAAATCATTCCTTTCTCCTTTCCAATCAGATCTCCTGACTTCAGGAGAAATCAAGCCAGACTCACTGCTGCTTACTAATAAGCTAAGCAGGCCTCTGTCTAAAGTGTTTTATGACTTGGTGTCAAATTATTGAGAAAACAAGGCCCTAGGCCAGCCATTTTCAGCCATTTTCATGGCATGGCACCCATGAACTAATTACTAAAATTCTGCAGCACACCAAAAATATGTTTTGCTGATCTGAAGAAAAAAAATTAAGCATAATTTTGATTCATTCACACCTGACGGCTATTGTTACGTTGGCTGTTGTCATTTTTTAATTTGACAAGGTAGGGGGGTAAAGAGGTCAGTGGCCCTGACTAAGAAGTCAGGTATTGCTTGTTTAAAAAAGTCTTGCCACACACCAGCTGAAAATCGCTGGACTCGGCAAAGGAAAGAGAGTCCCTTCAAGGCGAGCAGCAGGAGGGCCAGGTAAGAAGCAGACTGGGCCGTGTGGGCTGAAGCAGCGAGAATGGGTGGCTTTGCTCAGTAGGGAGCCTAAGAATATCTGAAACAAAGCAAGCATCAAGAAGGATCTCAAATGCCCTGACAGCTCAAGACAGTCAACCTCCAGGGAAATGCGGCAAAATGGAAAAGCCAAGGGGGAGAGCCATCCTTCGCACAATTCCAGGGCCTTCGGACCTGACACAAGGGCCGTTCTTTTCCCATCTACGAGCACACAGGTGGTTTTTATTCCTATGTGCATGCAAATCACTTGCGAACAGGTGACTGTTTTCTAATGTTTTCAAGTTTATCATAGACTTCCACAATTTCTCTTATCTAGCCTGCAATTCTTTGGCACCAAGTGAGTCTGCTAACTTCCTTCCCTTTAGAGCAGACATCAGCCAACTTTCACTGTAAGGGGCCAGAGAGTAAATACCTTAGGCTTTGTGGACCATAGAGTCTCTGTCCCAACTCCGCTCTGGAAGTGAGAAAGCAGCCATTGGGAACACTGATAACACGGAAAGGAATGGGCATGGCTGCGTTTCAATTAAATTGTATTTACAAAGCAGGTGGCCTAGTTTGGCAATCTCTGCTTTAAAGGATGTTGGGACTATGCTATACAAAAGCAAACAGGAAACATTTGATCATACACAACACTCTCTCACCATTAATTATTACCATGAAACAAACCAGAGGGCTCCAAATGAAAACCAACAGAGAAAAACATGAAATGGGAGAGACAGGCATTCCTACATTTGACACAGTGCTTATCATGCGAAGCCAAAGACTCAAATGTTCAAAGATTAATGCGAATTGTGATAAGCAAGGAAGTGAATAAAATCATCTGTAGACTATAGCACAGGGGTTCCACATGAAGGTCAAGGTAACTATTAGGAATGAATGGGAAACACCAATAAGAATTCCAGCCTTTGAACCTTTAAGCACAAAAGTAGAACAAGAGGCAGAGATATGAGCTTGGGGCAGTAGCAGAACATACGGTCCAAACAGATGTCCTCCAGACATCTGAGGCCCCTCCCTCTGGCCCCAACACTACTTGGCACTGGCCTCACTGCTTTGCTTTCTTCCTTACTCATATGCAAGTGTTCATATGATGAAAATGATTTACGTGGGAGGCACATGGAGGGAGATGAACAAAACAGAGAGAAGGCACTGGAGAAAATCAGAGCCAGAGGAGGGTCATGAGGCCGAGTACCTTCAGGAAGGCTGGTCTTTTGGCTGTTCTGTGGCTGTGCTATTGCCTCCCACAAATGGACTTTGTTTCTACTCTTCTTCTTACCCTGAACTCCCTTCTTTCATAAGTAACAGCCAACACTTCTGAAGGACTCACCTCATGCCAATATTCTAAGTACATTATATACACATACGTTGATCCTTTTGATCCTCAATAGGTGCAGTAGGTCCTATTATGTTCTCATGGAACAGATGAGACAACTGAAGCACAGAGAGGCCCAGGGTACACAGCTAACTAGTGACAGAACTGGAACTAGAACCCAGACAGTCTGGCTCCAGTCTGTGCTCCCAGCCTCCACATTATCCTGAGTTCACAGTCTTCCTCCTCCACAGCGCTGACAGGGCACCTCACCCTCCACTTTACCCCCCTGTGTATCTCAGAAGGTATTTTTTTTCATTTTCTCAAGAAAACTATTTAATATAGCTTTCAGATACAATTGCCAATTTATCGGAAATAAAGAGGACAGGGAAAGATGTGAAAGGATACCCTGGGTAAGCAATCAGCAAAATCCAGACTGTAGCAAACTCTCTAGGATAAACAACTCGGTATTTTCAATGGCTAGATGACAGAGAGACAGTGATTGATTTTGAACCTATAGATTAAGAGACTTAAAAGACTTATAACCACTTTCAATGTGTGGACATTATTTAGAGCCAGATTTAAAAACAAACTAACTAAAAAACAAATTATGACACTTTATGAGACAACTGTAATTTGAACACCATCTGAATGACTTAAAGAATTATTTTTTCATATAATGATAGTACGAATATACCTCTAAAGCACTTATCTTTTAGAGATTTATTCTGAAAACCAACAGAGAAAATGAATGAATATAATAAAATGATGCCTGGGATTTGCTTCCAAAGAGCACAGGAGGAAGAAATTGGGTGTGGCAGAAATGACACAAAATTGGCCATGACTTGATTACTACTGAAGCTGCGTGATAGGTGTTTGAGGACTCATGATTCTCTTCTGCTTACTTTTGTACATGTTGAAAAAATTTATATAATACGAGTTTTATAGAAGTGTGAAAGAGAGACACGCTAGGGTTTAGGAACAAGGCTTCAGGCAAGGAGGAATTTCCTATTTGTCAGTATTTCATTTACATGTGTATCCTCTTTCAGCACATATTTTAAAGCGCAAGTTTAAATGGAATGCAAGTATAGAAGGGAAGTGCTCTCATTCCTGAAAGATAAGCCTTGGAGATGCTGGGATAATCTGCAATTAATTCCCCAGGAGCAAGTTTCTTGAATAGCAGGAAAGCGCTCACAGACCAATGAGGCATAACCTCTGTTACCCGCTGGCCATACCTAATCCTGCCCTGACAAGTTCAGGGCAGAAAGCACGAGGAGGATGAAAATCACCCCCATAGATCTCAGGACTGGAGGAGGAAAGGAAGTCCTCAGTGAAGGGGAATAGGGAGCAACTACACACATGAGAGCGTGAAAGGCCACATGGTGTCCTGTTCAAGGGACTGTCCCCAGAGACCTGGGTTTCAGTCCCAGCCCCACAACCCATCTGCTGAGCAACTTTAGAAGGTCACTTAACTACTGTGGACCTTGACTGTGTTATCTTCAAATTGAGGAATTTGAATTCACATTCCTATGAAGATCCATAATCTAGTCCAATAGATAAAACTAAAGACATATGCTCTTGAAAGCCAACCAGAACACTAGACCCGATAAATTACTCATTTCTAGTCTAGTGAAGGCTTCTTTGAAATGTTACCACTGAGCTACAGAGCTCTGGGTCTTTGGCAAGACAAAGAAACAAGGTGAAATTAGTGAAGCTGGGAAGAGACCATATATATAAAAGGCTAATATGCAAAGTGTCCCTGCGGGAGTTCGACTGGGAGACTGGGAGTTCTATTGCTCACTATGATGTGCGCTGACCACTAGGGGGGTGACGCGAAACAAAGGAAGGCCCCAGTTGGCAGCTGGGAAGGGACACCTTAGAAGGCCCTGATTGGTGCAATCACTGGTCAGGCCTAGGGACCCTACCCGTGCATGAATTTCGTGCACTGGGCCTCTAGTATTGAATAAAATGGAATCTGAAAAGTAATATGCTCCACACTGGGATCAATGTTTCAACTAAGGGGGTAAATTGTGGATGAAAATGATGGGATGAAAAACAGATGAGAGTAAATGAGTTTTCTGCCAGGACACTGCTAACTCCGGGTATTCAACCATCCAGGGGTGCCAATTGTCTGGAAGGCAATCTGTCCTTCAACAACTGTAATCATATGTCAGACAAAGCATACCTGGGACTTACAAATTTCACAGGCCAAATAATACTGCCTCAACTTCCAGAAACTAGACTCCCATAGTGCAATGCATGACTTTCCATTTGGTGTCCCAAGATCAGGCACAGCTCCAGGTCTGTGTCTCCTTGGAGATGTATCCAACATACAGTAGGTACAGGCATGCAGCTGTATAATGAAGACCTAATGAAGTTATTAGCTCTTCAACAAGAGTTTAAGAAAATAATTGTTCGGCTTTGCTAAATGACCTTCAAAGAAAGAACAAGTCCTTGGAAATGATGAAGGAGCCTGGTGTACTGAATTGGTTGACAATACTCTTGACCTTAAATTGCAGGAATTATTCACTAATCAAGAACGACTAATTCTCTCTGCTTAGAGAGCCTAATTAGTTTTGTGCTCATGCTTCCCCTTCTGACACAAAGTACCTCTTCACAACTCGGGGAGGTTTCCGACGGCACTGCCTCAACTGGTCTTGACAAGAGGAGAGATGAATCATAGCAGTAGCCTGGCACCCTCTCAATCTATAACAACTCCTCACCAAGGGCTAAATCAGAGCTGGCCAGATACAGGGAGCTTTTTCTTTTCTTTTTAAATAAAAAGGGGGACATTCACAAAGGAGAAGTCCTATTTGACATAAGTAGAATTACTGGTGACTTGGCCAATAGAGCTGCTGTCAAGGATGGGTCTATGCAGACAAGCCCAGATAGGATTGGCTTGTGATGATGGCTCCAAAACTAATCTGTTTCAAGAGATAAAATACTCAACATAATCTCCTGTATAATGAAGACGCATAGAGCTACATGCCTGTCAGACTCCTGAGCCCCACCTCCATTCAGCTACTGTAAGCCAAGGCTTTCATGCTTTCTCCACTGCAAGCGTTTCTTCTTGAAATCGAACATGTGTACACAAGCTTCAGTTACCTGCACAAACAGCATTCTACCTTTACCCAAATGAACCTACGATCCCATAGGTCTGGGTTGGGCTAATTTTGAGGCCAGTCCATTTTTTCTGATCTCATAGTAATAGGGCAGTGATGAAATGCTGTCCAGAAGAAAAATAAGAGATAGTGACTGGGGGGAAAGGGGTTGTATTTAAGTAATGCAGGATGAAAAACATACATAAGGAAAATAAGTAAATGAATAGAGCAATAATAATATTAATTAAAAACTACTAAGCTGACAAGCAATAGGTGAGATGATTACAATCTTGGTGGAAAAATTAGCTAATAAATAATTCATAAATCTCTCTGGGGGCAGGGAAGAAAATGCATCAACTCTTCAGCCACGCTGTCTCCCTCTCAGTGGAGCTTACTGCTATATTCTTTTTCTGCATGCACGTCTCCCAGTACACCCAATGCCCCCAGAACATTCTATAAGTATGTATTAGATAGGTGGAGTACCCTGAGTGTGCCTTCTAGCTATGATTGTCTCTTCTCATTCTTGCTTGTCTATAAAAGCATCATGGACCTCAAGCAATATCTGTACCTTACAATGTAATCCATCCCCCTAAAAAAAGGAAATTGCAAGATACGTCACTTAGTTCCATACCTGTGGCACAATACAATGTAGAGGTTGTCATATTGCCCGGGTGAGATGAGATACTGAAACAGAGACACACCAAGATGTGGGCACTTGCATCACCTAAGAGGGTTGCTAAATCAGAAACTTAATTCCAACCACTTACACGTTTGGCTCTGCTAGCTAAGCGCCTCACCAGAGAGACCTAAAGAACTTTTATGGTACAGGCAAATCCCGTCCTTGCAGTTCCCTCATCTATAAAGGACAACGAGCAGAAATAAAAACCCAACATTTTGAGGCGACTCTCTACTAGACTCCTGGGCGTGGATGTCATCAGCTTGCTCCACATCAGTTGTGTTTACCGCGGTGAGTTCTCTCTCTTTTCCTCCATTCATGCTAAGCGGTGCTCGAAGGCACACAGAGACATCAGTGACGGCCCCATAGCAAGGTTCCAGTAGACAGCATGACGAGTGGATGGTTAGGGTAGCCGGGGCTAGTTACATAAATGGGGTGTCTCCTGGATGTTGCTACTTTTTTATATTCCCATCCATGTTTGAAGGTATTTGAGGAGTTTTAGACAGAATAAACCATGAGATAGCTTCCTCCTAACAAGTCTTTATCAGTGAGAGTTGGTTTCTGAATTTTAGGAGTCTGAATAGGTTCTGTTACTTGTTGAGGCATTAGTACCCAGCAAGAGGGATACTGAGGAGGCAAGGACTTATGGATGTCCTCTTCCTTCCCCCTGAAAATGACCATCCTGACACATCCAACCAGCCACGGTATGGTTGCCAACAGTTCCAATGGGAAGAGAAGGGTGACATCAGCCGGAGAGACTTAAGGTGCAATCTTGGTGACCATGTTTCCTGGGGCTCCCTTTGAGTTTCTAAAGCAGTCCAGCTCTAGAGTCCACGGGGAGTGGGCCATGATAAGCAGATTAAGTATACTCTGTCCTATGGGACTTGCACTCGCTCAGTATTTACTAGGCATCCACTGGAGCACCTATTCTCAGCTGCAGTGACGAATATTCCCAATAAACCCGAAGATTCCCTTTCTGCTCCAAGACATCAGTGTCAGTCTCTTCAAAGTCTTCCCTATGTTGATTATGTAAAACCATGTTACTTGGTAACTCTACCAGAGGTCCTCAAACTTTTTAAACAGGGCGCCAGTTCACTGTCCCTCAGACTGTTGGAGGGCCGGACTATAGTTTAAAAAAAAAAACTAAGAACAAATTCCTATGCACACTGCACATACCTTATTTTGAAGTAAAAAAACAAAACGGCAAAAACACACGCATGTGGCCTGCGGGCCGTAGTTTGAGGACACCTGCTTTAGACAGCTAGGATCTACGTCAGCCAAGAAATTGTGATACGGGGCTTGCTGGAGTGTAGGCAAGACTAGGAAAACCTATCCACCTTGGCTGTATTTTCCTGACGTGATCATGGTCTGTCCTGGCAAATGAAAGGTAGGAGAACAGGTCAAGACTAATACCTGTGTAAAATGTGCACAAAACACGTAATTGGGCCTATGTCTACAAAAGTGGTACCTTCAGAAACATTTCTTTTGCCCTAAATTTACAAGTATTACCAGGCCTGAAAAGTTTTCTTTCTTTTCTGCTATGACCGTATACGGATCCCATGAATAAGAAATAGATCATGTATGATCCTCCTAATTATGTGTTAGGTCCCTCCACAAAATCACTAGTTATTGGATACCACAGTCCTAGAAAGTCAAGTACACAGGTCTGAAACTGTGTATTTTATGTATCCATGAAATTACCAAAAATAATTTTTAGGCACACAACCCTCTATTGAACAGGTTTGCATTACTTCTTAAAAACCAGGACTTGCAAATGTTTACATATTTAGGCAGAAGTTTTTCAAAACATACATGATGACCAACAAATTGTTAAACCTACCATTGAAAGAACATTTTTGCTGGTGATGTGATATACCAAATTCCTTCTCCATTCCAAAGAAAGGCTGGCTGTATTCTAAGCACTCGCTTTCATTGAACACAATTAAGTCCTCCATCGCCCCACCTCCACTACCACGCCTGGCAACAAAACCTGCCTTCTGCCCCAGGAATCACTGCAAAGTCCCCACCACTCCTGGGAAGGGGCCAATCTTTTAAAAACCCCATTTCCGTGTTATCTTCAATGTACCAAATAATGGAATTTCTACATAACAGTATGACTTTTTTCCCGACAGCATGGATTCGGATTTCCTGTTACACATTCCGTTACTTGATTTGTGGTGATCTAAACTATCTCTGACATACTTTGATGCCTCCACCCTTTAAATACTTGCAGCTTATCTGTGTTTTTAAGCCAATTGTCACCCAATGTTTGCCATATTCCCATTTAACTCTGAAAACCTTTAACCAGGCAATAGAATTTTTGGTGTCCGTATCTTGAATTTGAATGCACATCAAACGTCTTTTTAGGTTACCCCATTTAGAAAGCTTTTTTTTAGGAGTACCTTTAAGCTGGCTTGCTGTTCTACAGTCTCCAGACCTTATCGAGAACTTCCTAATCTTTTGCCTTGAAAATGCCACATGTGTTCCTGTTTTCACGCTTTGGCGTGACCTCCACCTGCGGCCTGCAATGCCTTCTCCCTTCACCTGCTTAGTGAAGTACATCCCCAGGCCCTGCCTTCGCTGCAGCCTGGCCCCAGGGAGGCTGACCTCTCCATTTAGCCTCTGTGAGGGCCCAGGGATTCCGGCCTGTTCTCAGTGGCACTTCCCTCCTCTGCCTTGTAGGACATATACGAAGGGGTATATCCCTTCTGGAAATACCGCTGCCATGCAGTGATCTAGGGACTGTATGGACATTGCTAATTCTCAGAAGGACTTGAACATTGCATTAGGGCCCATATTTAAGGGAAAAGGAAACCGAGCCTCAGGAAATGTCCGTGATGGGCCCAAGGATGGAACCAGGGTTTGAATCTAGGCCCCACCGTCTCGGAAACGCATGTTTGGTTCACTTCGCCCAGCGCCTCTGTTTCTGAAGTGAACGTAAATGCTTTAAAGTCAGGCCTGTGTCTCACACCTCAGTGTCCTCTGCTTGTTCTCTAGGAGCCTCGATGAATATTCATGGGGAGGTTCCACTCCAGTGAGGCTGCACTTCCTGGGAACACCACTGCGGAGGGGGAGGGCCGGGGGCAGAAGAAAGGAAGTTTGGGATTAAAATTTCTGCAGATAATCCACAAGTGAATGATCCACAGGCATGATAATCCAGCGTTGGCAGGACACAGCCCGCGCGGAGGTCCGCTGCCTGGCTTGGCCGTGTCGGAGGCGGGCATCAGCACTGACCTCCCCCCTGCGGCTGCTGGGAGCTTGCTGGGCTGGAAGCAACCTCTACGGGCCTTAGAAATGGTATGACCGCAGCTGGCACTGCCACCTGCAGTGTCCAAAATGGAACCACCACTTTTCCCCAAGTAAGAGTTATTTATGTATTTCTCTTTAAGTGCCAGGCTTACGTTAAATTAACACCTTCGCCCAGCTGGTGTGGCTCAGTGGTTGAGTGTCAACCCATGAACAAAAAGGTCACTGGTTCCATTCCCGTGCCCAGGTTGCAGGCTCGATCCCCAGCATGGAGTGTGCAGGAGGCAGTGATTGATGATTCCCTCTCATCATTGATGCTTCTATCCCTCTCTCCATCTCCGTCTCCCTTCCTCTCTCTCTAAAAATCAATAAAAACATTAAAAATACTTTAAAAAAATTAACACCTTCACTTTCTCTTCAATAGCTGCATTTTCTGATGATTTAAAATACAGAAAAGCTCATGATATATTTGTGGCTTACAGCCCAGAGTTATGTTTTAGGAGATAAGCTGGTGGCTGTGATTTTTTTCTGTTTGTGCAATGACATAATGTGGTACAATGCATATCACCATTTTGATTTCGGTAGCGGGAGGGGAGTAGTATTCATTATTTTTTGAAAAAAGAAAAATGTGTAAGATTATTATTTTAAAATATGTTTTATTGATTTTCAGGGAGAGAGTAAGGAAGAGGAATAGAGAGATAGAAACATCAATAAGAGAGGAATACCATTAATCGGCCACCCACTGGGGATTGAGCCCGCAACCGAGGTACGTGCCCTTGACCAGAATCGAACCTGGGAACCTTCAGTCCGCAGGCCAACACTCTATCCACTGAGCCAAACTGGCTAGTGCTAAGATTATTTTTTTAAGGAACAAATCTGTCACAGGAAGTTCAGTCCTGACAGGCCAGGCAGGACACTGCGGGCCAGGTTATAGCTGGGACGCCGTTCACAGGGGCAGCTACATCTGTGCAGCACGTGCCTCCTGAGTAGATATTGCTGACCTTTCCTTTTGCATTTGCAGTCCTGGGCCCAGCAAAGTGGCTGATACCAACGAAGGTCATCGGGCTGACACAAAGGCAAATGCAATCAGGGGGACTCGATCGCACGGCACGGCTCTGCCAAGATAGCGAGGCCAGGATCCTAATCATTAGTGAGATGCAATGGTCTTCATAATATAATCCGCATGGTGTTGCCATTACTGAGAATAAATACGACCCTCGGCCGCATACAACCTACTGCTCCTGGAAGGAAAAGGAAGAAGCCACAGGGACCTGGGAGCCATTCCCATGTTTCAGGGGGTAAATGCTGGGTCTCTATGAACATCTCAGGAATCAAAACTTATCCAGACCCTTCCACTGGCTTCAGAAGTTCATTTCACTCTTCTTCTTCCAAGTTACACCAGTCAGCTGCAAGCACTTGTCCAATTTTTATGTTTTCCATGTGGGAATATCTCTTACCAAAATGTTTTTGCTTTATTTTCCCTTAGAATCTACTGCAACTGTTAGAGTTGTTTTTTTTATTTTATTTCTTTTTCTTGTCTTCTCTTCTTTAGAAAGAGAAAAAAGGAGGGTATTTAAATGAGGTTTAGAGTTCAAAGCTAAATAGAAGGGCAGTTTGTTCAGCTGGGTATATCCAACCCTGCTCTCAAATGTTTATTTTATAACTTTGTCCTATTTTAAAAGTCTTATTTATAAAGATTAATGGCCATAACTTCTGAATTTGGAGAGAGAAGCAAAATGCCTGAGCTCAGACATCCAAATGAAACTCCAGCGATAATTCATATCAACACAATGATCTCCAAAGCAACTCCCTCCACAATAGAACAAATGAAAGGAGACAAAATGATGAG
This sequence comes from Eptesicus fuscus, assembly GCF_027574615.1. Classification (NCBI taxonomy): domain Eukaryota; kingdom Metazoa; phylum Chordata; class Mammalia; order Chiroptera; family Vespertilionidae; genus Eptesicus; species Eptesicus fuscus. The sequence goes on from NC_072476.1 coordinate 103,997,986, forward strand.
CCTGTCTATGCTGTTGTGATGACAACTCCAATTCTTGCGTTGTTGTTGCTGCATTGCCCAAAATATGCTGCTTAGTAAAATGGCAATAAGCGCATAAAACAAGTGTGTATGTATGTGCATATGCATGTGCGTCTGAGTGTGTGTTTAAATCATGCTCTATTTAGCTACTTATAAATTATGGACAGCAAGACGCTATAGTCAGTCATTTATGTTTCTAACAGAAAAAGCAAAACGACTCTTCTTTGCTATTTCAATCCCATATTCTACTTCTCTTTTCACCAAGCTAATTCTCATCTTATGTGGTTCTGATCAAACAATGCCAAGAGAGCTAGGGAGTCCATTTTCAGGACTGAAGTCTGTTTTAAAAAAGAAAGGCAAGAGGTTAAAAAAAATAAAAAGAGAGCCAGGTAAATGAGCTGGGAGGGGCCACTGGGAAGGTAGGAAAGGACTGAAAGCAAACAAAGATGAGAAAGAACGGGAAAGGACAAGAAGACTGAGCGGGCAGGTGGTGATAGGTGGGGCAAGAAGTGAAGAATAGAGAGGACAGGAAAAGGAGATAGAGAGGACAGATGTCGAAGAATGCAAGGAACGGGAGTAGGCAGAACTCTGGACTGCACTGAGAGATTCGTCAGCTAGTAAGCATGTGGAATTTGGTGTTGGTTAACTCTACCATGTAGTAGTAACTGGATGAACTCGGGCAAGTTTCTTAACCTTAGGGTTAACATATAATCCACTTTACAGAGTTATTGTGAGGATTAATTGAAATAATCCTAGCAAATGCTTTGTACATGGTGAGCACTATCCAAAAGTCAGCTGTGCTGATGAAGGTGACCACTTGGCTCCAAGGGAGTCTCTACATGAGCCACTTAGAGTTTCTCTCCTCCAGAAGCATACATTAGGAGGGTAGATAAAATATGTACACAAATGGATCTCTATCACAGAAAAAAATGAAATATTTGGTGGGTCTTCAAAAATAACACAAGCTCTAAAGAACTCAGAAGACCAATACACTGAAATTCTACCAAGTTAAAAATAATTAAGTTAAAATAGAGAGATGAAAAGTGAATAAATAAGGTGTCACGACATCGGAAGAGAGCAGATAGGAATACAGTAACTGTGTGCATGTAGTTAAAAGGCTGGGCTTTCAAATTGCAGATCTGGACTCAAATCCCAGTTAAGCCATTTACTAACTGGGTGACTTTGAAAAATGTTACTTGCTTCCCGGAGCTCTGTTTACGTGTGTATAAAAGGGGAATACAAATCCCTTTAAGACTGTTATGTGGATTAATTGAGGAAGTATAGAAATTTAGCACAGTGGTTTAACAAAAGTGGTGTCATTATTGCTTTTAGAGTTAGATACTATAGTTAATGTTCATAGGGGATTTAGAGAACAACCTTGCATGAGGAACTAAATAAACTAGGCTCAGTAACCTTGCAGGAGAGAAGGCAGGAGCCAGAGCACAGGCCCAGCAGGTAGGCCATGCATGTCGGGTGGGCAGTGGGAGGCAGAAATAAAACCGCATGAAGAGGTGTATCAAAACAGGTAAGCAGCTGTTCCACTGTGACCAAAACAAGCTGGGAAGAGATTTAAGTTCAATGTGGACAGAAAAGTTTCATGATATGCAAATGTGCAGAGCCACTGACAAAAATCACCACCAGTATCAGCCCCGATTGGAGGGTTTTAAGATACACACACAGGCAGTGGTCTTTATTCGTGTTTTACAGGCTGATGGATGGAATGAATAACTATCTCCCTCCATTGCAGATAAACAGCATCCGCCTCTTGGTAGAAGTGGTGTTTTGGTGAGTGTCATGGACAAAAAGAAAGAGGGAGGAACAAATATGTTTGTTTTTTCTCCTCAAGAAACCACATTCAGGAATCTGGCACTATACGAGGTTGATCTGTAGCACTTCTGCAATCTGGTCCATAATGGTATTATTTTGGTGTTGTATTTCATGATCTCTGTCCACTGTAATCCCACTGGTGAACCATATGGTGACAGTAGGCATACTCTTCAGCAAATTTGGAAACTGAGGCACAAGAATATTAAATTAAATGTCCAAAATAAACAGAGAAAGGAGAGCGTTCCTCCATCTAAATATTTTTGCCAAGATTCACGTTAAAAGCAACAGCATCAACTGTCTAATAACTATTAGATATAGAAAAGAATGTTTCCCATTCCCTAAACTGATACACTAAAAATACGCATGACAATATTCTATTTGATAAACCTGCTCCACTTGGTGGAAAAACCTTCCCACAGTTCTTAGAATCCAGAATCCCTTTGGCCATTTAGGGAGCAATGTTAGAAGAGTTCAATCATTCAATGTTGACTGCTGAGTTTCACCATGAGAAATGATATTCTAATTGTATGAAATTTTCTGAAGAAGATCAATGTCACAACAGTAATAGCATATCAAAAGGAGAAAAAAAATGGACCCTGGATCATTGAGCCTATTAATGATATCATTATGTAGAGCACTGCTTTCTGCAAATTTATAAAATAACTAGAGGCCCGGTACATGAAATTCGTGCACGGGGGTGGGGGGCGGTGTCCCTCAGCCCAGCCTGCACCCTCTCCAATCTGGGACAATCCAGGACTGCTGGCTCCCAACTGCTCACCTGCCTGCTTTCCTGATTGCCCCTAACCACTTCTGCCTGCCAGCCTGATCACCCCCTAACCACTCCCCTGCCAGCCTGATTGATGTCTAACTGCTCCCCTGCCAGCCTGTTTGCCCCCAACTTCCCTCCTCTGCTGCCTGGTCACCCCTAACTGCCCTCCCCTGCAGGCCTGGTCACCTCTAACTGCCCTCCCCTGCAGGCCTGGTCCCCCCCAACTGCTCTCCCCTGCAGGCCTGGGTCCCCCCCCAACTTCCCTTCAATGCAGGCCCGGTCACCCCCAACTTCCCTCTTCTGCCAGCCTGATCACCCCTAACTGCCCTCCCCTGCAGGCTTGATCTCCCCCAACCACCCTCCCTTGCAGGCCTGGTCCCTCCCAATTGCCCTCCCCTGCTGGCCTGATCACCCACAACTGCCCTCTCTTGCAGGCCTGGTCCCTCCCAACTGCCCTCCCCTGCTGGCCATCTTGTGGCGGCCATCTTGTGTCCACATGGGGGAAGGATCTTTGACCACATGGAGGCAGCCATCTTGTGTGTTGGAGTGATGGTTAATCTGCATATTACTCTTTTATTAGATAAGATAGAGGCATGGTGCATGGGTGGGGGCCAGCTGGTTTGCCCTGAAGGGTGTCTCAGATCAGGGTGGGGGTTCCCTTGGGGCATGAAGCAGCCTGGGCGAGGGGCCTGTGGTGGTTTTCAGGCCAGCCACGCCCCCTGGTGACCCAAGCAGAGGCCCTGGTATCTGGGATTTATTTATCTTCTACAACTGAAACTTTGTAGCTTGGGCCAAAACCGGATTGGCTCAGTGGATAGAGCGTCGGTCTGTGGACTGAAGGGTCCCAGGTTCAATTCCGGTCAAGGGCATGTACATTGGTTGTGGGCACATCCCCAGTAGGGGTTGTGCAAGAGGCAGCTGGTCGATGTTTCTCTCTCATCGATGTTTCTAGTTCTCTGTCCCTCTCCCTTCCTCTCTGTGGAAAATCAATAAAAATATATTAAAAAAAAAAAAAAGAAACTTTGTAGCTTGGAGTGGAGCCAAGCCTTCTGCTCGCTCTGTGGCGGCAGCCATTTCTGTTGGGATTTATGTATCTTCTATCATTGAAACTTTGTAGCCTTAAGTGGAGGCCTGGGCTGGCCAGGGTGTGCAGAAAGCTTGGCTTCCTTCATTGCCAGAGAAACCTAGGCCTCCCTCCTGCTCTCCTGTGGCGGCAGCCATCTTGGTTGGGTTAATTTGCATACTTGCTCCTGATTGGCTGGTGGGCGTGGCTTGTGGGTGTAGCAGAGTGGTGGTTAATTTGCATATTACTCTTTTATTAGACAGGCTGTTTTAAAATACCCTTCTGGATTAAAAAAAATCATTAAATAATAATAGATAAGTATTTTTATAAACCATTACAGAGAGAGGAGAAAGGAAAATTTTGAACAATATCACATCACAAACTTTTAAAAAAGAAGTGTCATTTAAATTAAAACAAATGAGAATTTTGAAGGATGAAGTTGGAGGCTTACATTCTTCCACTCATGTCTACATTCATTCATTCATTCAATTGGTGCTGATAAGCCCAGAGCCCTCTGTTAAATGCTTATTAAGAGTTCAAAAGGAATAAAACATTCGGTCTTTGATCTCATAGAATATACACCTTAGATAAGAGACAATGTTTCATTAGGTTTCTGCCAGATAATTTAACATAATGTAGAGTTATATATAAACAAATAAAGTTGCATGTGTTATAGGAATGTAAACATTTCTTAAATGAACAAAAAAGCAGACAAATTTCTATTTCTTTGATATGCCTTCCTCCATGTTTTATCTGATACCTATGTATTCTAAAGAATATCAATATTGGACTGGAAAAGCATTAATAGCAAGAACACAGGTAGGAATGACTCACATTGGTATGATTGGGTAAGATTATTATTCATTATAAGTCATCAAGATTAATGAAGTGATGTGAATGCAAATAAACTGTAAGTGATTGCGGGAAGAACAGACAAAGCAAAGTTCTTAAGAAAGGAGAACAGTAATTAGAATGCAAAGTAGTTCATGTGAACCATTTCAAAGTAAGTACCCACTTTTGTCCAAGATAGTTCTTGGAAATGGCGACTTCAAGTCAAAGGACAAACGAGGCAACTAATGTCACTACAGGGTAATTGATATGAGCAAGAGTTAGGTCCCTACGACACATTTCTCGTCACAAAAACATCACCGAACTTCTAAGTAAGACCCCAAAATAATAATTCTCCTCCTCCCTCTCCTTCTTCTTGTAATTACCAATGAAGTTTTTATTTATGTATTTATTGTTATTACATTTATTGGGGTAACATTGGTTAATATGATCATAGAGGTTTCAAGTGTACACTCTATGATACATGATCTCTATGTTATATTGTGTGCCCACTACCCAAAGTCAAATCATCTTTCATCACCATATATTTGACCCCTTATCCTTTACTACCTCCTACCCGCCCTTTCCTCTGGTAACCACCATTCTATTGTCTGTGAGTTTTTGTTTGCTTTTCTTGTTTATTCATTTGTTACTTTCATATCCCACATATGAGTGAAATCCTATTAAGTCAAACTTTTCTTGTCATCTCAAAGTCACTGAAATAAATGTGAGCTATGCATACACTTGAGAAAGATTACTAAAAACAAGTAAGATCATTGTTTCCCAACCCACTGATTCTAGTTCAGGGTGGTGGGTGGCCAGAGCCAGTCCTGGCAGCTCAGGGCGCAAGGCAGGACCCACCCTGGCAGGACACCCTTCCACCACAGGGCCACTCATACTCACATCCCCCTCACTCAGACCGGGACCGTTAGACACGCCTGCTCCCCTAACGGGCACATCTTCACGACGTGGACGGAAACTGGAGTCCCCAGAGGAAATCCACGCAGATATTGGGAGAGTGTGCAAACTCACCCAGATAGTGGACCCCTCGGGGAATCAGTTGTGTCCATCCACTTATAACAAATGTCATTGACCAAAACGGTGTTATTTGAGGGCCAGCTATGTGAGTCCTCATTTATTCCATGTCCAACTGCTTAATACAGGGCTCCTGGGGGGCCTTTGCCTGGCAGGTCAATATTAAATGCCTCAGAGGGGAAAATATTTAAAGTGTGCTATTTAAATGCCTATAGGAACCACACCTTATTAAAATACAGAAATGTACAAGGAATACAGAAATGTACAAGGTTACTCTCTTTTGCTATGCCATTAGTCTTTCCTTCACCTGCATAAAAAAAAAAAATAGAACTTGGCTTCTTTTTTTTTTTTTTTTTTTTTAAATATATTTTATTGATTTTTACAGGGAGGAAGGGATAGAGAGCTAGAAACATCGATGAGAGAGAAACATCAACCAGCTGCCTCCTGCACACCCCCCATTGGGGATGTGCCCGCAACCAAGGTATGTGCCCTTGACCGGAATCGAACCTGGGACCTTCCAGTCCGCAGGCCGACGCTCTATCCACTGAGCCAAACCGGTTTCGGCAGAACTTGGCTTCTTAATTCTGCTGTCTGCAAGCCAATTTCCAAATTACAGGGGCTCAGGTCCTAGCCAACTGAATTGAATCTGAAATTACCACGTGTTCCTATGGAAATCATTTTGTTTGCCGTTTTGTTAGAGGTAGCTATTATCTTAAATAGTACACCCGGGAGAGAAACCCTGAGCAGCTTTGTTAGAAAAGTAGGAGAGAAATGAAGGCAATGGAATGGTTGTATGAGAGATGCAGAGACAGACGGGCTAAGGGCTGGAGCAAGGTCCTGAGGCAGTGAAATGAGGTGGGATGAAAAACTGGTGGAGAGACAGCAAATCTGAAACAGACTCATAGACACAGAACAGACTGGTAGTTGCCAGAGGGGAGGGGACCTGGAAGACCCGTCAAAAGGTAACGGGATTAAGAAGTACAGATGGGTAGTTACAACATAGTCATGGGATGTACAGTACAGCCTGGAAAATATAGTTAGTAATGCTGTAACACCTATGTATGGGGCCAGGTGAGTACTTGAAATAACGGGGAAATCGCTTTGTAAATAATATGATTGTCTAAGCCCCATGCTGTACACTTGACTCTATTACAAAACAATATTGAATGCCAACAGTAATTTTAAAACAAAACAAAACTGGTGGTGAAAGGCTTGGGCCCTGAGAAGAGACCCGCCCTTCTCTGAATTCTGACCCAGCGAGGGAGCAAGGATGAAAATCCAGGGAGGTCTCTCCTGGAGAAGACACCCTGGCACCCAGGACGGCCCAAAGCTGTGGTTCCCAGCGTGTGGTCCTCCAACCGGCGGCGTGGGCACCACCTGGGAGCCTGTTAGAAAAGCGAAGTCAGAACCCCACCCAGACCTACTGACTCGGAGTCCCTGGGGAGAAGGCCCCGGGCACTGGTGTAACAAGCCCTCTGAGTGATGTTTACACATGTTCCAGTTCGAGAACTACTGACCTACATCCCCAGCTAGAGCAGTAAACCAGATCATCTGCCGAGAGCAGGGTGGGGTCGCCGTCTGGGGCGGAGACAGAACAGCTGCAGGGAGGAATGCAGGAAGGAGGTGAGGAGTTCAGGAAGAGACCAGCCCGGCTGCGCCAGGCCTGTGTGCAGCGAGCCAGCAATTCACGTCTTCTGGTGAGCTGTCAGAGTGTAACTTCCAAGCAGAGCAATCAAGGGTCTCTGCAAAACTGCATTCTGATCCTCCTATAACTGACTATGACCCTGAAAAGACAGCTTGGTTTACTTTAGGGATTGCTAGATGTATGTGCACGTGTGTGTGTGTGTTCATGTGTACCGATGTTTGTATATATGTGTACATATGTATGTATGTCTAGAATAAATCTGATTAAGCAGTAAAGGAGAAGAAAAGGTTTTTCTGTGTTACACCGGAGGAGAAAATGTACTGGAGCAGTTAGCAGACTCATAACTATTCTACATGTGTGGCCCTGGGCGAGCGATGAAACTTCTTCAGGGCTCATTCTCTCACCTGTAACGCGGGGTCTAGAATTCACTGACTCAAACAATAAGAGAGAGGCAAAAGGTCGCTACAGAAATAACCACGGTACAAAGCATATGGTGATGAAGGCAATGACGGGGTACTGATATATGCAAAAGACTTAGAGAACAGGGAGGAATGAGCAAGTAACACCGAATAAGAAAAGCAAGAAAACCTTCACCTAGAGCAGTGGTTCTCAACCTCTCTAATGCCACGACCCTTTAATACAGTTCCTCATGTTGTGGTGACCCCCAACCATAAAATTATTTTTGTTGCTACTTCATAACTATAATTTTGCTACTGTTATGAATTGTAATGTAAATACTGTAATGTAATGGTCTTAGATTCTACAGCAGCGCCTCTCAACCTGTGGGTCATGACCCACAGGCTGAGAACCGCTAGCAGGGTTGCCTAAAACCATTGGAAAACACAGATATTTACATTACAATTCATTAACAGTAGCCAAATTACAGTTATGAAGTAGCAACGAAAATAATTTTATAGTTGGGGGTCACCACAACATGAGGAACTGTATTAAAGGGTCGCGGCATTAGAAAGGTTGAGAACCACTGACCTAGAGGAAGCCCTGGAGCTGGACCAGGGAGAGTGAGCGGCAACGGTAGAGAAAGTGCAGGAGGCGTGGGAATGGGACAGCCCAGGTGGATCTGCTTGCCGAGGGGGGAACGAGGTCTCTTCCAGCTCCAGGACTGATTTCCCAACAATTTCCAGCAGCCTGAAAATAATGGGAAATGGGATGGCATAATTTTATCAACCAACCCAGTGCTAGGACACTCCTTTCATTTTCAGCAGCTCCTAACTATGGACCGTGGGTAAAAGCCTCGGTCACATTTCCTCCTGGCTGGCTTTCGCGTAAAGAAGCAGGGGTGTAAGTGGTCCAAGGAGTGTCCAACCCTTGCACTTGCCACGCCCATCGCCCCAGGATTGCAGGGTTTCTGGGGCCGCTTGGCAGAGGGTTGGCTCGCCTCTGAAAAATACTGCTGCTCAGAGGCCAGGATTTAAATGGTTCCATCTCAGGAAAGAACAACAATGAATTTCTGATTAACCTTTTACAAAGGGGCCAACGTTTCACTCTCACAGTAAAATTCACATACTGCGTCTCTGGCAAAGAGCCCCTGCTGAGCACCTGCCTCAGGTCCTGTCTCAGAGTGAGCAGAAAATCGTGTCCTCTTGAATTTAAAAGCAGTTCTGTCCTCTCCTCGGGGCAGGATGGTTACATACAAGACAAAAGAGCAGCAGGCGCTCCATTTCCAGGAGAAAAACAAAGAAAGTATCTTCTACAGTTTGATCAGATTTCAGGATTCCAGGACCAAGCCTCAGGCTGATCAATCACAGCATCACAACTCTTCTTCCTGGAAAACGTTTATTTCTAACTCGACCAAAGTTAGCAGACTCATCACTATTCCACATGTGTCGCCCTGGGCGAGTGATTAAACTTCTTCAGGGCTCATTCTCCCACCATATATATGACTTCCCAACTACAAGACTTACTAGTAAAGGGCATCCTAACAGTGCTCCTACCCAAAGTCCAGAAGGAAGCACATTTTTACTGAATGAGCTGTGTGCCATGCACATGAGCCTGGAAAGTTTAGTCCAAAGAACAGCGCTTCGCTGAGTTCTGAGTCCCCACGGTACGAGTCGCAGGCCTGTCTGTAAAGATGACTTTCCTGGAATTTGAAGGATGTCCACAGTTTGGAAACTCCAACAGGGAAATCATCTCCCGCAGCAAAGTGTGCAGGACATGCGCTCGGCACCCTTACCAGTGCGTGTGCTAGCCAGCGAGCCGTACACAGCACCTCCTCTGTGCTGAGCGCAGAGACACTGTGACTGACTCTAACCACAAAGTGAGAATCCTGCCCCTGGAATACAGAGCCCAGAATGTCACAACCCCTGGGTTTTAATCCTTTTCCTGACAGCACTCTGACACAATGGCAGTGTCTTGAGTTTTCAGAGTTCAGATCTGATCAAACAGCTACTGCTTCTCTGGCAACCGGTCTTTAGGTCACTGATAAGGTCTTGGATGTGAGCTAAGACTTCTCCTTACTATATTTATTATACGAGAGGCCCGAAGCAGGGAATTCATGCAAGGGTAGGCCTTCACAGCCCCGGCTGCCTCATCGCCCCAGCCCCCACCCGCGTCCGCTGCCACACAACCCCGGTTCCCTGGAGCCCACCCTCCCCCGATCAATTGCCCTGCAGAGGATGGCCTGGGCCTCCTTCTTTGGGGCAATCGAGGGCCCCCTCCCCACCACTGGTCACCCCTGGCCAGTGGCCTGGGCCTCCCTCTGCGGGGCGATCACAGAGCCCCCCTAACCAATCACATCGCACCTACCTTGGCTGGCCTGGCGCCAATGGGTGTCATAGCATATTGTTCTGCTATTCGGCCGTTCAGTCGATTTGCATATTATGCTTTTATTATTATAGAAGATATACTATATATATATTTCCAGGCTCTTGCTCCATCACTTGGCCTCATTAAATGGGCATTATGTTTAGACTTGACTCGCAACCCTAATGTGTCAAGTAGGTATCATTCGAGAAATAGTTGATATCATGAATGATTACCCCTTTCCTCAGTAAAGATTATTGCCATCAGTAAAGTATTTAATTTGGATGCTGGGAAGAAACAGGGATTTTTGCTTTGTTTTGTTTTTACATGTCCAAATAAAATACATCTTTAAGATCTCACAGAACCAGAAACTCACGGATGGGGCCAAGGAGCCTTTATGCACCAAACCCAGGCTCCTTGGGCAGATTTCTCATTTGCAAGCTGTGTACATTGGCAATTAAGAAGAGAGTACGTGTGCCAACAGGAACCACGGTGTGGGTGTGAGGAGAGACGGGGTAGAAGTAGCCCCAACAGCACTTCATCCACAGCCTACTGGGCAGCGGGTGACACCCCGACCCGCTGGAACTGTCTGAACCCAGAAGCCACCACTTTCTATCCTACTTCTGTTGACCATATTTTCCCCACAAACTTCCCAAAGGGAACTTTGGGGAAAGGCTTTATAATTGTGTGATGTAGCCTGGGAAAAGGAGAATGCAGGTTCAAACGTGTTTTCTCCTCAGTCAGCAGTTTCTGACCATTCGCTCATTGTCAATTGGCATTATCTTTAGGAATTCATGGTTTTTAAAGTTAACTTGATGTATGTTTCTTAACTCATACAGAAAATTGCACCACACTAACAGTATTCCTGTCCAAAAGAGACCCTACAGATGAGGGGGAAAGCCCCCTTTTCCCGCTGTCGAGGGCTGGGAGGAATGCGGGTTCCCACTCACCCTTCCTCGTGGCGTGCCCCATTTTTATTTCTGACTCTGACATTCTGGCTGATCACTGATCACACTTCTTACATGATAAGTGAACCTCCTAGTATATTAAAAAAATGCTTGATTTTTCTATTACTTTCCAAGACTATAGCTTCTCCTGAATCATGCTGTTGTAAAGTGACCAACCAATAGAAGAATCACTCAAAATATAGCACCATGAACCTCGAGTGGATGCAAATGCCTTGCATTGATTTGGATTCCTTTCAGTCACAACTGTGGAAGTATTTACCCGAAACATTAAGGACCATGGCAGCCAGCCAACCTACTGTCAGAATAGTAGCAAATAAAAAATTGCCCCTCCCTCAGGCCCCAGGAATCTGAGGGAGAGGGACACATGCCTTTCCTAGGAAAAACATTGAGGCACATACTAGTCCAGAGCTAAGCACTGACCCAGTTGAAGGTAGGAACAGAAAGGTACTCAGATATTTGCAGGCAGTTTAAATAAATACTATAAAGAGTGACCTCTGCCCTCAAAAATGAGAAAATTCTCAGGACTTACTACCTTGCTCCTGGCTTCCTCAAACATACACCCATTCCCAATGGGTTCAGTGCAATGAATTTTAGAAAGACAATTAAACCAGCCCAGGAAATCTAAAACAAACTACTCAAGAATGTGGGGTGGCTGACAGTTGTCAGAGGGGAGGAGTGTTGGGGGCCTGGGGGGAAAAAGTGAAGGGATTAAGAAGTACAAATTGGTACAGAATAGAAATGGGGATGTCTCAAGCACAATATAGGGAATATAGTCAATAATACTGAGGCAACTATGCATCCATGCTGCCAGGTGGGTACTTGAAGCATCGGGGAGACCACTCTATGAAGCACATGATTTTCTAACCACTTTGCTGTACATCTGAAGACAGAATAATATTGGAAAAAAGGATGTGGGGTGGTTGGGAAAGAAGGAAAAGCAAATTGGGAGGCAAAGTGGTTACAGAAGCAGCTCTACTGTGTGGTATTTTTTACTCCAAATTTCAATTCCAACTGAATTCAGTACTCCTTCAGCTGAATAAGCAACACAGAGGCACCCCACAGGCAACCCCAGGGAGTGTCTCTGCTTGGTGGGGGGCCTCACAGAAGACACACTGGTCTGTCCCAAACTACTCTCTAAGTGCAGGCTTCCTCTCTGGAAAGTCTGTGTCTTGAAGGAGCGTGTGTTGATCAGCTCTAACCATCAGAGAGGCACCTTGGGCTTCTGAGTGACAGAAGTTCCATTTGAAGGAAGCACTGGAATAGCAATAGAAGCAATGTTTACCGATGGATGGCGTGATCCCCAAGGTTCCAGAGGAAACCTGTTGGGGATATAGCTATGAATTTGAATTTTGACCTTTGAGGAATTGAAATATTCTTCTGCTATATTAGATAAGGAGATATGTACATGTATATACATACATATATATACATACACTATATGTATACACACACACACACATATATATGTATATACATGTGCATGGATATACATGTATATACATATATACTCTTCCCCACCCCCATTTAGGAGGTGAGGCTGTTGGGTTGTTGAGACAGGCTAACTCTTGGGCATGCTCTTCTGAAAGACAAAATGAATATTTATTCCCATTGAGTAAATGTCCCTGGGAACTTTCCAGAAAGAAACTCTGACACTAAAAATCAGTAAACAACCAGAACATGAAACAACATCTCAGGTAAAGTCCAAACTTGAGAACTCCACCACAGCTTATGCTTCTGTTCTGGTACCCGCGGGCCCATTTCCCAGCTGTGCAGGGCCTGCAGCTGCCAAGGGTACCGAGTCTGCCAATGTCCCGGGTCTCTGGGTCTGAGGAGGCTGCTCTCCTCTCAGCACCGGGTCTGTCTGCCCATCCCGCTGTTCCTATTGTCAGGGGATTTGGGTTCTGGGGAGACGCCTGCATACTGGCCGGAGGGGAAGGTCTCCTCAGGCTCCAACACCAGGCACTTCGACCTGCCTCGCAGAGGCAGAGCGGGCAGAGCCAGGGCCAGGAGCAGGCAGGCCCGTCCCCACCTCTGCGAGCCAACCCTACAGCCGCCTCTGGGCCCGGCCGGTCTGCTTTTCTTCCTGATTCCGATGCTCATGTTAACCAGCAGCCCCATTGCCTTTCCTTCTACCTAACTTAGACCAGGAGGAGCCAGGCTCTGTGTCACACTGCACCCACAGTGCCCGGACTTTTTTTTTTATTGATTTTTTTACAGAGAGGAAAGGAGAGGGACAGAGAGCTAGAAACATCGATGAGAGAGAAACATCGACCAGCTGCCTCTTGCACACCCCCTACCGGGGATGTGCCCGCAACCAATGTATATGCCCTTGACCGGAATCGAACCTGGGACCTTTCAGTCCGCAGACCGACGCTCTATCCATTGAACCAAACCGGTTTCGGCAGTCCCCAGACTTTTTACACAGTGATCATTCTCAGGAAGGTCACAGAGCTGCTCAAGTGGCAACAGGAAACAGCTACTCCTGGAAAGAGAATCTTTTCCTACTTTATTTCTTTATTATTTTCCCCCAAATAAATATATTCCAGTGTGCCTTTTCAGTCCATTTAATTCCCTCAATAGGGTCACTCCAGCCTGGTTACTTCTATTATTCTCCTTTGTTACGTGCAGTGGAGAAGATAATAATAGATATTAGGAAGTGCACTGTGTACGTGTGTGTACCAAATGCCCATAATTGAGAATTATGAGCTCTGCCAAGGACTCTAGGGTTTGCTTAGAGTCGAAAGTGGGGATCAACCCACTTTGATCCCTATTATACTCCTGACAAAACTGAGGTAATGTGGCTGATTGTCCCCTGGTTCTGTCTCTTTTCTTTGCTCCATCAGCACACACCAATATTCCTGCTTCCCTCTGCCCCCTTCTCTCTTTTCCCTGGACTAGGTCCACTCACACAGCTGCCTTCCCACCTGCATCACCTTCCACCTGTTCAAGGCCTGCTTCCCACGGTGCACTGAGCTTTTCACACAGGTGTTTCTCATGACAGGGCCCCACTCGAATTCTCTAAAAATGCAGAAGTAAAAATAAATGCACTCCCACCTCAGTGCTGCAGAGAAAGCGAAAGGGCCATTTCAATTGGAAGGAGAAGAGAGAAAGCTTGTTTTTGAGTCGGAATGTGAGTTCCCATTCACCATTTTGTCTTTGCCGTCTAGAGTAGAGCTAGCACGTTGTAAATGCTCAATAAACACACACGCGTACGCACACACACATTCCTGAGAAACTCGGAGGACCAGGGAGAAGATAATAAGAAAAACTGCATTAGATGTCAGGAGACCTGGACCCCAGTGCTAGCTGTGACTGAATTAAGTTATGTGGCTATGGGGAATTCTTTTCTTGGTTAAAAATCAACAGCGTAGCACTAAATTATTTTTAATGTATTTTCTGTTTTAAAATATCTATGATGATAAAATATATGAATTATAGCTATAGGTTGGTTGACAGGTCTCTGAAGAGGTCTGTGGTCGAGCCACCCACCTCTCCTCTTTATTTCTATTTCCAGAATGATGACTATCCCATATGGAAAATTTCCAGGAAAAAGTTTGAATTTCCTATTGTTGTCTACTCTAAGATTTAAGCATGTGTGTGTTTTTTTAAATCATTCTCAGATTTAACCTAAAATCTATTTCTATGTTTATAGTGCTGTTTATCAATTTAGTACTTGAATATCTGATTATAAAATTCCACAATCCTCATAATCTTGGAATGTAATTTTATTTCCAAGGCAAGTATTAAACGATATGGCCAATAAGGCATAAAACCATTTCCCTGAAGTCATATCATTGGCTAAATCATGCAGGTTGTCTACTGTGCTTCTCTCTAAATATATATTTGTAGCAAGACTTGATTACCAAGAAATACATGTTTATTAAATTATATCTCATTCACCAGGACTCCTTATTTATCTTAGTAATTTTTAATGGAAAAGTAAGCAAAACATCATTATATAAATGCTTACAGAAATGACAGTAATTTTATTTAAATTAAATAAAGAAAAGGTTAAATAAATATCACAATCTCTCAGGAATTACAGTGTAAGCCTTAAAATTATAAATCGCCCCCTGATTTTTCATAATACAGCCTTAAAATATTAATCAGCATAATACTGAAACTAAGTTATCATTAATTATTTTCTGGCAATTTCTTTATTTTTCAACGATTTGAGTTAAAAGGATATGCCAGTTCCCATTAAGACCTTATTTTAAGTACTAGAGGCCTGGTGCACAGATTCGTGCATCAGTGGGTCCCTCAGCCTGGCCTGCACCCTTTTGCAATCCAGGACCCCTCAAGAAATGTCGGAGAGCCGGTTTTGGCTCAATCCCCGCAGGCCAGGCCTAGAGACCCCACTGATGCACGAATCCGTGCACCAGGCCTCTAGTATGCATCTAAGATCTTTGGTTAATCTCTCCCCACCCTCCCCCCTCCCCTCTGAGATTCATCAGTCTGTTTCACATTTCCATGCCTGTGGTTTCTGCTCCTGCATTGAGCGTCTCCCCCGGGTGGTCAGTGCACGTCATAGCTACTGGCCGGTCGGCCAATTGGCCAGTTGCTTAGGCTTTTATATACAGTAGGTCCTCGGGTTACATTGGAGATCTGTTCCTACCACGCAACATAACGCGATTTTCGCTGTAAGTCGGAACCCAATCTACATAAGCACCTACGTCACTCACATGAAGCACATACACAGCAGTAATGAAGTGAAACAGTAAAAAAAATTTTAAATAAAGATAACAATTCTTGTCCTTTACTTGTGGTAAATAAATAATAAAAACATAAAGCACATATGTACATACGTCGAAATGATGGAACTTTTTTAACGTAACCACGAAGCGACTTACGTCGAGTCTGATGTAACCCAAGTACTGTCTGTATATAGATTACCTTCCCCCCGACACACACATTCTAGTTTCCATTTCAGCAATGCATTTTAAGGTGAAGCTATACTTCTTCAACATAAAATCATGCAAGGCAGTGCTGATATTTCTGCCTCCCATCATTTCTGGATTTAAGGATCTCCCTATGTATACATGTGTGTTCTCAAACACGCATATACACACACACATTGTCATCATATCTAAAACCAAGTACTCAGTCTTATAACCATAACAAGGCAGAGACAAAGGAAGAACCAAGAATGAGGAATGACTGTAACCTTCCATAAAGCAAACATTTGGGTAATCCTATTACCTATTTGAAAATAGACCTCCTGTGTGGAAAAAATAATTAACTGACATAGTTTGACAAGTGTCAGTCTATATCTGAATTAATTATTAAGATCTAATATTTTGCTCCCATTACATCTTTTTTTGATGCAAAAGTAAAAACAAAACATCCCAAACAAGTACGATTATACTTAATTTAAATAAGTTATTTCAATAAGAAATTATTTCATCATTAGCATGAGCATACTGAGCAATGGAACTCCTCACTCACTTCCAGAGAGCCTGGGTTATTGACATGCCCAAAGCAGACGACAAGAAAAACCCAGCCATTCAAGTAGGACTTCCCAGTTCTATACAGAGTACTTCCCAGTTTCATTATTCAAGCCCGTGTCTGTAGCTGGTTGGAAATGGGAACATTATATTTGACATTCATTTCTAAGACCCTATTTCCACCATATGGTCCTGAACAGTTTCATCAGAATTTGCTTCTTAAGAAGCAGCTCTCGGTCCCCGGCACCAAGCCTCTGGCAGGACCTGCACACCTTAGGGATTATTTCTATCACCTCTTAGGTATCCGACTTGGAAATGATCTTAAAGGAGGTAACACTCATTCCCTCTGCTTTTCCATTCTTCTCAACGAGGCGCCCCCCAGTCTCTCCTGCTAGCACCGCATGCTTCCCTAGGGTAAATAATCCCTTCCTCTCCCTGGGTAAACCTTCATGCCATTCTTTCCCTCTGAGCTAGATGCTGGAGGTAGAGTTGCAGCCCAAACACACACAGGCCCACCCTCACAGCACTGATGAACTATTGGGAAGAAGACAACACGATAAAAAACTGCACACATAAACACAGAGCCAGTCAAGGGTGGCAGGGAAGGCCTCCCTAAGGAAATGACAATGGCACTGCTGGTCATTATGTAAGGGGGACACGGTAGGGAGCACAGAGCCTTACCACCTGCAAGATGACAAATGGGGCCACTGGCGAAGACTTATTCTAAGGGCGCTGGAACCAGTCAAGAATTTTGTGCAGATAATGAATAAAATAAGGTCTGAGCTTAGGAAACGGTCTCTCTGGCCCAATGTGGTCAACAGGGAGGGTAGGGGAGAGGGCAAAGCTTGGCCCAGCGAAGTTTGTCCCCCACTCCCATCCATGCTCACGAGACCCAGCTGCATCCTCCTTGGTGAGGACCTGCATGATCAAAGGTGGAGTGGGCGGGGGGCTGCTGCAGACCTTGGGATCTATTGGGGAGCACAGAAGCCTTTTTGTGCCTCTTAAGTGATACTGAATGAGGTATTAGAAGGCCATTGAAGAAAACTCACCAGAGCCTAATTATGCCAGTTGGTTTTTATTAATAAACTAGAGGCCCAGTGCATGATTAAATCATGCATGTGTAGGGTCCTCTAGGCCTAACCTGCCATCCAGGCCATATCCACTGCCCCGCAAAGCCTAGCATGCTCTGCGGACACTGCTGGCAGCCTGCTCCCTGCTTTTGATGGCAGGGGGTCTGCTTGTGCTGGAGCAGACACACAGCTCCCCACTTTCGATCGTGGGGGAGCTGGGTGCCTGTTCTCTGGTGCACCAGGCCTTTCAGAAGCCTGGTGCTGGAGCAGACAGGCACCCAGCTTCCCCGCTTTTGATGGTCCACGGCAGGATGTGGGCTCGCTGCCCCAGAGGCCCCTTCTGTGCCGCAGCACAGCCATGGCGCAGACGCTGAGCTCACGTCACCAGTGGCGACGCAAGCTCAGCGTTCCGCCGGGCCAATCGGCCACCCCGGCCATCCTGAGTCCCACCCCTCTGCACCTCCTGGCCAATCGTGGGCATAGCGAAGGTATGGTCAATTTGCATATTTGTCTATTATTAGGTAGGATAATAAAAGATAATTAGTTCCTTATTGACAGGCACTCAAATGATTGTCATTGATATAGCTTCATTCTTAAACAGTTGGCTTCTTCCAGATTCCCTAGGAATCTATCGACCATTAACTATAGGAAAAACTTTTTATTGCTTTTAGGTTGGTCAATGGTGTTTGCAGATTCAACAACCTGCAGATAAAAATCTAAGTTTAACATGCAAAATTATTGCACCAGTCATAGGACTATTCTAACAGCAGGTGAAGCCCTTGCAAACTGTTTGCACAATTAAGATCCATTCCAAACTTCCTGGAAACAAAAACAAGTTTAAATGCCTTCTATGGCTCAGCACCACGATGCACAAGTACATGTGCAATTTGATTTAAAACTCACAACACGGGCTGGAAGAGGTTAATGGGGGGGGGGGGAGGGGGAAAGAGGACCTATGTAACACCTTCAACAATAAAGATTTTAAAAAATAAAAAATAAAACTCACAACAAAACCATTTTGTAGGTTGATGAAAAAGCTTATATGGCTAGAATAAATGGTGGTCAGGATTTGTAATTTTAAGTAATTTACTACCTCTAGTAAATTTAAGTAACTTAGTTCTGCGCTATACTAGTCTGCTCAGGCTGCCATACACCACAGACTGAGTGGCTTAAACAACAGAAAGATATTTCTCAGAGCTCTGGAGGCTGAAGTCCAAGATCAAGGTGCCAGCCAAACCTGTTGCTGGTAAGGACTCTCTTCCTGTCTTGCAGGCAGCCGCCTTCTCAGTACGTTTTCACATGCCAGAAAGAGAGTTCTGGTGTCTCTTCCTCTTCTTATAAATCCACTAGCCCTGTTGAATTAGGGCCCCACACTTACAACCTCGTTGAATCTCTATCACCTCCTCACAGGCCCTATCCCCAAATCCAGTCACACAATAGGGGTGAGAGCTTCAACATATGATTTTGAGGGGAACACAAACATTCAGTCCATACAACACATGGCTAGAACATGTAAGAGCAGGATTTGAATGGAGGCCTAACGCCCACGATCCGTCCACTTCTCACGCTGTCCATCTCAGAGTGGGAGGTATAGAGTAGGTGGCAATGCCTTAACCGTATGTGTGTTGTTAGGCCCGAGAGCCTCTTCCATCCTTGTCAAGGGGAGTGCTAACTTTCTCTCCTTTCATACAACACAAGGGAGGTGTAGAGTAGTTTGAACTTCAGAAAGCCAGGACATCGTTATTGTGTTAAGATAACTTATCAAGTCTCCAGCCTGCTAGCAAACAAAGAAATAGCCCAGTCAGGTCACTGTGCCTGTGTCACACTCCTGGTCTTTCCATTTCTTCTTTCCTTGCTCACAGGCTCTAGTAAATGAAACGGAGTGAAACTTCTCATGACTAGACTGCAGATCTCCCTGTCCAGCATTTCACACCAGGGAGCAAAGCTGACTGAAAGCCTTTGCCTGAAACACACACAGGATAACAAAAAGGGGCATTTAGCCTTTGGGACCGAAGTATAAACAAGCAGGTAATTCATTATTATGTTTGATGTACTCAAAAGCCTTATGACTGCCAGAAAACAGGTGTTGAGGGACATTAGTTATATAGCTTCTCTAGTTTGGCATCGTTTCCTTTTGAGTTAGAACTTACTAAAGAGGTTGGCAGTAAAAACCCTCTCCTTAAAGCAGAAATTTGCATTAACTGAATTTGAACAAGTAATAGTTAAAACTTGTAGTAATAAGCAACCCTTAAAAGACTTGAAATTATCCTGAAACTAACATACCCCCCTCAATGCATACTAATTTAAAAATAAAAACTCCTAAGTTTCTTTTTCACAAACCTTTAAAGAGAGCAAGAGAGATTACAGAGCTCAGAGCGTTTATCCCTCACTAACTCCATAAGATTAAGAGTTAATAAACTTTGGTTTTATAGGTGCCAACCAGAGAACTTTATGAGAAAGCTGTTTTAAAACAAATGTTTATTTTTATCCCACAATATGGAAAACAAAAAAGTTTCTTGGGCAGCAAAAGTATTTACTGGGGACAATTATAATTTCTTGGCTGTTTTGTAACTGCTGTCATGGTTGAATTCGCTGCGGTAATTGTGCAGAGCATGAATGTTAGTGAACATGCACACAAACCACCTATAAAAATTCACATACACACACATACATAGGTATGCACATGCGTACACACAGGCGTACATATGCACACAGGAACAGGGGCCTAAGAAGAGTGTGGACACTGTTCTCACTCTTTTACTTTTTTAAAGGCAGCTATTTTTGCCATAGCATCCAGACAATTATGACAAGCACACAACCACACATACAACAATGACTGACAGGCTCAATTCATAATTTAAATTACTTAACAGACCAGAGATACTGTGCCCCCACTCCCTCCAGCTCCCCACAAATCTTTTCCTGACCAGTTGGCATGAGCTGTGCAAGGACAGTCACTTCATGTGTCAACTTATTGCAGAGGCTGAGCCACAGGTAAGCAACCTCTCAGCCTCGAAGACGAGACTCGGCTTCCCCGGGGGAAGTCAGTCCGTCCGCACGGGGAAGCACTCAGCAGCAATGGCCTCGAGACAGCATGGGAGGAAGGAGACTGTCAGAAATGAGTGGGAAAATGAAATCAACTTGCAGCCTGGGTGTCAGGGACAAAACATTCCCATTGCCCAACCAGTCTGAAAACCTTGAATAAGTTAAGTCTATAAAATGAGAAGCCCTCCATGGAGAGTTGTCTTTAAGCAAAAGTATGTTAATCTCACATTCCACATCGCAGTGGCTGCAGCAGCACCTGAGATGCACATGGGCATCTTCTAGGGCTGGGGAATGCATTGTGGTTGATTATCACACTTGGCCCTGGAAACATCCATGCGGGCTGAGGTTAGGTATCCTATATAAAAAAGATGTAATACGCAAATGGTCGTTATGCCGTGAAGCATAACTACCAACCACATAGCGACCAGATCACAGATCAGCAGGAGGGTGGGGCAGCGAGCTACAAGCTGGCGGTGGAGAGCTACAGGAGGGGGCAGGGCAGCAAGCTATGAGGGGTGGGGGAGGGCAGAGGGAGCTACAGGAGGGCAGGGCAGCAAGCTATGGGGGTGGGGGGGGAGGGGAGCTACTGGAGGGCAGCAGTGAGCTACTGGCGCACGGATTCGTGTGCAGGGCTACTAGTATAGTATAACTTCCATGCTCCCAACAGGGAAACTGGGGCAGAGAGGCCCAGGGTTTTATGGTTAGTAAGCAATTTGCTTGGGTTACCAGTGCCACTTTTTTAAGTTAAAGGTGGGAAATACAGGCCATAAGCTTAGATACATTAAGAACTTTTGAAGTTACATGGGATTCAGTAACCCACCATGTGTAAACAGCGTCATAGACAATAACAACATATCCAGCGCAGTAACTGACGGAACAAGGAAAAAATCATTTTTGATATACAACAGTGTGTTTTATCTTTGGCAAAACCAATACACATCGGAATGTACCAAAAACTGCTAACAGAGGTCTGGTAATACAGGTTAATGGATCTCAGTAGCTTTGAAATATGGGAAATCAAATAGCTGCTTGGAGCCTCAACGAGCCTCATCTATGAAACAGGAATGATAATACCACCTCAGTTCATAGGATGGCTGTGAGGAATAAATGGCATATTTATGTTAAGCACCTGGAACATGCTGGGCGTGTAAAGTGCTCATAACTTATGTTTCGTATTGTTATCATATATAGCGCATCTCATCAGGTTGATACTGTAGTTTTTTTTTTTTTAATAGAAAAGGGACTATTTAAGGACTATCCACCTGGGCAAAAGGCCCTACACAAATCAAGTACATATTTTTCAACCTGCATAAAGCAAAATCCTATTAATTCAAATACGCCCACTTAAATCTCATGCCAGGCGGCTGCCAATTAACCACACAGAGCAGACCCCCCCCAACCCCCAGTTGCAGGTACATGCTCTCAGGCAGACACACAGCAGGAAGCCACCCGGAGGGGGAAGGAGGGCCAGAACCTGAGGAACCTTCCGCAGGCAGCACAGGAAGAAGAGAGCAAAGCCCTGACAATGGCCTCTTCGCTCCCTGGGGAAAGCCAGACACATCCCAACTAATGACCCAGCTCCCGAACAGGAAAGAATGCAGAAGGGGAGGGGAGTGTCATTAAAAATCCCCGGAAAGTGAATTAATCGTCTGCTGCCTCCTCTCCCTAATCCCTCCCCACCCCCCACCCCCACCCCCACAGGTGGCCTCTACAAGCAGCATGGGGTGGGGGTCGCTATCTCCCCTCCACCTGACCTGGGATTTTCCGTCTTCAAAGATGAAGTCCCCTTTGATTTCATATAACCACTAGTTTATAGATCAAGGTGTCATTTGTTTGCCATCCGTTTTATGGCGTTGGAAACAAGCAATCCAAATACTTGTGAGACTTTTCAGACCATCTAGTTCAGTTTCACAAACGAGAAGGCCGTCAAGAGCCAGGAAGGAAACACCAATGAGTGAAGTGGCCCCGGCAGAAACTGTGGTTTACTTCGCTGAATTTCTGCCACTCAGAAACAAAAGCCCAAAACTGTTGCCCAATCTTTCCATTTTTTTTTTTCAAGAGAAACTGAAAATCTTTTATTTTTCCCCCCAAATGTTGGCTACTAATTTAATACATAAGTAAGCTCTGTACCCATGTGCAGACAAAAACTCACCTCTGCATTTCCAGCCGGGACCTCCTCCAGTCAGGTTCGGCCCTCGCTTCAAAAACAAAAAGAAAAAAGAACCACCTGGAAGCTTTGAAAATGTGCCTGCTTGCCCCCTCCTCCAAGGGCAATTCGGATTATGTGGTAAGCGTTCAGGTGATTCTAATGTGTAGCCAGACTTGGAAACCACTAATCTGGCCTAACCCATTAAGATGAAAGGGCGGTCCGAAGATTAAAGCACCCTGCAGCTAGCAGGAGACGACACACACAGCTTATCCCAACACGCTGTTAAGGAAACTAATTTCAACACTACCTTTTTTGCCAATGAACTAGAGTTTTAGGTTTCGATAGATGTAGTTTGTAACTATTTCAAGTACTTCCCCAGCAGAAGTATTAGTTTCCGATGCTAGAGTCCCTTTTTCCTAAATCCAGTGACCATCATGCAACATTGACATTGGACCAGACCCTCCACAAAGGCAAAGGACTGGTCAGGCCCTCCCTTACCAGAGAGGTGAGGCGTACCTCAAAAAGAACTTGCTCAATGGATGACTGGAGGATTTTCAGAGTTCTACTCCTTGTAAATCAAGTTCCATGAAAGCTCAAAAATCAATGCCAAACAGAGACATGTCAGCGACTAGGACCAATTCAGAGGAAACACACACTGAGGTCTCAGCTACCGAAAGGGAGGATCCACTTAGGTCACTGTTGACAGTAAGTGAGGGCACAGCAAACTGGTCACAAGGATCCATCTCCAACTGGTGATGAGAGTATCAAAGGGTTGTCTGTTCCTTTTATGCTGTTGAGGGGAAAGCTTCAGTTAGTTTAATACTGTATTGTCTACCAGACATGTTCTGGTAGAGCAGATCTTAAATGTTCTACACACACACAGGACTGTGACAGGTGACGAGTGTGTTAACTAACCTTAATGTGGTGATCACTTAACATGTATACACATACCAGATCACCATGGTGATCTTAAGCTTACACAAGGTTATTGCCAATTGTAGCTCAATAAGGCCCTTAAACTACATTAAAACAAACCAACAAACAAAAATTTGCTCCTTTCTGTAATGCATCTACTCTGGCCCATTTTTCACTCTTATTTGTCGCCTCCTCCACTTCGCTTTTAAATGTTGGAGTTCCCTGTGGCTCAGACCTGTGCTTTCCGTTCTCACTTCATTTTCACCCTGTCTGTGATCTCACTTATTTTTGTGGCTTTGATTCTGTGTGTACGCCACTGACTTCCAATTTCTTATCTCCTCTGACCTAGGACCCAAGACAGCACTGCATTTCCTTGTGGATGTCTTAAAAAAAGGCCTCCAATTTAAAATGTCCCCAACTAAACCTCTTTCTCCCAACCTGTACTTGGCCACCCTCCAGGATTCCACATTCACTTTAACCCAATACCTGGGAGTTACCCGTGGTACCCCTCACCCAGTCATGTCCAAGTCAGCACTAAGTCCGATCAACTTTACTTCATAAATAAATGGTAAATCTATTACCATACATAATAGTACATCTATTCATTTCTCTCTATCACCACTACCCTGGTCCAAGTGACCAACATCTCTGGCTCACAACAGACTCACAATCCATCTCCCTCAACAACTCTTCCCCCCCTCCTCCATCCAGTTTTCATAATAGAGCCAGGTGAGCTGTGAAGTATGGTAGCAACCATACTTGGGTAAAAACTGCTGTTTGAATTTTAACCCTGCTATTCTGGCTTCTGCACGCACTTGCTTGCTTGGACAATAGGGTGGTCACCTCAGCTTCCAGACTGAGACCTGGAGACTCACAGAGGTAATTTTCCTGTGCCTGTGGACCAGGACTACAGGAGATCGATTCCTACTGACTCAGTGGCTCCAGGAGTAGAAACTGTAGATAACCTTTAGAGATTACTGACTCCGCTTGGGTCTGCTTCTGTAAAACCTGCTTTCGCAAGATAGGGCCACATTCCAATAATGTCCAGCAGGGGCTGGGAACCCCCCTGCAGGCTGTTCCCAGACTTTAGAATTTAGAACAAAGGAAAATTTTTGTGGTTTGGACCTTTAAAAGGACTGCCTACTCCTGGGACAGCACCGCGTCGTGAGGACTCCACCTGCGTGTGGTGCTCTCTCGGCCGTCCTGGCCAGTTCAATAAATCCTTGCCTGTTTTTTAATCAATCAGCAGCCTCCGGTGGTCTTATTTTGACTCCAGGGTTTGACCCCACAACAACTGCTTAAAATGCAGACCCGACTATGTCACTCCCTTGCTTTAAAACTTTCAAGGTTTTCTATTGCTCTTACGATAAAGACTGTAACTCAGGCTGCAACACTGTGTAAGATATAGCCCCTGCCTGCTTCTCTGGACTCTTCTCAGATAATGGCCTTCCTCACTCCTGAACTCTGACCACTGCTTGTTCTCAGCTCTCAACAGCACTGGGCACCTTCTGGCTCCCTTCCCTCTGCCCAGATTGCTCTTCCTTCTCCCTCCCGCTTTACTGCTGGACACTTTATATATCTCTTTCCCTCACCACGGAGCTCCAACCTGGATGAGGCCCCCTTATACCTTTATTTCACATGATTCATGACAGTTCTTAATTATACTTGGTTAATGTCTTTCTCCATCCTGGACCACAAACTCCCATAAGGCAGAAGCTAGTTCTAAATTGCTTATCATAGTAACCCAGTACCTAGACCTGGGCAGAATGTCAATTGAATTAATAAGTGAGTGAGTGAGTGAGTGAGTGAACGAATGAATTATGGTAATGATGGATTTTTATACTCTGGCTCTCAATACTCATCTTTATCCTCCCCTACAGCACAAACCATGAATCAAGATCAAGAGGCACGAAGAAGGTCGGTTCAATATGAAAGGTAGTTTTGAGAACTCAGGGTATAAGCTGCATGGAGGGGAAACACTGAAAAGGAGAACTAGGAGGGTCTGATCTGGTTTCCTCAATTTGAGCAAGGGAAACAGCATCTCTACGTATATTCACTCCGAATACCACACAAGAACCAGCCATATGTTTCATAAATGAATTCCTTAACTCATGTAATCCCTTTGTAAATACCTAAGAAAAAAACCACTTTCACATGTATCTATATATTTTTTACAAAGGCAAGTCACCTAGGATCTTCTATCTATAAGGACTTAAAGTGACCCCAATTCAGTACCTCAGTATGTCCTTTACATTTATACTTTAAATATCTCTCTCTCCAGCTTTCAGACTCCATCCTTAAATTAAGATTATGGCGCTATATCCCAAAGTCTTCTACACAGTGTTGGGCTTAAGCTTAAAAGATATGAATAGAAGTTCAAGTCACTTATTAAACTGCAAGTGGCCATAAAGTGGAGTTAATGACATTTTTCGGGCAGGGCAAACCAAGAAATGGCTTGACCTGTGAGCTGAGTAAAATCGCTAGGGAAGAGGTTAAAATTCTAAATAATGTAAAGTGTAAGCTCATGATTGTTTAAGATGGTGAGCGATAACCTACCAAACAGAATATGTCCTGAGTTTCCCCTGGAGGATTGTTTTAGAAGTTCAAAATGCTATCTTCAGTAGCGAGGTTATTATTCATATCCTTCCTTTGTAAATCATGGATTTTTAAAGCCGTTGTCCTTTGAATTACAAAGTCCCAAATCCCAGAGAAATCATTATACTGTAATGTTAATTGGGCATTAATATTTACTACATTACGTTCGGCAGCATGTTTTTCTCTGGAAATTTCTTCCTTGCTGTATGAATGTTTCAAAATTTGAGATATAATAACGTTAAGACAATTTGTTTTTTAAAACATGGTCAAGGTATTAGGCTACCTTAGCCATCTTCTGCTGCATAACAAATGAACCCCAAACGTAACAGTTTAAAACAACAAACATTTATTGCCTTACAGTGTAAGTGCAGGGGCCAGAGGAGGCTTAGCTGGGTGTCTGTGGCTCAGGGTTTTTCATGAGCTCGCAGACAAGCTTTGGTGGGAGGGGCTGTAGTCATTCTGAGGTTGGACTGCGGAAAGCTCTACCTCCAAGGTCACTGTTATGATGGCTGTCAACAGGCTTCAGTTTTACAGTGGCTGTTGGACTGGGGGCCTGAGTTCTTCCTACCACACGGCGGTGGGACTCCCTCGTCTCCTTTCCACATGGGCCTCTTCGAAGTGCCGCTCAATACATGGCAGTTTTCTCCCGAGTGAAGGATCCGAAAGACAACAACCGAGACAGAGGCCACAGTGCCTTTGAGTGACCTAGTCTCCAAAGTGGCACATCTTCGCTTCCGCTTTCCTCTGTTCATTAGCAATGAGCCACTAAGTCCAGCCCCCTCTCCAGGGGAGGGAATTTGGATTGAACCTCTTGAAGGAAGGAATACCAAAGAATTTGTGGACATATTTTTAAAAGCACCCCATGGGCAGTAGTGAGAAGCAGGAGAGTTGGACACATTTGGAATTAGGAAGATCTGTGTTTTATTTATTTATTTGTTTGTTTTTAGTATGTTTTTATTGTATTTTAGAGGGAAGGAGAGTGATAGAGAGATAGAAACATTGATGAGATAAACCTCATAGATTGGCCGACTCCTGCATGTCCCCTACAGGGGATCGAGCCACAACCCAGGCATATGCCCTCCTGGTTCATGGGTCGATACTCAATCACTGAGCATACTGGCCGGGCAGAATATCTGTGTTTTAATCTGGACTGTGTTACTTACCTACCGAGGGGCTTTGTATAATTATTTAACCTCCTCATGTCATAGTATTTCAAAATTACAATGAGGTAAATCCCAGGAATCTTGTGTGGGATTTAATAATATAGCATGAAAAAGAACATGGTACAGCCCCCAGTCATAATAAGCACTCCCTTAACATTGTGCACATAACAGTAATTAGTGAAGCAACCTATTTATCGAGTGCCCACTAAGCAGATAATACACAGCCCTTAGGAGCTCACATCTAGCAGTTACGAAAGTCAATCTGAACTTGGGCACAGAACAGCTACGTGCTTTTTCCTCAGAAATCTGAGGGCTTCCTTAAGAGAGGCAGTCAGAAAGCAGTCTGTGTGACGCAGGAAATAGACAGCAGGTTTGAGCATCTTCGTTTGCTGCTTTTTCAAGAGTGGCTGTTCTTTCAACGTAACGCTCTCAGAAGCAGAGCCTTGTGCAGGGGTGGAGGGGTGGAGGGGTGGAGGAGGCAGTGCCGCCAGCTGGGCCTCTCCTCTGGACACCCCAGGGCCTGAGGGGTCTTGCTGGGGCACAGTTTACAAATCTGCACGAACAGATTGTGCCTGTAATCCCAAGTACAAAGGGTCAAAGGTCGTGCTTTAAAACCATGTCAACTTAATATAGCCATTTAAGTAAACAGTGTCATACATATGTTCAACAAGGAAATCTTGTTTCTCCTTTTAAAAACGTGCAACGCTCTAAACGTCAGAGTCTGAAGGGAATACCTTGCAGTCAATCCCGGCTTGTTTCTTCTAAGAAAAAAAAAAATAGAAGACCATTTCTACATGATTGTCCTTTTGTAGCTCCGTAGATCTCATTCTGAGCCAATAATGTGTGTGCCGCCTAGATTGCGTTATTAGATACTAACTCTAGGGCTCCCCACAACTTGTAATCAAAGCGAAAATAAACAAGAGACCTTAAAGCTTAGTCTTTTCTCCATTTAGAATTAGAGGTTAGAGGAATTTCAGCGCTGGTTAGCCTGCATATCCATGCTGCTTAGCATCCCAGAGTCAAAGCTCAAATGATTGAGAAGAATTTCTCCTTTCGAGTTTCGTTGCCCGAGTGCCAAGGCGACCAAGGGTGATTTTCCTCTGGGCTATTGCAAGTATAAAGATTAGTCCAAGATTTCATTAAATATTCCATAGCCCTCGTGTGGCATTTAAAAAACGAAGCCCACCAAAAAATGGTAACTATGGAAAGACTGAAAAATGGAGGTGAACAATCCAAACTCAAACACATTATAAAATACATGAATTATTATACAACATCAACGTCCTACTCTTTAGAGCTGCTTGCATCCGAGCCTGTTATTAGCCTTGTATCAAAACTTTATTCTTGGCAGATGGGCGACTTTCTGTGGATACCAAGATAGCAGGTTTGACCAAAGTGAGGCAGGCTTTGAAAACAACCCACAGATTCAAGGTTAACTTCATCCAACTCACGTGAAATATACCAGGCGCCCACGTCTGTCGCGATTTAATAATTCAGACTTGTCAGAGACTGCAGGCCTCGCCACAAAGCACCAAGGATAGGGGCTGAGCAAGTGCAGAAGAGCAGGAGTAACTGACTACAATGTTAGGAGTATAGGCTCCAAAGTCAGAAACCAAGCTGTCACCTCTGCTGTGTCATTTACCACCTATGAATCCCTGGGCAAGGGCCTTACAATCCCCGCGTCTCATTCCATCCGTCTAAGGTCCTCAAGGCCATGTGACTCACAGCAGGATTAAATGTGACATGCACACACAATGCCAGGCACATGGAAGGCCCTGGGCTGTGTCTGATTTAGGGGGTTCTGCTTCATATTTGATGTTTAGGACACATGTTCAAAAATCAAAGTTCTTCTAAGTCATCACACTGTTATGAGTATTTCTTAGCTAATTGATGGAGGCTCAGCTACACATAAGCCTACTGAATTAGTTTTGTTCTTATTATTTTTGCTTTGAGAACATACGCTGTGTCCAACATGATGCTGGATGTCAATATTTTCATAGAACTTACTATCTAGTGACAAAGACTAGTTAATTGAACATAGGAGAGGGTCCAAATGAAAGTGTATACATAGTGGTTAAAAACTGTAAAATTAAATTCAATATGATATTCTGGATTGAATCCTGGGACAGAAAAAAGGACATTAGTGGAAACACAGAAAATCTGGAATTTCATTTATAGTCTACGAATGTTGGTTTCTTCGTTTGGACAAGTACACCATGGTGCTGGATGTTAACATCAGGGGAAAGCTGGTCAAGGAACTCTACATCTTTATAACTTTTCTGTAAATATGAAATGAGTCCAGTGCAAGTTGCCTGTCCCTTCCCCAACCATATCCCCTCACCCTACAACCTCACACTGACTAATTTCTTTTCTTTTCTTTTATTTTTTTGAAATATATTTTATTGATTTTTTACAGAGAGGAAGGGAGAGGGATAGAGAGTTAGAAACATCGATGAGAGAGAAACATCGATCAGTTGCCTCCTGCACACTCCCTACTGGGGATGTGCCCGCAACAAAGGTACATGCCCTTGACTGGAATCGAACCCGGGACCCTTGAGTCCGCAGGCCGACGCTTCATCCACTGAGCCAAACCTGCTAGGGCACACTGACTAATTTCTAACCACCAGCATCCCATCGCTTTGGCTGAAGGCTCCCTTTAGCGCCCTGAGGCTGCTTTGCTCTGCCCAGCATCAGTGCCCAGCAGTTACTGACTGAGGAAAGTTGGTGGGTAAATGTTCTAACTCTTTCCACCTTGGGTGAGAGGACTCTAAGCTGTGTGTTTTGCCTGGGCTCCCAAACTCGCTTCAAAAAGATCACTGATCTTTTCTTAAGGGCTGTAACTTGCTTGACAATGCACATGTGAGTGGCTCCTTGCCTCGTTTCACTTCCCCAAATAAATTTTTACCTGAATCCTTATGTCGTGGGCTGCTTCTGGGAGAAATCCAAACCAAGACATCACGCCTGACTATATTTGCTGATGGAGAGAAGTGCTTACTGAGTGTATCAGCTCACGGTCATTGTCAGGGAGATATTATGGGTGCCCTGGATTATTTTTCGGTTCCTGGAAAGAGCTCCTCACTCCATACTGTGAAGAAATCTCACCAAATTATAAATACACTGGGAACTGACACACTCGAAAGCCACACATTTTGGGATGTGTGGAAGGGAAGCAAATGTTTGGAAAAACGCTAACAGAAATTTCCATTCTAAAATGCATGCATGCATTCATTCAACCAGAACCTGCTAAGGATTTTCTATGGGATAAAAAGTGAACAAAATAGAAAAGGTCCTTACTTTTAGGAAGCTTACATTTCTTGTCAGTGGACATGGACAGACACACACACACACACACACACACACACACACACAACCCAGGAAAACAAATTAATAAACAAGATAATATTAGACAGTGGTAAGTGCTGTGAAGAAAAGAAAACAAGCTCAGATGATAGCATGACCTAGATGGGGAAAGGTTACTCTAACAGGGACCAAAACACGTGTCGGCTCTGGTGCGCACTCCTCCGGGCTCTCAGTTCTTAAGTCACATCGTCACGGGCTGCCCTTTACCAAGAAAGACCTTTTACCACCACCCCCATCACCCCAACTGGCCAGCATTCGATTGTCCCTTAACTTACCAAAGTCCCACTTGTCTAAGGAGGGTCTCCCAACATGGGCAAATAGAAATCCCTCTTACAAATATATGTACCCAGGAATGGCTTTTAGTATTGATTCTTAAATCCAAACTTCGTAAAGTCACCAACAATCATCTGGGTGTGCCTTTCACTGTTGTATGGCAGTGGTTAGGCAGCCTGGCGGAAACGTCACAAGCAACTCATCTCTGGACAGCAGCCCCTTCTGAAGGAGCGAAATTTCAACAGTTCCAGTGAAACGGAGGGTCCTTAGGACTTTGGTTAAATTTAGCTTAAGTCCTAACTCTAGAAATCCCCCCTCTCTCTCTCTCTCTCTCTCTCTCTCTCTCTCTCTCTCTCTCTCTCTGTGTGTGTGTGTGTGTGTGTGTAGGTCCCTCAAGACCTAGCCTTTCCCTCAATAATCAGCAACCCCCCAAGCAGCAGAACAGCCCAGACCTGACTGCTGGTCACAGGTCCAGACCTCTGCAGGCGAAAGGTCACATCTTGACCGAAGTTGTTTCAGGAGGAACGATCCCCTGGCTACTTTACCCACAGGGGTGTTGGAACAGAGGTCAGAACTGTCCTCAAGACCTGAGGAAAAGATTCATTATCCTTACCTCACCTCTGACTAGTAAGCTCCCTGGAAGACCAGAACCGCTAACCCATGGCATCCTGCGACTTGCCCTAATCTGTAACCTACCTGCCATTGGGCTCCCTGCCTCTGGGTTGGCCTATTCAATAGTAAACTGTTTTTCTCTCCATCCTGCAAACTCCTGCTCAGGCATTTCTTTGGGCCAGTGCACAAGCAGGTGGACTCTAATACTAAGGTCCTGGTAACACAAACAAAAGCAGCAGCTGGGGACTCACTGAGGCCGTAACTTTGGTTTACTGGGAAAGAAGGAGGGGAGGAAGTAGCAGGTAGTATCAAGCGGATCTTTTAGGAGTGAAGGTTTCAAGTTTCCTCTCTCAGAGCCCCTCAAAAAGGTGCTGCAGAGTCATCCCCTGCTGTGTGCCCCACCTGCCAGGCTGCCAGGCATGGTTTGGCTCAATGATACGGCAACAGCCTTGTGAAATAAGAATCACCACCCCCATTTGGCAGATAAAGCTCCGAGAGGTGAACTGATTTGCTGAGATCATGAAGGTGGTAAATGGCAAAGCCAGATTCAGATTCCATCAGACAAGCAAGATTTGCAATTCCAAAGCCTGCTCCATGCCCTTCGAGAATGTCAACCTACCCCTAGGCTTTCACAGTGGTTGACGCCTCAGAGGGCATCGGCCAGCCCTAATCCACAGGCCAACAGAATTCCTGGACAAGTGTCCCTTATCTCAGCTCACAACCTCCCCACTCAGCTAGTTAACACAGATGGATGACGAGATAAGCAGCATCCTATTCCATGGTCCGAGACAATGCTGACAGGTGGGCATGTGGTATGAAGAAAGAACCCTGGGCCCAGCTGGTGCAGCTCAGTGGTTGAGCGTCGACCTACGAACGAGAAAGTCAGGGTTCAATTCCCACACATGCCGGGGTTGTGGGCTCGATCCCCAGTGTGGGGGGTGCAGGAGGCAGCCAATCAATGATTTTCTCTCATCATTGACGTTTCTATCTCTCTCTCCCTCTCCTTTCCTCTCTGAAATCAATAAAAACATTTTTTTTTAAAAGAGAATACCTTATAAGGTAGGCTCTACCTGTTTGTAATATGCAGCTTCCATTTGCTTGTCTTCAGAACATTCTACATCTGGTATTTAGAGGGTTGGTAGTCCTTGAGGGAGAGAAACTAAGTAGCTATTTCTATTGCATGTAGAAGTCAATGGACCATGGCAGGATTACTTCCCATAGGTTTATAAAAAGTTCAGGCACAAAGAAATCTTTGGAAACCATTATCATCATGTTTTGACTAAGGATGATTAATCATCTGAAAAGAATGAGCTGTTATCATGTTTATAGGCTTAACATTAGCAAACAGTGCAGTGAGATGGCTCAGAAAGCCCATCAACATTAAGCTGCCTTCATAGATGTAGAGTCCAGAACTCTGGATTTCACATCTGTGTTTCAGACGGTACACAAGACAGTGGCGAGGATGTGCAGTCTAGGACATAGTGGTCGGGGTAGAGAAGGGTGGGGACTCCGCGTGGGTGAGGAAAGGCTACAAGAATAGCCGAAAGGAATTCAGGAAGAGGGAGCACAATGTTTGCTTTCAAATACAGTACCTAAAGGGAAGAGATTAGAGCCACTGTGTGTGGCTCCAGCAGCTGGACAGTAGGCCAATGGGTGGAAGAAAATGTTGATTCCGTACAAGTCAGAACTTTCTGAAAATGAACAGCCTAGAATGGACTGGCTGGCAAGGAAGAGACATTCCCATCTGATTAGTCCCAGGAAAGGTGGGCTGGCTCATTTACAGGGAGAGTTACTGATGTGGAAAGTCATGTGCCGATAGACAGTTAACTCTAAAGTTGGTCATCAGCCCAGCCAGCCATTTTATTGGGTATATTATTTACATGTCACTGTTCCAGGTTGGAGAAAATCACTTGCCAAAAAGCCATCCTGTTTCACCTTGTTTACACCACGAGTGGAGAGCTGACCCTGTCTTCCCAAGCTTCAATTCTTATCAGTTCAAGATTCGCTAAGTGGTTAGGTGATTTGAACACTCATATTATTTAAATCACTAGGGGCCCGGTGCACGATATTCGTGCACTGGGGTTGGGGGGTCCCTCAGCCCAACCTGCCCCCTCTCACATACTGGGTGCCCTCAGGGGATGTCCTACTGATGGCTTAGGCCCGCTCCCCACTCTCCTTTGTGGGAGGCAACCGGGCTGATCAGGGGAAGGCACCAGCCCCATCACCCCACTGCTGCAGCCACTACCAGTCACCACAGCCACGAAGGTGTTTTCATCAACACGGACTCCAGTCCCTTCACCAAGAAAAAATGACAACTTTCTTTAGGGAGGGAGAGACAGAGAGAAACATCAATGTGAGAGGGACACTTTGATTGGTTGCCTCCTGTATGAGCCCTGACCATGGGCGCCAGGCTGGGGGGCATGCAGGGACCCCTGGGCCGCACGCAGTGGTGGCCCCCAAGGGTCTCCACACACCCCAGAGGCCAGCAGCCAGCCCCCCATCATGTGCGCCAGGCTGGGGGCGTGGACCCAAACTGCCTCTTGGTGCTGGAGCATTCCCAAGCGGCTGGGGGCACTATGGTGACAGGGGATGTTTCCACCCCGCCCCGCCCCCAGCCCCTTGGCTCCTGCACCTATAGGCTCAAAGTGGCCAGGGGGCGTTCTGGGAACCCTGCCACTCAGGACCTAAGCAAGGGGCCTACAGGCTCGGACTGGCCTGGGTCCTGAGGATGTTTGCGGGACCCAGCCACTTGGCGCCTGCACCCTTAGGCTCCAAGTGGCCAGGGGGCATTCTGGGACCCTGCCCCTCAGGACCTAAGTGCAGGCCTACAGGCTCTGATCGGCCTGGGTCCCAAGGATGTTTATGGGACCCAGGCTGCTCAGGACCTAAGCGCAGGCCTACAGGATCTGAGAGGCTTGGGTCTGAAGGATGTTTCCCAGACCCCAGACTGCTGCAAGTGTTTGGGGGCGGGAACATAGCGACATGGGAATGTTCCCGCCCCGCCAAGGCTCCCAGTGGCCAGGGGCCGTTCTGGGGCCCCTGCCACTCAGGACCTAAGCGCCAGCCTACAGGCTCTGAGCAGCTTTAGGTCCCAGACCCCAGACTGCTGCAAGTGTTTGGGGGCGGGAATGTTCCCGCCCACCAAGGCTCCCAGTGGCCAGGAGGCG
The DNA here is from genome assembly GCF_027574615.1 of Eptesicus fuscus. Lineage (NCBI taxonomy): Eukaryota > Metazoa > Chordata > Mammalia > Chiroptera > Vespertilionidae > Eptesicus > Eptesicus fuscus. Next base: position 104,032,692 of record NC_072476.1, read on the forward strand.
TTCTGGGGCCCCCGCCGCTCAGGACCTAAGCGATCCGCCTGAGTCCGGAGGATGTTTATGGGACCCAGGCTGCTCAGGACCTAAGCGCAGGCCTACAGGATCTGAGAGGCTTGGGTCTGGAGGATGTTTCTCAGACCCCAGACTGCTGCACGTGTTTGGGGGCGGGAACATTCCCGTGTCACTATGGCGACACGGGAATGTTCCCGCCCAGCCAAGGCTCCCAGTGGCCAGGGGGCTTCTGGGGCCCCTGCCACTCAGGACCTAAGCGCGGGCCTACAGGCTCTGAGTGACTTAGGTCCCAGACCCCAGACTGCTGCAAGTGTTTGGGGGCGGGAACATTCCCGCGTCGCTATGGCGACGCGGGAATGTTCCCGCCCACCAAGGCTCCCAGTGGCCGGGGGGCATTCTGGGGTCCCTGTGGCTCAGGAACTAAGCAATCCCGCCTGGGTCCGGAGGATGTTTATGGGACCCAGGCAGCTCAGGACTTAAGCGCAGGCCTACAGGCTCTGAGAAGCCTGGGTCCAGAGGACGTTTACAGGACTCAGGCTGCTCAGCACCCGCATATGCAAATTAACCGCCATCTTGTTCGCTCTGATTGGCTGTGGGCGTAGCGAAGGTGCGGTCAATTTGCATGTTTGGGTATTATTAGGTTAGATTACCGACGAGATCATAGGGTGTATTTTTTTTTTTAAAGAAAGAAAGGTGGTTTGGATCGACACGTGAACACACTAAGAAATAGAAGTTACTTTTATTACTGACATGTGTTTTTTTAAAAAAATTTGTTCTCTAAAAGCCAACCACATCTCCATAATTGTGCAATTTACCAGTGGAATGACAGGGAAGCTTTAGCTTTGGGTTAGCAGATTTCAAAAAATAAAACCCACGCCTTTTTCTCAGCTCCGTATATTGCTGTGCGGTATTCTCCCTGCATCACTCAGATTTATCTTTACATTAACAATGCTCGCCAGCGGATAGCCAAAAAGGCTCGCCAAGTTGGACCGACTTCAAGATGTGTCCATGTGGGGGTGCTCCATGCCCTCGGCAGAAGCAGGCTGCACGAGGCCCCATTTATTACTTTACGCCATAAACACTATGTCCTCCGCCAACGAGAAGCCCAGCATGACCATCCCATAGGTTACCAGGCACCACAAACATCCGCTAACACAGGCGCCACAGAGAGCACAGGGAAGGCGTCGAGCGTCCATTTTTTAAGTGGTTTATGATGTGGAGTCTGCTGTTTAAAAACTAATCATCAAAAACACAGTCCCAAGCTCTGCCTAGAACAAATATTTGCAAGGCAAAGCTGTGCTCGGTTTGGAAAAGAATAATGTACTTATGCGGGCACTCTGTCATTGCATTTATAGACCTGCATTTCACACCTTTGCCCATTAGGTGCTGGCTCTCCGTGGCATGCAGGAGACCCAAACTGCAATTTCACTTTGATATCTTTACTCCACAAGGAGAGCTGACTGTTGACTTGCCAACGTTCCTTCGACCCGTGGTCGGCAAACTGCGGCTCGAGAGCCACATGCGGCTCTATGGCCCCTTGAGTGCGGCTCTTCCACAAAATACCACGGGCCTGGGTGAGTCTATTTTGAAGAAGTGGCGATAGAAGAAGTTTAAGTTTAAAAAATTTGGCTCTCAAAAGAAATGTCAATCGTTGCACTGTTGCTATTTGGCTCTGTTGACTAATCAGTTTGCCGACCACTGCCTTAGACCCCTGTGAAGCAGGAAGTTTACAGGGGTGGGAGGAGATGATGCTCGCCAGGTCTGCCGGAAGGGAAACCACACAGAACTGTCCAACCCTTGAAATCCAATCTGGGACAACTTGAGCTTTGCTTCTCTCAAAAGGAAACAGAATCGCCAATCACAGAAAAGGTGGGACCAACAACCCTGTCTGCCAAATCCCTTTCTTTGGTTTCTAGCCAGCATTTTAGCTTCTGGGAATGTTTCAATACCAGTTACCTCCAAGGTGCATCCGTCAGTACCCCAGGGAGAAGGCCTTCCAGGGTGGCCCAGGTGGAAACTGGCCTAGAACCCCAGTTGGTCAGGGCACAGAGCTACCACAGCTGCCAGGGAAGGTGGGCGCCTTCCCGGGCACACATGCCAGGGAGCCTAACAGTAAACACCCGGAGAACATCTAGTCCTCACTACGGACAGCAGCACCCCAAGCACTTTCAGATCCGCAGCTCCAACTGGGGGTTCAGGTCTCTAGGGTTCGGTCCCCACACAAAGGCACATTTCCTAGAATCCTCTCCCGCCCACGCGGGTCTCTTGAGAGTTCCAGAAGCCACCTCTAGCCTCTGCACCTGAAAGGCAATGGGTCTAGAACTGTCAAGTCCGTGGCACTTCAATCCTACGCAGGAATCTCTGCACCGTCCCAGCCCTCGGGCCTCCTGTTACCTTCCCCTGCCCCTTCCAAGGTCTCCAGGCGTCAACAACAGGCAGGAGGCACGTCTCTGGCCTCACCCCCCCGCCCCCCGCCCCCTCCCCCCCCCCCCCCCCCCCCAGTAAGGCTCCTGCACCGACACGCCTCCCAGGCGCACACGTACACCCATTGAAGGTACACAAACCCCGCACCCGGCCACCGGCCACCGACTCCCGCCGCCCGCCCGGCCCCAACAAGCGTCATATAGAAAGTGATCGCCCCCAAATACACTTCCCCACGCACCCTCAAGTGGGTGACCCTGCCGGGCACCCTCTGAGCGCCACCAGCGCCCCAGACGCGCGGCTGCCCCACTCACTCATCGGGACCCTCACGCCTGGGACACTTCTGTCAAAACTCCGAGCTTGGTTTCATAACCACGAGTCTGTCCGGGGCTGGGGGAGCTCGGCTCGCCAGGATTTCCACCCACGCCAACTCCCTGGGACCGTGGGCCTGCCTCCGCTGACCTCAGCTCCGCGGGGCCCATGCCAGGCTGCCGCCGCCGCCGGCCCGGCACGGGACCGTGCGCTTTGGGGAGGAGCGCGCCGGGTAGACGCGCACGGCCGGTGGGCTCCTCTGCGCGGCCGCGCGGCCCGGGACCTCTCCCGGCTCCGCAGCCGCAGCTCCGGCGCTCCCGCCCCAGCCCCGATGTCACACAGAAACACCCGCAAAACTTTTCCACCAAAACTATCTGTGGAGCGAGAGCCCTTCCAGGCACCGCCAACACCAGTCGGAGCGAGTGCCAACGTCGGGTGGTTCTCCGGTCGCCCCCAAATCCCGGCTGTCCCCCATCCGACACACACACACACACACACACACACACACACACACACACACACAGTGGATCAGGTTACAGCAACCCACCAGCGGAAAACAACTTCGCGGGGAGGAGGGGAGCACAGCCAAACCCCAAGTCGCCCGGGAAAAACGATCCCCGGACACTCAGGAGGCAGATCCCCATTTTCATAAACAACTGGCGTCCCAGGTCCGCTCCCAGGCGCCCTGGCACCACCGGGGGGGAGGAAAAGAAGAAGCCGACACCGGAACCCCCTCCAGTACCTTGGAGCCTCGCCTCGGGATTGAGAGCGCGGGTTCGCATCTGCGCTGGGGCCGAGGGCGCGGGGGGCCTCCGGGCCGAGTGGCCGCAGCCCGGGGTCCCCGCCGCTGCCCGGGCTCAGCAGCAGCCGCCGCCGCCGCCGCTGCAGCCGCCGCCGCCGCCACCGCCGCCGCCGCTCCCTGGACCGCCTCCTCTTCCCATGGCTGCGCCCAGCTTGGCAGCTCCCGGGCTGTCAGGCTCGGGGAGAGGGAGGGGGCGGGGTGAAACGGGAAGGGAGGATGGGGCGGGAGGGGTGGGAATCTGCGGCCGCGGTTCAGCGGGGGTCACGCCGCGCCCGGCCCGCCGCCCCCGGGACCCGGGCTGCCGAAGCGGGAGGAAGCGGGAGTGCGGGGCCGCCGGTGCGAGACCCGCTGCGGGGACGCCGTCCGGGCCGCGCACTCCGAGGAGCTGGGATGAAGCGCTTCCCGGCGGGGACTCGGAGTTAGTGCGTGTCACCCTCCTCCGGGCGGCGCGGCTCCCCCTAGAGGAAGCTATTGGGAGCTGCAGGACGCTGCCTTCCTCTCCGCCCACCCGGCTCCCAAAAAGAAGGCCGGACCTAAAAGACCTTAAGTGCTTGCACTCGGAGCCGCACAGAAAAGCTCGCTCCCCGCAGGACACGGGCGAAACCCCAGGAGGTAGCTTAGAGAGCGCGATTGCCGACCAAACACTGCCTCTCCCCACGCTCAACCCATGTCCAAACTCCTGCTCCGTGGGGTGTGGTAACACACACACACACACACACACACACACACACACACACTCACACACACACTCACACACCAGCTCAAAGCAGGAAAGACCTTGTTTTAAAGGTTAGAAAACGAAGACAGGGAGATGAAGTGATTTACCAAGGGCACCAGGCGTGTTAGAAGGGGGGTCTGTCGAGCAGCCTCGCCCAGGGCTGCAGGGAGCCCTGACACGGGCCCAGCCTGAGGTTTCTTAACTCCCCGGCCTGGACAGAGTTCATGTGTCAGATCCGGGCCTGCCCACCTCATTCCCCTGCAGGCCAAACAAAGAGCAGGGAAAGTGCTCCAGAAAGTTAAGCCTATCATTTTGTAAGGCATCAAACCCCCCGCCCGTCACCACATGCCTTCCCAAGCAGAAAGTACAAAAGTCCAGTTCCAGGTTGTCTGAGATCTGAAGGAGCAGCGAGTCCTGCTATCTTTTGACTATTTACTTTCTTGCCGGCTGCCAGCTGTAACGTCATTTATCTAACAGCTTCGGCTTACTAAACGACTTCTTCTTCTTTTTTTTTTTTTTTTAAACAGGGCTCCCCGACCCAAAGCCAAGTTTATACCCAGACAGAAATGTTTAAACAACTTAAACTTAAACCAAGCCTCTTAGCACTAGCATAAAAGATCCCCGGGGCCTAAAGAGTAGCAAGAGGGGGCCAAGACGTGGGTAGGAACACAGGACTAAATACTTTAGGGCGGCAGATATCACATAAGACAATCCCTGTTTTGAAAGAAATCCGATTAGTGGAAAATTCTGTTACTAAGAGTCCTTTCCAAGGCTGGGTTGTGGCTCAACAACCCCACCTTTCCCAGGCAAAGACACACCGAATGACAGGAGGAAGGATTCTGGAAGGGGTGTGTACCATCACTGTCCCATAGGGGGCAGGAGAGAGGTGGATGTTGATTTGGAACTGGTCCTGTTGTGTCTCATCCCAGTATAAAAAGACCTTCTTTCCCTAAGACCCTCCCCCAGTCCCTCCTTGGCTGGGGAGCTACGCTAGAGCAGTGGGAGTGCTTACCAGTGTCTGGAAGGTGTTCTTTTTTCTTTTTTTACGGGAGTTGCTCATGTAAAGAAAGACAGGTTAGGACACAGGCAGGCAGGACTCCTGGTGGGTGGTCGGTCAGCACATGCCAAGCTGGTGAAAGGGCAATACCGGCAGGAGCAAAGGCCAGGCAGCCCTCAAATGCTGGCTCTGCTCCTGTCTGAGATGACTTCCCAAGTTGGCTCTTCAGACTCTGGTACCACCAAGTTCTTTCTCTATCCCCTCTTTTTTCTTTTTAAAAAAATATATTTCTTTGTTGATTTCGGAGAGGAAGGGAGAAGGAGAGAGAGATAGAAACATCAATGATGAGAGAGAATCATTGATCAGCTGCCTCCTGCACACCCCCTACTGGGGATCAAGCCCGAAACCCAGGCAAGTGCCCTTGGCCAGAATCGAACCTGGGACCCTTCAGTCCGAAGGCTGACGCTCCATCCACTGAGCCAAGCCGGCCAGGGTTCTATCCCCTCCTTTTAGCCTTTGACCCCCCCCCACACACACACACACACCCCACCCCTGGAGCTCAGAGAACCTTGACCTCATCTAGGAGGTGCCAGATGGATTCACGAAATACTTTCAAAGTTCTATTGCTGCCTTTGGTAGAAAAGTAATATGCACAGAAGACATAGGAAAAGACGTACTCGTTAATATGAAATATTATGGAACCAGAAGAAACTTGCCACGTGTGTGAAGGGCAGGCTTTGCTTTGAAGTCCCATGAGTAAAGGTCCCTGGGTCTCGTATATGACTATGTGTAGGTCTATGGTGGTAGATGTCGCGTTGTATTTTCCAGGTTAGGGGGGAAGTGTATCAGGAATTGAGTGGACTGATTTGTTACGAGTGAAGGCATGCCAGAGCACCTTTACCTTTTGAAACCTGAAATTGTACATGCTCACCCCTCACCCCCACCCCCAAGCCTGGAATATCCTACTTTGACCTCATGGGGAAGTCTCCTTGACCTTCAAGTTTCAGCTCAATTGTTTAGTTCCTCTCTAAAGCCTTTCCGGCTGGTCCCACAGGTGTTGTTCATTAATTACTCACCCTTGCATCTGCAACAGCAGAGGCCTCTGTGCCTACTTTCATGAAATACTTCAGTTTCTATCCAGGTTAGTCCCTAGAAAATGGTAGGGTGCTCGAAAAATGTTTAAACTAAGTGCAATGAAAAGTAATATCTCCCGAATTTGGGTCTCTCAAACCTAGGTCTTTATACAGAGCTGCAGAGAGCCACACTCAACAGCCTCTTGTACTCCACGTTCCGAATCTGTTCACTTCCTGATTCTCCACAACTGGCACCTGGCCTGCACCACCATCCCCTCTCACCTGGGTTACCGCGCTAGCCTTTCTCCTCCACTGGTCTCCCTCATCAGCACCCACCACCGCCGACAACCAGAGTTAGTCTACCCTCAGTTCCCAGCAGGATTCTTTTCTAAACTATGTCAGATGGTGGCATTCCTCTGCTCAAAAGTCTTCAGTGGTTCCCCATTTAAATCCGAGGAAAATTCAAAATGACCCATGAGGCCCTCCATGACCTGGGTACCTCTGTCCTTGACCTTGTCTCCTGTTGCTCACCCCATCATTCAGCCACCCATTCTGCTCCAGACGCCCCGGCCTCCTGGCTGTTTCCTAAGCAGGCCAGGCGCCTCCTCACTTGGAGCCTCGCACTGCCTCCTCCCTCAGCCTTACACATCTCCCCCCAGTTATCCTCCCTTACTTCCTGTAAGTCTTTGCTCCAATTTACCTTGTCAGTGAGTTCTATCTTGATGGGCCTATGTTACCTTGTTACAGCCAACCCTTCCCCCAACCCTGTTGCAAATCTCTGCTACAACGTGGATGGAAAGATAGACTGTATTTTAAAGACAGTAAAAACAATTATAACATGATTCAGATAATGCCTATTCAAGTGTGGACTTCCAGGAATTGTATCTCCCCAAACTATACAACTCCACAGTATACATTCCTTAAATCTACAGTTATCTGGGATGAGCTTTGATTGCAGTGATAAAACTTTTTCTCAAAACAAAACACCTGAACCAGCATTTTGTAGCTGCTTCATTTTGTTGCATTTGTGGTTGAAGAAGTAGGCTTGGCAGCCAGGCGCCTGGGGATGTTGTGTGAGCCATCTGTGATTTCATCAAGCTCACAGTGACTCCATTTCTAGGTCTATAGAATGATAGGGGGCGGGGGGGGGGGGGGGGGGTGCTATCATTTCAGCTGTAAAACAAATTATTGGATTGATAATTGTGATGGTTAATATTATGTGTCAATTTGGCTAGTCCACGGTATTCAGATATTTGTTCGAATATTATTCTAGATATTTCTATGAAGATATTTTAAAGATGAGATAAATGTTTAAATCAGTAGACTTTGAGTAAGGTAGTTTATCCTCCATAATGTGGGTGGGCCTCATCCAATCAGTGGAGGGTCTTAATAGAAAAAGACTGACCTCTTCATAAGAAGAGGGAATTCTGTTGGTAGACTGCCTTTGAACTTGAACTGCAGCATCAATTCTTCCCCAGGTCACTAGTCTACCAGCCTGCCAGCTGCCCCTGCAGTTTTTGGACTTGCCAACCTTCACAACTGCATTAGTCAATTCCTTGAAACAAATTTCTATCTATCTATCTATCTATCTATCTATCTATCATCTATCATCTATCTATTCTATTATATTGGTCCTGTTTTTCTGGAGAACCCAGACTAACACAATATTCATTGGTAAATTCTAAAAATAAAACACACTTACTTTGAAGGATTTTTTTTCCAAACAACACTGACTTTCCATCCACCAGATTCTTTCAACAAATGTTGGAGAGTCTGCACTACAACAGACTGGTTCTGGGAACTTAAGATGCACCAGAAAACACACAGCATACCACAAAAACCCTGCCCTGAGGGGCTTGCATTCAAGTTGGGAGAGACTGATGATAAATGTGATGAGTAAATCACTGGAGGGCTGATTAAAAAAAACCGATAGGTAGTAGGATAAGGGCTCAGGAGGGCCAGGTAGTGGGCTAGAATGCTGGAGCCCCTTCCTGGCCCCGAGTCTGGTGTGCTGTGGAGTCCAGCGGGTGATGGGTGTGTAAGAGCTGCCTGACCAGGGTAAGCACTCTGCCCTCGTCCCCAGCCCCAGCGCCCAGCTGCACTGGTGGAGAGGATGGCAAGGGAATCATGATGGGGAGAAAGCAATCCCCGTAGGAAGCCTTTGCCTTTCCTTTCCCATCAGGAAGCAACAGAGAGAAAGCTATTTCATGATCTGGACATTCTTAGCCAAGACTCATGAGGAGGTTCCAGAGCCAGAATTAAAGCTTCAAATCACCATTTATTTTGATGAATTCCAAGGGTTATGAGTTTGATTCCAGGCCAGGGCACATACCCAGGTTGTGGGTTCGATCCCCAGCTGGGGTGCATACAGGAGGCAACAGATCGATGTTTCTCTCCCTCTCCCTTCCTCTCTCTAGAATCAATGAAACACAGGTGAGGATTGAAAAAAATAAGAATTTCAATTCAGAGCTCAAAGAAACTAAAAGGAATTTGATTGCCTTGACTCTTCGGTGGATTCAGAGCCACCCACAGGACAGCTCGGGGCTTGGGAAATGCCACCTGGTTGAAAGGAACAAAGTAAGAGAGGTCTCAATAGGAACTTAGGAATGAAGGTTCCCCTTTAAATCAGTTAAGTGTAAATTTTTTTTTAAATTTAAAAACATTTTTGAGATTATTTTCTCTATCCTCCCACCAAATGCCAACACTTGTTTTTTTTAAAAATCATATGATAGACCGTCATCCAGCTTCTGTCTGGATAATTACATTGGTGAGTAACCCACTCCCTCCCTCACTGGGAGGTGTGTTCCATTTTGCATCTGCACTCTTTGTTAAAAGTACTTTAGCTAGACTCTGCTGTTCTATTATTCATACCTGGTTTTATCTCTGGAACACATAGGGGGAAAATTAGAAATTAAAATTTGTTTTTCCATGAGACACATTTTCACATGTCTCACTGCCAAGTTACCTCTTCTCCAGGCCAAACATATGCACGTCCTTCCCCTACTTACAGACCCTACGCCATCCTGGGCCTCCACCTGAGTGTATGTTCCGGATCATCAAAATCCTTCCTACACTTCTATGCCCAGTATCAGATTCGGTCCCATCACAGTCACCGTAGGAGAGAGAAAGAGCGTGAGCTGCCAATGCGGTGCTCTGAGTAATGGAAGTGGCAGGAACCCCAGAGGCTGACGGATGTGGTGGGAACCCCAGTACCGACCCGACTTCTGTCCATCACTCAGCTTCCCCTCCAAGGAAGTGACTTTAGCAGACGTACCATGATCCAGGCATTTCTTTCCATCTCTTCTGTCCTTTCACCTTCAATCCTTCCCTATGTTTTGTCTTCACGTATCGTTTTATTCCTTGTTTCTGTCCTTTTCATTTTTTACAGAGGTGGAAATATAAAAGCAAAAAAGGCTACGAATGAGAAAGGCATCTGAGCAAGTATGAAAGTATCATAGCACCTTTCCTTTATAGAAATTAGCCACACAGAATATTTTCAATGGCTAGATAGACCAGCAATATAGTTGGCTAATCAGACTTCTCCAAAGGCATCATAAACGCCAAAGAGAAAGACCACTGAACCCTTTTCCCAGGAAAGGAACAGGCCTGCCCACCACGCAGTGTCTCCCAGTAAAGCCAGGGAAGGTCAGGGCAGGAGATGAGCCGCTGGAGAATTCCTGGCTGGAAAACCTGGGGCAGAGCAAGGACTGTGTTGAAGAGAGAGAGAAGCTTGGCCTCTCTGCTGCTCTTGCTCACCCAGGGGCAGGGTTAAGACAGCTTCCTACAGAAAACCTTGATATGTTGTATGAATGCATTGGAGAACTAAGCAAAACAGGCCTCAGTTATATAATATAATATAATATAATATAATATAATATAATATAATATAATATAATATCTAATAAGTCAGAATATCTGGCAAAAGTAATTTTGCTTCACAATTTATTGTATGCTTTCTTAACACTGCACAGTGTTCCAAGCCCATGCACATAAATTATGTCAGTTTTCCGTCACAGAAATGCTGTGAGAAGGTGCTATTATCCACTCTTTATCAGTGAGGAAGCTGGCTTGGAGCAGCAAAGCCACGGCACCAAGTCCTACAATGACGTAGCTATAGGGGTTGGATGGGAGCCCAGAGCCCTTCTGGGCCAAGTCCACTCTTTGGCCCTCTCCACAGCCTCTCCAGGTGCCACACCCACCATCTTGTCTCTCCTGTGGCTGAAACCACCAGACCACAGCCCCTGAATGGGGAGGAGGGGAAACAAGCAAAATCTACTACATTTTTTTTTTTTTTTAATCTCACCTGAGGGTACTTTTCCATTGATTTTTAGAGAGAGGGAAAGATAGACAAATATCCATTTGAGAGAAACACATCGATTGGTTGCCTCCTGCACGAGCCCTGACCAGGGCCCAGGCCAGGAAGGAGCCTGCAACGGAGGTACGTGCCCTTAACTGGAATAGAACCTGGGACCCTTCAGTCTGCAGGCCGATGCTCTATCCACTGAGCCAACCCAGCTAGGGCAAGTCTAGTACATTTTTTAAAATATATATTTTATTGATTTTTTTACAGAGAGGAAGAGAGAGGGATAGAGAGTTAGAAACATCCATGAGAGAGAAACATCGATCAGCTGCCTCCTGCACACCCCCTACTCAGGATGTGCCCACAACTAAGGTACATGCCCTTGACCTGAATCGAACCTGGGACCCTTGAGTCCACAGGCTGACGCTCTATCCACTGAGCCAAACCGGTCAGGGCTCTAGTACATTTTTAATATATGTAGGTTCACATCTAAGAGCCAGAGGATAAATGGAGCCCCTATATCATAGGTTTAAATATTTAAAAGTTACAGTCACGCTAACAAATTGTTCAATAGAATATATGCTATCTTATCTTGATAATATACCTTCATAATGCCCTGGGAGGGTCAGGCTTGAATTCAGATTTCTCAGAGTTCCGCACCGGAAAGAGGTGACACAGAGAGATGTGGTCCTCAGCTGGATCCTCAGTCTCCATTCCTCCCCACTTCTCTCCCTACTCCTAGCTCCCCTACACACAGACAGGGTCTCCTACACATGCTGTAAAACCCAAGCTCACATGCCCAAGCTCTCTCCAACCTACCCTCTCCAACCCCAGAACTCCAGGACATTCAACATGGGAACTCCAAAGTCTGAGGTATCCAGAGAGTGTTCTAAAGAGTAGGCACAGCCCATGGGAGCACACGTCTTCCATCCAAAGTTTCCACGTGTTGTGAATTGGGGCACGGAAGGACGACAGCCAGTGCAGGGCTTCTCTTCTGTAGGCCTGGGCAGTATTCATCCTACGATCTCAGTTAGACCAACGCTGCCGCCTTAGTGGCGGGGTGGGAAGCAGGGCATTGGTCTAGCGACACCTTGGAAAGAAGGTCCATTGGATTTTCAACTAGGAGCCCGGGGCAGAATTCAGCATGCACCAAGTACGTAGCAGATGTTTGTTCAAAAAGTTGTAATTAATTTTTAAAGACAATCTCATGCTCAATATTGAAGATGAAGCTAAAAGGAAAGGAATACATTGTGAAATATATTTGAAATCTATATCCAGAAGACACTAACAATCTGATAGCAAAAATGCTGCTATTTGTGGGCATTTGGGTAGATTGAAGTCTTTTATTGTTACACATAGTTTGCCCATGGACATTCTGCACATGTCTCTTGGTGAGCATCTGTACACACTTTTATTGTGTACAAAAAGACAAAGTGTGTGAACATGGTGGTATGAATGTGCACTTCTGCAAGCCATGTATGAGAGTTCTGATCGCTCACAGCCTCACCAACACTTGGCATTTTTCATCTTTTTTTGTTTTAGCCCCTCCGGTGCCTGTGGAGATGTACTCCATTGTGATTTAAATTGGCATTTTCCTGATGTCTAAGGAAGTTGAGCATCTTTTCATATTATTGGTCATCTGGATCTCCTCTTTTGGAAGTGCCTGTTCAACTCTTGCACATTTTATATATAATATATGAATATTTAAAAAATTATTTGGAAAAATTATATTAAATTATTAACTGTGGTTTCCCCTAGGGATTGAAAAATTTGGAAAGTGGGAGAAGTAAAAAATGAAATAAAAAGGATTTTATACTTTTCTTTTCCACTCTAGTTTTCTTTTAAACTAGGGAACATGAACTGTAGATGTGCCTAACAAACCCTCGTGTACCTTAGAAGTTGAATGTTTACATGATACTAAAGTTCTGTGCTTTAGGAAGTCTTGATACAAGTTGCCCTAATAGATTAAATATATAATTTGCTTTACAATAATTTGGTTCATGAGCCACATTCTAAAAACCCATACACTGTATAATGTGAGATGAGGTACCACCTCTAATTGATTCATTATTAAATTTTTTAAAAATCTGTCAGATTGGAAAAGATAAAACATGTTAATAGTATACATTATTTGTTAAGGTATGGGGACAAAGACATTCTTATTTAATGTCAATTGAGAATATAAATAAGTAAAATTTATTTTCAGGGCAATTTGGTATATCTGTAAAATCTAAATTCATGTATCCTTTTACCCAGAAATTCTAGTTTTAAAGGTTTATACTTATAAATAAACTCACAATATTTTGCTAAATTATATAAGTGGGGGAAAATTCACTGTTTATATACTTTTGTTTTATTAGATTTTTTTCAATGAACAGGGACAACTTCTGTAATTTTAAAAAAGCAATGATTTTATAAAGACGAAAGGAATACATCTGCTTCAGTTTAAGGAACAGGTAGTGTAGCCAAGCTGTGTAGTTTACATGCTGGAATAGCCCCTTGAAGCAGACTAAGGCTGAAAGCTATCTCCCATGAACAACACAAAGCAACAGATTAGAAAGCTTTTCTTTCAATAAGAATTGTTTGCATTAAATGTTTACATCATTATTAACCTAACTTTTCCTGAGATGTCCTAATACCATTCAAGCAAAAAGGAGTCACAAGTTATAATCACCACATGGCCTCCCTTTTGTTCATATAAACCCAACTGATCTGTATACTTTGAGGAAAGAGTTCAAAGTGTAATAAGGCTAGTCACTATTCCAACTCTCACTATAGATCAATTTTTTTTTTTTTTCTGAGTGCTGGCACCCGTCTCTGTGCTTGGCAGAGTATTATATCGTAAGATAGAGTGAAGTCATGCCTTCTCTCCCATGGATGAGTTGTCAGAATTCTTGGCACATGGTGTAAAAGTGGGAAATTGTAAACCACCCCACTATTCTTTTGACACTGTTTCTGTAAATACTGATTCTGATTAATATGTAGCTTGAAGATAAACAGCATGTTTATAGAAGAATCCTAGGAACTACATCTTTAGAAGATGTAGACTCCAACCTTCAGTCATCCCAGCTCCAGGAGATTTGCTGACCATTAAACAGAAAACCAAGATGACATAGAACCAAGGTGACGAAGACCAGGATGACGCTCACCAGACCATCATGTGACCAGTTTTGAGATCCTTATCAGAATGGACTGTGCTAGTCTGAACATAGAGAACTTTTCAGCCTCTCCCCCTTGATTGCTTTCTTTGGCTTTCCCTCTCCCTCCTTGTAAAAACCTCTGCATACACTGAAATGTTGAGATGGGCTTTGTGACAAGAGTCCTTGATCTCCTCAGGTGACTAGCATTTGAATAAACCTCTTTCCTTTTTCACCAGCATCTATCTCATGGGTTTGGGTTTTTGTTTGTTTATTTGTTTTTTAAAGCATGTTTTTATTGATTTTAGAGAGAGAGGAAGGGAGAGGAAGAGAGAAACATCGATGAGAGAGAGAGACACATCAATTGGCTGCCGCCCACACTCCCCATACTGGGCATCGAGCCCACAATCTGGGCATGTACCCTGACTGGGAATTGAACCAGCAACCTCTTGCTGCATGGGTGACGCTCAACCAACTGAGCCATACTGTTCAGCTAGGGTTTTGTGGTGGCAGGCAGTCAAACTTGGCTATAATTCTAGGTTAAGGTTAGATTATGCTATCATAGTAAAAAATTTAACTCAGAAGATGACCTGTATGTACTTTGTTAATTCATCCAAGCACAGAATTTACTTAGGAAAAACTCTAGTTATTACTCCCCAAATGGATTTCAAAGAAGACATAAATGCTGCTTGAATGCTCTTCATATGAAGTGCTTTATTATCTAGAAATTTCTACCAAAGTTTGCATTTACCTAACTAAAGGTTTTAGTTGGAAGCTTGAGGTGATTCTTTTAAAAATATAAATTCTAGATATGCTAGACAGGGGGCTGGGCTGGCCAAAGGTCTGGGGCCCATGCTGGAAGAGTTTACACTTAGTTATGGAATTTATAGAAACACTTCTGGGCCATTGCAGTGAGAACTTCAACAGTATTCCACAGAAGCAACATGTAACAGGCTATGTTTTGTTTCTTCTCAGTCAACCCCTAAAGTTACTTTTCCTCCCAAAGCTAGGAACCCACCACCCTTGTGTAGAAGGACAGAAGCAGCAATGAAACAGCGGAGCTCTGCAGGATCTTCATTCCCACATGACAATGATTGTCAAAGAAGGAAGAAGAATCCTTGTTAAATTTTGTGAAATAAAGAAGAGTCATCAAGTTATTGAAACATGTACAGAGTCATGGTTCATGAAATAAAAATTTTGTGCTGATACATTTTGTAGTATTATTACTCATACTAGAGGCCCGGTGCATGAAATTCATGCATGGGGCGGGGGGTTGTCCCTCAGCCCAGTCTGCACCCGCTCCAATCTGGGACCCCTCGAGGGATGTCCGACTGCCCGTTTAGGCCCAATCCTACCAGGATCCTACTGGGATCGGGCCTAAACAGGCAGTCGGACATCCCTCTCACAATCCAGGACTGCTGGCTCCCAACTGCTCGCCTGCCTGCCTTCCTGATTGCCCCTAACCACTTCTGCCTGCCAGCCTGAACACCCCCTAACCACTCCCCTGCCAGCCTGTTTGCCCCTAACTGCCCTGCAGGCCTGGTCCCCCCTAACTGTTCTCCCCTGCAGGCCTGGGTCCCCCCCTCCCCAACTGCCCTTCCCTGCAGGCCCGGTAGCCCCCAACTTCCCTCCTCTGCTGGCCTAGTCACCCCTAACTGCCCTCCCTTGCAGGCCTGGTCCCTCCCAACTGCCATCCCCTGCTAGCCATCTTGTCACAGCCATCTTGTGTCCACATGGGGCAGCCATCTTGTGTGTTGGAGTGATGGTCAATTTGCATAATACTTTTTATTAGATAGGATGGTCAATTGTTTGATGGAAAAGCCATTCAATCTAGAACTGCACAGAATTCAGATGAAGAGGATGATCGAAATCTGGGCTATAAAAGAGCCAAGAAGGGAATCTGAACTTACCACAACAAAAGCAAGCATTTAAGCTCTGCTAGGCCAAAGGTTTGACCAATTCCTAGGTACAGCTATTGTCTATATTTCATTGTATGTCACACTACATATAGTAGATGACATGTAATTCTTGTTTCAATCATTCTTAACTAATCCTCTTATCTTTCTTAGGAGTCCAGTTAGAGAACCCTTGTGGGTAACATTTTAGGAAGATATCTATGGCTACCATGGAGACACATGGCTCAGATCTCCCTTTCAGAGACCTTTGTGTAAGTGCTGGGGCTGACAAACAGCCTCCAGTGGCCACACCTTTGGATCCGCCATATATCATGCCAAGGCCACACCCCTCCAGGCTGCTCCCAACCAGCGACTGGCTACTAGAGCTGGTCCATTTCTGCCTGACACCAGACCCCTCTAAAGGGCAATCTGTGCTCAGGGGCTCCCCTCGGACTGCTGGAGGCACTCTGCGTCACAGTCTGATCATCCTTCCTGCCCTGCTCCTTACACAGGTGCTAGACCTGCATCCCTCTCCCCTACATCTCTCACAGGTGTTTCTTCCAACAAACCCTGCAAATATTTTGTTCCATCCTGGCATCTGCTTCTCAGACATCTTGAAATGATACAGCATTTGAATTAAGTGGACCCCAACTGGCAGTAGAGATAAAAGTTCTTTTAATTTTTAAGCACTTTTTTTTTTTTTTTTAAGAACTATAAGCACTGCTTAAAATCTTGCTCCAATAAGAGTCATTGCTGTCTGGATGCGTTTTCGATTATTTATTTACAGGAAGGCTTTGAGTAAGAGGCCCCTTATCGGAACGATGGAGCTTTTGCTATTTGGAATGCTATGAGAGAACCTTCAGGGACTTGGCTTTCTCTCTGACCTAAATACTATTTGCCTATCAGCCAAAAACAGTTACTTCAATGCCAGTTGGCCATAACTGGGGATTGGCATCTTATTGGCTATACTTTGCAAAACCGTGTTTGATGCTCAGGTTCAGAGTTCTTATGTGCAGAACTCAAACAACTGTACCCATTAAATTCTAACGAAGACGAGTATGACATAGGATTTTTGTTATGTTTGTTTCTGTTTAAAATGATAACCTATTCACTGAGAATGTCAACATATGATTTTAATATGACCAGATTCAAGTTCAATTAATAAAAAAGGATAAAGCAAGAGGACTGGTTTCCTTAAATTTTCAGTCATGTATGGCGTCTCTATAATTTGGTCATTTGCCCTGCAGATGGGCACATGAGATCATCCACCTTTCCACATCCACAGACCTCTTTCAGAGCATCTTGGTTTCACATAGGCCCTTTAGGTATATAAGTGAGGGTTCAATGGTATACCCTGTGCAACGAATGAGATTCATGAATATAATCTAAACAGCCTGGAGTTTCTTGATAAAACTCCGTTCAAATTTAACTTTAAGCTACTTAGAGCAGGTTATTTTCACTGTGCATTACAATACCATATAGTGGATTTATATAACTTCGGTGTTCTTTTATTATTGTCTATGTGCAATGACCTATTACATTGACTATCTTGCATCATTCATGTTACAGCCTGGTATCTCTCATTTAAGACACAGAAGTTTTACAGCATTTTGGAGAGACTGAGCAACTTGCTCAAGGTCACATAGCTAGCTATGAGTTTGGCAGGGATTTTAATATGGATTGGCCTGACCCCCAAGTTTTTCCCTTTACATGCATATAGTACATCCTTCCCAAATGTCCTACACAATAGAAGACAGGGGTCATGCTACACGTTGATGTAACATTAGACAAGTCTCTTACATTCTCTAGGAGAATTTATAAAACAAGTAGGTTGGGTTGGCCTTGCTTGAGTCCTAGACCCGCCCAGGGTTCCTTCCTTCTCTAACATTCCTTTACTCTGTAGCTAACCTGGATAAACTCCTACCAAAACATAATCTGAAAAAAGTTTTATGCACTGTATGGTGATCAGGTATCCAAGTCCTTAAGTTTCTATTCCTCCTTCTACCTTAAAGGAGAGCATTTGTGGCAAGAACAGAAAAATGCTCTTCACAGCTTTGATGAGGGATAGTCTGGATTCCTTTTGAGGAGTATGTTTAAGTTGAAAGCCACAAACAACAGATCTCAAAACCAAGACCTGGGAATTTAAAGTGAATGAATAGCTACAAACTTTATATGAAAATACAAATAAACTTACCTAAAAGTTTAAAAAAGGCCCACATCTTATAAAATTTAAGTTATTGTTTCTTATTATAAATTCTAACTTAAGTAATAGTATTTGGGTGATAGGTCTCTGAGATGTACATTTCCTTACCTGCATTCAGCCTAGAGTTTCTGATATGATAAAACTAGCAAGTTATTATATCTGAGATAAAGGCCATACAGATCTAGAAACGGCTCCTTCAAAATAGTTCAAAACTCAGTGAGTGATCCAAATTGAACATCTTCCATGTGCATAATGATATAAATTGTTCATCCTCTTTGAAGGAGTGGCATTTAAAATTCATCTTGGACTTGAAAATACATAATGTTCATATAAAATATAGTCCATTCCATGTTTGTATTAACAAATTGATGCCGCACAAGCGGAGTATTATTGTATTGCCCAGGTGGCACTAGGACACAAACCTATAATTTCTGCCTCAGAGTTCCCATCAGTTCTATTCTTTTATTCCCACAGTTGTATACAACAGGAAGCCTTGTATGGGTTTTCTGGCATTTTTGGCTATACTAGTAATAGATCACCATTGAATACCCTGTTCATCCTCCACTTGTTATTATCAGACAAACACTAGGAGTGAAGTCAATATAACTAGTCAAAGCACTGAGAGTCCTAAAAATACAGAGCCCCAGAGTTAGTTTATAAAATTACTGTTTCTACAACTTCTCTCCCCATCTGTTATTCCTATTTTATCATCCACTTCAAGTTCAATCCAAAACTTTTGCCTAATGGACCTGCCATTGCATTTTTATTATTTCTTTTAAAATCAAACTTAGCATCTTATAGAAAATATATTGAATGATCAAGTGAAATAATTCTGTAAAGCTCAGTCTTTCCTATTTGCCCCCCCCCCCCACCCCCCCCACACACACAATGGCAGCTGAAAGAGACATACTTTCATGTCCTTTAGGAACAGATAAAAGTTGCTCCTTCTTTTTATGGATGCACTAAGACTGACCTGAAAATATAATTTCCTTTTCTTTTCCTCATGAGGGGAGACAACCCAGATTTTAATTTGGCAAATGTGCCTGTAAAACAAATCTGAGCTATCTCCATTTATGTGGATGGTCTCTTTTTTATACACTATCACCAAAATGAAGCAGAGAAGCCTAGATTTTTCTTCCTAGTTGAAACAAAGAATTAACAAAAGGAAACTAAAGAGTTTAGTTTCCTATCCTGCCAGAAACACACATAGCCACCCTTCCCTGGAGGTGCCACACAGCTATACGGCTCTTGTTAAACAATAACTAACCGCAAAATGTCAAGAGTCTCAAAGGAAATTGGCTTATAGGCCTCAACCCCAAAGTCAAGTTTCCTAATGAAAGGCAGACACAGAGACACAGAAAACATGTTGTAGCTCAACATCTTGGTGATAAATCATAGGAGATAATGTCAGGATTTAGGTTTTGTGAGAGCAATGAGTTCAGCCATGCCCATATTTTTCTGGGTGAATAATGTTTAAGGTTGTAGCTGTTTAATTTCCTGACATTCTACTATCCTCCCAGTCTGAGCCAGTTTAGAATGACTTATATATAAGGTATATAATTTAGATGATTATTTCATATACCTTTCAACTCCCATCAAACCTCCAACAGCTCTCCATCCTCACTTTTAGCTATGACCTTGCTTTTCAGTTCGATACGGAAATTGAAGTAAACAAGAAGAGAGCTTCTACAGACCATCTACTGGTTCCACCAACTGGTTCCCAGAATGCCTCTGCCATCTACACCATCACCTCCACCGTCACCTCGGCTACCACCACTGGTAGCCACATCTACCACCTTCCAGCATCTGTCCACATGCATCTGCTTTGATGGATTGATTTTCCCACTCCTGCTAAAACCAGACTCGATTTGGTGTCATCTTCCTCACATTGCTCTCTCCCTTCTCACCTGCTATCCGTTTTTGCTCTTTCCTGAATTATTTCTGTAAAAAGGCAAACATATTGTCATTTTAAAAAATATAATTTTATTCATTTCAGAGAGGAAGGGAGTCAGGGGAGAGAGATAGAAACATCAATGATGACAGAGAATCATTGATTGTCTGCCTCCTGCACAATCAGGGATTGAGCCCACAACCTGGGCTTGTGCCTTGACCGGGACTTGAACTGTGACTTCCTGGTTCATAGGTTGGCGCTCAACCACTAAGCCACCATGGCCAGGCCATATTGTCATTTTTATACTAAGAAGAAAAACTGTCCTAGATCCCATTTTCCTGACTGGCTATCACCCATCCCCCTCCCCCCTCCCCCTGCTTTTGGCAGCAAAACTCTTTGAAAGAGTTTCTTACACTGGCTATTTCCATTTCCTCTTCTGCAACTGCTCTTAATTTCATTTGTCTAGGTAGTCAAGTAATTCCTCGTTGCTAAATCCAATTGTCAATTTTTTTTAGTCCTCATCTTAGCAGCATTTGAAATAATTGATTACACTCAACTCCTTGATATTGCTTCTTTGTCAGGCAAGGAGAGGCAGCACATGGTCCTAGTGGCTCATTTCTTCTCTCTTAGTAGTGGAGTGAGGCTGAATTAGCTCAGTGGGAGCACTGGTGGGATCCAGCTGCTGAGCTCCAGAAAACACTTTCTAAGAGTCACTGTCCCAAGAAGGAAGCTTCCATTGTTACATAGTAGTCTAGACATTCTTGCCCATTTCTATATATACATAGTGTTATAGGGGTTTTGTCCTTTCCTGGAGTCTTGTTTGTGGAAATGAGAGCCTAGGGCAGTGATTCTCAACCTTTCTAATGCCACGACCCTTTAATATAGTTTCTCATGTTGTGGTGACCCCCAACCATAAAATTATTTTCGTTGCTACTTCATAACTGTAATTTTGCTACTGTTATGAATCATAATGTAAATATCTGTGTTTTCCGGTGGTCTTAGGTGACCCTGCTAGCGGTTCTCAACCTGTGGGTCAAGAAAGGTTGAGAACCACTGGCCTAGGGGGTCCTGTGTGTTCTGGTACTTCTTGGTTTGTGAGACTTTGCCCAATAAAATCTATTCTGTATATCGCATGGTGCTCACAAGGAGTGTGTGCGTGACCCTCTTTTGCTATCAACTGGTTCCCAGAATGCCTCACTCAATTTTTTTTTCCTACCATGGTGGCCACTCCATTGATGATTTCATCCATTTTCATGACTTCCATTTTTAGGTCAGACCTCTTATTGGCCATTAGAGGACATGGTGTGCTATTATGTCCTAAACCTAGATATGCATGAGGGTCAAATGGGCAAGTAAGAAGTCATTGAATTGTACACTTCTTCTTTGGTCATGTTTCTGGAGGTTGTGTCTTATCTTCAAAACGGAAATAGTAATATTTCAGAGGAATGCTGTGATTATTAAAAGAGGTAACACTGTCAGTTCATAATACTATGAATGTATTTTATTTTATTCCTTCACCTTTTTTTCTCTTTAATATACTGATATTCACTCCTTTTTCTATAAGAAAAGTTTTTCGTGCAGTTAAAGAACTAGTGGACCTTCTGGAGGCTACTTTTATCACAGGCTAGAACATTGACTAACCATGAAAACATTAGTAAGGGATTATAGTTATATTAAAGTCAAAGGAACATTGATTCTAGGAAGGTGGTGATCGATATGTAGGTCATGAAATATGTATCTGATCAAAAGGGAAAAGGTGCGTGTGTGTGTGTGTGTGTGTGTGTATGTGTGTGTATGTTTTAAAAAGAATGAGAAGAATTATTCTGTACTCATCTGGAATCCCTGAGTAAAAAAGTGAAGTGCTAAATAATGTGCATATTGCTACACATATGCATTTAGATTCTTGTTTGCGTATACACAGAAAGATAACCAAGATGCTGAACACATCTCTCTCTCTCTCTCTCTCTCTCTCTCTCTATATATATATATATATATATATATATATATATATATATAAAAGCCTAATATGCAAATTGTCCCCTCAGGAGTTCGACCGTGAGACCAGGAGTTTGATAGATTGCTGTGACATGTGCTGACCACCAGGGGGCAGCGTGGAATGAAGGGAGGCTCTAGCAGCAGCTGGAAGGCTCTGATCAGCCCTGATCACTGGCCAAGCCTAGGGACCCTACCTGTGCACCAGGCCTCTAGTCAAAGAATGAAGTTATAGTTTTCACACATCCACATACACAAAAATGAGCACATGGACAAAAGCACTAAATGTGAAAAAACATGTTAAATCTGCCATTAGAAGCCAATATGGCTGTAAATCTCTATCTGTTTAGGATGGAGAAGGGTTTTTAAAACTGGGTCCAAAAGCACAAGTCAAAAGTAAAGTCTGACTACTTTGGAGGAAAACATATTTTTAATGTGTACAAGATAAAGGGTCAATATCTAGAATATACTAGAGCAAATTTTAAAAAGAAAAAAAAAAGATTACCAAAAGAAAAATGGGGAAAAGACAAGAACAGGCAGTTCACAGAAGAAAGACATTAAAATAATTCATCTGTAATAATAAAAGTGTAATATGCTAATTAGACCAGACATCCTTCCGGATGACCTTCTGGACAAAGCCGGGGCTGCAAGGGAAGCCTGGGTCCCGGGTGCCAGAGGGAAGCTGGTGCTGGCACCTGGGGGAAGGAAGGCCTACTCTTGCACAAATTTCGTGCATCAGGCCTCTAGCAAACACATAAAAAGATATGAAACTTCATTAGTAATCAGAGTAATACAAAGTAAAAGCAAAAATGAGAGTGCCCTGTTTCCCCATCAGATCAGCTAAATATTTTTTAACGGATCAGATCAAGTGCTGACAAAGCAAGGAAGTTTTTATTAAATCCTATTGGGAGCTTAAATTTGACAGGCATTTGAAGGTAAGGATTCAAGGATTTAGTAAGATAGAAATGGCATGTAATTTGTGGCCCAGTAATCCTGCAACTATTTATATGAATCCTAGATAAATTCTTATATATGTATGAAAGGAGACATGTATAAGGATATTAATTGGAGAATTGTTTATAATACTGAAATTTTTTAAACAAAAGGCCCTAGCACTGCCCTCTGAATCCACCATGGCCCTCCCACAGGCTGTTCTCAGCCAATGATTGAGCACAGCAAGGATACCCTGCAGGCCTATTGCTGCAAACTGTAAGATTTGTCTATAGGCAACTCTGAGGCTTTAAGAACGCCCTAAAGCCTTGCTGAAACACTCTTAGAACTGCAGTAGAGTGTAGCTTTTCCTCACCCTTCTTCTTGACAGGGGCCAGAACCATATCCCAGTGTGATGGCTCTCCCAGCCTCTTAAGGCTACCTATGCACTGTCCCTCACAGGCAATTTCCCCAATAAATCAGTTGTATGACTAATTCCATCTTGGCATCTGTTTCTTGGGATTCCTCAACAAACGAATGGTGCCAGAAATGTTTCAACAACAGAGTGGTAAGATGACCTGGCACTTGGTCATGGTCCAACTGCTACAAAATTTCATGGAAGGTGACCTGGGAAAACCTCAGTGGAGGGATATGCCTTTCCAGGTGCAGTGATTCAGAAATTTAAAGGACGTTGGTGGTGATGAGGATGCTCACAAAGACAGCAGAGCTGAATGGTTGCCACTAAAGTGTACTGATGTCCTGCAGAGTGATAATGAGAAACTTAGATCCGTTGACAAGAAGTTACAGATTAAGTCTGAAGACCAGAAGATCTCACTGGTGGCTAAGAAGGAGGACCATATCCCCTACAATAGGACTTCTGACACAGTGGAGCAGTAAACAGAAGGTTGTTAGAGTTACAGAGCTCCAGATGTTTGAATGCTCCGCCAAAACGAAACTCTCACACTAACAGACCTCACTTGGGATCACCTGGGACCTTGGATGTATGGGGACATCTGGATGAATGCCCCTGAGGATGCTGGCTTTGAAGAATCCTTACAGACCTAGCACACTTCCCAGTGAGAGCTAACATTTGCTCTGTGCTACAGAATAATACTGCAGAGCTCCCTTTCCCACCCCTAAGAGTTGTTCCCACCTCCTCTCCTGGCTGTTAGGCCAATAACTAGTGAGGCCTTGCTGGGGAAGTGCTGGATCTGAAAAGGGAGAGAAAATTCACACACAGAAAGAATTAGCTAGGTTGTATTAGTCAGAGTCAGTAGAGTAGCACTGGGATTGGGTTTTTAGGGTGCATGATCAAGGGGCCATAATGCACGACTGGATAAGCAAGAAATGTATTGGTTTATGATCAGTTTTTCAAGACAGGATTTCTCAACCTGGCAAGGCCTCAGGGGATGGGCCGAACTCTCTGTGTGGGTGGCTCTTAGAGGTGTGGGGAAAGCCATGGCCAATGCCCAACAAAGTTGAAATGCCTGAATGGCCCTGGCAAACAATAGAGGAATGAAGAGGCTCTAGAAAAGTGGGCATCCCAGAACAAATATACTATCTGAGGCCAGAAAAGCCAACAGAGGTGTGTGTCCTATGAGATCCCAGAGGACACACCATTCCCCAAGGCCATGAATAATCCTCTGGGAAGAAGCATGTTCTCCAGGACCACCCAAAATGATGGCAGGCCAGTGTTGACAGTAAAGGAGGTGGTCGCAGAGCGAGGCTCATTAATATCACGGGGATTCAGGGCCTGACAGTAAGCAAAGCCAGTTGGCAATGCTTAACTGACAGGAGCCGGACGGCTGAAATGACCATAGTGCCTGGTGAGATTGTAAAGGGTGCTGAGAGGACTCCACCAGTGAGGAGCTGCAGAGAAGGAAAACAGAGCATGACTTCCCCAGGGACATTTGCAGGGCAGCCAATAGGGGTGCAGCTCACCATCTGCAACCAAAAAAAAAAAAAAAGATAAATAAAAGTAATTCTGGAATTCTGAATAAAGTCCAACTTCCATGGGCCCCTGTGATCATTTCTCCAGGCCTTGAATGTATAATTGCATTGCTATACTTGACATCAGAGTTCCAGCCCCCTCCCTCCCACGTACAAAGTGGTCCTCTGCCTCTCAGAGCCAACATGATGGAGAAGGCCCAGGGGAGAATTCTGAAATGTTTTCCCCGCACCGGTTAAGAGAGCAATTACAAAACGATGACGCTGGGTGAAATGGCAGAAACGAGGAGCTCCGTGAAGAACCTGAAGGATGCAGGGTAGTGGTCCCTATCAGAGTCCTGTTCACTTTGCCAGTCTGGCCTCAGCAGGAATTGGCCGGTCCTGGAGAATGACTGAGGACAAGCAGCTTTGCCAAGCAGCAGCCTCTGTGCAGCTGGGGGGCCGGGTGGTGAAGAGCCTACTGCCATGAGAAAAGCAGGTTAATACGGCCGCGGGTACATGGTACCCAGTCGTTCAGGAGCCTGTGTTCTTTTCTTCTGTATCAGGAGGGAGGATCAGAAGCTGTTTGCACTCGTGTGGAACAGAAGCAATAGTCATTTACACTTTCGCCCCAGGCCTCTGTTAACTCCTCTGCTCCTAACATCATCTGTTCTGCGGTCATGTGGGCATTCCACAGAACCCCACACAGACCCGTTACATCAGTGACATCATGCGGGTTGTGCAAGACCAGCAAGAGGTGACTAATATGCAGGAGGCTTTGGAAAGATATGCACTTTGCAGATAAACTTTATGAAGACTCAAGTGCCTGCCGTTCAGTGAAGACCCGAGGGACCCATGGTCACGGGCATGCTGTGGTATTCTTACTAAGTAAAGACTAAATTTCTGCTCCATCCTCACATTTCTTAACAAAGAAAGAAGCATGAAGTTGCATGGGTCTTTCTTGGTCCTGGGCTCACTGTGAGCTGGACTTCCATGGCTGGGATGTCCCAGTGGGATAACTGGTGGACAGTGAAGTCATTAGCTGAACTAATAGAGGCAGAGATGATTCTGCCTAAGGGGAGAGGGAGACTTGAGGCTGCGATGCACATGACTTCCAACCTCAGAATAGGAATGGCTCTGAGATGCAGAAGGGCTGTTCCCATGTAGGTGTAGACAGGCATGTGGCCTTATTTATGTACTAGAAGCCCAGTGCACGAAATTCGTGCATGGGGAGGGGAGGGTCCCCTCAGCCCAGCCTGCATCCTCTCCAATCCAGGACATCCCTCTCACAATCCTGGACCACTGGCTCCTAACCACTCACCTGCCTGCCTCCCTGATCACCCCTAACTGCCCCTCCTGCCAGCCTGATCACCCCTAACTGCCTCTGCCTGCCAGCCTGATTGCCCCTCACTGACCCCCCTGCTGGCCTGGTTGTCCCTAACTGCCCCCCCTGCCGGCCTGATCACCTCTAACTGCCTCTATCTGCTGGCCTGATTGCCCCCAACTGCCCCCCGCCCCACTGGCCTGGTTGCCCCTAACTGCCCCCCTGCCAGCCTGGTCTCCCCACGCAGCCTGTTGCTCAGTTGTTTGGTCATCCCTCACTAACCCCCCTGCCAGCCTGGTCGTCCCATGCAGCCTGTTCGGTCATCCATTCAGTTGCCATGGTTGCTTAGGCTTTTATATAGATAGATAGGGGAGAGTTGCAGAGATAGGACCCCCACAGAGCTCTCTTCTAGCACAGTACTGCTTAGCATGGGTGACAGCTTGGAGGAGTGTTATTTCACTAAAGCCAGGGTAGACGTTGAGGTAAGCATTGTATTTACCTTATGTTCTTACTAACCACCATTGAATGACATTTTGTAATTACATTTTAAAACCTCTTGTTTACTCCTCAGGAGTAAATGTTGTTTACTCATCAAGATGAGATGAGCTTATGAAAACATCCTGCATTAAATAACAAATGCTTCCAGTGAATTCGAAAAAAAAGTTGAACCACCAGAGTAAAAACCACTTGGTCTTTACTTAGTAAGAATAACACAGCATAGTCCTACTTACACCAATGGTATTACCTACCCTTGGTGACCAGGAAATAGCGAGTGAGAAGATACTGGCGGCAGAAGGACTTTTATCTCCATATTTTTTGAGAGCTTGTTTGGAGGATCTAGCAGGGGAGCTCAGCTACTCGTATACCCTTGTCCGAAGACCAGTCCTCTCCTCTGGGGAAAGGTCTTCCTCTCCCACTGAGCTTGCAGCTTCTGGAGAGACTCATGTGGATCAGTGAGGGAGGAGGGCGACACCTGTCCAGCGAGCCAGATCAGTCGAATCCACCCTGACGACCAATGGGGTGACAGATGTCACAGCCAGATCACCCTCACATCCTTAGTTCCATACTTTTTGTTTGTCACTTATTACAATAATTTTCACTTTTGAAGAAAATCTTCAAATATGTATTAAAATACTAAATCATTTTATTTATTTGAGAAAATATTCTTAAAAAAATAAAAATGCTCAAGTATGAGGTTGAATATAATTCTTTCTTTCAAAATAAACTTACTCCTGAAATAAAAGCCAATACACCCTTCTAATAGATGCCAAAGCATGGAAGTTTTCATTTGTGCAGTAAGAAGCTACGTCCTTCCGTTATGTCGTTGGAGAAATTGTAAAGTTGGCATTTCACAAGAGAGAAACTAAATTCAGACAGAGTGAGATTATTCCCTTTCTTCTCTGTGCTGCACCTCGGGAACTAGAGGGAAAGTAATACAAATGAAGATAGAATAATTACATTTCAGAATAAGTAAATGTAGTCACTACCAAAAAGAGAAAGACGGAGACAGCGACAGCGAGAGAATGTTCAGAGAGGTAGGAAGAGACACATGATAGAAACTCATATGACTTATTGGCCCTTGCAAGTCAATTTGGAAACTAACAAACAGAAATACTCTCTGGTAGTTGAACTGGAAGGATTATAGAAACCAAGGGAAAAGAGGTTCAAGAGTGAAGAATTGGTCAACAGGGTCAAAGAACAAGCACAGAGAACTGGGAATTGGGTTTGGCAATCAGAGGTGGTTGCTGACCTTCTGGGAACGGTTTGAGAGGCGAGCTGGAGTGCAGTGGGCTAAAGAGTGAGTGGCTGGTGGGCAAGTGGAGGGAAGGCAGTGAGCTTGGCTTTGTTTTTCAAGAAGTTTGGTGGTGAATGGAGTTACAAAACCGTGTTTTATTATTTGTTTGGTTTTTTTGTTTTGTTTCATTTTGTTTTGGAGCCAGCACATGGAGTCATGAAAATCATCTTAGGGGAAAAGGAGGGGCAGGTGCTGAGCTGGCTGCTTCATGGAGTCCTATGGAGGCTTTGCTTCTGATATGCAAATGTGCTCAGGGCTGCAAGGGTTCCGCCTTTCCAAGTGAGGAAAGAAAGTGGTGTTCGGCCAATTGAACCTGTTCAATTTAGTAAACTGAGTTCCATTTGGCTCAGAAGCATATGCTTTTAAACTCATCTTTTTCTAGACTCTTTGTTTGGAGTTTTGTTCTCAGGTTTTTTTCACCCTTAAAGTTTTCTTAAAAAAATTTTTTTTGGCCTTAATTTGGCTGAATTGAGAAGAAAACTTTATTCTTAAACTTTAGTGAAGCATATTGTTGGGGAAAGTGTGTGTGTGTGTGTGTGTGTGTGTGTGTGGGGAGAAGCATGAGTGATAGCTAAAATGATGTAGGGCAGATGGGTGGGATAGGGATTGGGAACCTCGGAGGGAAAGAGGTCAGGACCACTGTAGACACTGGCTTTTTACTACTTACACACTCAGGCCTATTATGTAACTGAACATAAATCAGTTGGCTGTCAAGCTTTAGGGGAGTTCAAAACCTTATTCAAACTTGATGTGTTTGAGAGCCTGGTTTCCCCCTTTGAGTAGAGGCACATAAAGAAACACATATCTCAAGGGCTGCGCATGGACTTCTTCCTCTGCTCACCCTCACAGTGTCCAGCATGCCATCGTGCACTTGGGGTGTTCTCCTCAGCTTTGATGGCCACAGCCAGGGTTCAGAGCAACTCTAGAATTCCTGCTGCCTTTCGGGGCATCCAGAAGTGGCCCAAGGCATTTTTAAAGACATTAACGATGGAATCAAGCATGACACTAATTTTGTGTCTAATATGAACCTTCTTAAATTAATAGCCAGCGTCTGGAAGTTGTTGCTCCTTCCCAGCACCCAAGGCAATAGTTAATTATTTCCGTGTGAAGGCTGTCAGTGGAGCTGGTTGGAGAAGAAAGACACTGAAAACTGACTTCCAAAAAGCTACAGTAACTGAAGGAAATGTCATTCAATCCATAAAGAAACACGTATTTGGCACTTAGAACTTACGATGTGCTGGGCAGTTGGGTGTTTGTCATCAAAACATAAATAAGAAAAGAGTCCCTGTTGTCAATGAACCAGAGAGGTGTATGAGATAGTAGCCATAAGGCAGGAAAAACTTGTCTCTCAGAGAAACAAGTAGGAATCATATGACTCAAGAGAACACATGCGATTACCTAGAGGCAGATCCGTACAAAGGACAGCCATATGTGACATCTACAAACCACGTAGAAGGACTGACAGACATTTGGACAACACTGTAAAAGTCACGAGGAGAGCGAGGGAGACTTGGAGAGAGCAGGAGTCTTCTACCAGTTGCTCTGGCCACCAAGACCCTGAATGTGATTCTTCTGTTGCAGGGGTGATTGTGCAAGAGAAACAAACAAGGTGGCATTGTTAGCTTTGAACAGTGGCCAGAATGGGGGCCAAAGAATTAACAAAAAGCCATGTCTGGAGAATGTAATGAAGAGAGCACCACAGAGACGTTGTGAGTATTCTAGCAGAGAGAGGATTCGGATCTGCCTGGAATTCCTCTTCCTTCATTTCTCTTTCGTGCCAACTGCATGTCATCCATCACCAAACCTGTGAACTCAAGATGAGCCGGCTTATTTGAAATACTGGACTCCTTTTTACTGTACTAAAGGCTGATGCCTTTCACTGACTCAACTGTGGCCTTTTCCATATTCCCAACACTTGAGTGTGCCTGAGCTCTGAGAGCAGAGATATGTTTGTTTGTTTTGTCCTTGTGTTTTACTTCCTGGAGTAGATTTCACTGGATTCAGTCTGGTAACAGTATTTTTATTTATTTTTTACTGACCAAAGTCCACCAGGCTGAGGAACCAAGATAAGATGGCAGCATTGGGTAAGAAGCAAGCGGGAAATGGCATCTGGCCTCTGCCCAAAAGCTGGTAGTTCCGGTCAGAAAACCTGATTGTGTCACCTCTTCAGATAAGCTGCTCTGTAACCCCATGTCCTGTATCCAGGCCAAGTTCAGAATCAAACTATGTGGTATAGCTTGCTAGTACCCAGTGAAAGAGCCCATTCTCTAGCTGAATTTAGACCAAATTCTCTACCAGACATTTCCATACCTTTCACCAACTAGAGAGAGAGTGTGTGTGTGTGTGTGTGTGTGTGTGTGTGCATGTAATTTTTCTTTTTCCAGCAGCCATGCAATTTAAGTCTTTATTCTTTAATCAAAATAGCCAGGCAGGCTATTTCTAGCATGAATCTGTGTGTTCTATTGGACCTCAACTTTTACTCTACCACTTTTCTTATTGAGACATTCATCCAGCACAAGGCTTTCCAGCACTGCCATCCATCTCTGCCTGCCGACCAGCCAAATTATTTGGTTTCCATAAAACAACCAGCATTGTATTGCTATGGTACTTGGCTGAAGATCGATTCTGAGTGTTTTATTACAGTTCCATGCTTTGCTGAGAATAAACGGGTGATGAAGCTTGGTCTGGCAGCTCAGAGACCTCTTGGTCTCAGTTGTCTTCTGTGAGCCAGAAATTGCCCAGTGAGTGGCAGCTGAAAAGGTGAGATGGTCTCATGATACACTTTGCTTACTAATGATTTTAATGTGTTCCTAAATGATTGGTGAAATGTCCCTCTTCGTGTAGTATGAAATGTTTTAAGAATGCCAAAAATACCCCAAAGAGGTCATTTTATAAAAAGGTTATTTTTTAAAAAGTGTGCTTTGTCCCTAACAGATTGTATAAAATATTGACATTTTCCTGTATTAAGATTTTTGTTAAAGAAATAAAATGTTATAGAAACAATTGAAGTTTTTTTATATTCCTCACAGATTCCCTTCTCCTTCTTTCCCAAATGTAGCCACTTGCCTGACAAATTGATGAGTATCCTTTCTGCCCAAGGTTTTATACATTTACAGTGTGTATGTACTCATAATTCATTTATATAACATAGCTTTATGTTTTTACATTTCACATAAATAATGACATACTTTATGTAGCATTTGCAATATGCTTTTTAATTCAAATTTCCTCTTCAAGGTTGATACATATAATTCACGTGGTTCTAGGACATGAATTTTAAATGGTGCACAATATTCTATTGGCTGGCTCTAGCACACTGGATGTGATTTTTTCACTCATCTACACGGCACTGCTATAAACATTCCTGTACATGGCTCCTTATGTACATTACATCTTATTATGCATGTGGCAGATTTTCTCGAGGGTATACAGCATGCATTAGAATAGCTCAGTTATAGAAGATGTACAGGTGGGTACTAGACTTATTGGGGGGATCACCTCATAAGTTATATAAATGCATAACCACTATGCTGTCCACATTTACTGAATATGGCAAAGCACACTCAAGGTCGTGCCAACTTTTATTCCCTCCAACAATGCCTGGCTAGTCCCATTTTCTTAACTCTTTGTCAACTGTTGCTTTTGCCAGACTTCCATGTATTTGCCAAACTGATGATGTGCTATGATTTGCCGCTGTTGTTTTCATCTGCATTTCCCTCATTACGAGGGAAGCAGAGCATCTTTTCTGATGCATAGTGGCCATTCAGGTTTCTGCTTCTGTAAACTGCATATTCATAGCCTTTGCACATTTTCCTACTACGTCATTTGAATTTTTCATATTCATTTGTAGATATATTTATGTATTTGAATACTGACCATTAGCCAATTTTTAATGTTGCACTTATCTTTTCTTAGCCAATGGTGTGTTTTTAAAATTTATTTATGGAACTTTTGTTTCAAACAAAATGTTCTTATTTGTTCTTAAATTTAAAGGAATCCTATATAATAAAAGGGTAATATGCAAATTGACCCTAACGGCAGAACAACTGCTTGATCAGTCACTATGAGGAGCACTGACCACCTCTTTGTCCCTTCTCCTGGCCGGCAGGCTCCCATTGCCTAATGGCGAACAGGGAACTGGGGGTGGGTCGTGGGGGACACGGGTGGTGCCAGGCCAAAGCCCCTGCCCCACCCATCACCCTACACACAGAGGGCAACCCGTTGCAGGGGCGGGGCCACTAGCAGGTGGGAATGGCTGACCTCTCGGTCCCTCCCCCCGGCTGGCAGTCTCCGATCGTTCAATGGCGAATGGGGAACCAAGGTGGGTGGCAGCGGGGGCCAGGGCCAGCTGCCAGCAGCCGGGGAAGATGGCCCTGATCACAGGCCAGGCCTAGGGACCATACCTGTGCATGAATTTCGTGCGCCAGGCCTCTAGTTGAATATATTAGTCTTTTCTTTCTTGAAATATTTATTTTACCTCAATGCCATAGAGATATTTTTTCCATTTGTTATTTATTTGTGTGCATTGTGTGACATAGATATCTGATTTTGTTTTCCACACAAAAAACTCAATTTTAAATTTCTTTTGAGATGGAAATCTGTTGGATATTGAGTTTTACCCACAATCAGTTTTCATCTTTTAGATAATAACATAGCTGTTTCATCTTACTTCCTTTAGAAGTAAGTTTTTTGGATAAAGTAACTTTTTATTTTTCACACTCCATTATTGGTGTTATTACTACTATTATTAGTGATAGTACCAAGCTGTGCTCAGCTGGAGTACAATAAAGTCATCATTTGTCCAGAGGAAGAATCAGGGGGCCCTTTTTGTGCAAAAGCAATGACTAATCCATGAAGCAAATCAACAGAGCTACAGCTAATAATGATGATCTGTTATTATGTGCCAGGCATTATATGTAGTATTTTACTTGAATTAGGTAAATAAATTTGATAATTAATCAAATTGTATTGAACTCAATCCTCACAAATATTCCTTGGGATAAGTTCTGTGATAGTCCTTATTTTCTAGAGGATGCAGAAGAGCTTCAGAAATAATTTGAGTCATCGTCAGTTCTGACCAGGACCAAAAACCTATTTGTTCCAATGTCTTCATTATTATTTAGGGAAGTATTTATTGTGAAACTAATGGTAAGTAGAAGTATTTACCCAAATTATTAGGTTTTTTTTAGTGATTGTATTTATGTCACCCAAGAATTATTAAGTTGTTCAATATAGCCCAATATTTTGCCTTCCCTTAAGAATAATTTTTGGTATATCAAAGAGAAGACACAGTTAGTTTTTTTTTAATTTAAAGTAGGAAGCCCTGATTAATCCAATCATTGACAGTAAGGGAAAATTGGCATATTACTTAGCTGTAAAAAAGAATGAAAACTTACCATTTGTGACAACATGGATGGACCTAGAGAGTATTACACTAAGTGAAGTAAGTCAAACAAAGAAAGACAAACTCCATATGATTTCTCTTATATGAGGAATCTAAAAAAACAAAATAAACAAAACAGAAATAAACTCATAGATACAGAGAACAAACTGATGGTTGCCAGACAAAAGGGGAGTTAGGGTCTGGGTGAAAAAGGTGAAGGGATTAAGAAGTACAAATTTGCAGTTACAACATAGTCATGGGGATATAAAGAACAGTATAGGAAATATAGTTAATAATATTGTAATAACTATGCACGATGTCAGGTGGGTACTAGACTTATTGGGAGGATCACTTCAAAAGTTATATAAATGTCTAACCACTATGCTGTACACCTAAAACTAACATAATATTGAATATGAATATTAAATGTTAATTGAAAAAGTGTTTAAATTAAAAGAGTCAATTGGTGGATATGATTCTAGAGATGACTCTATTGTAAGTGGCGAGCAGATGCACATAGAGAAAACTGCAACAGATATTTCATCACTGTGTGAAATACCCTAAAAATATTCAGGGCAGGGAGGAACAATAAATCAGTTTTCAGCTTAAACCCTTTAGAAAATAAAGAAACCTAAAATCACATGGTATGTTGTTAGAATGGTTTAATCTTCCCACCTTGGGAATACCCTGGTAATGTTAGTTTAGCTGCTTTGGTCCAGCTATTAACTGAAGGCATTCTGTTGCTCAGTAGCGAAGAAATATATTGAATCCACAGGGTGATATAAAGAATTACAAGCTGCCGAAACCGGTTTGGCTCAGTGGATAGAGCGTCGGCCTGCGGACTCAAGGGTCCCGGGTTCGATTCCGGTCAAGGGCATGTGCCTTGGTTGCA
Source organism: Eptesicus fuscus (assembly GCF_027574615.1). NCBI lineage: Eukaryota > Metazoa > Chordata > Mammalia > Chiroptera > Vespertilionidae > Eptesicus > Eptesicus fuscus. Next base: position 104,066,692 of record NC_072476.1, read on the forward strand.
GGCGCATCCCCAGTAGGGGGTGTGCAAGAGGCAGCTGATCGATGTTTCTCTCTCATCGATGTTTCTAACTCTCTGTCCCTCTCTCTTCCTCTCTGTAAAAAATCAATAAAATATATTTAAAAAAAAAAAAAGTAACTAGGGCCCTGCCTGGTTTGGCTCAGTGGATAGAGCGTCGCCTTCGGACTCAAGGGTCCCAGGTTCGATTCCGGTCAAGGGCATGTACCTTGGTTGCGGGCACATCCCCAGGAGGGGGTGTGCAGGAGGCAGGCAGCTGATCGATGTTTCTGACTCTCTCTCCCTCTCCTTTCCTCTCTGTAATAAATCAATAAAATATATTTTAAAAAAAAAAGAATTACAAGCTAAATAAGATTTTTAAAATATGTAAGCAACCTGTGCAAGGACGATAACATTTGCCCCTAATTCCTGCCCTTTGCAAAGACCTGTTATTCAGATGTCATAAGTCCTACAAGTCATTAATGATCATCCTGACTGACGTATTTAGTGGAGCGTTATGTGGGCTACACGATTTTAGCTTATGCTGGAGATGAATTACACAGGTCCTGTCTTCAACATGAGTCTATGGTTTCCCATGTTAACCTGAACATCTGTTGATTTCAATATCTGCCTACCCAGAAGGCATGTGGTTCTTTTTTTGAAGAACTCACAATAAATTTTAAAGGCTCCTTAGGGAAGACTTCTTTATGTAAATAGAAGGTAATTTGTACTTTATGTTTAACATTTTCCTTCCTGTTGATTTTGGGGTAGAGAGATGATGGGAAATATATTGCTTACTTTAGCCACGGGAGAGAAGTGAGGCTGGGTGTGTGGAAGGTTTCATTTGCCTGTTCCTCACTGTACATTTCTGAGGCCGTGTTTCAGGTTGGTTGAAGGTCCTCTTTGAGCACAGACATGGGTGATGCATTTCTCAATCAACATCATGAGCAAAGTCCAACTCCACACTCATTAGCACATTTGAGGGTATTTTGAAGTAGTCCTTGTGTGCCTGGAGGTCATGGAATTCGGAGCTCCGTTAGGAAAGATGGCTGCAAATGTGATGCTCAGAGAGGCAGGCGTGCTGGGCACATCTGTGAGTTTTCTAATGTGGTTGGTTTGTGTGGGCTGAGCAAGTCAGTGGTGAGGAGGGGCCAGAAAACTCCATGTCTACTGGTCTTTTAACAAGTTGACCCCTGTGGCCCAGGGCGAACAACGATGGAAAACTGGAGAAAGGAAGATGAGTTGTCATCTTGGCAACTTTGTCGATAAATTGATCCTTAATTATTGGTATGACTTGTTTCATACAAATGGCAAGAGCCTTTTTAAATCCCAATCCACCAGGATTGAGGTTACAAAGAGCCCTATTCACTGAGAGGAGGTAGGCCCTGTGCTGCTAATGTTGTTATTTTAAAATTAGGAATTAATGGTCCTCCTCTTCTTGGTGTCTGAGGCCTTGAAATGCTGCCCACCACCACATGAAACAGACCTACGTGTGCTTCTTACGCATCATAAACTAGCCCTTTACTTAGTGTTTTCGAGTTTCATGGGAGAACGACAACATAGCCCCAAAATGTGTAAGCTGTGAATTCACCCATGTGATTGCCAAACTAGAAACCATTTTATGGCAGTTACACAAGACGAGACTGCAAACGTGTGTATGTCCTCCCTCTTTCTGGCAAAGTGACTCCCTTAAAGTCCAAATGACACCCCTTGAATGAGAAGTGGTGATTTTTCTTTTGAAAAAGGGGGAGGGATAGAGGGAAGGAGAGAAAGAGAGAGGTCTTGACTTACACCCTGTGGAAACACCTGGTGAAGGGAGAGGGGTGTGTGTGGTTGGAGTCAGACCCCTTTCAGCCAGTTTGTCTGTCTTGATGTTATCTCCATATTAGGCTCATGTACAAGCTTTTATTTGAACTAAGAGTACAACGGCAAAAAAGGTTTAAAACAACTTATTAACACATTATAGTTAGCAAATTTAATTTTTTATGGCATGCCTCACCTCCACCCTCTTTCTTCATCCTTATTTTCTTGAACATTAGGCCAATCAATCAATCAATCAATCAATATCAATCATTCCATTAAGAAAGCCTAGTTTGTAGTAGGAACAGAGGATGGCACCGTCTACCGCTCAGAACTTGCTGTTGTGGGGCTCTTCTCACTATTCCCGTCTCCCTTTTCTCTACCATCGCTGCTTCCCTTTCTCCTTCACCTTCTACTCCATTACCCAGAACTCTGCTCTCATCTAAAACGCGCTCTGTTCCTTTCTGGCCCTCTTCCTCTCACTCTCACTTCGAGTGGAAGCACCGCAGATGGCGAGGCTGAGAGCAGGAGTCTAGGATGGAGACAAGTGCAGGCCATGGCAGAGCTACAGTAATTCTTGTTTTCTGGGTCCTAATTTGTCCAACTTTTACTGGATCTTAGTTTCTTCTATTAAAAATATGCATAATTTGGCTCAGTGGATAGAGCATGGACCTGCAGAGCAAAGGGTGCCGGGTTTGATCCCCATCAAGGGCTCCTACCTGGTTGCAGGCTGCTCCCTGGCCCAGGCCCTGGTCGGGGCTTGTGCAGGAGGCACCCGATTGCTGTGTTTCTCTGTTTCTCTCACATCAATGTTCCTCTCTATCGTTCCCTCTCTCTTCCACTCTCCCTAAAAATCAATGGAAAAATATCCTAGGGTGAGGAATAAAAAAAAATAAAAAAAATAAAATAAAATAAAAAGCATAAAATTCTTCAGAGCAAAGCCAAAAAAGAAAAAAAGAAAGAAAGAAAGAAAGAAAGAAAGAAAGAAAGAAAGAAAGAAAGAAAGCTTTTGCTGCAGACAAGCTGTGGCCCTGGCAGGTGTGCCTTCCGAAGCTGCTCCTTCATGCCACCCCCACTCCCTGTGACACCTGCCCTTGTCCCTCCAACCCCCTCCCTTCCCCCTCTCCCCCCCCCCCATCGTGTGCCCCAATTCATTGCCGCACATCACTGGGCATCAGTGGATTTCTGTGGATATGGAACAGGGGATGACAAACTTTTTCCATAAGGTGCCAAATAGTAAATATGTTAAGCTTTTCAGGCCAACCATGTTTCTGTTACAGCTGCTCGACTCTGCAGTGGGAGCACAAGAGCAGCCAACAGCAATACCTAGACGAGCGGGCATGGCCGGGGTCCAATGAGCCTGTTTCCGCGGACGCTGGAATGTGAGTTTCAAATAATGCTCTTGTGCCACAAAATGTTCTTCTGCTTCTGGTTTGCCCCAACCACGGAGAAGTCTAGAAAATATTCTTAACTAGTAGGCTGAAGAACAACAAGGACAAACACCACGCCTGGGGCCATGTTTGGCTGGAGGCTGCAGCTGGCAGATCCCTAATATAAAAGATAAACTTTCAGAGGCTAGGAATTCTAGGTGAGTGGCATAAAGTTTAATCTCCTCCTATTTTGGCCCAAGTCAGGGGGGACTGGTTAAATAGAATATGTCTCAAGACTCCCTCACAGCATCCAATGATCCCAACCCCTAAGTGAGGAGGGAGAAGTATTCCATCTTGAAAGAAGTGACGTCAGATTTTGAGCATTATTATCCACTCCTGTCACCTTTTACATTATCATGGCCTTGAGGTGCGTCTTCCATCTGCAATTACCTCCACCTGGAATGAGCAGATGTCTCTCTGCTCCAAGTGTGGAGAGAGGGGAAGTCACAGGACTAGAAAAACATGGGAAAGAAAAGAGTTTTACTCCCAGGGGAGGTCTCCCATAGCCAGAGCCAATAACAACAATGGCCCGACTCTACAACGGTGCTGGGAAGTTCAAATTCAACGGCAGTACCCTCTGGTGTTATTTACACAATACCCCCTCTCCCACTCCATTCATTGAAAACCATCTCTATGAAGAACAGCATTTCCAGGGTATGCACTGTGTGGCCCTCCCGGGCACAGCTCTGCTTTGCGCCTGCGCTTGTCTCTGATCACCCTGAGGACACAAAGTGCCCGGGGACAAAAGACTCAAAGCACAGGTTGGCTTCCTGAGAGCTTTCACTCATTCAGCTGCTTTCTGAGCTGCGGTCTACCATTTACATCCAAGCGAGGGCATCATTTGAACAGCAGAAAATTGAGCAGCAAAATCGAATTCTGAAGCCGAATGACAAAGTACAGAATCAAAGGCCCTTGCTTATAAGTGGATTCCGTTCAACCTTGCCTTTTCATTTAGCTTCTTTTCGCTGTTGTTAGACTATTTTTCCCAACTAGACATCTGCACTTGGAAGTTCTGCTTCAAGGCTATTTGGTAGCTAGGGAGAAAAGTCGTGCAACTTGAAGACGTGGTGGGCTTTTATGGAAACTGAAAGAACTATTTGTTGGGATGACTTATACAAACCCATGTGGCAAGGACACCGTGGCAGTACAAACAGTTCCCGACTTAGAAGTGGATTGTGAACCAAAAGTTTGTAAGTCAGTTCTTTGTGACTTGGAAGGCATTTGCCTATAAGGACGGTGTTGTAGGTGGTGGCAGCACCGGCATTGAGTCAGGATGGCTTGTGGAAGTCAGGGTCCTGCCTCTGAACAGCCGAATAGCACTGTCTGAGCCTCTCAGACTTCAGAATGCAGCGGCATGACAATGAATACTTCAAGCCCAGAATAAACATGGCGCACCTTCCTGCATGTTAATTTTGTGATAACATTTACTGAACCATTCTTTTGAATGAAAATAAGTATGCATAATTAATTGAGTAAAATATAAAATCCCTGAAGTTTTTAAAGACAGAGCATTAGACTTGAAAAGAATCTCGAACTTGTAGCTTGAAGCTTTGGTTTAAGCCCCCAGATTTTCTTGACTGCAGCGCTCTCCAGCCAGGCAAACTGGAGGCATGGGAGACTCATGGCAGCTTCAGGAAGTAGCCCAGCCAGGCGCAGACAAGGAAGGAAGCAGCCATTGGCCCCAGCCAGGTACAGATAATGGAGGAAACAGCTTGACCTAACATGTAAATGGCCATCTGGCTGGGGTAGAAGGAAAGAAAGTACCCAAAGGTGTTTGAAGGTTGGAGAAGACCAAGATAGCTGCCTGTAATATGGGTGCTAGGTTGGATTCTGGAACAGAAAAAAGACATTAAAGGGAAAATTCTAATAAGGACCGTAAGTTATAGCATTTCAACAACAGTGGGACGGAAAAGAAGAGCGGAGAGGTCAGAAGCCCATGCTGCAAGTGACACTATCAGTCTTTCTTCTCCAACAGGCTTTGGTGAATGAACAGGATAAGGGGATCTCCTGATACTGTTTCCATATATCTCTTCTCTGGAAAAGGAGGTGAAGCAAGGCAGAAAGCAGGTGGGGATTAGCATGAAAAGGGCTTTCTCTGGATGGTTCACATGTCTGAACTGGACAGTCCGCAGAGGCAGCCCAAATTGCCTTCTAGACTCCACATGGCTGAGAGGGTCCTGGGCAGACGGAGCTTTTGCTGGGAGACGTCTTCATTCACTTTCTAGATCAGAGGTCTCTTTCCACAGCAGTTGATCTGAAATCTCTGCCGCCTCCCTTAAGGTATTGGCCAGCCAGGAGCATTCCCTGCTCTTTGGCATGAGTGTAAGGCTTAGTGTCATTTTGGCACCACGTGCAGTTTCCCAAGTAAGCCCTTAAAAAATTCATGCCATCCATAAATGGAAAAGAATGACTATATTAGCATAACAGACACTCCCAGTATTATGAATGCCGTTGGATCTCTGTGCTTAATCAAGGGATGAGAAAGACAAATCAGGGAAGAACTAGTCAGTCATGTAAAATGGAAAAAGAGGTGGGGATGCCATCTGAGGAGAAAGGGGGCAGAGAGGGAAGCTAGAGCAGAGGCACAAAACGATCTGGCAACAGCACTCCTGAGGCCAGCCGTGCGCTGCTGTGGACGGACAAGTAGAAATCAGGAGGTTGGTGCCATGACAATGCCCTAAACTACAGACACACAAGAACACACACACATATGTACACACGTGCATGGATTTAACGAGAGTTTTTTCTGACTGATGCTTGCTTTACTTTCACTTCAGAGCATGGAGTCTAGGGAGTGTTAAGGGCGAGATGGAGGGAAGGGGAAAGAACGCTCAAGACGTGCCAGGTCTGCGCAGGAATAAAAAGAACAGTCTGTGTGGCAAGGTAGACTTCCTCTGGTCCACTGTTGTGCCTGACAGTGGCTTCTTTTGTCTCCAACTATTTGAGAACAAAGAAAAACTACTAAGTGCCCATCAGTAGATGAGTGGGTAAAGTAGAAGCGATATATATATATACCCACTCATCTACTGATGTATATATAACTCAGCTATAAAAAATAATTAAATCTTGCCTTTTGTGACAACATAGATGGACCCGGAGGGCCTTATACTAAGTGAAAGAAGTCAGAGCAAGGACAAACACTATTATTTCACTTATATGTGGAACCTAGAAAACAAAAGAAATGAGCAAACAAAGCAAAACCAGTCTCAGACACAGAGAACAAATTGATGCTTGTCAGAGGCGAAGGAGAGGGGGAAGGGCAAAGGTGAAGGGGAATAAGAGGTTCACATTTCCTGTTATAAACTAATAAGTCACAGGGGTGCAATGCTCAGCCTAGGGAATATAGTCAGTAATACTGGAATAACCTTGTATGGTGACAGGTGGTTACTAGACTTAGTGTGACGATCACGTGATTGGGTACATAGATGTTGAATCACTATGTTGGACACCTAAACTAACGTCATATTTAATATTAACTCTATTAAATTAAAAAGTCCCTATACCCAGAGATGCTCTAAGTTCCCAGAGTGGAACTTAAAGGAAACATTTCCCAACCTTTGCTATTCGATGGCTGCTTCTGATAACTTCTTTCTTTCCTTGACCCCCCCTCCCCCCTCCCTGCGATTCCCGGCTCACCAGGGAAAAGGGAAAGAACACCGCAAGTGTTCCGAGGAGAGGAGGGGCAGCCTGTGTACTATTTCAGAACCACTTTTCTGAGAAAAGCCAAAAACAAACAGTTGCACAGGGTCCTAAACATTGCTCCTTTCCCCTGGGTGAGCTGCTCTTTCATTCTGGAAGCTTCCCCTCTTCCACCAAACTCCATAGCTCGAGGACACTTTTCTCAGGACCATTACCATGTTCAGTCTGGCGGTGTGACTTCCTTACGTCTATGCTTCCTAACTGTCCCGACTCAAAAATAAGCTGCTTTGTTTCATAACGTTAATGGATTAGCCTTACTTTTGGGGCTTGATAATGATACTGAAGATTCATTTCCAGAGTCCTTATTTTTTGGAGATGTATATTAACATATTTATGGATTTCATGATATGTCTCCGGTGCATTTCAAAGTCATCCAGGATGGGGCCAGGATGGGAGGGAAGCATAAGCGGAGGACTTGGGAGAATATCCTTATGATCTTGATTCAAAAAGACCTTCTTAAACAATACATCAAAAGCACAAACCACAAGGTAAAAGATTGATGATTTTAATTAAATTCAAGTTAAAGTTTTTCTGTTAAAAATGGTGCAACATAGTCAAAGGCCCAATGGAGTCTGAATGAGGAAATATATTTGCAATATCAAGACTGATGTGGAATTAATATCTAGACTATGCATTATACAATCTTCGCATCAACAACCTGAGAAGGACAGCTAGCCACCCCACACCCCCCAAAATGGACAAAGCAATGTAGAGAAGAGGAACTCCTCAAACTAACAGGTGTTGGAGGAGAGGCTCCATGTTATTAAGAGTCCAGGAAATGCAAGTCAAAAGAATAGAGATATCACTGTATTAGAGCAGCGAAAATGTAAAAGCTTGGTACCATGAAGTATTGGTAAGGACACGGGCTGCTAGATACACAGCATGTGGATGTAGCTGGAATGGCCACTCCAGGAGCAGATAAGCAGGATGCAGTCACAGGACGTGAATGAGCACCTGGGATACAGCACCGACGCGATGCACATCCATCCCAGGGAAGACCTCACACAGGTCCGTAAGGATGGTCCCTGCAGCTTTACTTTTGAAGGTGGGGTTTTAGTCCCAAATTATCTTGCAGGAAAGACCAAATATTCAAGGAAAAGATACTCCATTTCTTCAAAAGGATCCCAGAGAGGAGAAAAACAATGCTTCCTTACTCATTTTGTGAGGCTAGGATAGGAGCAGTAGACCAGTGGTTCTGGCTGATCAAACTTTGCCTCATCTTAAAAGCACTTGGGAAGCTTTTATGTATTATTCCAATTTCTTTTTATATTTCATTTTTCTATATGATTTCAACAAATTTATATTGCTCACACCTACTTCATATTAGAGGTGAGTATTGTTTGTACTTTCATTAAAATACATCTTTAATTTTTTTAAATTTAACTTTTCATTTTGCAATAATTTCAAACTTATAAAAAGTTGAAAATAGTACAAAAAACTTTGTATGCGCTATGCCAGGTTTCCTCAAATGTTGACATTTTTATCTAACTATAGTACAAATACCCAAATGGGAAAATAGCATTGATACAATATTTGTAACTAATCTACAGGCCTTATTCATAATTCATCTATTATCCAAGTATAGTCCTCTTCCTGGTCCATGTTTTAATCCAGAATCTCACATTGCATTGAGTTCTCATTTCCTCATATACATACACATATCATTATACATATCATATAAGCTGATACCATATCTTGGTTAATGTAAACAATGCTGCCATATGTGGTTATCTCTTTAAATAATGATTTCACCCGGAAGTAGGATTTCTGGTTCATATGGTAGTTCTATTTTCAACTCTTTTGGAACCTTCCCACAGTTTTCTATAATTGCTATACAAATTTGCATTCCCACCAACAGTATGTAAGGATTCCCTTCTCTCCACATCCTTGTCAAAACTTGTTACCATTTGACTTTTTTAAAAAATATATTTTTTTATTGATTTTTTTTACAGAGAGGAAGAGAGAGAGATAGAGAGTTAGAAACGTCGATCAGCTGCCTCCTGCACACCCCCTACTGGGGATGTGCCCGCAACCAAGGTACATGCCCTTGACCGGAATCGAACCCGGGACCTTTGAGTCCGCAGGCCGACGCTCTACCCACTGAGCCAAACCGGCTTCGGCACCATTTGACTTTTTAATAACGGCCATCCTAACAGGTGTGTAGTCATACCACATTATGATTTTGACTTGCATTCCCCTGATGATTAGGATGTTGAGCATCTTTTCTTACACCTGTTGGTCACTTGTGTCTTCTTTGGAAAATGCCTATTCAGATCCGTTACATCTTTGCCAATACTTGCCCTTGTCTGACTTACACACTTCAGCAACTCTGGTAAATGTGAAGTGCTATCTCAGTGTGGTTTTAATTTTTACTTTCAACTTCTAATAATGTTGCACACCTTTTAAAATATTTGTTGGCCAGTTACATATCTTCCTTCATGACATACCTGTTCCAATATTTTTCCCATTTAAAAATAACGGTTTGCATATAAAATAATATTGGATGTAAATTGTAATTGAAAAATAAAATAAATAGGTTTTCTGTCTTTTAGGGTTAGATTTATAGTTCTTTATAGATTGTAGTTATTTATAGATTTATAGTCCTTTATATCTTCCTCATATACTAGTATTAGTAGTTCATTGATGGTTATATTGCTGAAAACATATTTCTTTGTCCACTTTATGACATCTTTTATTGTTTTTATAATGTCATTTGATGAACAGAAGTCTTCATTTAAATGTAGTCAAATCTATCATGTTTTCCTTTATGGTTGGCGCTTTGGTATCTTGTTTATGAACTCTGTCTACACAATAACACCATGAAGATATTCTCTTATATTCTTTTCTAAAAGCTTTATAGTTTTGGTTTTTAATCTATGATTGATTTTGTATTTGATGTGAAATAAGGATTGAGTTAAAATGTTTTTAAAGCTATTGTTAGCGAATTGTCCTGAGACCATTTATTTGATAGTATGTTTTTCATTAAAAAAGACCATTGGTTGCCAGAGGTTGGAGGTAGGAAAGAGGGGAGGATGTATAGATAGAGCATGAATAGGAGATTTTTAGGGCAATAAACCTATTTTGTATGATACAGAAATGATGGACACGTTTCATTATACATTTGTCAAAACTCAAAAAATGTACAGCATAAAGAGTGAGCCCTATGAAAACCATAGACTTTAGTTAAAAATAATGTATCAACATTGGCTTATGAAATGCGATGGATAATACAATTATAAGATGTAAATAACAGGGGAAGTTGGATAAGGGAAGTTGGGGTTGGGTGAGAGGTGTATGGGAACTTTCTGTTCTGTACTTTCTGTTTAATTTTTCCATAGCATGAAACCACTTTTAAAGGTCTATTTTAAGAAATTCTGGCTTTTCGCCACTGCTCTGAAGTACCTGATCTGTTATAAAAGATATATTTGTGGGATTGTTTCTGGACATCTATGCTGCTTCATTAATTCTTTGGTCTGTATCTAATCAATAAACAAGTTTTGATTATTATAACTTTATAATGTAACTTTCTGTCAGGTAGTGTAAATTCTTCCATCTTTGCTTTTATTTTGAATAATAATTTTGATTATTTGAATACAAAGCTTTGCGTTTTTATACAATTTTTGGAAAACAACTTATGAAATCACACACATGCATGCATTCATACAAGTAGTTGGAATTTGGATTGAGATTGTGTTGAATTTATAAATCAACTTGAGGAGAATTTATACCTTGGTAACATTGAGTCCATCTATGAACAAGGTATATTTCTCTATATAATTCTAGTTTAATAAAAAATAATTCTATTTTTAATAAGGTTTTATCATTTTCCCTGTAGAAGTCTTTCATATCTTTTGTTAGATTTATTCTAAGCATTTTATATTTATTGATATATTTACAAATGGTATCTTTTTAAAGGTATTTTCCATTTGATTCTGTTGTATGAAAATACAGTTTTGTATATTGATTTTTTTTAATGCTGGGAATTTGTTCAATTCTATTATTAACTTCAGTAGTTTACCTGAGAATTCTTTGGATTTTCTATACATGTAAAATACCACCTGTGAGATTCGTTTCCTTCTTTCCATTCTGTGTAACTTTTAAAAAAATACATTTTATTGATTTTTTACAGAGAGGAAGGGAGAGGGATAGAGAGTTAGAAACATCGGTCAGCTACTTCCTGCACACTCCCTACTGGGGATGTGCCCGCAACCAAGGTACATGCCCTTGACCGGAATTGAACCTGGGACCCTTGAGTCCTCAGGCCAATGCTCTATCCACTGAGCCAAACTGGTTAGGGCTCTGTGTAACTTCTTAAATTTTTTTGTTGCTTTGCCTTTTAGTGCTTGCTAGGCCTCCCAGTGCAACATTAAATAGAACTGATGACATCATGCATTCTTTTCTCATGCCTGGTCTCAAAGAAAAATAGTCACAGCTTTTACCATTAAGCATAATGTTTATTACAGGATTCCTTTTTGCAGATATTATTTATAATAGTAATAAAATTTCCTTTTATTTTTAATTTCCTAAGAGTTATTTCATTCCTCATATTGCTGATTTCTTTTCAAATTATTTCACTGCATTTTTACGTCTAGGTGGAAAAGAGGCTGAACACTAGAGTCATTATGCGACAGAGCCATTTGCCTAACTAAAAATTGGGACTGTACTTCTCCAGAGGAGAGGCTGGGCTGGGGACAACCAACCATTTCAGCTGTGAGCTCCAATATGAAATCTTCCTTCCTTCCTTCCTTCCTTCCTTCCTTCCTCTTCCTTCCTTCCTTCCTTCCTTCCTTCCTTCCCTCCCTCATTTCCTTCCTTCGTTCCTTTGTTCCTTCCTTCCTTCCCTCCCTCATTCCCTCCCTTTCTTCCTTCCTTCCTTCCTTCCTTCCTTCCTTCCCTCCTTCCTTCCCTTCCTTCCTTCCTTCCTTCCTTCCTTCCTTCCTTCCTTCCTTCCTTCCTTCCTTCCTTCCTTCCTTCCTTCCTTCCTCCTTTCCTCCCTTCCTTCGTAGTAGCCCTTGGTATATGTATTGGTATAGGGGCAGCCATCATTTTCTAAGAAGGAGAACATATTTTCTAAGTATTGTGATTTTGACTTGCATTTCCCTGATGATTAGGATGCTGAGCATCCTATGGACAAGGCTCCCTGAAGACGTCGAGCTGGGACCCAGAGCCCAGTGACAGAGAAGAAGCCTGCCAGGGCTGCGGAGTCCTTGGACCTTGGCGTGTGCCCTCTGAGGGCTACAGGCAGCTCTTCCCCTGTTGACTCTCCTCCTCCTCTCCTCTGATCTTCATTCCTCTGGTCTTCTGTTGCATTTTCAACTCAATTTGAATTTAATTTCTGGAGCTCATTTTCAGTTCCTGAGTTGCTCAGAGAAAAGACATAATCTCACTAAATGACTAATGGAATTGAATTTTAACAAAGGTGGCTACAATTTAAATTTTAATAAAGATGACTACAGCAGCTCTCTGCAAAGAAAGCTAAGTGCTCATCCTCAGTTGGCTCTTTTCCCTTAGAAGTCAGTGAAACAGAATCACTAGGTTTTAAAAAAACACTGAACTTATATCAGGTCATGTTGCAGCCTCAAAAGGCTCAGATTTTTCTTTCAATTACAGTTGACATACAATATTATAGTAGTTTCAGGTGTACAACACAGTGATTAGACACTTATATAATGTATGAAGTGATCATCCAGATAAGTCTAATACCCATCTAGCACTATATATAGCAAGCATGTCAAACTCAAAGGCTAACACAGGCCATACAGGACAAGGTTTACAAAAAAACAAAAGTTTCAATTTTCATAGAAATGTAGGTTTATTTTGATAGAAACATGCTGAATACAAAGGGTTGAAATAAATGAGTAATCGTTAACATAAAATAATAGAACATTTTAATAAAAATTAATATTTTTTCTTGAATAGTAACTTACCAGACACTGAATAACTGCACAAATTAATCATTGTAACACAAATAAACCTATTTTCCTTGTTCTCCGAAAGCAAAATATTTCCTGTTGTGCACAAGAAACAAGTCAGTACAAGACTAATGATATGGCAATCGACTGCTAAAATATTCACTGCTAGTATTAGTGGAGAGAAACAGTGCGCCAGTGTGTAAGTCATGTAAGGGAAATGAATGCAACACAATTATAGTAATCAGTCATTAGTGAATGTTGTAGTTTGTTATTAATAACTAGAGGCCTGGTGCACGATTTCGTGCACGGGTGGGGTCTGGCTGGCCCATCCCAATGGGGGCCCATTGGGCTGGGCCGGTGGGGGGGGAGGGACCACAGGCAGTTGGCCCATCAGCTCCACCCCCAATCGGGGGGAGGGGTGTTAGGGGCCGATCAGGCCTGGATCAAGCTGGTTGGCTGCCGCAGTGCATGTCATAACCACTGGTCGTTTCAGTCATTCCAACGTTCTGGTTGCTGGGCTTTTATATATATAGATTATGCATAACAGGATATTATAAGAATTAAGTTACAAAATTTTTATTAAAATGTTTCTTACATACCATTATATTGACTGGATCGCAAAAATACTCATTGTGGGCCACACGTGGCCTGTGGGCTGCGAGTTTGACATGCTTGATATACAGTGAATACAATATTACTGATTCCATTGCTTTTGCTGTACATTCTTACAACTGGCAGTTTGTATTCCTTCATCTCTTTCACCTTTTTCAGGGCTCAGATGATCTACAGTGGGCTCCTTATCACAAGCCTTGGTCTGTTTACTATCAATAAGTTACAAACAATTCACTAGCTTCAAACTGATTAGAAACATACATAGTGTGAAAAGGAAATAAATCTTATAATTCATTCCTTGTTTGCTCATTAATGAAATCAGATGGGATGCTGATTTTAGTGTTCTGATTGTTTAAGTACATACGTGGCACTGATGGTCATAATTTTGGGTCACATGCCCAAAATTAAGTAACCAACGTCTCATCCAACAATTGTATTAACACTCATTGCGGTCCAAGGTTAGAGGGAGCATAGAAGCACAAATGCTGCTCTGCACCGGGTGAGAACATTGGTTTAGCTTCCTTACCTCCACATACAGAGATGTACCTGTACTCACCCTTATGACTGAGGCCTGCCCCTCTGCCAAGTGCCTGTCATCGCAGGTACTGAGGTGCCCCTGTCCCCGGGGGCCTTGGCTGCGATGGAGCTCCTTTTCCTGCCTGCACCTGAGATGAAGGCTCTGCTGTCAGCTGAGATATGGTTAGTTCCACCTAGATCCCAGACACTGTGCACTGGCATAGGTAACTAATAGCTATGGTCTCTCTGCATGCCAAAAAATATATTCTATTTTTGGCTGATCTGACCAAAAAATAGGTATAATTTTGATTCATTCACACCGGAGGGCTATTGTTGTATTGGCTGTTGTCATTTTTTTATTTGACAATCAAAGGGAAAAGACATCAATGCCCCTGACTAAGTAGTCAGCTATTGCATGCTTTAAAAATTCTTGCGGCACACTGGTTTACCTGCCCCGGCACACGGGTTGAAAGTGGTTGGTGGTGAGACTGTTGAATTCTGTTTCAATATTTCAATATTCCCTTGGCTAGCTCTGCTGTACTAGAGTGTGAGTCACTTTAAATGTTTTCACCATAAATCAACCTCTGACAGTGTGTTAAACAGCGTAGTATTCACTCTTGGCGCTTGCGGGGAGCTCCTCTATCTTCTAACTTGTTCACCCACCTGCTCCCCCACCTTTGTCATTGCTCACTCTCAGATGCCTGCCAAATAATGTACATCTACCTGGACCTGGAATAGGCCAAAGTAAATTAAAAAATCCAGGTGTGGCCTCACCTGTGTATATTTGCCACCCGGAATCTCAGGGTCAGCGCATATGAAGCCAACACTTTTTCAAGGCCTCCCACATCTACAATTGCTTTGCTCTTTCTTACTTAGTATCAGATTGCAGATGCATGCTGTGTGCACACTCAGGGGCTTTTTTGGAAATATTACTCACCAGGTGTTTTTTCCCATCAGAATATTCATCGTGTGCATTTTTTTTTCAAATCCGTTAGCTAATATTTTGTCTTAGGACAATTATCTGTCTTCCTTGAACCTGTTCTTAAAGGATTGTAATGTTTACCAAGACTTTTCATCCTGGTATGCCCTCAGAACACAATGACTCTGAGGTCCAAGAAATATTGATATTCTACCCCTTTATGATTCTCCCACATTCAGAGATGGCCAAGGTGATGTGCTTGTGCAATGAAGCACAAGACTGTAATGTTATGTGAGAATGAAAGTATGAGTTTTGTTGGTCACACTAAGCTATGCCTCCTACCTGTGTTTATGTTAATGAATCCTTTGAGCTTTCAGATTCCAACCCCAAACATCTGAGAGAACAGAAGTTTCCATGTATAGGTTATATGAGTTCAACAGCAGATTCACTATTTTACTAGGGACAGCCTTTTCCTTCTGAAGGGTTAAAGATGGGATGGTGCTAGCACTTGGTAGCTTTTTGTTTTGCTGTTTTTGTTTTTGTATCATTGACACATATTAAAAGAGTCAGAAGCCACCATATAAATGGTCGGTATTGCGATTGCTGAATTCTGTTTCAATATTTCAGTCCCTTGGCTAGATCTGCAACCATGTCCTTTCCAATAAGACTAAATTGAAGCAGGCGGTATAGCGTGATGCGTGTAGAGGAGTTCCATTAGAGAGACTTAAAGTGAGAATTATCTCTGATTAGAAACACTTAGGGTAATTTCCTTTTCCATCAAAATGTCTGCTTAAATGGCCTTTTATACCTAAAGTTCTCTTATTCATCTATGGTCATCCTAGCATTTTCCATCCAACCAATGTACTCTCTAACTCCTCAACTCAGCACTACATCTCCGTTGGGTTTCTGAATCTGTAGTTACTGACAATTATGGTGTGTTAATAAAATGGTAGCAGTTTGAAAAGAAAGGTTTCTTTCCATCTTGTTACAAGAAAAAGCAGTACAATTTCATAACTGCAAGACACCCTGGAAGTATTTAATCCAACACCTTCATTTTACATAGAAGAAACAAGACTTAAAGGAATGGAATAGCTTGTCTATCACACACGAGCTGGCCCTAAAACCTGTTTTTTAGTCTGGGTGTATGTTGGTCTCCCTATGTCATGGCTCTGTAATCTGTAGGCCTCTTCCCATCCCACTGCCAGGTGTGGGAACAGCTGAGGAAGGGGCTCTGCAGAGGCAGGACAGCCTAGTGGGGAGGGTGTGGGCCTTTGATTGAAAGGATTCTGGTTTAGAAGCCTGGCTCTACTGGCTGTGATCTTAGGCACTTACCTCTCTGGCCTCAGTTTCCTCTTCTGTCAAGTGGAGCTTATCATCTCACTTAATTTACATGTTATTCCAAGGACCACATGAGGCCCTGATATATAATAACAAACCCAATATGTTTCAGAATAAGTATCCAGCCCCAGTTTTCATAACCAAGAGTGGATTTCAGTAATTTTAACATTGAGAGCTTTATCTCTTCATCTTCAGAAAACAGAACTCAATACGTGGAGGTTAGGAGATCTAAACCAATTCTGAGTATCAGACTGGTCCTAATGTTTTGATTTGTCAAATCCTGGCAGGCTGTATAAATTAGAAATCTAAGTCTTTTCTCAGAGATTCAGATAAGTTTTACCATTCCCATTTAAGGCTGCTAAGCATCTATCTCAACTTGACACAACTCCAGGGATGGAGATTTGAGCCCTGTAGCAAATCTATTTTGGGGCTCTAATCCCCACCTTCTCAGTTTACCTCACTAACAACATATCAAGAAGAGAAGAAAGTCAAATGTACTGAATGCTTGTAGCAATATGTAAAGATTTCCGAAGGGTGTGATTTGGGTTTCCCCAGGAGCAGATGCTGAGACAAAGATCTGAGGGCAAGTAGTTTATTTAGGAAGTGATATCAGAGGGCATCAGTAGGGGAGCAGAGAATGAGACAGAGAAGGGAAGGAGGTGCATTATCGAGCAGATGTTGCTGCGAGCACTGGGACTCAATCTCTGGGGAACTAGAGATTCACCCTACCTGACGGGTGAAGAAGCTAGACTATTTACTCTTCATTTTCAACCATGCCTGATTGAGAGCTGTTCTGGGAGATTTAATTTCCTGACACTCCCAGCCTGTCCTGTACTTGGGCTGAGAGAAAGCCACGTGGCAGGGTGTTGCAGAAGAATACTGCTGGCATCAACTTCATCAGTGCGTCTGAACAGGATATGGTGATGTCTGCTGGAGCATGTCTTATAATCAAAACAATAACTACTGGAAATCATCTGGCCCCGGAATGTGATTCTCAAAACTGAAGAATCTGATATATTTATCTAATGAAATGTCCTTGGAGATATGGAATCATAGACCATATTACATTCTACTTGGAAGAAGCAGGGAAGGCAGACAGCAGGTGCCCTTCTGCACATGAGGATGCATATACCTAAGCCCTCATCATTTTAATCCCATCTTCACGCTTCATGTCATCAGTACTGTTTGCAAATAGGGCTTATTAGAAGTCACTCTAAAACAGAACAACAGACCACTATCTTGTGGTGTCCATGTTCCACTCAGCACCCAGTGACAAGATGTATGTCAAGGTGGTAGAAACATCAACAGTCCAAGACTCAGCTGTCCATTAAGCATTTCATTCTGGAAAAACGCAGTTGAGGACTAATTATAAATGGGCACAGAAGGATAACATGGAGGATAATACTGAAAGGATAACAGTATAAGGAAAGTTAACATGAATCTAACTCAAAGTTCAGAGCAGGCTCAGGCTGTTGCTCTGGCATATGCTTTCACTTGGGACCAGAGTGAAGGGTGGGAAATTTCAAAATTACCCAACATGTTTGCTTATTGTACTTGGAAAGCTATCTAGTGTTTTTCCTTGTCTTTTTCCATGTATGAAATGAGCCCAATTGCTTGTGTTTCTGAGATGCATTCATGCAACTAAGAACTGAAGCCCCCTAGCTTGCATCTTCTGCTCTGCCCAGGCTCTCTGACCCACTCATCAGGAATAGACTCTAACAGCACGGATTGAATTTATTTGCGTGTCATGATTTGCTGTAACAACAATGCAATGGCATCTTTACTATATCTCAGTCAAGGTTTTAAACAAAAAAAGTCTTATCAATAACTTTTGATATGACAGAATATCAGTACCTACTCTGCAGAGGCAGGCTTTGAATGAGAAATATACATTAGGACAGTAGTTAAATGATTGTTTTAAGATCCCCAGCCATAGAGGTAAATTAATTTCTCTTTCTGTATGCCCTGTGATAGAGCAGGAATAGTAAATCCAAACTGTTTAAAAGTCTGTTAAAGTAGAACATTTGCTTCCATGGGGTTTAAGGTGGAGAAAGAGGCATAAACCTGGGTCTGGCTGACACTATGCTTTGGTTGATTATTTATAGGTCAACCACCAGCAAAGCAAAAGAGGGGCATTAGATATTTTTTGGTTGCTTCTGAGGGTTGTAATCAATTAATGGATTGTTAGGGGATTGGCAATTAAGTATCTGATTCATGACTAAGCAATCAACTAGGAAATGATTAAATCCTTTCATTTTATAGAGGCATTATAAAGCAGGGGTTGGCAAATTCAGGCCCATGGGCCACACCCAGCCCACCGGCCACACCCAGCCCACCACTGTTTTTATAAAGGAAGTCTTAATGGACTTAAAGGCCCCTTTATACATTGTTTAGGGCTGTTTTTGCACGGCTGGCAGAATTGAGTAGTTGTGACAAGACCTATGGCTGTTAAAGCCTAAAATATTTATTATTTGGCCTTACACAGAAAAAGTTTACTCACTTCTGGTATGGGAATGTGATTTTATTTATTTTGTACAAAATATGCTGGATAGACTGCTACCTAAAGAGACCAAGGATGTGGGTTTCATTGCCATGCGTACACGTTAACATCACCTTATGACGCTGACTCTGGTCTGCCCTCTGGCAAATAAACGCTGTTAGCCATAGGAGAGACTGATGCACGAAAAATTAGAATGCAGATTATTAGAATGAGAAAAAGACCACAGAGATCATACAGTTTGATGTTCTAATTTTATAGATGATGAAGATAAGACATAGCGAGGTCAAGAAGCTTGCCCAAAGTTATTTAACTCACTACAGAGGCAAAGCACCAGTTATTCTAAAACAACAACAAAAACAACCAACACAATTCTGATGAAATTCGTGGAATATTAATTTTGTTCTGTCAAGAACAGTCCTTCATACTATAATGAGCAAATTCAGTGGTTGTCAAACTTCAATGTGCAGCAGGATTACCTGGAGGGCTCCTTAGGTTCCTGGGCTCAATCCCTCCTTTCCTCTCAGCTACTGATGTAGTGGGAGAAGGGTAAGTCTCAAGAATTTGCATTTCTACCACGTTTTCCAAGTGACGCAGGTGCTGCTGGTCCAGCGACCACATTTAAGACCCACTGCTTGAATGTAGCTGGGCCTCATGGGTTCCTGTCCCTCTCGTGTGTAGATGGACACTTGGCTCTAAAGCTGGAACAATCTGACCTGCTCAGGGTTTATCAGAGAGTGGTAATCAGCAAGCCATCTCCTTCAAGGTGATTCTTTTACACGATTGCACTGTCCCACCAAAAGCAAAAAGAAAAGAACGAGAACAAATGAGGCTAGGTGACGCAGAACGTCTTCCTTCTGAGGATGGGTAGCAGTTGGCAGGAGAGAGTGGGAGTGCTTGTGAGGGGAGGGGGGTTGGAGAGGAGACACTCTGAGTGTGGGTGTCAATATGTTCAGGGCAGTTTTAAGTTCAATATTCATTGGGGAGTAAATCATAGAATTTATGTTGTGAGAAAGCAACTAGTACTATCTTCTCCTTCACATATGAATTTGAAGTGATTTAAAATGTGTATGTGTGGATATATGTATTCCATAAAAATTTTATATTACAGACCTCCATTGGCCTATGTTCATAATTCAAAAAAATCCCTTTATGGCCAAAGGTTTCTTTTACAACTAGCAAAACAAGAAACAGACGTGATATGAAGCACCTAATATCACACAACAAATCACTAATAAGACAAAGAAAAATGCTAAGTTCCCTCAATTCCTAGTGAATAAGGCAGCCATAAATGGAAATGCTTAAGGAATAGGTTTACTTTTCTTGAATAATAATTCAAGTTGTTTGCCTTGAGAGAAAAAAAAAAAAAGGAAGGGGGATATTTAGCCTTAAAAGATTAAACTTGAACCAGACAGGGGTGAGCAAATAGTTTGCACTCCACCCTCTCACCAATCAGCCATAGACACGACTGAAGTGCCTTCTTGTGAGAAAAAGTTTTAAAAGTTCAGAACAGGGACAATTTAAACCTGATGTCTCTCCCTTCCTTCCAACTTCTCCTGTGCCTGTTGCAACACTTGCCTTTTCCTCCGCATCCGTGCCCGGGGGTTAGTGCATTGTTGGCACTGTGGTCTCCCTGGCCACTCCTCCTGGGATCAGGAGGTCCAAGCCCAGCACAGCTCAAACTGAGCCGCCCCTGCCCTTCCTCTCTCTTGGCCCGACTGCTCCCTCTCTGGACTTCCTTACTGCTGTCAAAGTTATCATCATTCTCCAGGCACACAGTTAAAACCTCAGAGTGAACCCGCCAACTCCTCTTCCCTCTCAAATCCAGCCGGTTCCCAAACCTCTTGGTTCCTTCTTTTGTAATGTCTTTCACGCCTGTGGCCCATCTCTCTTCCTCTCTTCCATTCCCACCTGCCCACCCTGCACCCTCCCCGGGGCAGAGTGGCTAAGAGCAGGGACTTCAGGCTCAGATGCCTGGATTTCCTGCCAGCTCCGGGCCTCCTGGCTGGGTGACTTCTAACCTTTACGTGTCTGAGCCTCAATGACATCATTTTATTTCTAAAATGGGCATAACAATACTTGCCTGTAGAGTTGTTATGTGGGTAAAATAACACACTCAAGATGCTTAGCACTGTGGCTCACACAGTGAATATCCATAGATGGAGTGACTATAAAAATTAGCATTCAATCTTCATTTGCCTCTTATATACATACTAGAGGCCTGGTACACGAATTCGTGCACTGGTGGGGTCCAGCCAGCCCAACTGCTGGGGGCCATTGGGGGCGGGCTGGCCAGGGCGAGGGTCCACGGGCCGTTTGCTGGCTGGCCCTGGCCCCAATCAGGGTGGGGGTGCCTGCTCAGGTTGGGGCTGGCCGGGGCGAGGGGCCGAGGGCATTCCAGTCATTCTGCTGTTCAGTCAATTTGCATATCACCCTTTTATTATATAGGATATTCACTTTCATACATAATCTGGTATTCAAAATTTTATTTTCTCATATGATGTACTCAGCCTTCTCACTGGATGAGAAAGACCCCTGTAGAGAGAGAAAAGCAAGAAGTATTTCCTTCAACACTCACTGTGGAGGGATAGTGGTGAAAATGTCTTTCCTTGTGCCCAATGTCAGGAGCACAGAGAGGGCTCTCCCTTCCTTTCCCAAGCAGCATCTATACACCATGTTCAGGTTTTGAGGATGCTTTCATATTTGCCATTTGTTGTGAGCCCTACTGGTATGGATTGGATTGTGCCCCACCCCAATTCTTGTGTTGAAGTCCTAAACCCTAGTATCTCAGAAGGCATCCTTATTTGGAAATAGAGGCGTTGCTGTTATAATTAGTTATGATGAGGTCATACAGGAGGAGGGTGGGCCCCTAATCCAACACAAAGAGTGTCCTTATGAGAAAGAGGAATTTGGACTCAGATGTATGTGCAAGAAGAACATCACGTGATCATGAAGACAGAGATCAGGGTGATGCAACAGAAGCCAAGAAACCCAAAAGACGGCAAGTGAAGCCCCATGGGACAGACTTTCTGTGCCTTCAGGGGAAGCATGGTCCCGCTGACACTTTCAGGCCTGACTTCTAGCCTCCAGAACTATGAGATGATAAATTCCTATTTTTCAAGCCTCTCAGTTTGTGGTAATTTGTTATGGCAGCCAGCAAACACCTACAAAGGTGCTATGAGACAGATAGAGGAAGTGGTGACGAGCTACCTAAAGCTGCCAGGGTCTTCAAGAGACACTTCCAAGAGCAGCTGAGGGCTGTGGCAGCTGGGAACCAGGCAGTGTGAGAACAGGGAATCATTGTCAGGTGGAAGCCAAGGTGCCAAGGTTGGGTCCTCAGGTAAGCACCTGAGCTCTCAGCCCTGCTCACACCAGCAAGGAGAGGAACAGGAGGCTAGATTGGAAGGTGGGGTCTCAGTGAGCCTCTGGGAAGCCCGAACGTGCAGGTGGCTGTTTCCTCTTCACCGAATGTCTGCCTCACTGTAAGGCAGTGCAGCCCTCCAGGGCCTTTAAAGGGCAGAGGGCTTTATGCTCCTAGGCCCACCTCCCAGGATGGTTTTTAGTTTGTAGAAATTGTCACTTTAACACAATTTCCCAGTGCATTGGATTCTCACAGTCAACCAACTTCCTCCCTGCTCTATCTAACCCAGGGGTTGGCAAACTCATTAGTCAACAGAGCCAAATATCAACAGTACAACGATTGAAATTTCTTCTGAGAGCCAAATTTTTTAAACTTAAGCTTCTTCTAATGCCACTTCTTCAAGATAGACCTGCCCAGGCCGTGGTATTTTGTGGAAGAGCCATACTCAAGGGACCAAAGAGCCGCATGTGGCTCGCGAGCTGCAGTTTGCCAACCACGGATCTAACCCATAGAACGGAGCAAATCACAATCGCACTTTTAAAGACAAGCAGGGTAGCTTGCCCACAATCCCATGGCAAAGGTATAGAGCATGTGCCAGCCAGCACCGGCTCTTCTCCACTGGAGACTTTCCCCTTTAAACGTGAAGGTGTGACTGTTTCACGGAGAGCTGCATTGGCTAGAAGTCTGATATCAAAATACGTGGCATTTCATTTTAATCAGAAAATAAATCCCTTTCAAATTTACTATCTGGACAGTATCCAATTATGGTGTCTTCGTGGTGACGAGGCTCGCAGCCCAGAGTGGGTCAGAACCAGATCATCCCTCAGGTGACAGGGACCACACAGGTGGATTCTGCTTTAACAGCCTTTGTCACACTGCGCTACCCTCAACGTAGCAATGTGTCTGCTGAGAATGGTGCAGAATTATTTGTCCTTCTAGTTTTCTGTTTTATTTTTCCCTTGTGTTTTTAGATTTCAGTGTGTTTGTTGTTGTTGTTGTTGTTTTTAATAAAAAGACACTATCATTCCCCTTCCCAATGTCCAGTCGGGCCTGAGTTCAAACATTAGTGCAATCTTCAAACCCATTGAGCTGAACCTGCATTGGCTTCTCTGTGATACGTTTGGCAGATAAAGGACCAGGTGTCCAGTTAAATTTACATGTCAGTTAAGCAGTGAATCATTTTTAACTATAAGCATCTCCCAAATATGCCATGGGCCATACTTATCATAAAAGATGATTCATTGTCTATCTGGAATTCAAATTTCACTGGACATCCTGCATTTCCATTTGCTAAGTCCAGCAACTCCACTCTGTCGCAGCTGGAGGTTTCTTAGCCCTGTTTTTCTATTTCTTCTGTCAACTAAGATGTTGCTTGGTTCCTTTTTTTTTTTTTTTTTTCTTAGCAGAGAAGTACTTCAAGTATATCTTAGAATAGAATTTTTCAAAATGTTCTCCAGGATCACGATATTAAATAACCTAATACTAACGTGCCAATTCATGAGTCTCACCTACATCACGCTTAAATAATCTGATTCTCAAGCCCCCCAGGATGGTCTTTGGTCCTGTAAGTATGAGAAGAGATGACCCTTAGGATTTGAACCCTGGATAAAACCTGAGGTGTGTCCTTTCCCCTGTAAAATATATGTATGACTGTGAGCGGTGATGGTCTCAACCAAAGGAGCCGCTGAGGAAATGTTGCGATTTGATAGCGTTGGAGATTACTGAATTTTTATCATGTTATTGATTATTTAAAACAACAGTACTTATTTTGAATGCCTTTCTAGAAATTGCCAAAATCTATATTTCTATTTAATTAAATTTGTAAAAAGACATTCAAAGGAAGACTTTTTATCTATGGAAATAATCTGCACATATATTCAGAGCTGTGCTCACCTCCGGGCCCAGGCTGGGGACATACTATCGTTTGTAATCACTTTTTATTTCTGGGTCTCCAAACTGTCCCCCAGGTGCAGTTGCTGCTTGGAATAATAAGGAGTCCAGAAAGCTTTGCTATGGTTTAACAAACGTGTATTATATTGACACTAGAGGCCCGATGCACAAAGATTTGTGCAAGAATGGGCCTTCACTCCCCTGGCTGCCAGCACCGCCTTTGCTCTGGCTGGAGCCGCCTTTCCACCTTCCCATGCTGCCCAGAGTACCCAGAGCAGCTGGGGTGGTTCGGAATGCCTGCATCATCACCATGCAACGATGCAAGCATCCTACCCCACCCCTGGCCACTTGGCGCCTGCATATGCAAATCGACCTGCCATCTTTGTTGGTTTAATTTGCATACTCCTGATTGGCTGGTGGGTATCACAAAGGTACAGTCAATTAGCATGTTACTCTTTTATTAGTGTAGATTAGGTGACATATGCTATAAAAGCTCACTCAAGATAGCAAATTACTTTCTTTGCAAGATATTGATCTCTTTAAGCTTACTTTCTCAACTAGAAGATAAATATAGGCTTCATGGGTTTGGGGGAATTAACTTAAATGATATATGTAAAGAAATTACCATTAATGCTTGGCTGATATATATAGCAAAGCACTCAATAACTGTTAGTGTCTGTTATTGATATTATTATTACATTTAAAAGTATTCTTCACTTATAAAATCATAAAACTTCCTAAAAACACATAATGAGAAAAGGCTTTTTCAGCATTCTTTCCCAATGTTGAGTTCTGGGCTACTGTGCAAAGATGCCACTTTAAAACCCAGGTACAAATGCTATGGATGAGATGAGAAGCGTGCGTCAACCCTTCCTTCTTTCTCTAACCACTTATCGTTGGGAATGTTAATTCTTTACCACCGCTCTGTGGCTCCACTATTTCTGACATGTTACAGGCGGGACTCCTTTGACATTGTAAACACAAGACATGCAACCGGTAAGCAATTTAATAAAACAATTTACATCCGACTTCCTGTTTGAGTTGCAGACCAGTGTGGCTGAGCAGGATTTGAGGCTGGCTGAAAGGCTGAGGTTGGTTTGAAAGGCTCAAATATTGGTTTTTATTCTGAATGTGATGGGAGCCGTTAGAGGGAGGTAAGTAGAGGAGAGGCATGATCAGATTTGCTTTTTGAAAAGGTCATTCTGGCTCCCTAACTTCCCTCAGGCAAGGAACAACCTCTCCTTCCTTGACTTCATCTTTTTGCTTATAGTTATTTCATTTTCTGTGTCTTCCTTGACTAAATGTGAATGTAATGAAGAAGAGGAATTGCTGAAATAAGCCAGTCAGAGAAAGACAAGTATCACATAATTTCACATATATGTGGAATCTAATGAACAAAATAAACTGACAAAATAGATCCAATAGATCCAGAGACATAGAAGCATGGAACAGACTGATGAATCTCAGGGCTGGGGAGGGGGAGAGATGAGTCAAAGAACTTAGAAGCATATATGTATAACCCATGGACACAGACAATAGTGCAGTGAAGGCCTAGGGAGGGGGCAGGAGCACGGTGGTCAGTAGGGGAAAAGGAGACCATCAGTAACACTTTTAATAATAAAATAAAAATTTTTTTTTAAAAAAGGAGTTGCCTTGTTTACCTTTATAACCCCTGTATTACAAGGTGCCTTGTAAATACTAGCTAGTCAATGCTCATTGTTTTCATGTATGACGGAATGGCTACATGGCTGAAAAGACAAGGGAAGGCCAAACACACATGTGATATAAGTCCAAGTAAACATTGATGCTATAATGAATTAGTACATAGACAGAACCAAAGAAAACAGTGTAACCACTGTCAATCTTCCCAATAGGATAAGGGACAGAAACCCAAGTACGGACACGTCTCCTCTGAGGATGCCGTTTTCACACGGTGTGGATCTCTCAGCAGTGCATTAGCCCAGAGTAGTTTTGTCCCAGGTCATTGTGATCTGAGCGAGGACATTCATCTCGGTCACTGTTTTGTGGGGAGTCATCACCAGGAAATGACACCAATTGAGAAGGGGATAGTTCTTGGATGGGAGTTCTATGAGAAGGAGATTCTTTGATCTGCCCAGCACCCACATGTTACACTGTCCACTGTGGCCAGCTGGTACCGGCCAGTATCCTTACAGCTCTTCTGCATTTAGGCCAGAATGATGGAAGCAAGATGGAAGGATAACACCACCTTGTATTTTCACATTGCCACAATTTTCAAGTGTCTCAAAATGTTCCACAGGTGTTCAAAGCCATGGGAAATGTGTAGCACTGAGAAATTAGGGGCTCGGAAATCCTGAAGCTAAACTTAATTTTTTGTTAAATCAGAGAAAATATGCAAAAGATGCTTCCCACCTTTCTGCTATACATGTAATGCTTTGGGGGGGTGGGGTGGGGTGGGAAATGTATCACCCAAAGTTTTGATGGGATATAGAGATTTGGTCAAAGCCCACAGGACTGCCGAGAAAGAAATGTGGGGGCAAAGATTAGACTACCTTTCCCAGCGGGCTGTGGATGCATCGGGCGGGTGGGCTGACTGGGGTTGGACTTTGGGAAGACTTTGGGGCAGAAAGGATGTAGCCAGGAAAATGGGAAGCATCAAAGTGAGACTTTGAACAGGAATGAAGCCAAAGGGGCCTGAATACAGAAAAGATACTTCAAATGAGATGTTTATTGAATTCTTTGTCTATGGAGTTTAACATAAGTCTACCTTCCCCAAATCTTCAGTAAAATATATATTGCTTAATGATGCCTCTGAAGGGAGTCAGTTCTTAGGAATGAACTTGGGGAAGTGCCAAATCCAGCTTCAAGGGTAGGTGTGGGCAAGAGCTGGGCTCTCCGGAAGCCAGCACATAGGGCTGCACAAATCCAAAATCCAATGCCCTGTGAGGCATGATCCTTTCTGAAACTCATTCAGGAACAACAGCAACAACAATGAAACCCCAAAAACAAAAAGTAGAGTTCCCCCCTACCACCAGAGTTTTATCTAAAAACAAAACAAAACAAACAAACAAAACAAAAACAAAAAAATGTCTAAGGAATGCAGAATCCTAACTGGTGATAAATTCTTAGCTTGTACTTTCATAAGAAATTATTTCGAGGCCACTGCTCATTGAACGAGGCTGGACAGAATCCATACAAGCTGAGTTTCACATCTTGGGAATTGTTTGTGGAAACATGATTAGAATCCAGAAAAAAACAAACACAAACATCTATTTCACTTGCAATCTCTGGCTGGCTGACTGCCTTTTCCTGTTTCATTCTTTTATAACCAGTCCCATTGACAGCTGCTTCCTTTGGTTCTCCTAAAGGAATGTATGCTTTGAGGAATAAGGGGGGTGGGGAGGAGGGGGGCTCGAGGATGAGAAGAGAAATGCAGAAAACCCGTTTTGCATTAGTTTCCAGGAAGAAATGGGGATTGGAGGGCTTTATTTTACCCAGTCTCCTGAACCCCTCTGTATCCATCATTTACCCTTCCCTGTGTGTGTGTTTTTTTAAAAAATAAATGTTAAGTTGATGTATAATGGTCAATGAATTACACATACCACTAGTCTAAAGTTCTGTAAATTTTCATGACAATAATGCTCATGCATTCACACTAAGAGTAAGAATAGAGCCCGGGCAGCACTCAGAAGTCCCTTCATACTTCTCCTGGTCATGAAGAACACCCTTCCTTGAAAGGAGCTTACCTTACTTTCAATATCATAGATCAGGTTTTTCATTTTTAATACTTTACATGAAATGCAATTATATTAGTCTGAGCAGCCATAACAGGCTATCACAGACGAAGCAGCTTAAATAACAGAAATCTATTTTCTCACAGTTCTAAGGCTGAAAGTCCAAAACCAAGGTATAGGCAGAGGTGGTTTTGGTGAGGACTCTCTTTCTGCTTTAGAGATGGCCGCCTTCTTGCTGTGTTCTCACATGGCCTCTCCACTATGCACACACAGTCCTGGTGTCTCTTCCTCCTCTTTTAATGATAGTCATCCTAATGGGTTAGGGCCCTGCCCTTATGACCTAATTTAAGCTTAATTACTTCCCTAAAGACCCCATCTTCAAATATTTGGAGTTAGGGCTTCAATATATGAATTGGTGGTGGAGGAGGGGTGAATGGTTGAATAGTTTAGTCCACAACATAGGGTATTTTATGTCTAAAATTTTGCTCAACATTATATTTGAGATTCATTTGTGTTGCTTTTGTGCACCATTCACTCATTTCTTTCCAGTGCTGTAGTATTCCACTGCATGGGTGAAAGATATTAGTCATTCTTCTGTTGATGGACATTTCAGTTGATTCCAGTTTGGAATTATTGTACATAAGGTTACAATGAACATTCTTGTGCATGTATTTTAGCAATTAGGTCATCGGGTATAGTATGTTCAGTTTTAGTAGATATTGCAAAAGAGTTTTCTAAAATATTTAAATGAATGTATACTTCGGTCAGCATTGCATGAGAATTCTAATTGTCTCATATCCTCATCAACATAGTTATTGGTGGCCCTTTAAATTTTAGCTATTTTGCTGGATGTTTTGTGGTATTGCATTGTAGTTTCTTTTTAAAAATATATATATTTTATTGTTTTTTTACAGAAAGGAAGGGAGAGGTATAGAAACATCAATGAGAGAGAAACGTGGATTAGCTGCCTCTTGCACATCCCCTACTGGGGATGTGCCCGCAACCAAGGTACATGCCCTTGACCGGAATCGAACCTGGGATCCTTCAGTCCGCAGGCTGACGCTCTATGCACTCAGCCAAACCAGTCAGGGCTGCATTGTAGTTTCTATCCATATTGATGGCCAACGATTTTGAGCACCCTTTCATATTTATTGACCTTCTGATGTACTATTTTATCAAGTGTCTAATCAATATTTTGCCCATATTAGTTTGCATTGTTTTTTCTATAATTTTGGTATGGTTCTTTACATAGATTTTAAGTATGTAGTATCAAGAGATAATTCTGAGATTTTTAGTTAGCATTGACACAGACACATTTTACTCACATATATAAGAGCTGTCATTAGTCTGAATGTTTCCTTCCCAGTTTGAAAACAGTTTGAAGATCCTTCTTGATTGGGTCTGATATTCTGTTTAAAGACAATCCCTTGTCCTGGCCAGTTTGGTTCAGTGAGTGGACAGAGTGTTGGCCTGTGGACCGAAGGGTCCCAGGTTTGATTCCTGTCAGTCAGGGGCACATACTCGGGTTGTGGGCTTGATCCCCAGTATGGAGAGTGCAGGAGGCAGCCAATCAATGATTCTCTTTCATCATTGATGTTTCTCTCTCTCTCTCTCTCTCTCTCTCTCTCTCTCTCTCTCTCTCTCTTCTCTCTCTCTCTCTCTCTCCTCCCTCCCTCCCTCTTCCTTCCTCTCTAAAGTCAATAAAAAAAAACACCACAACAATCTCTTGAGTTTTTATATTTTTCATTTCTAGTATTTCAATTTGACTCTTTTTTTTCTAATAGATTCTACTTCTCTATGAAACTATCCATCTATAGTCATTTTCCATTATCTGTTTTTCTTCCCTTGGTTTTAGATCACTTGTCCTGGTTTTGTTGTCTGCCTGGTAATTGAATGCTGCACATCATGTATGAAAACTTGAGAGATCATTAGAGGTTCTGGATAACATTATCTGTCTTCAAAGAGGATTTGCCTATGTTTCTTAAAGAAAGTTGGGTTAAGGCAGATCACTTCATTTATCTCAAATTGAGCTAACAAGGTGCTGGGTTTCGGCCTTCCTGAAGGCCCTTCAATTTCTTCTACTACTTGGGTTTTGTGCTCAGGAGTACCAAGTATAAATGTCCCAAGGGCTTCTCCTCCTTGGCAGACCTTGATCTTCATTCCCCCCTTATCCCTTGAGGCTCCCTAAAACTCTGATCATCTTGTCAGACTCTTCATTCTACTTATAAATTGTCAAATACATGTCAAAGAACTAAAGGGAACTTACTACAATGACTCAGGTGTATCTCATGGAACGTACAAGGTAACTGAATTGATGCAGATGGACAAAATACAGCCGTGGCTAGATAGGCCACCTGAAGCAGAGAGTGGGAGAGTAATACCTATGAGATGCAACATATAGCATTTCCCAGGTCGATAACTGGGGAGGTACCCTTTCAAATCTTAAAATAGAGTAAGCACATTTTTTTTATGAATGAAAACTGTGCTCTTGATTCTTTTGACGTTCAGGACACATAATGTTTACTATCTTTTGCAGCCTGTCTGCTCACAGGCCCTGTTGGCTCAGCCACTGACTCATGGGCTGTCCTCAGTCACATCATTTAAGATCCCTGGTCTCATTTTAAACCAGCCAAGAAATTGGGCCCAAACTCCAGACTGGAGACCTTTGAAAATCACGTTAAAGCCACATTAATGCAATTTCTGTTACTTTGGTTGTATTTTATGCTCTATTTCAACATGTCACTCTTTAATCTTCCTAATTCTCATTGTTCATTAAAGGATGAATAACGTTAATATAAGCTTGATTCAATCAGCTGGACCGAATATGGGAGATGAAAGCCATGTAATGTTGAAAGGGCTGCCGATCAAATAAAATTCCCCAGGATACAAAACAAGGGGATTAGGGGAATCAGAGTTTTGCCTCGTGGCCACTTCTCTGTCACAGTCAGTGTGGGGAGGATCAATGTGGTCTGAAATTGTGTCCATGTTATGCAATCAATCACCACATCCCAATATGGAGGAAGTGCACTTAGAAGGCAGACATGCCCCTGGGCATCTGGATGGGTGGCATGGCTGCGAGACTCCCCAAACATTGGCCATAAAATAGCCTAAAAACTCGCTCAGGCCTCTAGCATCTGCATCCAATGTTTAAGGAGCTTGATTTGTGTTACATGCTCCCAGTCCATTAATTTTACCCAAACCTTAAAAGTTTCTGTGGTAAAATCTTTTTGTTGTTGTTGTTAGAATTAAGAGTTGGAACTTTGGAGCTGTCTAACATTACCGTTATTTGTTGACTTGCTTGCCTTGCCTTCCCTCTGGATTGTGAACTGTCTGTGGTCAGTCGCCATGGTTTATCCTTTTTCTACATCCTGAAGTACCCTGCACAGGAATCTGTAGGCAATGTGTTACCAATAAGTAATGCTGACTTTAATTAGGGCCGGGAGAGCATTCAAAACTAATTTAGCCGAAACTTCTCGTTTTTTGAGATGAAGAAAAACTGAAGCTCTGAGCAGTGGGAAATAAATTATTTATGGAAAGGCTAATTTGGGCAAACCACATAATATGCACTAATTAAAGTGAGAAAATGTTAAGAACTGAAATATAGCTTATTTCCTGTATTTTTACTTCAGCTGATTAGGAAGTAAATTGCCTTGCCCATAATTAGTTAAGGAACCTTGCTTGTGAAAACGCACCTCATTTGGTAGGATGGCTTCTTGTTATAAATCTTGTCTGATGAACTTCCATTTCCTAAATAATTTTTCTTTTTTGTAAGGAAAATTTGATGATTTCTTCATTCTTTAAAGTAGCTATTTGCAGACTGATTACCCTTTAAACCTTAAAATCATACATATCCATGAAATCTATGACTACTCTGACTTTGGGGATTTTTGGGTAATTAACAGTTATAAATATTAGGTGAAAAAATGTTTTAATATTATACTGTAAGTTTCCAAATCAGTTTCTTAGGTGGTATTGTGATAAAATTTGTTTACTTACTTTCTTGGCTAAAGCTATATTTTCCCCTCCATTTGGGTGTTCTTTGTCAAATACCAAGTAAAATCCTAGAACAAATTAAATTAATTGTGAGCTTGGAGACAAGGCTGGCAGAGCCCTATGCTTAGAAGGGCTATTTGTTTGCTTTAATCCTCTACTCTCACTGTCTTCAAAATTATTATTCTTTAACAAGGGCCCTGCATTTTCATTTTACATGGGATGTCCCTAATTAAGTGCCTCGTCTAACTTAGAAGTAATTCAAAACACCATCCAACTCTTATCTTTCCTTCACGATTCTAAATATTAAAATATTTGTTTTGTAAAACTTCAATCAAAAATGCTTGAGAATTGGGATATTAGAGTTGAGACTATCTCTAAAACTTTTAAAAAATATATATTTTATTGATTTTTAAAAAAACATATTTTATTGATTTTTTACAGAGAGGAAGGGAGAGGGATAGAGAGCTAGAAACATTGATGAGAGAGAAACATCGACTAGCTGCCTCCTGCACACCCCCTACCAGGGATGTGCCTGCAACCAATGTACATGTCCTTGACCAGAATCAAACCTGGGACCTTTCCGTCCGCAGACCGACGCTCTATCCACTGAGCCAAACCGGTTTCGGCCTTGATTTTTTTTTTTTTACAGAGAGGAAGGGAGAGGGAGGGAGAGTTAGAAACATCAATGAGAGAGAAACATCGATCAGCTGCCTCCTTCACACTCCCCACTGGGTATGTGCCCGCAACCAAGGCACATGCCCCTGACCGGAACCGAACCTGGGACCCCTAAGTCTGCAGGCCGATGCTCTATCCACTGAGCCAAACCTGCCAGGGCTCTAAAGCTTTTTTAAAAAAAACTTTCTCTGAGTTAAACGCATTAGACCACTTTTCCATCTGTCTTAGTAGATGTAAAGGTAAATTGTTTTGTTGACGGAGGAACTTGGGTATGTTGGTTATAATTCTAGGTTTGAAGATGCATAAAACAGGAAAGCATCTCTGGAATGGCCAGTGAGCTTCTCATGTCTAGAAACCAGATGTATCACATTTAGGACTGTTTACCCAGGGTTTTGTACAGATCATGGCATATAGTAGGAAGAATTGCTTTTCTAATCAAATCTCTAGCTTTTATAGCTTTGATTTCGAGAATTACCTTTCTCCTAGTATTAAATGTACAAAATAAAAGTGAATTGATATTGCTGATTACCTGCGAACTTGTTAAATGAGATTTTACTGAATACCATGTCCATTGTTGACATATGTACCAACAAACATCAAATTTGCACATTTTTGCACAGAAATTTTTAGATGGAGAGTGTGGAAATAGAGGAATGAGATTTAGAGAACATGGAGTGTAGGGAAATAGGAGGAGGAAATTGATAATGCCCAGAGAAAACTAAGCCCTGGTACTACCTTATAAATGAAATTAGCTCAATCACAGGTGCATTAAGAGACTAAACTTTTCTCCTATTCTCTCCAGGATCCTTTGAAAGAGAGGAAGGTTATGCTTCTTGGAGTCACTCGATCCTAATTGTCTGCTTCTGCTAAATCAATTGAATTTGAAAATTATCTTGCTTTGTCCTCAAATATTGTCCCTTTTCCATGTCATGGCTCACCTTGCGGGGACCTACACAATGGTAATAGATTTTAATGAAAATTTGGGATATCAGAGGGGTTATGCTTCCCACAAACACTTTGAATTTAATATTAATGTGTTTCCATTCTTCAATGTCCTTCTGCCATCCTAATGTTGAGAATTTCTCACTGAAAAACATTTCCCCTTGGGATCTAGTCACCAACCATGCTGCTTTGTTCCCTCCCTCTATGATCCCTGTCCTCACACCCTACTGTTCCCAACCATTGTATGATATCTCCCTCTAGAACATGACCTCACAGCTGCAATCTCACAGATGTTGGTTTTATAAATAAAGACAGGCCTCTCCAGGAAAGAAACTGTTGAAATGTGATGGAAAAGACTGTGAAATACATATCTACACTAATAAAAGAGAAATATGCAAATTGACCATACCTCTGCTATGCCCACAAGCCACGCCCACCAGCCAATCAGGAGTGAGTACATAAATTAACCCAACCAAGATAGTGGCGGCCACGGAGCTGGAGCGAGCAGGAGGCTTGGGTTTCCCCAGCATTGGAGGAAGCCAAGCTTCCTGCCCGCCCTTGCCTCTGCTCAAGGCTACAAAGTTTCAATTATAGAAGATACTTGCTTCCAGCTGGCCCTGGCCTCCGCTCAAGGAGGCGCTGAAAAAAAAAAAAAAAAAGAAAGAAAAAAAGGAGGGGTGGGGAGCTTGGGTCGCCGGGGGGTAGGGGGGTGATCAGGCCAGGATGGGATGGCAGTTGTGGGTGATCAGGCTGGTGGGGGGCGGGGCCATTGGGGGTAAGCAGACCAGCATGGGGGCCTGTTGGGGGTGAGCAGGCCGTCAGTTGGAGGTGATCAGGACAGAGGGGGGGGGCAGTTTGGAGTGAGCAGGACAGCAGGGGGCAGTTGGGGGTGAGCAGGCTGGCAGGCAGAGTGGTTAGGGGCAATCAGGCAGGCAGGCAGGCAGGGGAGCAGCTGGAGCCAGCAGTCTCAGATTGTGAGAGGGTTGTCCAACTGCCAGTTTAGGCCCGATCCCTGTAAACCGGCAGTAGGACATCCTTCAAGGGGTCCCAGATTGGAGAGGGTGCAGGCCAGGGTGAGGAACAACCCCCCGCCCCGCTGTGCACGAATTTCGTGCACCAGGCCACTAGTTTATAATAGGTACATAGACCCTAAATAAAATGCTTGGCACACACAGTTTTTTGGCTTGCTTTCCTTACTCAAACATCTCTCCAGTCTTTCCTTTTCCTTCCCGTTCTGTTTCATTTCTTTTCATCATAGAGGAAAAATTGCTGTTACCAAGAAGAAAAACTGATGAAAAATTTTATTCTCATATTATCACATAACAAAATCATGTTTTTCAACCCATGCGGATGAGTGTTAATTAACAAATGCATAAATAATTAGTTAATTAAGAAGGGTTTTCAGAGTTAAAGACTCTGGTTTCCTCTTTTCTACTTCTACTTTATGATATCATTTGTTAGACCACTTTATTGAGGTGTTGCTGCCATACAAGAAGCTGTACAGATTTAACATATACCATGTGATGAGTCAGGAGAGAAGTACAGCCCATGAAACCATTACCACAATCTATGCCATTAAAATATGTATCACCTCCAAAAGTTTTTCCTGCACTCTTTATTTATTATCCTTTTTGGAGGGTGATAAGAACAATTAACATGTGACCTATTCTCTTAGCAGATTTTTCAGAGTGCAATTCAGTGTTCGTAACTGTATCTCATATATATATGCTTCTAGAAATTCATCTATGTTTTCTAGCTTGTCCAGTTCATTTGTTTATAATTATTCATTATAGTTCCTTATGATCTTTTTTTATTTCTGTGGCATAGTATAATGTGTCTTCATTTCTGATTTTATTTATTTAAGTTTTTTCAGTATTTTTCTTGATCAGTCTAGCCAATGTTTTGTCAATGTTGTTTGTTTTTTTAAAAAACCAACTCTTAGTTCCATTGACTTTTTTCTATTGTTTTTTTTTTCTCTATTTTGTTTATTATTGCCCTAATGTTTCTTTCCTTCTGCTAACTTTGAGCAGGTTTTGGAGCTTCTTGGGAGGGAGACACACACAGAAAAAGTTTGTTTGGGGGTGAGTTATTCACTAGGGAATTAGTGGCATCTGAATCATGTTCTTTGGAAGGTGAGACAATTTGTAATTTATGAAAACCTGACAGTCAATTTGTGCTGTTAGTTCCCTAAAATAGTTTAAAAAAGGAAAACTAGCAATATTTGACCAGGTATAATGTCTGAGGAAGTGCTCCACTCTAACTCCTACCCAGTGACATTTTTCTGGCTCTGCAGGAATTTGGGCAGAAGAAGAGGGAACCACAATAACACAATAAATTAATGCACTTCCAAGAGGCTCTTGTGAAATACTAGGGTACCCTTCCAAAGCAGACAGGGCAACACACATCACTCATGTCAATAAGAGCATTTCTTTGGAAACTTTTCTGAGGCTCCAGAGGGGTACTTCATGAATTATGCCTCAAGAAATGAGAAAGCTTAATTCAGTTCTCATGGTTTTCACATGGCCAAGTGCTGCATTTTCAGAGTTGGGGACAGTCTGTAAAATTCGGTCATGCTCATGCTTGCATGATGACCAGTGATTAGAAGAAGGGAAAGGCAAGAACACTAAGTCTCACCAAGGAGCTTTCAAATGAACAGGTTCTACCAGAAATTGTGAGCACTATGCCTAGGGAGGAGCGAGGCCACAGGCAACAAGCACAGCGGACGCTCCTGATGCTGATGGTGACCCTCTGAGATACCCCACAAGAAAGGCTGCCTTGTGTGAACAGTCCAGAGCATCTACTGTGCTTTTCCATTCAGATTTTCAGGTCATTTAGACCAGAATATCCATGGATGTGACCCCAACCATTTTAACTGCTCCCATTTAATAATAATAATTATAATAATCCATTGGTTTCCTGCTGAATTTGGGTTTCAGAGCAGTGTTCTCAGAGTTGGTTCAAGAATCAGTTCTATCAGCACCACCTAAAAGCTGGGTAACATGTAGATTTCTGGGGTCCATCTCAGGCTCATGGATTCAAAAATCTCTGGGATGAGTCCATAAAAACCAATTTCTAACATCTCTGCCCCTGATGTTTAAGAATATGCTGGAAAAGCAATGAAGGATCAAAGCAAAGAAAACCAGTTGCCTGTCCTCTCAGACCAATCAAAGATTCAGCTCAGGCGAAGCAGGAAGACCAGCATGCTGCCAGGTTCGTGTTAAGCTGGTGTACGAGAGACAGGCTTACCCCATCGCCTGTAGTGCAAGAATAAGGGCAGATGGTGAGAATCAGTGAGAGGCATTTACAAGAGGACACAGTGGTCTCTCTGGGGAGTTCTGAGGGCTGTGGTCTGACCAGAAGCATAAATTCAATAACTTCAGGGCTCACTCTCAGAGTCAGAGTTTAGTCATAGGATAATGAGGTGAATATTGTAAGATATTTTCCTTGTCATGGTCTTGATCAGGCGTCTTTGGTTTGGAAAGTAAAGAACTATTCGGGCTGGTTCAAACAAAGAGAAGTTTACTGTGAGGACTGTCAGAGTGAAAAGTGGATGAAATCTATAAAAATGCAAGGGCTCAATGCTAGAGATGGAGGGTACTTCTGGATGAAAGTAATATAATAGATGCCTAGGAACAGGAACTTCGAAGACTATTACTCTAGTGTCTGCCATTAGCAATACTCAGCTGCTCTCCACCTGTCTGGAATATTATAGCTTTTTTGCTTTAGAAACTAGAAATCAAACTAGCTAAACCAATGATTGGTGTGTTTCTCCAAGTTGGCCAGCCTGTGGATCAGATGGCCATCGCTGGTCTAATCAGTCGTAGGGGAAAAGGGCAGGGACATGGAGTGGAGGGCAGCCACATTGTTCAGAATGACTGCTTAGGAAGTGAATGGTGCTAGGAGAGATGATTTCGTTAACCACAGAGGGTGGACAACAGACAGAGTAAACAAGTTTGGGCTTTTCTCTTTTTTCATTGAGTCACTTACATAAGCAACAGTTTTTACCTGGAAACATGATCACTGCTTGACCTCTCACACTGGGGCACATGAGTGAAACAGAGACTCTGGCCAAGCTGGGAATTCAGGGAAAGAGCTAGAACCCTGATATCTGGGCAAGATGCTGTCTGTGACCAAGACTATCTTCCTAGCTAGTCACAAGCCATTGTTTTGGCCTATATGCCAACAAATTTGTATACCTCAGGATTCGATCTACACAAATAACTTGATAGGTTTTCAATTTACCTTTTATAATTAAATAAAAGAATTAACTGTGGCATTCAGGGCAAGTGTGTGCGATTTCAGTATCTTTCTGCCAATTGCAACACTCTGATGGCTTTGGGTCCTCAAATCTTGCTAACTTGATAGTGATGATTTTATGGATGTATTTCAGGCGATCTACATCATGTTCTCTCCTTAGCTTCTGTAGCTGGTTTGGGGAAGTCTGTGTGATTCTAGCAATTCCCACATCTCAGGATGATAGATGCTCCTTCCTACATAACCTGCAGTGGCCCCTGTGAGACACAGCGAAGACAGCTTTATGTAGACCTGTGGAAATGTGAAGGTGCTCCAGCCACTGGTCCTAACTTTGCACTTCTTCCACTCTGAGAAGTTCTAACCCTATGTTGTCCGTGTGCCTCTGAGAAAATCAGTAGCTGGCTTTCTGAGGCAAATTAGAAAAAGATAATTATTTAATTATCAGAAATATGTTCAATAATAAAGAAAAGAAGAAAATATATCTGAAAGTGTAAAGGCGAAACATCTAGAAGTGTAAACATTGCATCATATGTCCAGGGACCAGAGTTGAGTCCCAATGCTGACATTAACTCTGTCTTACTGGACAAAGTCATCCAAAACTCCTGAAAATTTGAGGAATTGAATTGGTTTTGTATACAAAAGAGTATTCAAAAGTGAATATAAATGTATATACATGTATACATATGTGTGTATAAAAAGTATGTGTATATGTATGTATTTGTATGTATATCTGTATATGTATTTAGATATAAATTGTTATGTATATAATTCACCATCAGAAAACTCAGGTTTTCTATACATTTCTTTGAAAGCTCAGGCTCCGTCTTTGGAGGACCCATGACTATGTGCTAAGGACTCTGAATCCAAATCAACAGTAACTGTCCAGTAATTCATCTGCCCATCCACCCATTCAGTTCCCCCAAACTTTAAGGTACTAGATCGTGACATGATGAAGTTTGGTACTGAGGGAAGAGGAAATAAGAAATCATCGCAATACTATGTTGTTGTCATTTGTTTGTTTGCTCCTAATTTTGGTCCTGGTTTTCATTTTATGGAAGGGATGTTAGGCCAAGTTCCTCAGTGGAGACCGGGTGTACACTTCTCTCTCCCCAGGAATAGTGGGTACTCAGTAAGTATGTGAAAGCATGTGTACATGCATGAAGCGCTTCAGAGACCAAAACAATAGCAGCTCCTGTACACTCCATGCCCTTTGAAGAGCTCCTGTCCAAGGTTTATTATGAAACATAAACCCAGGGCCTTGAGAATGGAATATTTCTTATTCTTCTTTTGTTCAAACTTCACTATGTTTGGGCAGTGGAGGACAATAGAGAGATGAGAAAGGAGAGGAAAAGGAAGAGAGGGAGCATTGGGGAAAACATTCTGGGACGCTGTGTGTATGGTCAGAAAATACTTGGATTCCAGTTGGTGCATGAGAGCGACAAAACCATCACCTCTCCCAAGCCTTCCAGCCCCTCACCTCAAATTCAAGTCTCTTAAGAATAAATGACAGTGTTGTACTGATGACATGGGTTAATACTAATCCAGTCGAAATATCAATTTTGTAAAGACAATTTCAAAAGAAAAACAAGTCTATCCAAATTCCTTATTCCCATGGCTGGTCAAAAAAATTTTTTTAAAGTTTAAATTATAGCAAAGGAGAGACAGTGTTTAGAGTTGACTTTGTCATT
Organism: Eptesicus fuscus; assembly: GCF_027574615.1. NCBI lineage: Eukaryota > Metazoa > Chordata > Mammalia > Chiroptera > Vespertilionidae > Eptesicus > Eptesicus fuscus. The sequence continues at coordinate 104,105,925 of NC_072476.1, forward strand.
GTGGGAACACATGTAACCTCAGCCTCAAGGGATGCTGGGACTTCAGAGGCAAGCTGGCAAAGAAAGGAGCTTATGTTAGGACAAGCTGGCACAAGGGAACTGGAGAAATGTGAGCCAGGCTACTTGTGGTTGCCTTTGCAAAGATGTTTAGCTTTTAGGTTGTTTTTATTGCAACTAGCATCCCTTTACAGTGACGTGGCCATGGGGAGCTTAAGGCCTGAGCCCTGCCATTTTATTTATTTTTATTTTATTATTTTATTTTATTGTTGTTGCCTATATGTTGTCAAATGGATGAGTTTAATGTCTAGACCTTATGGTACATTATTTCTTTTGGAGGCAAGATAGTTCAAGATCATTTTGTAATTGGTATCCTATTGTCTTCATTGAGGAACTCAGTGAAAGTCTGTAAAATTATGAGACCAAGTTAACTGAAATACATGCTGGATTTCAAAAGCTGCACCTAATTGCCCATGAGTCTCCCCAGAGATCTCTTTTCAATAGCACAAGAAATATCTCTTTTTGGCTTACAGACACTAATAGCTATGAAGTCCATTATAGAGTAAAATTAGCACTTAGGCAAAATTTGGTCATTTTTTAAAATCCTAAGGAGTCTATGATGTTTCTGGATATCAAAGAAGATTCTGAAAGGTCAGCTATGCTGTTGACACCATGGACATAAAATTAGATCCTGAAATGCCGCTAGACTCGTTGCTACTATTAACCTAGCAAGAAAATCTTTTCAAAGGTGAGAAATACAGGAAGAAAGAGTTTCCAAATCTAAGAGGAACAAAATTTGACAATTTCTACAAAGAGAAAATTAAGAAAATAAATGAGACTTTAGGTTTGATCTTCATCATAACATGAAGAAGGTTGCTCCTGAGAAAAAGTACCTTCAATTTCTCCTCTTTAACCGCTCAGCAAATAGAAAATGTTACATCTGTAAGTGGTCAGGAATGATGGCAATTAAAAATTAACCCCAGCATTTAAAAAAGACCTGATCAACACCTGCCACTGGAAATTCAGGACTTCCCTATTGAAATTTTTCTCTTCAAAAGTTAATTTCAACTGAGGGTGAGATTCTTAGTTCCTTTGCAGAAACATTTCAATTAAAGATAGGAATTTGTGCCCAGCCAGGTGTAGCTCAGCAGTTAAGCATTAACCCAGGAAACAAGAGGTCACTGGTTCGATTCCTGGTCAGGGCATATGCCCAGGTTGTGGGCTCGGCCCCCAGTAGGGGGCAGGCAAGAGGCAGCCAGTGGACGATTCTCTGTCATCATTGGTGTTCCTATTTTTCCCTCTCCTTTGCTCTCTGAAATCTCTAAAAAAAAAAACATATTTTAAAACAAAATAGGAATTTGTGCCTTTGGCCCAATTACCCCTGATATTTCTAATAAATCCTTCAACCCATAGTAACAGGAATGACTCTTTTTACCCTGGAGCACATTGAACATGGCATCAAATCCTGATATAAACCTATTACCCTATAGTAACTCTGAAACTTTTCTGATCCTCCTCTTTGAGAGTAGGATGGGGCAAAAAAAAGAGTGCATATTTAGACAGTAATTTGCCCAAAGTAAAGAACATGAAACACCTCAGATCCCAGATAAAAATTTTCTGAAATAGAGCTGTGTGCCCCTAAAATGTCTAGATGCCCAGCTGTACATATTTGCTCCAGAGCTGAGTCAGCAGTGGGTCCCAACAATGAGTGGCAGAGGAGTTTTGCTGACTCATAATCTATGATGCTGTCAGAGTCTGTCCAGTTTGTTGTGCTCAAGAGAGCACCCAAATATTACACTGTTCACTTGCCTTAACCTTTTTTTTTGGTTTGAGGAGCAATTTGGTTTGTTGTTTTCATTCTTATATCCCAGTGAACCCCAAAAGGACAAAATGTTACATAAGCCACATAAAATCTGGTGGTTTGAGAGAATGATGATAAATGAGGGCTACCTATAAGGGTGTGTGGATCAGTGAAAAAATTCTCTCAGATGAACTTTTGTGGTCCCTGAGCCCAATTTACAACCAAATCCCGGGATGCCTCAACAGCATCCTTGACCTCTCATTTTCAAGCTTCTGCTTACATACTTTAAGTGAAGGTAAGTTATTTACTCCTCAAGTAATTCATAGTATTTTTGCAGAGCAAAAATATTAATATTAATAAACTAATACATATTAATAAGGTAAATTTTATTTGTTCATTCATGTTGAGCTGAAGTCTTCTTTCTGCTAATTTCCTATAATCTCCAAGAAAATTAATGGTGTGTAGTTTTCAAAAATACAAGCAATGTTCTTTTGTGCTTCTCCTGAGACCTCTTATAGAATTGTTTAATTTGCATAGAATTGTTTAATTTGCATATAACTTCTGTGCAATTACAGAGTTTATTAAAGCAATGCTAGAGATTTGATTAAAAGAGCACCATGCAATGCATCTCAAAGCTAAACAGTTATACATTTCGGCAATATGCGTGGTGCTTAGGAGCACAGCCTCTGGGGCTAGGCCACCCTGTGTTGCATCCCAGCTCTGCACCTTACTACTGTGTGTGCTCTGGTGAGTTACTTAATCTCACTGTGCATCAGTAAAACGGAGCTATTACTATCTATCCACCTCATAGTGTTGGCAGGATCGAAGAGCTAGCTCCAAAATATTTAGAAGAGTGTAAAGATCTAAGTCTAGAAAAAAGCAGATGATGTGATGAGCACAGTATTTTTACAATCAACTTAATCCATGAAGAGCCATGCTGATGCTACTACACTGGTAATCAACCAAGGGTGACCAACACCAAGTGTGACCACCAGCATTTCAACAAGCAGTTGGTACCCTTCATCACTCCAAACGTTTGGGAAGATTTTCTTCTCAGGGGCAGAGTAGAATGGTGGGGAAATTACTAAAAGGTCTATTTTATCTCTGATTGGCTTGTTTCGCTTAGCATAATACTCTCAAGGTCCATCCATGCTGTTGCAAAGGGTAAAAATTCATTTTTTACAGCTGGGTAGTATTCCATTGTGTAAATGTACCATAGCTTTTTTATCCACTCATCTAATCATGGTCACTTGGGCTGTTTCCAGATCTTGGTTATTGTAAATAATATTGCTATAATACCATGTGATCTCACTAGTATGTGGAATCTAATGAACAAAATAAAATGAAGAACAAAATAAAACCAGAAGCATGGAAGCATGCAACAGAGCAGCCAGTGCCTGAGGGGTAGAGGGTGGGCGTGACTGGGCAAAGAAGATGGAGGGATTACTTAAAGAACATACATGCTTTACTGTACTGATGTGGGCAATAGTGTGATGAAGGCCAAGGGAGGAGAAGGTGGGGGTGGATGAAGATAGGCAAGGGGGGGAGGGTAAAGGGGGACACCTGCAATTATGTCAACATTAAAAATTTTTAATAAAAAATATCTGCTATAGAGTCAGAGACGGGGGGAAAGGTCTATTTTCTAAGGGGTAAACTTTTAAAAATAACATTCCTTACCCCCATTTCTTTTTCTTAACCTGATCCTCAAAATTCAAATCGAGAAAATAAATATAATTTCTGTGCACATAATGTATGCAAATATACCATTAAAGGGCAACGTTTGTGGAAACAGAGAATTGTCTGCTTCTGTATTTCTTCCCCACACTGTACCTCTTTCTTTCTAGATTGGGGAGATTTATAGCTCAAAGGGTCTTAGCCATCATTTCACCCAACCACTACATTAAACCAATGAGGAAATAGGCTCAGCCAAGTTAAGCAACTTGCTCAAAGTCACATAGTTCCTACATGAGGTGATTCTAAACCTCAGGACTTTTGACTCCCAGCCCAGACTTTACCTTGCACCAGGTACTGGAATGTCTGTGCCTTTATTTTCCCTCCTCAGATTGGTTTCCTGATATAGTGCAATGCTTTGCAGAAGTCTTTTCAGGACATACCTGTTGCAGACATTTGAATAGGCTGTAGTCTTTGGCATTTTCCTGTTGTGTCTATGTACTAGAGTGCTGCCCCTGGCTAGCCTCTTCAATTGAATTTTGAGCTCTTGGGAGATACCATTCATCCTCCTTGCTTCCTTTGTTCAGGGGAACATATTCTTTAAATCAATTTCTGGTATTTCTTTCTTTCTGAGAATATTGAGTAGATGAGAGGAGCCCTGTGTAGGTCAAGGTTCTGGTTTGCCAACAATAAGGTCCACTCCACCTGATTCACGCAGTTGTAAGCAGCAAGGAATTCATTGCAGAACATTAGCTCATTTACTCTCCAGGAAGACTAGAGAACTAGGCTTGTCTGTTACACAGCTGGGGACAGTGAAGCCAGGAAAAAACCTCGCCTCTTAGACAAGAAGCTATTCCAGTTAAAATCATGCTGCCACTGCCTGCCAACTGCTAAACCCTCTATCCACCAGGCTCTGCTATATGGAGGGACAGAGGCCCCCATTTCCTTACAACCCCTAGAACCACTATCCTGGTGGTAATAGGACTCCCTTTGGGGTCCCTGGAGCTTCCAAGTGGCTTACTCTCATTTTCAAGAGGTATCCATGACAACGTCCACACCTCTGCAAAGAGCCATGACTCTTCAAAGCGCAAACTAATGGTGCCTCAGAGACTGTTTTTCTGGGCCCTGAAACCTCATCATGAGTTTCTCTTGATTCACTGAGACCCCTTTTCTGTAGCCTGGGTCACAGAGGGGGCCTCCCATGTGCAGCCCTCAAGCGTGTTCTTTTTTAGTCCCATCACTTTCTCAAAGGCGCCCTTTATGGTACCATGGAAGGGCCTCTGTCAGGACAGGCTTCTGTTTCACGACTGGAAACATTCACTAGCAGGGGCGTTGTGTTTGCCTAAGACTTCAATTAATTTTTCTAATGATAATGTTTAATTAAATTTGTATTTTGGGGGTGGGTTTTTAACCTGGAGCATATTTTCTAAATTGAAGGAATAAACATACATCATAATTATCACTGTTATTGTTTTACCAACTTTGAAGTTTCTATCATTCATGGCAAGAGGAAGAGAGTGGAAAAGGTAATAGTTGAACAAGTTTTTCTGAGGTCAATGAAGAATTCCTGGTCACAAAGTTAGGAGATTCATCAGAGATGTTAATGTCATCAAAGCACAGCACTGCACAATTAGTGAGGCTTCGGAATAATATACATGCATATGCTTTTTCTGGTCTGGATTTTATTCCAATACCATATACATGATACTCAGCAAAGAATGAGGTAGATATGAATGCATTGCAGATGGAAAAAGAGTTTAATTACTATACTGAAAAGTTGAAGAGCATTTAAATAGGTTTATTCAAAAATGAAAAAGAAAAAGACAAGAAAGAAAATATACATATGGAGTAAAATCCCAGGGCTGACTTTATAGAGAATTTCTGCTGTGAACCAAATACCTATTTGCAAAAAGATCTGTCATGCCGAAACCGGTTTGGCTCAGTGGATAGAGCGTCAGCCTGCGGACTGGAAGGTCCCAGGTTCGATTCCGGTCAAGGGCATGTACCTTGGTTGCGGGCACATCCCCAGTAGGGGTTGTGCAAGAGGCAGCTGATCGATGTTTCTCTATCATCGATGTTTCTAACTCTCTATCCCTCTCTCTTCCTCTCTGTGAAAAATCAATAAAATATATTTAAAAAAAAAAAAAAAAAGATCTGTCATCACCCAAGCACAAGTTTTATACCTGTTGTCTCCATTCGGTCACTTTCTGGCATATTGATTTTTCAAAGTTTGACCCAAATTCTAAAAGAATGTTTCAAATTGGAGGACTCACCTCACTGGAAGATCACTTGGTCTTTTTTAACTTGGCAGTTTCCCATGCCTCTGGGAACACAAGATGAACTTGCACTTTTCAAAAAAGAATCTTAACTGTTCTGCTCACTAATCCAGTTTATGAGAACTCATTCCATTCAACTGAGACTTTGGAAGGCTTGTTATCAATGGAATTATGTCAGAACAAAAGAGGAAATGTCTGACACATAATAGGGATCTAATATGCTCACAGAGTCTAGACTATAGTGAAAGAAAACGCCTGGATATAAACACTCAGGTAAGACCCACTCCATCTGAAATTCTGGTATATTTCCTCATAGAGGAAAGAAGTGGGTAGCAACAGTTGGTGAAGTAAATTCATTGCTGAACAGAGAATTTATTTAACATCCATATATAAGGCTTGGCACCAATTTTTTACAAAAAATGCCATCTCACAGCCCAAGGGTTTGCAAATGGAAATAGATTAATATTGATCCAGAGAAATATATTAAAGGACAATTGTACAGACTGAATATGATAGCTATTAAACAACTAGAGGCCTGATGCACAAAATTCGTGCATGGGGGGGTGGTGTTCTAAAGCCCAACCTACACCCTCTCCAATCTGGGACCCTTTGGGAGATGTCCAACTGCCAGCAGTCGGACATCCATCTCACAATCTGGGACTGCTGGCTCCTAACCACTCACCTGCCTGCCTGCCTGCCTGATTGCCCCTAACTGCTTCTGCCTGTCAGCCTGATTGCCCCCTAACCACTCTCCTCCTGGCCTGATTGATGCCTAATTGCTCCCCTGCTGTTCCGATCACCCCCAACTGCCCTCCCCTGCTGGCCTGGTTGCCCACAACTGTCCTCCCCTGCTGGCCTGGTCACCCTCAACTGCCCTCTCTTGCTAGCTTAATGGCCCACATTTGCCCTCCCCTGCTGGCCTGTTAACCAACTGCCCTCCCCTGTGGTCCTGGTTGCCCCCAACTTCCCTCCCCTGCTGGCCATATTGTGGCAGCCATCTTGTGATGGCTATCTTGTGGTGGCCATCTTGTGACAATGTGGGGGCAGCCATCTTGTGATGATGTGAGGGCGTCGCGCCACCTAGGCTTTTATTAGTATGGATGTGCTTCTATTCTGTGAGATCATCAGTGGGAGTCTGGAGGTAGATGGCAGTTGTTGATTTAAGTAGTAGTGGAAGCCTTATAGAAGGTGAAGTGTTCTCCCTACTTGTTATTTGTGAGAGGTTTAGATTTAAAGAAAACCTTGAATGAGTATTCAGGGGTGGAAAGCTATTCCACAACTAGTAGAGAAACAGAGAGTTGGCTCAGAAACACAGCAAAAAAAAAAATGCATGAATTAGCTTTATTGCAGCAACAAACAATCTTAACAATTCAGTGGCTCACACCACAAACAGTTTTTCTTACTCTCCTTAAATATGGGCAACAGGTCAAATAGACCAGGCTGGGCTTGGCTTAGCTTAGCTTCATTCTGAAACCCAAACTAATGGAGTAACCACCGTCCAGGACATGTTCTCACAGGGGTCGGGGGGAAGACTGTAGAAGAGGATGAGCAGAAGCATGTGATGCCTCTAAAGCCTCTGATCAGAACTCACACAATGACATTTCTACTCACTTACTATTGGTCAGAGCCAGTCACATGTACAAGCCCAAAGTCAACGGTCAAGGATGCATATTCCTCCAATGGGAAGGCACTGAAAAAGGTGTGGATGAATATTTTATCACAGGGTGGGAGAGAACAGTTAGGAACAAAATCTAATCTACTGGATTAGAGGAGGATTGCTTTAATGGACTTGATGAGAGAGGAGAGGACATTAATCAAGGTTAGTTTATCCAGGGATCTGGAAATATAGGAGAAATTTGTCCTGATTTGGAGAATAATCAAGCAGGGTCAACCAGATAGAATCATAGTTGTTAAGCAGGTAATTTGCCTTGGATGCCTAAATCTCTTCTTTCTGTATCCTTTCATCACACCACCTTAAGACTTGCATTCACTTTATGGGCTCCCAACTCATAGCATCAAGTCCTACTCAGGCCCAGGACCTATCTAAGTGGGTTCATTCATTGTGAGTGCTCTTCAAACTGTGCATTTTGATGCTATCTGCAAATGACCATATACTTATAGTCACACTGAGAATATTGACCATTTAATATAATTGTAACCCTTTCTTGAGCATTTCCTCCCATTTTTAATGAAATAGGAGCTTCAAAACAAAAGTTCCCAGGACCTGTCTCAACTTCTGAAAGGTTCAGCCCAAGAATGTACCTGATCAGCTGCACCTAGTGGAACAATATTTTCCTCAATGAACTTTTATAGGAATGCCCAGCAGACAGAAATGATACTTCTTGGTTCAGGAAGCCCAAGGGGAAGTCCAGAGTGTGCCCACCTTCAACTCCATTCGACACCTGAGGGACTGCTGAGAGCCCATCACCGTGGGAACACTGCTGGTCTAAGGATCTGACGAGGCCTGTGAGGCGCATCTTTTGGAACTTTCAAACTGTCCCCAGTCTGTCAGGAAAGGGGCAGAGCTCAGTCCTGGGGCACAGGGCTCATGGGGAAGTCAGGGGAGTACTGAGAGAAGGATGTACCTCTGTCGTCACGGAAAGCATGCCTCACAGGAGGCTGCCACTCACAAGGTCAAGTGTAGTGGACAGTGCCAGAAGAGGGAGTGAAGAAATCCTCTTCCAAGTAAGAAAGAAATATCTGTGCTTGAGTCCAAGGCAAAGGAGGAAATCAGAGCAGGTTGGCTAGTCTAACTAGCATGGAGCGGAAAGGGGAAGGCTCTGACGTGGCCACCCAGGAACAATGGTGAGCTCTCTGGCTCTGTTCTCCACACTTCCATGGGACACCCGTGGTCCTGCTTGAACAGGAGCCCACCAATCTAGCTCTATGGCTCAGCTAGTTCTCCACAGACCAGGAGAGTGAGACCTTCAAATAAAGGAGGGGGCATTCTGACCAATGGATTTTATTTAAAGTATAATCCTGCCTTTTGTAATAGCCTAACAATATCTCACTTCTATTCTAGTATAAGAAAAGAAATATAAACTTCTTAGTACCAGTAAGGTATCCCATCAATACCTGCTACCAAACATAATTTACTCAACCATTTATTTTCATCCTATCTTAAGAATGGCTACATTCATTTACTACAATTTATTGAGCACTATAATGAAGGTGATATGATGAAGTTAGCTAATAATTATCAAGCACTTATATGTTTAGTACCTTTTATATATTATCTCATTTAATACTCACAATAACCTTGTGAGACAGGGATTATTATTGTCTCCACTTACAGATGGAGAAAGCGGCTAAAAGAGGTTAAAAGATGTCTCCATGATACATTACCACCAAGTGGTGGAGTATGGATTTGAATCATACCACCCCATGTAAGCCTTGCAAGAATGCTATGAGACAAGTATTATTATTATTATGTTATAGACAAGGAAGTTGAGACTAAGAATTCAGCCAAGATTCTAGGGCTAGTGAATGGTAGAACAGAGCTGAATCCACAATGCCAAACCTCAGAAGCAATGTTCCGGGTTAACTATCATTGTACATGAACAATTTTACAGGGTAGAAGGGCAATCTTCCTTGGGTTACATCCCTGCTCTGCAACATAGTAGCTGGGCAATATTTAGCACCAATTTCCTTACCTGTGAAGTGAAGAAAATGATATGCAAATCATAATTCAGGTAATTGTGACAATTAATTTAAATAAGGACATAAACTCTTGCCACAAACTGAGCTCTTTATAAATGTTAATTGTTCTCTCTTCCTAACATTATTTTCCCTACACTGTCCCCTACCACGTGTCTTATTGTTACTCTTATAATGTGACTTTTGACATCTCTGCATCGAGCTCTAACTCGCTTCCTCATGTCCTTCTCCAAGCCATGGCACAGCAGTTTAGAGAACTCTGATTTTTACAAGGGCTACATATTTATTTTTTCCAATATTCAAAAACATATGTGGATACAACAGAACAATTACTTCCAGAACTAGTAATGTTACCACATAGGAAACCACACCTGAGGTACCACTGGATTGGAATGAAATTGATCAGAATCAGAATTCCTGTGAAATGATATAAAAGCCAGTTAGACATTTTCCTAGTTTGTATTGTACTCTGACACAGTGCCCAGTTATGCCAAGTTGTGTAGATGCGATTTACTTGAATGTTTATCTCAGATGCAATCTGACCTTTAGCAGTCTCAATCTCAAATAAGGAAAAGAAAACAAGCACATGCACACACACACACAATTATAAGGTCAGCTAAACCCCCAGATTCTTCTGGGAGCTTATAAACAAGAGTGATGAATGGTCCATGAGTCATTGCAGAGGTCATTTTGGCTGGTCCAGGACCATGTAATTAATTTTAAAGAGAAATGGTTTTTAGACATAAAACTATGAGAAATAATTATTAACTGTGGTATTAGGGACATCTCTGAAGTTTCCAGTTTGATTTAGTCATCTATTATTATCAACACACAGGGCCTTCATTTCCTGGACTAAGGATTATCGTTATTCATAAAGAATGATAGTCAACAAAAGCACTGGGGAATGATTGGCTCAATAAAATTATGGGCAAATCTGTGGGACTTAATGAATAAAAGCAGATATTCACTAATCTTTTGAACACCTATTATATACAAGAACTGTACTGAATTCTAGGGATACAAAGCCAAACAAAGCATTATCTTCCTCCAAGAAACTTAAGTCTAGTGGGCACACAAATGCAGAAACTGATTACTACAACATGTGAGGTGCTCACAATGCGCACCTAGACACATAAGCCACAGCACAGCGTAGTTGAAATACAAAATAGAGCTTACTGATGACAAACTTACTGGCAGAGAAGTAGCAGAACCACGTGATCCTTTAGGTTCTCATTCTGTCCCATTGAGTTGTGTGCCGAGGCCAGCCACAGCGGAATAGGACAGACCTTGGGACTCTTCTTCATATTCATGAAGGGAGGGGACCTGTAGTTGACTCTATGGCAGTGGACTATTCTATGAGGAAATGGCCTTGTCATTAAGAAGGAGCCTAGAGCGATGGGTCACCAGATCAGCCTGCTCTTCAGGTGAGTTTCTCAGATTTGATGACCCAGCAATTTCCCATGCTACAAAGGGAAGGATATTAACCTCAGGGACAGCTGACCTTGCTTCTTCTTGCTCTGGACGCCAGAGGAAGGCACGAAGATTCAGAGAAGGCTCTCTGGAGGAGGACAACGGAGCCGAGTTTTGAAGGAATTTGTCAGATGAGGAAGGGGGAGAGAATTCTGGTAAAAGAGCAGAGCAAGTCAGAAGGGACAGCATGAAGGACCCAGCTGTCAGCATCCCTGGAACTGTCAATGGTCCAGTGTGGCTGGGTAACAGATGGAAGTGAGGCTACAAGGCACATGGGTGCCATGCCTTGCACTGTTTCTAATAGGTCAAAACAATGAGGAGTTCACCTGCATATATTCTTTCTATTTAGCCTTCATTTGCTGATGTTGGGGGAAGGGACTCACTGAATAACCAAGAAATAAAGATGACAAATTCTACCTTCTAAGTTTAGAACCCACTAGTCTAGGTGAAAACCAGAAATATTCTAATGGATATGTAAATATGTACAGAGAGAGTATGTCTAGATAAAAAGATTTGCTGGGGAAAGGAGAGAAGAGAGAGACCAAGAGGACAATAGAAACCTTCAAACCCCAAGAAGATAACCAGGAGTCTCCAGAGATTGAATTAAATGGATGTGAAACAGAACTCACAGGCCACCCTATCTCTGTGCAGTGAGCCCTGAATCTTTGTCTCCATTTAGTGAGATTTGTCCACTCCTGGCTTGCCCAATAGAAGGCCCTCTTTGTACCCTAAGTTTATGCTTAGCTGGTCAAATAGCTCACACCTTGAAAACAACTCCACTTTTAAAAGCCTGGGACCATGGTTGGCAAACTGTGGCTCTCGAGCCACATGCGGCTCTTTGGCCCCCTTGAGTGTGGCTCTTCCACAAAATACCATGGCCTGGGCGAGTCTATTTTGAAGAAGTGGCATTAGAAGAAGTTTAAGTTTAAAAAAATTGGCTCTCAGAAGAAATTTCAATCGTTGTACTGTTGATATTTGGCTCTGTTGACTAATGAGTTTGCCAACCACTGACCTAGGATAATGTAAGTCCAGGGACTCAAGACTCCCAGAGGGGTGGGATGGAGAAAAGAATGTCTCCAATGGCCAAAATGGAGCTAAATGTGCGGTAGAATATCAAAACAGGTAGTTCATGAGAGGCTGCGGTAAGCTGGTAAGACTGGTACAGTTATTGCCCAGAGTGGAATATACAAGGTAAGACGACTACAAGGAGCACCAACCATGGTGTGGAATCTTGGCCAAAACCAACAAGACTCTTTAAATCCTTTAGTACCTGTCAAATTCAGCATTGCAAATTCCTCTTTTCATTTATTTGTTAAAGACACTAACCAAAAATATCTTTACTTTATAAGCTTACATAATGTATTTTTAAAAAGAAGTATTTATGTTCATTTCCTTTGTTATAATTTTTACTATTATGTAGTATGTTATTAAATGAGACTTCAAAATCTGAATTATGATATTTAACCTGTGTTCACTGCACTGATCTTAATCTTGGGATCACTTTTTTTCCCCCTCCTGATTATAAGAATATTAAAAATACTTTTTAGCCATGGCCAGTGTGGCTCAGTTGGTTGGGCATCATCCCATGCACCAAAAGGTTGCTGGTTTGATTTCTGGTCAGGGCACTTGCCCGGGTTTCAGGCTCAATCCTTAGTAGGGGGCATGCAGGAGGCAGCCAATTGATCTTTCATTTCCTTCTCGCATTGATGTTTCTCTCTCTTTCTCCTTCTCTCCTCTATCTCTCTAAAAAATCAATAAAGTATCACAATTTAGATTTTAAAAATACTTTCTAAAAAAGGAATTTAAATTTCAGGGGGAAAAAAGCAGGAGAAAATCATATGTCATCTTATCACTCCAAAGAAACCATTTTTTTTTTTTTACATTATAACCTTAGGACTTTATTCCTTGCCATCTTTTTAGTATGTAATATTTTTTCACATGGTTTTTCTTTAACTCACTGTTATACCAAAAGTGTTTGTACATGTTCTTGAAACCAAAAGAGTTCATCTTTTAAACTTATTTTACTGGTGGTTTTAATCATATACTTATCTCCAATGTACCTCCAAGCAGACAGCAAAAGCAAGGTGGCTTTACTGGGGATGGGATCAACCCCTGGAGATGTACCGTAACAGTGACTTAAAAGAAGGGACTATCTGGAGGTACATCCCTGGTGAAATGAAAGGCTCCTTAATGGGAAGCCGGCCTTGGGGAATTCTGCCTTGGAGATCAAATAGAGCAGGCATTTTCATCTGGCCTGTGGCTACTCTAAGGGAGAATTAAAAGGAACATAAAGACAAAATCACCTGTGTATAAAAAAATATTATCCACTTATTGCAATGCTTTCCTAGATCTCAAAACCAATGTTGTGTTCCCAACAACTGGTTCCAACCAGATGAAGCTGAAAAATGACTATGAATGTTGAGCTACCCCAGCAAACTAGATTTTCACAGGTACTAAAAGAAGCACCTGCTTTGGTCATGAATATTTGTCTAATAAATGTATTATGTGTGGAAAATTTTATTTGATGCTGGCTTTCATTGTAAACCAGGTAACAAGACTGTGGAGTAGCTAACACCCACCACCTTGAATTTTATTGGTTGGTACTGTAACCGTGCAGAAACCTTTCTTTCTTTTATCTGGCCTTTTCTTTTTCTTTTTTTTTCCCCTTTGACTCAAACTGGCCTCACCCATCGCCCTGACTCACCCACCCCACCCCCTCTCCCTTGCTTAATCATTAACCTCAGAACAATGAGGTTCTGGTCAGCATCCAGTAGTCTTAGGGATGAGTTCCTGGTCTATTGACTATTGAGAGAGAGTTTTCAATCAAACTAAAGATAGCATCTTGGCCTCAGTTGCGTTTTAGCTCTGGACCCAGTAAAGCAGAATGATCCCACCAAACAAATCTCTGCAAAAGCAGACAGAACGACTCCATGGCTGACATCAGGACCAGATGCAATGGTCAATTACCCCCCACCTTAGCACCAACCAATCAGTAGAGACCATGACCCTAACTCCTTTAGTCACTATGATTAATGATTTTTTCCCACATAACCCATCCCCTGGAAGCCATCGTGGAGCCAGGTCTTCTTGCATTAGCTCACCTGGGACTCCGGGCAGGGCGCCATCTCCTTAATAAACCCTTACTTTCTTGGCTGCAAACGCCTGTTCGTGTCTCATTGGGCTTTGATGTATGCAGGCGAACAGGCCCCTTCAGTCAGGAAACACTTTCTTTTTCCACCAGGAAGAATAGAGGAGAAAACTGCTTGGAAGGCTTGCAGCACCTGCACGGTTCCAGTGAGTCTGCTACCCAGGGCTAAGCATAGAGCCTTGCTTCCCAGTGAGCACTGGGGACAGTGGAGAAGCTGTGACTCGTACAGAAGCTGGGGCTGCCACTGGAGCTTCCCTGAAACCTGTGGCCCAGGAGCAGCTGTGGGAAACAGAAGTTGCTCTTTACCATGACGTTGTCGCCAGTGATGGCTACAGAACGCCTGCTGCCACCACCATGAAGAAAGCCTGTGTCCACATGACCTGGTGAGATGACCTTCCTTTACTGTTGCTCTTCAGAAGGAATTATAAAGTGGGGTTGGTCACAGTAAGAGCCATTCTCTTACTTCCCCTTCCTCCACCTCCACCCTCTCACACAAGAGAAATGTCTGGGCCTAGAGCCTTATACTTTCACTGTCTGGCCCCACTAGGGGATTCCTGTGGTAATCCTACTTTTCCTCAGCCCTTACATAGGGATTCAAATTACACAGATCCCAATTGACAGCCTTTGGGAAACATAATGCAGACGATCTTCCCCATGAAGGTAAATAAGATGAACGATGCATCACCTTGTATTTAATACTTCTAATGCACTCAAATCTAGTATTTAAGCAGGTGATGGCACCAGATTTGAGAAGCTTTCCCCAGAGTACGTATGCCTAGTATCCACCGTCAGTGCATCAGGTTCTTTTCCCTGGGTGGGTCTGGGCATGTATAACTGGAAACACTCCAGGCTATTCACATGTGTAATGACATTTCAGAGTCATGGCTTAAGTCGCTAAACGAAATGGGTAAGGCTAAGGTGCACTAAATGGATAACTAAGCTTGCCTTGACACACGTTTCCAAAACATTTTATATCCTAAAATTGGGGGAGTGCAGCCTTTAGGTGCTCCTAGCTGTCACTCTTGCATTCTTGGCTGCCATATCCAGGTGGTTCTTAAGGACTGAAATCTCCTTCCTGCCCCTCCTCCCCTTACCGGTGGCCTGGCATAGACCATCCAGGACTCTTGTAATCACATCTTACCAGGTCTTGGGCTATAAAGGCCAATTGGGAGGTTGGCTTAGAGCAGTGTGTCTCTTTCTGGCCCCACGAGCCTGGTCTCTGGGTCTGGGTTGCACACTCATCTGCATCCTGCCCCTCATACTGGGGGTCAGGGAGCACTCAGCTGGGACTGTGTTGCCCAACCTGATGGCAACAAAGTGGAATGGGTGAAAAATCAAGCAAGACAAGGATTAAGAGTTTCTGGGGCCTCATACGGGAGGAAGGATGGGAGGAAGTGTTTGTGAGAACTTTTGGCCACACTTGGCACATATTGCAATGTACTAGAAAACTCCAGGAAATCCCAGAGCTGGGGACCAGGTGTTCATGGTAGCTTGTTATGCAAACCTGAGGCCTCTGGAATGGGTGTGCCAGGTTAAAAGTCTAGAAACATACGAAGGAGAAATAGGAAGAGAGGAACTGGCTTGGCTGGGAAAATGCAATGGATTCTTCATTGATATTAATAAAACAAGCCTATTTATGGTCTCCTTTGAAATAATTGTCCTGTCACTAGATGTTCCAGGATCTATGGGAAATTATATCAAATAAAATTCTTATAACTGAAACACCCAATAGTCTTCTGTTCATTTTTCAGCCTTGTCATTTTTTCTCTGATATGAAATGGACTAAGCTTTGTGATTATTTACCCTGTCACCACTTAGATGACTCATTCACAGTGCAGAACAGAGGTGATTTTGTGGACAAATGACCTGGTTTTTGGACAAAGGAACTGGTTTGGGGCTACATTTGTTTCCAGCTGGCAAATTGAGCACCCGTGGTGTGCCTGGCCTGCGCTCTTGGAGTAGGTGGGACAGACTTGGCCTGTGTTTCCTTATGAATCAGGAGATTCTAAAATTGCTTCAAAATGATTGAAACTTAAAAATTATGCCACAGGTTTTATCTCCCAATGGTACCCATGAATTATTTGAACCAAGCTCCTTGCATCATAGCGATATTTCAAAATTGCAAAATAGGAATTTTTCAAGGGAACACTGGAAACTAGCTATAAACACTTGAAAAACACTTAGTTGAATTCACAACTTGAGAGCAGCTTTTTGTTGTGTTTTGTATTCATATAATTTCGGTAAGTGTGGGCAAACTATGTCACTTTGGCTACCTATCATGTATGGAACTATCTGACACATTTATAGATTTATTGAGTCATAATGTCCACATTTTTCTGTACTTGGCCTTATCACTTCGTAACTCAGAGATCTTCCTGTATCTGCACAAACAGATTTACCTCGTTATTTTCATCAGCTACATAGTATTCCATTAAAACTAGGTACTGGAACTTATTTTACCAGTCCCCAACTGATGACCCTTTAGTTTGCTTTATGGCATTTTGCTTTATAAACATTGCTATAGTGGACATCATTGTACCCGATGTACTTTTGCAGTAATATCTGTCAATTACCTCCAGCCAAAGACCACCAGGAACATACGTGCAGTTCAACAAGTTGGGTTTACTACTCATGGTGGCAAGGGAGAGAGCACACCATGGGAGATTTTGGAGAAGGCCCAAGAAAGTAGGAATTAGCTCTAGATTGGGTGTTGTCAGAAAGCAAGAATTAAGTCTATGGTTAGGTATCTCAACCAAACTTGTCTCTGGGAAGGGCCTACTAGGGAGAGGATCAAGCTGCATTGGGCAAGGAGCAGCAGTCCTTTAAAGTAGCTGGGAGAGGGAGCTACTTGGTATTTTATGGGTTGCACAGGGATAGTTTATACTTAGACAAAATTATACTTAGACAAAATTATAAAGTGGGTTGCCTCGTTTTATCAAGAGTAACCTTGTCTGAAGCTGATATTTTGTGAGAATGTTTATGTCCAATAGGAAAACATGGCCTGGTTGTGAGCTTCAGGCTAGCTCTTCACAACCCTGGGTTCCAGCTGTGAGTGTCAGGCTGGGATGCCAGGAGCTGCTTCCCCCTTTCTCATATGCATAGGGTACATTCCGCTACTGTCAATGCTAGGCCAAAGGGGATGCTGAGGCAATCAGAGAAAACTGTGGAAATAGACATTTGATCGGGTTACTCCCCTGATTAAAACCCTTCACTGACTATTAATTTGCTAGGGCTGCTGTAACAAAATACCACAGACTGGGTGCCTTAAGCAACAGAAATTTGCCTTCTCACTGTTTTGAAAGGTAGAAGTCCAAGACAATCAATCACTTCTTTAAAGACCAAATATGGTTATATTTTGAGGTACTGGGGGTTAGGACATCAACATAAATATGAATTTTTGGAGTACATAATTTAGCTCATAACACTCTACTCTCTGAACCCCCCCCCCAAATTCATATCCTTGACACATGCAAAATACATTTATTCCATCTCTACAGATCAAAAGTCTTAACCCATTCAAGCATCAACTCTGACTCCAGAAGCTCATCTAAATATCTAAATCAAGTGTGGGTGACACTCAAGATATGATTCATCCTAAGACAAAATTTCCCCCCAGCTGTGAGCCTGAGACACCAGACAAGTTATCTACTTCAAGAATAATACAGTGGTGGGACACGCATACATACACATTCCATTCTGGGAGGGGGAAATCAGAAGGAAGGGGCCACAGGTCCAAAGCACTTCTGAAATCTAGCAGGATGGTTTTATTAGATTTGAAGGCTGGAGAACGATCTGCTTTGACTTGAGGCTCTGTCCTTTGGGCACACCCAGGTGGTGGTGGACCTACTTTCTGGCCCCCAAAGGAGGGGTAGTGTCACCCTTTCTGGGTAGCAGCCCCACCCTTGTGACCCTGGGCAACAGTTACACTCTATGGAACCAACAAAGAGATCCCTACCCCCTTGGCCTATGCTGTCTGGGTCTGAGGTGACAGTGGTAGCCTTCTAAGTTCTGAACCACCTTCAGAGTCATTCTTCCCTTTTCCGGAAGAATAGTGGGTAGTGGGTACTGTTCAAAACTGGACAGCTCTCTCTGCCTGTCTGGAGAATCTCAGAAGTCTGACAGCCTTCCCCTTTATTTCGTCCTGACTCTTTCCCTTCCAGTCCAGCTGGCAGCATTTCTGCCAAAATGGTTGATTGAACCCATAAATCACACCATGATCTCTTTATAGCAAATGGTTGTCCCACTATAGCCTTGAGTTTCCCTTCAAAACACAATTTCTTATGTCTTGCAGTATGGAAAGATGAAGAATTTTCTAAATCTCCTAGCTCTGATTTCATTTTGCATAACAATTCCTTTTTTAAAAAAAAATCAAACACCTCTTTTTTCCCCATTGACTCCCTCCACCCTGCATTTGTGTTCTGTCTCCCCTAGGAACAATTCCTTTTTCAATTGACCTCTGTCCTCTCACATTTTACTGTAAGCAGCAAGGAGAAACCAGGCAGCACGTTCAACACATTGCTTAGAAATTTCCTCAGCTAAATATCCAGTTTAATCACTTGCAGTTCTACCTTCCACAAAGCACTGGAACACAATTCAGCCAAGTGCTTTGGCGCTCTGTGACAAGGATCCCGTCTCTCTCCGCCGCCGCCCCCCCTTCCCCCCTCCGCATTTCCACTAACAGGCTCCTCATTTCCATTAGACACATCGTCAGAAGCACCTTTATCAACCATAGTTTTACCAATAATCTCCTCAAAGCAATGTAGGTTTTTTCTAACCTGCACCTCTAACTCTTCCATCTCTACCCATTAACCAGTTCCAAAGCCACTTCCACATTTTTTAGGTATTTGTGAGAGCAACACCTACTTCCTCATACCAGAATCTGTATTAGTTAGGGTTCTCCAGAGAAATAGAACCAACAGGAAATACGTATTTATAGAATTTCTACTTTTATTTTAGATCTATTTCTGGATTCTGTTCTATTAATATCTAATATCCAGGATAAAACTGTTTCCATTTTTTTAACTTCCTAAAAAAAATTAAAATATGGCAGGATTAGATATATCTCATCCCAAATTTGTTACCACCCCTTTTAAAATTCTTTTCATACCAATTTTCAGAGGTTTAACCTTCCAGATGATTCCCAGTATCACTTTTTTAAGTTTTCCCAGATTCTCCCACCATAAAAAATTATTTGTGCTATATTAGTCAGAATAATATTGAATATAAAATAAAACCTAGAGAGAATTTGCATCATCAAAATAATGTGTTTCAAGGTTTTCAATTACAGTCTTAGTGGATTCGCTTATAAAAGACTAACTGTACTAGAGAGAACAACAGGGAAAACTAGATATAATTATTTTTAAATATGCAAAGGCATTAGAGAGCTACTAATCTATCAAAACTCAAGGAGCCAAAAGCTACGATAACAGAAAGAGCTTAACCAAAGCATTTGACCCCTCTTTTCTCCTCAAGTTGGGAGGTGAAAAAGCTGAGCAGAGGCTTTGGCAGCCAGAGTTTTAGTAACACAATTTTAGAGTTTAAAGTGTACCAAGATAGGAGAGCCTTGGTAAACAGCCTAAGATTGCATTTGAGATCCCAGAAGACTAGATCCTACGGGTTGGCCAACCAGAAATATTCCAGCCTGCCTGACCAGTGTGGTTAAGTGGTTGAGTGTTGACCTAGGAACCAGGAGGTCATGGTGCAATTCCAAGTCAGGGCATATGCCCAGGTTGCAGGCTCAATCCCAAGTAGGGGGCATGCGAAGCAGCTGATCAATGATTCTCTCTAATTATTGATGTTTCTATCGGTTTCTCCCTCTCCCTTCCTCTCTAAAATCAATAAAAACACATTTAAAAAAGAAAAAGAAATAGATCAGCCCTCCAAAACCCTAAAATAGAGCCTTGAAGCACATTAGTTCCTGGTGGGATTATGGTAACTTGCCCCTAGATAAATTGCATGCCAGAAATAAAACAAATTCCCTCTGGAGAAAGATGGAATCTCTGATTATTAAGTGAATTTTTCATAAACAAAGTTGTCCATTCAATCAAGACCATCTTTGTTTTTCTGCAGTTGGACTCTGATATGCCTAAGTGTGACTTTCTTTTTATTTATCCTACTCAGGGTTTCTCACGCTTCTTGAATCTCTGGTTGATGTCTTTCATCATTTGGGACATATCAGAAGATAAGACCACTGAGTGAAAACTAGGAGGAATATCTATAGAAGATCCAGATATTAAAGTTATTACACAGGGACTTTATGATAATATAGTCAATAAAATACAGGAGAAACACCAAAATTTTAAAACATAATAACTGAAATGAAGAACTTAATAGATGGATGCAAGGACATAGCCAAATAAAAGATTA
Organism: Eptesicus fuscus; assembly: GCF_027574615.1. Classification (NCBI taxonomy): domain Eukaryota; kingdom Metazoa; phylum Chordata; class Mammalia; order Chiroptera; family Vespertilionidae; genus Eptesicus; species Eptesicus fuscus. Next base: position 104,126,311 of record NC_072476.1, read on the forward strand.
GAGAACTGGAGGAGGCCAGGGGGGTAATTATACCAGAAACTAATGAAATTGGTTATCTACTTGGAATGCATACAAATGATCTAGAAGGATAAAAAAGAGAATGAAACATCTTCAAGTATTCCTTTTATATGGTACTAGAGGCCCGGTGCACAAAATTTGTGCACAGAGGGGGGGTCCCCTCAGCCCAGCCTGCACTCTCTCCAATCTGGGACCCCTCGGGGGATGTCCGACTGCCGGTTTAGATTGGGCCTAAACCGGCAGTCAGACATCCCTCTCACAATCCAGAACCGCTGGTTCCTAATTGCTCACCTGCCTGCCAGCCTAATCACCCTAACCACCTTTGCCTGCTGGCCTGGTTGCCCATAACTGCCCCCTATGCTGGCCTGGTCGCCCCTAACTGACCCCCTGCTGGCCTGGTCACCCTCAACGGCCCCCTATGCTGGCCTGGTCGCCCCTAACTGACCCCCTGCTGGCCTGGTCACCCTCAACGGCCCCCTGCTGCCAGCCTGGTTGCCACTAACTGGCCCCCCTGCCGGCCTGGTCACCCCTAACTGCCCCCCCCAGCTGGCCTGGTTGCCCCTCATTGCCCACTCTGCCAGCTTGGTCACCCCCAACTGTCCTCCCCCCGCTGGCCTGGTCACCCCTCACTGCCCTCCTTTGCTAGCCTGGTTGTCCCTCACTGGCCCCCTGCTGGCCTGGTCACCCCATGCAGCCTGCTGTTCAGTCGTTTGGTTGCCCCTCACTGCCCCCCCTGCCAGCCTAGGCACCCCACGCAGCCTGCTGTTCGGTCATGTGAGAGCGTCCCGACCACTTTGCATATTCCTCTATTATTAGTATAGATGGAATTTTGAATCATATTATTGTTTCACATATTTAAAAATGATAAAATCAACAATAAAGGGGAAAATAAAATAGAAATGAATGAATATAACCATGTATCAAAAAGATAGCTATGAGAATTAAAAAAGGATCTAGTATCACAAGCACCAATTTTATTAAGAGCTGATACTAGAAGAAACACCAATCAGAAAGGATATATGCACCCCTATGTTCACAGCAGCACAATTTACAATAGCTAAGATTTGGAAACAGCCTAAGTGCCCATCAGCAGATGAGTGGATTAAAAAACTGTGGCACATCTACACAATCGAATACTACACTGCTGTAAAAAAAGAAGGAACTCTTACTATTTGCAACAGCATGGATGGACCTGGAGAGCATTATGCTAAGCGAAATAAGCCAGTCAGAGAAAGATAAATATCACACGATCTCACTCATTTGTGGAATATAATGAACAACATAAACTGATGAACAAAAATGGATCCAGAGACACAGAAGCATCAAACAGACTGTCCAACCTCAGAAGGAAGGCAGGGGAGGGGGGTTAAAAGATCAACCAAAGGATTTGTATACATGCATATAAGCATAACCAATGGACACAGTCAGTAGCGGGGTAAGGGTATGTGCTGGGGGGTGGGAATGGCCGGGGAGAGGTCAATGGGGGGAAGGAAACATATGTAATACTTTAAACAATAAAGAATTTAAATTTTAAATAAATAATTGATACTAGATTTTACATTTGAATAAAGGGACTTATATAAAAATCACAAATGAAGACAGGGTCTATTACGTTAGCCATTCTCTTAAGTCAGGTTCTGTAGAAGCAGAGATGGGGATCTGTGTACAAGTGATTTACTGAGGAAATACTCCCAGTAAAAACCTTTTATGGGAGTGAGGAAACAAGATAGTGAAGAAAAGCAAATCAGCAAGGAGGTGATTTCAGGTTAAGCCTAGTGTCAGAGAACAAACCACAGAGTTTGTTCTGCTTAGAGATGAGGGCACTGGGCTTTTGTACCCCATTGGATATGGGCCATTCCAAGGGGGAGGCGTGTAGCACTCAGATAACCTAGGAGTGATGGGTCTAGCTGCCCCTAAGCCCTCCAGGAAAGACTGCTAGTAGCAACACCTACAACAGCTAGAAGTTGGGAATATCAAAGCGGTAAAAATGATTCCTGAGAACTGAGCAGGCTACAAGAGCCTCTGCAACACCTGTGTGTAAGTTCCAGGGCTGAAGCTCCTCCTAGAATCTATTGGGGTAAGCGTACTGTGCCTCTATCACGGTCTGAGTGCTGAATGCTGCTGCTGCTGCTTGTAATTATAATGTGGTGCTTACTATGCAACATTCGTCTGCCATAAGGGTTTTGCACGTTTAACTAATTTGATCCTGATAATGACCCTATTCTGTAGATACTATTAATACATTTGCAGACGAAGAAATTGAGGCACAAAGAGGGTAAGGTTACACATTTAATGGCAGACTGGGACCTGAACCCAGTCAATAAAGCTCTAGAGTTTCTTACCTAGTAACAAAAGATGTAGATTTAAGTTATGTGAGGCTGCAAACTGGGCCACGAGTAATTGCACTGAGCATTAACACTGGACTCAAAGGCAGCTCTCTCTAGAGCAGACATGAGGAAAGCCAGCAGGCTCTCTGAGATACTGGGTGAGAAACTGACCAGTGATGCTCTGTGCTGATGCTGGCCAATTAGTCAAATCACATTTAAATAGGACAAAAGGCACTGAGTCAGAAGTATAAGTCAGAGTATCAGACAGAAGCCAGTAAGCAGAGGCCTCCAAAGGTAGAAACAGGAGCAATGGGAGGAAGTGGAGAGAGAAAGGAGGCAAGAAGAGGCTGAATCACACATGTGTACATGCCTAGGCATAGAATGGGGGTGGGCTTGCTGAA